>NW_026535823.1:18929821-19542142 GCF_028551555.1 Melozone crissalis | reverse complement strand
AGAGGGGAAACTTGTCAAAGCAGCAGTTCAGATAAAGCTCCCATTTAGATGGGACCACTAGAGGGATGAATTGGAGAAGTATCAATAAACATTCCTCAATTCTCATCTTCTGATATCCCATTTAGTTTTGTCAAGCCCACTCATTTCAGTTAAAAAAATGAATTAAATGCCAGAATAAACATAAAATATATCTGCTCTATATAATAATCTTACTTTGTTATGAAAATAGAAAATTAGGTTACAGTGCATCCACTGATATTACTTTTACTACTGTTACACTTTTAATCTGTACTCTGAAGAAGCGACTTTCTGCCCTGAAACATAGAGCTGTTTTTTACAAGAACCCTATTAAAAGATAAAATAACTAACAGAATTTGGATTTATAAGCATTAACATACACATTGAAATATGAAGCAGAAAAGCCATTTCTGTTCAAATTATATTGGTATAAGGCAAGAAAGAATGTGTACCAAGTATAAGAGGAAATCAGAATTCAGGGAGATGTAAGAAGTATTAAATTATATTAAAGTATTGATTTTCAGAATCCTAGATCTTTAAATTCATGTGTACTGCGCAATGAGATTGTGATTTACAGAATCACAGAATAGTTCAGGATGGAAGGGACCTCTGGAGATCATCTATCCAAACCTCAAATACTGTACAGTTTTGACAGACTATGGGATCCTGCTAGGATTAATCAATACAGAGTATTTCTTTCAAATAATACTATAAAAATATCCTAAGAAATATGTAAAATTATTCTGAATAATTAGTATTACTATAAAATTGAAGTTTGATAGGCATAACAGACAGATCTTTTATGCCATAGTCACTAAAACTGTGATAACTGGAGATTCTATTTTGGCATACGGAAAAAGCAAGCTCCATTTTAAAATATAATCTTTAATTTGGATGGGTACTAAATTAATTCTGCAGAGACACTAAAATTTTTTTCCAAACATTCTGCAGGTGAGATATAAACATATATTGTTATTTTTGGAGCTAGAAGTTCACATTAAGTTAATTTAGGCAAGCATATAATCATTGCAAAATCAGGACTACACTTCACTATGAATTTCATGTAAATTCTTGTTAAAGTTATTTGAACTATTTTTTAACTTCTATTTTCATTTTAAAGGATAATTGTTTACACTCATTTGAATGTTTCACTATATCAAAACAGTATTTTCTAAGAAGGAATTCCCACAGAATTAAATCTGGGAATGAAATTGCTTGTGGCCAGTACTGCATTTGGCAAAATTTTTTGACTGAAGGAAAAAATAATCCCAGAAATAAAATATCTTTATTTTTTTTGCTATTTTATATGTTTTATTTTCAAAATGAAGACTGTAAATACTTAATTCATTTGAATTAAATCTAACTATGCATAAGAAGGCTGAAGAAAGCAAAGAAAAAAGATCAGTTAGTCATTTGAATGAAAATGAAATTCTGGAGTTTCTATATAAATGAAAAATTCTAATTACTTTTAAGGTGACCACAAGCAAACTTATTTTAAAGATCTTAATTAAGCTATGAAATTAAAATTTAACCACTTGTGTTATTCAAGTATGGAAGCTTAGTTACTGATTTAATTTTTTTCAAAATTTCCTGATGGTTATGAAATTCACTGCAGAAGCTTTTCCAAGTCGTATTTTCAATCTCATCGTGTCCTATCAGAGCCAATCAAATTGAGAGAAGACAACAGATCAAAATGTATTTTTCAGATTCTAATTCCAGTCTATGTTAGGAATTTTCCAGATTTTAACCCCAGCTCACTCTCCCATACAAAGATCAACAAAATGGCACAGAATAGTTTGCAGCGGGTTTTTCCAGGAGTTCTGCAAATACTTCAAGCACATAGCACACGGCTTTTACACCAACTCATCCATCCGACTAAACTGGAGGTGTAGCCTTCCCATTTTGAAACCTCTCAGCACATTTCTAAACCTTTCCTGCCGAGGGAGACGCGTGACACACAGCGAGTGGGCAGTGCCATCCACTTCAGCACAGAATTACGAGGCTCCCCCAGCCTCAGTGGGAGGGAACCACCCACTCTAAGCAAGTCACTATTTCCACTGTGAAAGTGTGGAAAAAGCAAGCGCCTCCAGAGGAGCGGGTAGGCAATAACCAAAGATCAGCAGAAGGACCCTGGTCTCTCCATTGACCACAAAAGGTGCTTTGGTGACAAACTTTAGGGCTGCCTTTTGATGGCTAATGACTGGTAGGGTGAACCTAAACCTGAGTGCCTGAATCAAACCCAGTGCAGCTTGGAAAGGTATCTGCAGAAGTTAAACACAACTTCAAAGCAGCTGGCATTCTCCTGAACCTTTCATAATGTTTCTGGTTTTTTCATTCTGCCTATCCATAAATCAATAGTTATAATATATTTTAAAACATTTTAATAAATATTTCCAAGGCTGCATGGTTTTTATTATATAGAATCAAAGACATTTCAGCATTAGAAAAGTTCAGCTATATCATAATTGCCATGGCCATAGATTTCTTTTCAACAAACAGGGCTTTGCCTTGTGTGAATCATTGGCATAGTGTACTTGAAATCTGCAACAAGCATCCACACATGCTCTTGATTTAGATAAAAGAAACCCACTGGCACGGTGTGGATGACTGCTAAGCAATATGTACCTCATGTGATGTCCTTTAACAGAAAGAGCACTCTATAGTACGTAGACACAGAGCAGGTATAAAATTAGAGACAGACTGGGCCTGAAACACTAGACTATAATCAGAGTTTACACAGCTCCAGACATCCAGCCCCTACTTACAAGACCCCCTAGTCTTCCCCAGTTCTCCACATATTTGTCCTGACAATCCATACTGGTTATCAGAGAATCTAAGCAGTAACTGCAAGAACTTAAAATGACAATGCAGCTTTAGGATTTGATATATAGTCTCATGCATCTCAGTGAACAGCATATCTGAACAAATATCTTCTCTCTGATTTACCCAGCTCTCATTTTCTAATTTCTAGACAAACCATTTTTGTTTTATTTTGGATGAACCACAGCCAGGCCATATCAGAAGACTTGCATAAGAGGCTGGTCTATGAGTCAGTAAGACTTAAAAATTCAGGTACAGTCAAAGGAATCATAAATATTTAGTCAAAATAAAACAGACTAACCTTTGGAATTTTTAACTCAGATATGTCACATCTTTTACAGAAAAATTTGTCTTGAATTCTGACAAGCAAGTCAGATGAGAACCATGTCGAAACCCGAGCCTGACTGTTATAATTGGGCTAGGGATGTGACAGTCAGAAGGTGGGTTCTATAATTCACCTTCTGCCTGTATTAGCTCTAGCATGACATGAGAGTAATATCTGAGAGTTAAGGAGTATCTATTTGTTTCAGAGAAAATGGGAAGAATTCTCTTTGCCACACACCAGTAAAGCATTCATTAGCTATCACAGTTGTGCCTGGGGCAGCTCATGAGTGAAGACCTCATGAAATCAAAGTGTCCCTACATAATGCTTTTCCATATGATATACTTATCTAATTAAGGAGGAGGGAAAATTCTTGTTTGTTACTTAAACCAGCTTAGAAACATAAAAGTGAAATTAAAAAGAATACTGTTGTTAGGGAGTTTCTTCTGTTTGAAAGCAATTTTCAAAGTCAAGTTTTAGAGAAAAAAAATCTACCCTTCATTTTTTCCAGAAACAACCATTTGCTCTTCAGGCTGCTATTGCCAGTTTTTCCTGCCTCTTCCTTTCAGCTACTCAGTTGGTGTCTCTTAAGTTCTTTCAAATGTCCCTGAGAGTATTTCATTCCATGTGTTGAGTTTTCCTAATACTTTCTCAAAAATATTTTATATACTCTGTGTTTTTCAGTCCCCAGACAGTTGTCTTTCCCTTATCATACATCTATGTTGTCCATTCTTAATCACCCATTCATGGTACTTGGGGTTCACCTTGGTGGTGGTTCACAGATACATCTCCTGTGTTTTGGCTAACACAAAGATTCTGTAAGCTTTGCAGATGAGTATCTCCCTTACTCACACTTTTATTATTTCTGCCTCTTGTCTTTGTCCAATAGCTTCATCTCATTTGACCCTCTGGATAATTTGGAATTTTGTTCTGTCCTTCAAAGGGCACTGGCTCTTATCATGAAACTATTTTTCCCCTCTCAGAGATTTTGTATTTTATAGCACTATTCTATCCTTTTTCTTCACTTTTCTTCTACAGATGTTTTTCTTTTAGGATTTACTTTTATTTCCTCATCCTGTTCTTGAATTTAGTCCTAAAACAGTTCTTTTAATTTAGCCTTTCTTCTTTCTCAATTACCTCATAACTAAAAATAAAAATAATTTAAAAAAATAATGAGGAATTCCTAACTATACAATTTCTAATCTTAATCCAGCATGTCGACTGACTGCGGGTTAATGATACAAAGAGCAGTATCATCTTATTAAACTCTGAGCTCACATAGCTTCATTTACCACATGGGGCTCATACAGCATTGGCTGCCCAACTGAGTTTTCTTTAAGAACCTTTTCACTCAAGAATTATGAAACAGCATATGTCAGGATAGAGGATTTTATTCCCACATGAAGCAAGGGCTGCAAAAATATTTAGGAGCTAATCATCTCATGCACACCTGCGGATAGAAATTTCTCTCCCAGATGCAGTGCTGGGCTATTGGAATGCTTTTTTCCAAGTGAGCACATAAACAGATTTCAGCTACACTCATTCTTTTGAAAAGTGCTTTTTTTTTCCCCCTGTGTATTACAACATCTGATTTACAGATTTTTTGACATAAAAAAGGATCATTACAAACAACTGTTCTTTGTAGACGTGGCTCACCTGTGGGTTTGGTTTTGTATTTAGTTATAGTACTTATGTTTTAGTCTAACTGCTGGGATAGTACATGCAATTTTTCTGCTCAGAATTACAGATTCGATTATTTTGGGGAGGATAAAAGGTAAAGCCATATTTGTGCTCTCATTCTTTTCTTGTCAGCAATAGTTTGCATGCTAGGAAGTCCAGTGAGCTCTGTGCCTCTTGTGAGGATACAATCTGTTAAGTACTCACCACTCTCTCAGTCAACCAGCACCCAAATTACTTGTTCTGTGTAACTTCTTCCTCCCTTATAAGTGCTGACATATTCCAAGTCTTTTCAAACTCAGGAAGGAGCAATTGTTTAGGGAAAAGAGTGATTTCTGGTGTTGTTTCAGCTACTTGCAAATAAAACCTTAAGAGGTCCCTCTATCACTAGTGATAAGATAAACAATGTGACCTTGGAAGCATTTCTATCGAGAATCTTGATGGTTACTTCATGAATCCTTAAGATCCAAGTTATTCTGATAAGCTTTTTCAACATTTATTGCTATTTCAGGTCTCTGTTACAAGTGGGACATCCTAGTTTATTATTCTGTCTTTTTTATCTCTCACATGAATAAATTACAGGGTTCTGCTTCTTATCACAGAAAACATTCCACTGATCATCTGGGGAACACAAAATATTTTTTTCAGTCTATAAATTATTCTTATAGAAACTCTCATAACTAGCAAGACAGTTGGTTTTGTTTTGAGTTTTGTGTGTGCCTTTTTTGACAGCGTTTGTCTAAAATAATCACATGTGGTCTATCAAATTTTAGTTTTGTCATTAGAGCTGTCAGTCTTTCATAAAACATATTTTTAAACACATATGCACACACACAATAAACCCTTTGCAGTGTCTTGGCCAAGGAATGTGAATGACAAATATACCTGGCTGTTCTCCTATGGTGTTTTCTTACTGTTCATTGGCAGAAAAAGTGATTTCATGGTAGAAGGTTGGAAAATGACCTCTTGTAATGATGAAATTTGCATAAATAAATGCTGATCGCACAAAACGAATAATGTGCAGTGAGTATCATCACAATAAGTTGTCTCCTACTGACACAGAGTCTAAGTTAGAAGCGTACAATTATGCAAATCAAACTAATGCCAGTTTCTCATTACTGTCGTGGTGGAGGCAAACACATATCCTCCACAGACAGCTTGATGCTGGGACACAAGCCAAAATGTTTGGTTTTGCTGACACAGCAACTGAGTCAACAAAAATAGGATATAATAGTAATACATCAGAGGAATCCATATCAGGACAGACCTGAAACTTAATGGACTGTGAATCTTTTGTCTGCAGAGAGGCCTTTCACTGGTATTGACCCATAGTACGCCTGCTTCCACTTTTGCCGATTTTATAGAAATAGATTACAGAAGCAATTGCTTTTTGGAGCTGAAATGTCTGCAAAACAGTCTATTAGCTTTCCTTATAGCAGATGAGATGACATTTATAAATACTTAAATAATGCCAGGTATCCCACGTTTTAAAAACTTCCCAGAATAATTCACAGGCTGCTTATGGTTGCTTGATCTAATGTTTATGTGAAGTCTTGCTATGACACCACTGGGATTTTCAAACAATGCCACTTTTCTTGTGCCATTTAAAAAATATTCAGACAAAGATATTCTGTTTTCTTAAAAAAAAAAAAAAAAAAAAAAAGCAGCAGCAATTACCATTACTATGAGGGACTGAATATAAAAAAGGGTTGATAGCTCCTTGCAGAGTGGTGCCAACCCTTGAGAACATGTACAGCACTGGTACTATGAGCCACTGAAGAAGAATCTAGGGCTTTATCACTTCAATTTCTCACCCTTCTTATTCAAGTAATTACTATATATTTGAACTCATCTGCATGTTTACCTTCTATATACTTGCTAGCATGCAATTCAGAAATATCAAGTTAAGGCTGAGTTTACAGTTTGAAATTAACACTACCCAATGCACACACAGTTCCAGGAGAGGAGTTTGGTGCTCAACAAAATTCAGCATTAGGGGACATTCCAGAAATATGACTTTGCTCAAAGACAAATTAACTTGAAACAAAGGAAAAAGAAAATTAAACAAACAAACCCCAACAGCAATACACAAAATCCCCAGTAAAACCAAGAGTCATTTTACAAAATAGATCAGCCAACCTCAACTGAAATACATTGTATTCTGTGAAAGCTGTTTCTGTGATCTCTCCTCCTTGGAAGAATCACTCCAAACTGCACAGCACATAAAAAAATTAACCTTAAATTTCAGCTGCAGATAATCTCCTGAGACAGAGCAATTAACCATATCTGTAAAAACTGACAGTTCAAACACCTCTGAAAATCTTCCTGAGGTAGGACCTCTGCATTGCTGTTGCCACTGCTGTTGCAATAACAGCGCCAGCAATCAAAAAAAAAAAGGTTTAATAGATAAAAGGAGTCACTTTCAAGTTATTGCAGGGTACTTGTACAGGTTCTGCTACAAAAAGAAACAAAACAGGTCCTTCCTTTTGTACATCCTCCTTACTAATTCACTACTGCTTCCAGTTAAGCTCACTGGGAGTGTTGATGAAGCCTGAAGGTTGGTGCAGCTCTGCACAGCTGCCTTTGGAGGCACAGATGCTCTGCTGAACATCACCTTTTAAGAAACCAGTTAAGTCACAGGAGATTGGGACATTTCCCTGCTGATAATAGTTTGGTCACTTCTGAGATACTCCTCGAATTGGAGAAGTTACGCCTTGACCTTTAAAAATACTGTTGGTTTGCTTTGGGAATATCAAAATGCATTCAATGCTGGGTATTTAAGAAAAAATCTGATGAAAGGTGAACACCTTTCAGAAGAAAATAAAGAATATTTTAAACTGTCTTCATGCATCATGCTTCTTTGAACTCACTCAAAATGAACATGGTGCTGTACTATCCAGCTATGACTAAGGACAAATTTTCTCCAAAGCAAATTATTTTTAGCAAGACAATTTATCATACACTTATTGCTCTAGTACTGATGCCTCATTTTAAGGCTACAATTCCAGGAAAGCAGAGCTATAAGTGAAAACATATAAACATCCAGTTCCTCAGCCTTTCTTCAGCTGTGAGTCCACAATTTAATGGGTTTCATCTCAAATTGAGAAGTAAAACATAGACAGTAAAGCACAAGGCAAAAATTGGTGTCAAACTTATGTAAAAATGGAAACTTGGTTTGATGGGGGACAATATTATACATATTAGCAACAGAATTTTATCATAGTTGCTGTGTATGTGTGTTCCCTGAAAATCATTTTTCCAACTGTTGCCAATTTCAAGAAACTGAAAGGAATTTCATAGAGATTTTTTGAATATTTCATGAAGCCAGGTTGCTAAGCATGTATTCCTGCGAAGGAACCAATATTAAAGGAAACTTTCATGTACATCCTAATTTCATGAAAAGCTTCAAAGTTAATTCTGTATTTTTCTGACCCCAAGGCAACCAAAGAGCTCTAGGAGAGCAGCCTTCATAGGCAGTGCCTGCAGCCCTGGGCAGATGTGGTCTGTGGTGCATCCAGTAATCTGTTCCTGCCAGCACCTGGTCTTACAGACCCACAAAGCTTTCCCTCCTATCCAGATCAAAAAGTGGCCCCAGGGTATTTCTTTATTCTTTTGGACAGCTTCATAGGAGAAATTTTATTATGGCAATTTCCACCTGTTCTCAGAAGTTTTAAAGTCTCCTCACAGAACCCATACTTTTCTTTATTTTTATGCTGTCAGTTTAAAACTGTCAAGTTTTACCTTGGCTTATAATAAAGTTTATAATAGAGCACGCATACTGCAATTTTCTCTTGTTACAGTATGGACATGTCATCACTCCCATCTACTACCTCTTTCTCACAGAAACTTCTACTTTCCCCTTTCAAATCTATTTTCCTCAATTCAATGGTGTAGAAGGGCCAGGAGGATCTCAAAATAAAAATGTTCAGGCAGTAAAGTTGGAGAGAAACTAAAAGGAAACTTGGGTTTACTTAACTGGAAAGTAGCATTTATGAGGCTTCTGGTGGATGCCATATGCTTTCTATCCCCCAAAAAACGCTTTCTAACATCTCAAGCTTATAATAGACATGTACATCTAGCTGCCCTTTATCTTGCTTGTGTCATATTGATCTATCAGTGAATCCATACTAAAAGATAGCAGTCTGAAACAGTAAAAAGTAACAGCCATTGAGATGGATAGGTGCAGCTAAAATGTAGTTTCATGGGGACACTTAGTGCAAAGAACTGCAGGTTTGTGTCAGGCAGGGCAGAAGTAACCCCTTCAGAGCTCAGTGCTGCAAGCACCCCATTCACAGACAACCTGCCTTCAGAATATATGGCTCAGTATTGATTTCCATAGTTTCAGAACAACAGGAAAAGCAAAATGAAAGTTTCTTTGCAGAATACTAAAAGTAATTTATGTTCTTTTGATTCCATCTCTCTATTTTGCTTTATGGTTCACAGTACAAGTGCTTATTTTAAAAATTCATTCCTGACTCAGAAAGAAAGCACAGAGTTGAAGATCTTTGGGAGTACAGAGCAAGAAATGAGCCACAAAATGAAATGAAACAAAACAAAAATCCATTAGGATTTAGTGGTAAGTCATTACGCAGCAAAGTTTGTATTTTAAACACAGACACACTCATTGTTCTGGTAGCTTATAATGCTATAAATCTAGCAGCAATACGGAAAGGAAAATAAGTTGTGAAGATACTCTTATTACAACATTGATAGCATTGGCTTCCTATGACCTATGTTCCTGAAGTCTACCTAAAATAGTTTTCCTGTGGTATAATAAAATCATGATTTTAAGATTCTTCAGGGTTATGACCAAAGGGCTTATCTAAGTGATATAAATGCTAACACCTCTCTCATTCAGATCTATGCTTCCAGGAACATACTTCCACTTCAAGCACATAGTTTTCTTTCTCGCTTTTAAAAATGGAAATTAACAGAATGGGCACAGCAGCTACTCACTGGGAAGTGCCTACAGGTGTCAAAAGGTCCTGTCTGTCTCTGCCTCTCCACTGGGAAGTCACTGCAGCTTTGTGTTGGACAAAGGCAATCAAGTAATAGGGACTTGGGAATTAAATCTAAGCTGCCTGGAAAACACACTTTTATTCAGGACTATTATTTCAGGCTATCTCAAGAGTCAGGAAAATACAATATAATTCCTTATAGCCGCTTTACATTTCAAACATTCCTTCATTCTCATGACTCTTACTTTATTTTTATTTAATTGCTCTTGCAGTGTTTTGGGTTTGGTGGTTTGGGGTTTTTTTGTTGTTGTTTTTGGTTTTTTCTTTAATTTTAATAAAAAGATGAGCAATCTTTGGATGTCACCAGCTGGAATAATAATGTCTCATGTCATGACAGCAATCCAGTCTCCCTTATATGCTAACAATTTCTCCAAGAGCTGAGACTGTATATACAAGCTTGTGTTTCCTCTGCCTACCACCAGAAGCCTGATTTGTTGCAATAATGCAGCCAGTTATATTTCATAGCCAATAGACTAGCTGCCATCTCTGTGCAGAAAGATGACTTTTCAAAAGACAACATTTGAGAAAAATTTTGCCTACCAGTTCTCAAAAGACTGTTCAGTGTGTTGATCTGTCAGCAGTTTTTGCCATGTGAACCTTTCAGAACAAAAAAAAACTTCAGAAGAACAATTTCTGTTGAAGCTGCTAAGGGACAGCATTAATGAAATGTCCTCTAAGGTAAACAAGTGTGGGATTTTCCCTCAGTTCCTGCTTACAATGGCAGAGGATTGCATGTTAAGCTCCTAGTAGTCTTTGCAAGCTAACGCTTTTACAGCTCTTCTCTTTCTGGTGGCTTAGCCTTTAGCACTCAGAAACACTCAAACCCATTGCTCCCACTTCTATACACCACTGAGATCTACAAAATACCTTCAGAAGATGTTCATAGAAACTGAAACTCATAACCTTATCACAGATCCAGGTGAGACACTGGTTATGGTCCACCAAACTCTTCTCATACACCTCCTCCTGCTGACTCCTCTGCTCCTCAGCTTGTACTTCCCTTCTCTCTCTGGCTTCCAGCTGGCCCATGAATCAAGGAGTTGATGCCATGGACTAACCCGATGAAATTCCTGAGCTGGCCTGACACCTGGTCACAGCTGAAGCTGCCCTGCTGTGCTGGTGCCCTGCCCCTCCTGTCATCCTTCCTCTCACTGCCTGCAGGGTTCACCAACCATGCAGGAGCCAAAGCAGCTCAAGACAGAAAAAAACTAATACAGTCAACTATCTAAGTATTCTTCTGGCATTAGAGTGAGCTGCCTCAGCTCACTAAGGGATTCAGAGGAGCTGAGGAAAGAGGCAAGGCCAGATGCCAGTGGAGGAGAACAGGACCTGTCCGTGCCAGTGCTGTTATGCTGCCTGTGCCAACAGTTGTGTTTAATAATACTTCACTGGGGAATCTGTTTCCTCTTTTTCAGATTTGATAAAAGTTCAAATAAAACCTATTAATTCTCCTTAGAACTTTTATTTCTCTGGAGTACTTCAGAACACTTTTCTAATAGCACACAATTGCTGGATATTTGGAGATTTGGCCATTACAACAAATTCAGCATCTGAGAGAACGATGAGCGAGAATGAGCCCATGCCAAAAGCCTCTTGGAGTAGTTTTTGGATTTATAGAATTTTATGGCAAGCTGTGATGGTATGGGATGTTATTTTACCATCTAGTGAACTCTGTACTGATGAGGACAGTGTCCTCATAGCAACCATTTAAAACAACAATTCACATATTTTGTGCCAAACCAAATTAATATGATCACTAAAAAGAAAGAATACAGTTATTAGCAGAAAAACATTTTCACAAAATGGCCCCTCCCCAATGAACCTTCAGCCTTTACCCACACACAAGATTTACTGAAAACCTTCCAGAGCTAATCCAGGAATTCAATAACTAATGGATACTAAAAATCATGGACTCAATAAAGACATTAGTTTTATGGCCCATTACAGTCCTCTTACTGTACATCCTACTGATCTCTCTCCACGCACTGGTGCTAAATTGCAGTTTCTGTCTCCACTCCACAGGAATTCTCTCCAGCTAACACTCATCCATACAAAAACCCCTTTCTTTCAAGTTGTCAAATCAATTAACATAATTAAGTTACACTAAAACAATTGTTTCTGTCATTAGCTGGGAGTTTACTGCTTCTACAGTCATACTTCTACAGCTACTTTAATTTAGTCGAAAGAAATGGTGTACTGAAAGGAGATTTTTCATATTTTTTTCTCTTCCTCCATAATTTCTTCTCTTTCTACTGGTACCACAAAATTCAGCTGCTCTGGATAAAAGCTCCAGGAGAAGGTGAGACAGTTCACAATAGCCCTGTCTGGCCAGGGAAAGATCGATCTAGAAGCCAGAGAGCTGGTCAGACCAGTTGGAGAGCACCCTGAGCCAGGGAAGGGAAAGGAAACTCAAAGCAGCCAAAGCAGTGACCACAGCAGCACTGCAGGCCTCCCACTGCACTTGGAATGCTGAGGACATCACAACCCACACCTCTCTCCCCAGAGGCTTCCCCCACTGCACTGGCTCAGAAATAAATGACACAAGTGCCCACTGAGGACTGTTTCACAGACATGGATACTTGAAGTAATGCCTTCTCTTTAAATGACAGCCTTTCATCAATTTTGATGAAAGTTTACTTTTCATATCTCCTCAATTTGAATTTCAAGCTGTTCTATATCCAATTCTGTCTCTAAGTGCCTCTCAATCAAAAAATTGTCCTGATTACGACATTAATTCTCCAGTATGTTTGCCACCAAGCTAAGCTGGCCATGGTCCTTGAAGGTAAAACCCAGAACCCATTTTTTAACAGATGTATCATGAAAGGATTGTGTAAAGTATCTAAGGTAGCACATACTCACATGGTTGAAACATACACAAAAAAATTTAAAGAGGGCAGAAGGACAGAGGAAAGGGAGTGTAATTTTTAGTGTATTTTAAAACAAGAATTTCAGTTGTGCAAGGAAAAAAGAAAATTTGAATTAGTTTTTCTAATTAAAAGGAGATTGGCTGAAAGTATAATTTCTGAAAGCACAGCCTTCAAGGTGATGAAATAATGTCCAAAGCATATCAAATCATAATATATCGGCAAAATCTGTGTCTCATCACTTAACATTCAGAAAAATCTGTCAAAGATCAAGATGTATTTTGCAAAAAAAGTGCTAGAAAACTTCTAATAAACCTGAAAGATCCCACACAGAATCACTAGGTTTCAAAGAGACCCATTGAGTCCAGCATGTGCCCTAACACCACCTTAACTAAACCATGGCACTGAGTGCCACATCCATTCTTTTTTTAAACACATAGAAAAAAATGGCATAAATTTAATTATAATTACTTTTCTTACCAGGTCACAAAAAATCTCTTCATTAAAAGAAAATATCTGACTGATGTATAGACTGGTGTCACTGTGACTGAAGAACAACTAAGGAAGTAGTTGTAGTTGCCTATCCTGACTTCTATGAATAATTACAAAAACACTAAATTTTTAGCATTTTATTCATGACAGAGGTACCTTGACTTGTGAGTTCAGCATATCAACAGAACAAGCTTTTCAAAAATATGGCCTAAAAGGTTGTGGAGTTTTTTTAAATTATTGCACACCTACCAAAAAAAGAGTACTAAGGTAGCAAGATATGCAAAAAAACCATGCTATTGGAAATCCAACCTATTGGTGACAAAATATTGTTAATGTCTCTCTCAGCATTCTTCTCCTCCAGGGAGGAATCAGAGGCCACAGGACAAAACATTTTGCATGTTAAAGCTACTCAGGGACAGAGAATTTTATCCTCCGTTCACTGCTTTCTCAGACATCACACACAAGTATACCTATGGCATTTTCCAATGGAAATTAGGAACAGTTTTTTTCAAACTTGTAAGGCTAGGAAGTGCACTGCCTAAGACCAGTTAGAAATTATTCACAATGCAGTCAATATATTGTCAAAATGAGAATTAGCATCAACAGAGCTTTAAGTCTAGACTTGGTGCCACTCCACTTAAAAATATTTCTTTACTACTTTAAAAGCCTCAAGAGCATCCAAGCATATCTATCAACATCTACACCCAACATACTCTGAGAATATTACTGGGAGCACTGAATTCTTGACAGCAATGCTGAGAAGAGCAGCATCCAAATGACGTTTTGTAAGATAATGTATTACACCCTTCATCATCATCCTCACTGCTGGAGGATCATCCATTTCTCTCAGATGATGCATCAAAATAATGAGTCTGTGTCTTCCCACCATCCATGTTTTCAAGCAAGTTAGTTAAATGACTTTTTTAAAATGAATTTAAAATTTAGGAGAAAGAAAGAGACCAAGAACTACAAGTACTGCTCAAAGCACTGAATGTGCATATTCACATGGTGTGTAGTGCTTCATTATTTAAATTATTTCCTTGCTGCCCAAGCACTCTGAAGAGGTGGAGCTATAACTGCCATAATTCAAGCTTTTATTAATGAAAGAAGCTTTACATGATATACAAAATCCAAGCTGGGATCCTGAGATGGAAGGAAGAAGGAAACAGAGACAAAGAGTATACTACAATTTTTTTCAAACTAAAACTGATTTGATCATGTAAGTGTAATTTTTCTCTTTTGAAATGCCCTGGTAATCAAAGTATAGTTTAAAGGACAAAAACACAAACTAGCAGAAAAAAGAATATCTCAGCCCTGTACTGCCTCTTCCTCCCTCAGTTCTTTCATTCTCCTCTCTATCAGCTTCCACAGTCATCTGAATCCTTCTTCCTGACTCATATGTTCATGTGGTAGTCAGTTTTCATTAAACTAACTTCTTTTTGCTATTCCCATGCTCCATTACTTTCTGCCTGGTTCCTGTGAAGTAATGATGAGTCAGTAGGGAAAGAGGAAATAAGCAATCAAAATTAGAACTGCAGGCACATGATGAGCATCATTAAGAGCTCACTTCTTCCTCTTGCTCTCCTGGCAATTCTTATTTTCTCATGTTCCAATTTCACTGCATGATCAAGACAACATATATTTAGTTAGCACTCAGGACTCTGTAGTCCTGAAGATCCTTGATTCCATTCATTTCAGTCCTTCATGGAATTCATATTAATTTCACCAATTTCCCTGCACATTTTCCCAACCATGCCATTGTGATGAAGGCAGAAAAGGAAAAAAAAACTATCTCTTCTAGAGTTGTTCCAAACGCATAATGAAGAATTAAAGATTACTCATGCCAGAGCAAAGCAACAAGAAGGCACACGACCTTCCTCTGTTTATAGTACTCATTTAATACTGTCCATTCTAGGAGCTGAACCACTACCTAGCAGTCTACGCCCTGAAAATTACATGTATTTTACAAGTGTCACATAGTGCTGTGTCTGCCATGGAGCAGAGACTGAAACCAAGAGGTTCCTCTCTTCCTGGCCACACCAGGTAACAAGAGCTATACTGTCCTAGGCTCCCTTTTATTCAGTCTTTTAACCTCCTTTTTGTGTTTTTGTTGGGTTTTTTCAGGGTTTGGCGTTTTTTACTTACTGTAACAGCCTTACTAGATATCTGTCTCTGGACTAGTGTGCAGTCTAGAAGGGTCAAATTACAGGTGTGTAAAAAGTCAGATTCACACCCTGCGTATGTGCATTAACTAGTGATACATTATTTAAAAGGGAATAAGAGACCATCCTAAAAAAGAAAATACATCTTGAAAGAAAAACACAGTCATATCTCTCAAAGCCAGTATTCCAAGCTGTGAAAACTATGGAAAAAGAGGCGTTTGATTCATGTCCAGCATTAATCAATTCCCTTGTTGGTTACTTTGCATGAGTTCTTGCTCCCTCTGCAACCCTTTTAGGACATGTCTGACTCTGCAGTAATACAGAATTTTTGTGCTTTCTTAGAAGACTCGAGCTAAGGGGATCTAAATGGCTTATTGCATTTCAGCTTGAGTGTTTTGCTGCTGTCTCTTCATTGGTCTGCCTATACTTAATTATTTTGTGGTTTTATTGGTATTTTACAATCTGTGCTTCTGGATGTCACTATGTCAGATGAAAGATGCTCAAGCCCTCGCCTCAATGAAATTATTGCAAATTCCACTTAGGAAGCTTGAAACAATTGCTGAGAAAATATGTCAAAAGGATAAACAAAGATTGTAAGGAAAATAAATTTGAAATGCAGGTTTTAGTTCCAAAACTTAACAGTATGACTTGAGTGCAGTTTTTCTCAGTTTATAACAGTATAGGAAAGACAAGACTTAAATCAACTTAAAAAGGTCTTTTGGGGCAATATTTTTAGGACCTGAAAGCATTTCAGGATTTTACCTCATTAACCTCCATTCTAAACAGAAGATCTTGGCAGTACGTCATAAAGAGGAAATTACCTTTACTGCCTTGTGTGTCTGTTTTTCAAAACAGCCTGACAGCTGCAGAGAGAATGCTGATCCATTTGACACACTGCATATTAAGTTGGTCAGCTAAATATGTGAACCATGAAACACTGATGCCTGTTAAAAGAAGCAAGTGCTTCAAATTAATCAGCTGAAATCTGAAATATTGTACTTTATAGAATTAACACTTTATAAATAACAGCCATTATTTCTAGTCAGTTCCTCCGTGCAAATAGAAAATGTCATTAGCCATGTTTTGGCCGGATTCTTTGTCTAATTTCTACAGCTAAGGTGGCAAAAAGGTTATTACAAGTAATAGCAAATTTAAAGTTTTATTAGCAGTAAACTGCAGAAGCTAATGGTGATGCCAACACTAGATAAAATCATTGTCACAGTTAATTTTGAACTCTTTATTTCAAACTTAATAATAGGAAACTCAATGGAGAGGATATTACACGGCCCATATCACTCATGAGTGCCGCAGGCCTGAGTAACTTGTTATTTTGCTCATGAGTGAAATAAAATGCAGATTATACTGCCTGCTATCAGGGGCACTGCTTTAATTGAGGGTACATGCATGGTGATGAAGGAGTTCCAAGTAGGTTTCATTTTCTCGAACGTTAGAGGAATGATCTTTGTGGTTCTGACTGAGACTTGTCAAATCACCTCTCCACTACTGTTGCATTTTTAAAGTTCTTTCTGCTCCTCCTTGGATCTTAAAGACTGGTTAGGTATTGTTTTCACTTTTGTCAGGGATTATGTGAAACTGCTCCTGTAACATCCAGGTGCCTGTAAATCTCTGCTGTTCATTTGCTACACAAGGAGAAAACAATGGGTTATCTGTGTCTTAGTTAATCACATATGCCAGCCAAAACAAACTACTCCTTCACCCTGAGACATCCTCATAATCACAAATAAATAATACAAGATATACTCCTCCTCCTTAGCTTCAATTTATTCAGAAAATGGGTGTTTCCAAGAACTGATAACACATAAGAATTCTTATTCTTTTCCTAAAGCAGATTTCTTTTCTATTCAACCATTTATTCTAGCGCAGTTTCATTTATGCCACAAATCACGTTTCCTATCTGAATTTGGGAAAGTTTTCTTCATAATTATCTGAAAACTAATTTTCATTTTTATATCCTGTACTACTGTTTAGGAAAGTCTGGCTTCTAATCAGATTATTTTTTTCCAATACTTGCTAAACCTTCCAGTTTCTTTTCTTCAGCCAAAACTATTTGGGCAGTTACAAACGAATTACTCACCTACCACTGAAATCAGCAGAAGGATTTTTACTCATCTTAGGAGGATTTAGGTGAGGCCTTTGAATAAAAAGGTCTGTAAAGTTCCTTTTTATTTATGAATATCTAATAGAAGAAAATCTCCTACACCTTCTAATCAACCATAGTCAGGACTATCACTGTTGCACTTCTAGGCAATTGCTGATAGCATTCTTGCAAGATTACTGAAGATGTATTTATCAGCTTTCATTACCAAGCTCCAGATCCAGCACAGAATTAACAAGAAGTAAAAGCAGCATTATGTGTTTGACAAATTGAAATCCTGACAATAGGTGACTGTAAGCACAATGCATTTCCATGTAAGGTACAGAAGAGCTTTTTTCTCAGTATTACAGCTACATCATTGTGGTGTTCCACTGAAGCTGATTTAGTCAACCAGAAAGAGGCAATAGCTGCAATTGTAACATTGCATTGCTCAATGTAGGCATATTGTGAGGGGTCATTTCTGATGTGCTGAGAATGAAAAATGAAGTGCTGAGCTAATGAATTGTTTTTTTAGTTTCAGAATTTTTACCCAAAATATTTCTCTAGTGCAATCAACAGGAGAATTTAGTGATCAGATCTCACACAATACCAATACCCTAACAGCT
Organism: Melozone crissalis; assembly: GCF_028551555.1. NCBI lineage: Eukaryota > Metazoa > Chordata > Aves > Passeriformes > Passerellidae > Melozone > Melozone crissalis. The sequence continues at coordinate 19,524,048 of NW_026535823.1, read as the reverse complement.
ACTTCCTACATCTCTGAAAGCCTACGTTAAGCCACTAAGTAATTAAGTGACAGCTAAATTAGTCCTAATATTACAATACAGATTTCTCCTGAAATAACTACTATAAAACTATTTTTACTGAGGAGACTATTTAAAGCCCTGTACTAAAGAGACCATTAAGGATTTTCTACAATCCAGCACATGTGCATTGACCCTTGCTGACCATTATCCCTCTAAATAAAATCTTAATATTTCTAATGGAACAAAGGACCATCTTTTGTAGCCATACCACGACGACTCTCACAAATGCCTCAGACAGGATGGGTCTATGCTCATAACTCCATTTTTCCTAAAGAATGCTATGTCTCTCCCCATGGTGCCTAGCAGATGACAAAGATGTCTCCTTATCAAAATATCTTTCTTCTAAAAGGAGACAAGACAGTCACAGACTGGAAACCAAACTTCTTCCACCTTCAAAAAGGGATAGAACAGAGTTTAAGAAGTTACCATAGCTTCATTGCCTTAAATTAAGAGAGAATTTAGTCAAGAAAAAATTTAATCCATTGTTAAGAGTTCATTTTACTTTTCTTTGGTGACATGTGCTTTTCTTTGGTGACAGAGCCTTCATGCTTGCAGTGTTTCATTTCTCTTGGGACCTATTGTAGGCTTCAAAAGATAAAAGAAACCTATTGTTCAGTAAGCCACTGAACAACGTAAAATCATATTGTAGCGCAAGTTTCTTTGACAGGTTGACCTCATGAAGAGAATTTCGCTATTTCTTGTCATTTTCCTTACTGTGGCTTTGGTGAATTAGGCTAGGATATTGATTTAGTGGCAACACTGAAATCACAATGGCTTTTAATTTCAAAGATGCCTATTTGTCTTATTACATGTCTGTTTCTGAAAAGTTACTTGAGAATTTAAGCCTTACTACCTTAAACTTTACATCTGCTTCCCACTTTCAGGCCTAATAAAGTCTTTCAATTTGTTTTCATGGGGTTTTTTTTTAATCTCACCTAAACATGTGCTCAAGCAGAGGGCTGCAGATCATTTCCTCTTACTTCTGACTTGATTCAAAGCACTTGCCACATGCAACTATTCAGCATCAAACACACTGTCCCCAGCTTTTACCAAAAGATTCAGAGTCTTGGTCATCAATATACACATGAAATGCGTAACAGAATTTTCCAACCATCTTTGATCTGTATGCAGCTCCGAATGTGGATGAGGGAGAGAACAGAAAGCACAGAATATTACCAAGGCAGGATTTAGAAATAAAATGAGGAAAAATTCTGGGGGTAATATTCAAGCACACTGATTCCTGTGCCAGCATAAAAAGGTAAAGCAGGGGTTACTTTTTTTCAGAATTCCTCAAAGTAGTTCATTAGCAATTCATAAACTTGAAAATAATAAATTGAATTGAAAGAATAACTCCAACTAAACAATTAAATACTATATGGTATTCACTAAACATTTCTGCTTCTTCTTTAGAAATATTTCTTATTTTGCATTATTTTTATGATAATAATGTAGCACAAATTTTTCAAATTCTAAATGCTGGGATTTTTACAAGGACCATATACTAACTGGAAACATTTCAAAAACACAAGACAAATAAGAAGAAAAAGAAAGTAGCAGAACCAACCCACCAACCAAAAAACCTCAGTTCACTGGTAAAAGCACTGAAATTCTTTTTCTGACAAGGATATTTATGTTCTCAAAGACTCAGGAAGTGACTTTACCTCTATCCATAAATGAATGGAATGATTATTAACAACAAAAATGCTCACAAAGGTCTTCAAGTTGAGAGTAAAAAAGAACAAATGAAAAGGGTATCAATTTTTCTTATGTTAACAATTGCATTTAAATACAACTAAAATCCAGATAAATATATTATTATTTGTAATTTATTATTATTATTATTACTACTACTATACAATATTTGTAAGCAGTGGATTAAGATAGATATATATGCTCAAAGTTTTAACTGATTTTGGACTGGAAACATTTTTCTTATATTTTTCTATTCAGAACATACACACAAAAGAAAGAGATCATTAAAATACTAGCATTACTTATGTTAAAAGTTAATTTGTTAAAGGTGTCTGTCTTATCTTTCAGTTTTAAGTACAAATTATTCCTGGTGGAAATTTATTAAATATTTTAATCTAAACAAAGAGATAAAAAGAGAGAAAACTCTTTTCCTGTAGTTATATAGAAATACTATAAAATAGATTTCACAACCAACTATTTCTTCAATCAATCCCTAATTAAATTACTATAGTGAATATTTTATACCATTAAAAACGGGAATATCTTTAAATGTTTATGTCTGTATTTCAGTTAAGCTCAATGTGTATTATGATAACTTTTTTTGCCTGAGGTACTTCCACTGCATAGGAAAAGAAAGTTTATTTTTATTTTATCACTATAGTTCTTCTGTATCTTTTTGCATTAATATTAAACATAACTGTCCCAGTTTTCTCTCTACTATTTTCCACTTGCCAATTTCAGACTAATAAGCTAGGATTTGGGGACCGCTAGAGGGTTATATGAGCATTCTACTGAATTTTAAGTCAAGTTAGTCATATGAATCTTAATTATCATGTGCAGGAAACTGATACCTCCCTAAGAAATCCCTTGTGATAGAAACAAAAAGGAAAAGTCAAAAGAAAATTTTCCATTCACAGATCATGAAAGCTTTTCAGTTCTTGACAGCAAGCATTTTACTATTTACTGCCTTAAGTTACTTAGATGTGTTTTGAGCAAAATAAATATACTCTTCAAAAAAAATCAAAACAAAGTAAACAAATGAAAAAGCAAAAAAAAAAAATATTTGGACAAGAAAGAATGATTATCACATTCATTTTTTAGTTGGGAAACTGGGACAGAAAGTTTGGGGGATATCAGTAACAATGTAAATGTGCAGAAAAAGAACTGCACCCTAAATCCCACATCTCACATTTAAATTTGGCCCACACTTGTATACATGGCCAAAACTTGTCTGATTTACAGGGGAAAAGACCTAAGTTTGCAATGAAACACGAAGGTTTGATTAAATCACTAAAGTCAATGAACAATCAAGTGTCAACTGGTTAAAACGAGAGGTCCACAAATTCTAGGAACACACAACATTTACACACTTTACAGAATCCTGTGTTACTGGGTTAAGCAGCAGCTGAGAAAAATGGCCAGGTTTCCTGTGTTTTCACAAACAATCTTTGTGGGCCATTAACTTGTTGCAACAATCCCCAGGGTTAGATATCTATGTTCTTAATACTCAATTAGAATACCCTCTGCATTCCAAAAGTATACGATTTTATTCTCTGCAAATCAAATAGTTTCTGGGTTTTCAGGATACTGTGCTTTCACAGCGATAGGCACTGCTGTATTTCAGTCTCTCTCAGACTTAAAAGTATCTACTTTATTCAGTCATCAGCCCTGGGTAACATTTGTGGATTGGAATCCTAACAAGTAAGAAGCTGATCTTGCTATCCAGTCTGGTCATTATCACATCCTTTGTCAAGAGCCAAGAAATCACTGATTCATGCTCTGATTTTCAGGCAGGATTGGTTCTACTCAGACATCAACGATGTCCAATTCTGTGGCAGTTTCAATCACAGCTATCCATCTAATATCCAGCAAAAAAACCCCTCAGTTCTGCTACTAACACAGTCCGTAAGTGCTGCTCTCTGCAAGGTGTCCAGACCTGGATTCATCTTCGAGTGACTCTCATCTGTGCTCAAATACAGCAGTTGACCTCTTGGCAGTGAAATATCAGGCAGTCAGCATAAACGATGCTCAGAGACTCACTTAATGGAAACTCAAATCATTTGTCATGATGGAGGAGCCCCTGTGCATTGCTGCAAGTTCCAAACAATCCAAGGTCAAGAGTCATCTCCCCTCAGCCCATTTCAAAGGGTGCCTTCAATTATCTTTGATGCATGACTTTGCTCCTCCTCAGATCTGAGCTAGATGCCATTTAAATTTATCATGCCTCTTTTTCAAAAACGAGTTCACTGTTTTTAAACTTCTAAGGGCATTGGTCCACTATCATTTAAATAACTGACTTTTTTTTTTTACAGTTCTGGCTATTTTTGGTTTTCTATTGCAATATCTGAATAACAAAATTTAATACCTAATTATGATTGTCCCTCACTCTAACCAGTCAAAGCCACCATCATTTCTGCACACTCATGTTGAGCTCCTCAGCTAGTCTGGAAATACAGTGCCTCAGAGTTTAGATAAATGTAATATATTTTCAAGTATGGTGAGGGCAGTATTAACTACATACAAAAACTGGAGGTAAGCAAGGGAATCTCAAGAAAAAGATCATTCAAAGAAAGTAATTAAAACAAGCACCTAATTTTTTTTCATCAGTTGACTTCAGAAATACTAGGTAATGAGAATTTATTTTTATTAAAAAGCTAGTATTTCACCAATTTTTAAAGGCCATCTTTTCCACCCATTTCTTTTCCTTCTAACTAAGGTAAACTTCAATGTGAACTTTAGTCACTCCTCCCATTTTGTCCCCCTCCCAAAAAATAATCATTAAGCAAGGGAAAGCAATGCCCACAGACCATTTATATGATAGGACAGACTCAGAAGGACTAATAGCAGTGAAATTTCATTAGGATCAGTCAATCTCAGGCACATATAAATGCTGACAAGTCATGATTTAGGCACCAGAGCAATGCCAATACCTAAAGAAGAGCTCGTACCAGGATAACATCTTGGTGCTGCATTAGTCAGATGGCCTAAATAAGACTGAAGAATAGACTGCTGCAACATGAAGTGTTTGGCCCACATGAGGAGAGCTGAGTCTGCTCTCTTAAGGTGGGAAGTAGATCCTTAATGTTTACCTTAACTGGACAGAATGCATTCCCTTCAGAAAAAAAATCCAGGAATGCCAAATTAGCAATGTTAACTCATGCAAAAGGAATACTCAACCAACCTCCAATGAATAGAAAGAGTACATGCAAGTATTGGTGGCAACCTTGAAGGACAAGTTCTTGGTCTTTGGGAAACACAAATTCAGACCCATTTGAGCTATTAATCTGCATATTTAGACAATGGGCATTTTAAAAAATTGCTACTGTGCAAAAAGATATGCCTGCACAATATTCCAGAGAAAGCTACTCCTAAAAATGCCAAAGACCTTCCTCTGTTTAAAAAGTGTTGTTAGATTGCTTTAAGCAGTGTCATTTGAGCATTGCAGCTACTTCTTAGCTGTTCCAATTGGTGTCGTGATAGGTGAGGAGCAAAAGGCAGTTTTAAGATTATGGATTGAACCACAGAATAGCCAATAAACCTTTGGGATCCTTAGAGGAAGGAAAAATTATGGATATGTGAAGAAAAGAGAATGAGTAAGACTTAGCCAGTCCCCCTGACTTCCAAAGTTGAAGCCCAGAGTGCACTGACAAATACATATTTTTTCCTCTCTCCACAGATACCACTTTCTAATGACCATGGTATATCACAGAGACTCTCCCCATCATTCTGCTTTATGGGAGACTGGAGACCAGCACAACTCGATTCCACTTCTCAGTTCCTCCACATAGTAAAGTGCACTTTACTATGCAGCAGCAGAACACTAAGTTTAGTTTCACCCAAAAGTAAACTTCAGCACAAAGAAAATTCCTCTGAGTGTTTCAGTCCCCTTCAGTGTTTCAGTGTTTTAAGTACTAAGTTTCAAAAGGCTATAGATTTCTCCAGACATAATTTATAGTATGCTGTATTTTCACTACAAAATTCAGTCATACCAACAATTAGATATTAAAAAACATCTTAAGAGCCAAAAAATTTTACCCTCTCTTCATACAGAAAAAAAGATACATTCTTACACAATAATAGAGATACATAAACTTTAACTAGTAAATATGGATTTACAAGGATTCATTTCCAGCTTCTCTAGGTTGACTTACTCCCAAAAGGGATTTCTTCCCAATACCACTTTGAATGTTATAAAAATTTCTCTCTTGCTATATTTTTTCACAGAGTACTATCAAGTAGTTTGTCCAGTAGGTTTTCCAGAAATAAGAAGAAATACCAAACAAACAAACAACAAAATACTTCAACACCCCCTTTCTGCAAACACTAAAAAGTAATATAAGCCATTTTCTTAATGCTAGCTGTTCATCTAGTTTGGTCTTCCTGCATATGTTTTATATACTTCAGATACAACTGTTAGAAGAATTCAAAGTCATCCAGAAAGAACACTTTGAGCATCATGGTTTTGATTCAAAACACAGGCCCTACTGCACGCTTTCATTTTGCAGGCAAACATTGCAAATCCTTCCTCCTCTGCACTAGAATCTGCCCTAGATGAGAGTTGGACCTTATGCTGCATTTTCAGCCAATTCATAGTTTTGTTAACTTTCCTTAAGTTTCTTTCCCACACACAGAGCACATAGTCATAAGCTTCCTGCATCTGATTCACATCTTTAGTGGTTTTTGAAGCAGAGCCTAACACACTGTCTTGAATGGACCTCAGAAAACACCAGGGCTGTTCTCAAAAGAAAATCTATTCCAAATTGTGCAAAGTACATCCAAAATATTACTTCCTCACTATATAAGAGTAGAAAGGGAACTTACTGAAAGATATTTCCTACAAAAAAAATCAGTGTTTCTGCTAGTCTTAGGCTTATTTATTAGTAATGATTGAATAGGGATATTGAAATATATTCTGAAGAGTTTTGTAGCTGATATGTTTTGTGATGATCAGAGCAATTGCATCAAAATAGGAAAAAAACCTGTAAAATTCGAAAGCATTTCTGTGTATGGAGAAACTCTGGATGAAATAGCAAAAATCTACACGCTGAAGAAGTAGCTCATAAAACAAAATAAACTTCTCTCAGAATAGCTGGGACTCACAGCACAGAGGAATTGAACTGGAAGTCTCCAATGATTATTTCTCCTAAAGAAGACTTATATCTTGACTGGAGGTTTGAAACAGAAAATTATACTGTATTTTCTTTTTCTTTGAAATTTTTAAATAAGAACTAGATAAAAATCACTACTTTACAAATAATGAAGAACAAATTATACTCATGGTAGGGCTTGCCTTTGTTTTAAATGCAGATATTATCAAGATAATACCAAAATTTTCTAACAAACATTGGAACATTTTCAAGCTGCAAAACCTTATTTGGATCTGCACATTCTGCACAGTAGCATTCTGTGGATTTATTTCAAGACTTTTTGTACAGACTAAACAATATTTGTATTGGCAGACTTCATTAGTGAAGTAACAATGGACATTCCTTTGTGGAATTGTATATTTCAAGATCCAAATGTTAACACTATTACATTAGACAGAACAAAATGAAGTTTTTGTACAAAAGCAGATGTTTCCCAAAGATAAAACTTTACCTAAATACAATTGTGTAATTTCCACGACATTTGAAGGTTAAGTGGAAACTGTTTTCAGCATCTTTAGCAAGAATAGCTCCTCCACAGTTTTCCTCTCCCTGTATCTGAATGTAATTCATATCATAACCTAATATAAATTGTAAATCATGCTGTTTCCAACAGAACTATGATGAATACACATTCAAATAAAAGAAAAAAGTGGTGCAGCAATATAGTCCCTGGAATTTAACACTCTGCGGTCAGAAGGTCACATATGTTAAGTTTCTTATTTATATCCCTATTAAAGCTCTGATCTGTGGGAAGCAGGATAGAAGCAATATGACTCATTTTACAAATAAAGAATGCATTGTTGTTGTACTGTACATGTTTTCTTTCTGGGCACTTAATGATAACAGTGCATGAACTGCAGGTGACTATAATAAGTGGAATAAAGATCTTCATCAGGAGACATAAATATTTGTTCCTACTACTTCTCTGGTAAGAGCTTCATTAAAAGTGAAAACAAATATATTTTTTTGAATGATTCATGCAAATTAATATTCTTCATTAGTTTTCCTGGCTTCTATATACCTTTGGGCATCAAATTATATACAAGCTGGCCAGATATTTTGACTGCATTTATGTTAAACAAGCAACATATAAAGTAAGAACAGGAACTTCATCTACATGGCATCCTTCAATTCAAAATAGTGGGTTATTCTGGTCTGCAGATAAACTCATGTAATTTGAAATCAATGTGGCAAGAATTTATTCACTAGATAAGCTTTCTCCATAAAATTCAGCAAAAAACACATCATGGCTTAGTATTTGTCCCAACTAATTTGACCTGTGATATTAATATTATTCTGCTGTACATCACATAGGTACATAAAAAATTACATACTGACACTTTCGCTTCAGCAAGGTATTAATCTCCACTCCAAGAATTTTTCTGTGAGAAATGATAAAAGAACACATGTTCTTAATGATCCAGAGATTATGCAACAAAAACAATAGTAGAGAACAAGAAAAGATAGATAAATGATAAAGTGTTGAGCATTTAGAAAAACTAAACAAACTAACTAAAAGCTGAAACAAAACCAAAAAAGCTGGACTCTTTTTAATGAGTGGGATTTATTTGGGAATTTGGGGTTAGTTGTTTTGGTGTTGGACTGCTCTGAGGCAAGTGTTCTGCTTCTGACCCAGGATACTAAAAAGTCACTATTACATGTACCCAGATCCATAACACCTACACAGACTTGTCACAGCCAAAACTCTTTCCAATGCTGTTTTGAGCTTTTTTGAAATATTGCCAATGGATGCTGGGGAAGTGGGTTTTTTCCTTACAGTTTTCTACCCTAGTTGTGAATGTGTTTGGATGTTTGATAGGACAGCATTACCCTGGTTACAGCTTCTTCTTTCTGGCATAAATATGTTCCCTTTGAGCATATTCCTTTTTAGTTGCAATAAAAAGTGTGAGTCTTACTGTTTGTTTGTTTGTTTTCTTTAGAAGAAGCAGCTGGAAACCCATAATCATGTTCACTTCCCACACTGGCAAAAACAAGCTTCATATTTTCACGCATTTTAAATTATCTATAAGGATAGACTAAGACACTACTACCTTGAGGCCTACAAGTTTCCCAGTATCTAAATCATATTGCTATTAAAAAGGGGGTATGTTTCATTTTTAATTATATTGAGAGTAGCTAATAAATCAGTTTGCAATATGTTACATAAGTAAAAGTAGAGTACCACTGGAAAAAGACAACACTATAATACTGCTATCAGCTCCAATAGTTTGATAAATTCAAACTGAAATACAGGAAACAGTTGATGATTGCTTTCTGGACATCAGGAACCAGCTACTGGTACCTCAGTCAATAAATGGTCTTTGAGGAAAGTAAAAGAGAGTGGAAGAAGGAGAGGTTGCAAAGAAAAAGAATGGTGTCAGAGACCCTGGAGGGTTAGAAATGCTGTAAAAGCTTCAATGCTCACACTTTTTGTACACCACATACCTCCTTACACCTTCTGTTTGTCTTACCCACACAACAAACTGCTTTGGAACAGGGCCCATCTCTTGACAGAGTACCTAATAAAAGTTTGTGGCCTGCCTATTCCTTTATCAAGAACCAATGAGCAAACATCAGTATTGAAACAAAATGCTGTCACCTTTTTGACCTAAGCATCTATGCAAAATTCAGGCACTGAGTCCTTGTTTCTCTCAAGAGGAGGAAATGATGATGGAGTCCAGAATTTCTTCTGTGCAATCTGCAGTAAATTGCATGTTAAAGCCCAATTTTCTTGAACACAACAGGGATCAAGCAGCAGGAGACAGCTTCCTTGCTCACAGCTTTGCTTTTTAGCAAGTAGTTTACATAAAACTCTTTGCTTTCAGTATAACTGCTTCTTTGGTTGCACCTGGAGCTTTCTTGTTCCTTTCCTGTGCACTCCTGGAGCATGTCTGCCCTTCTCACATGTCCTGACACCCAGTTAAAGCCAAAATCCTTTCTCAAACTCTGTATTTAAGTCTATCATTCAGTCTACTAAGAAACTGCTCCAGCAGAATAATGAACAACACTATAAACAAACTAAATTTTTTGTTTCAATATTTTCAACTATCTCTAAATATGGATGCATTTAACTGCTCCCTTATGCAGCTTGAATAGGAGGGAGTTGTTACATTTAGCAGCTGCCCCCAGGTTTCTTCCCATCACTAACACAACCATCACAATACCACCCCTCTATTTCATTCTTTGCTGAGCATTAGTGTATTGCCTTTATATTTTCTGTTCTACAAAGAAGATTATATGTAGAAAATTCCTTTTATACTCATTTTCATAAGTGGAACAATTTTTCAAAAATGACAGGGTTTTTTTCTTCTCTCTTTTTTTTTTTTTCCTGTGTGCCATTAGCATACACAGAGAAGCTCAAAGCATTTTCTGAGGAACTAGGAATGGCTTAGAAGAGATCACCTCTTTCATAGGATAGTTCCACAATCTATCCACCAATTTTTTTTTTTTTTTAATTTTTTAGGAAGTAAACTGTCACCCCATGTTCTACCAGATTTACACAGCTACTCAGGGAGTCCCTCCAGATCACCACCCTCCTGGGCTTTCACACTGCACACTGGGCACCACATCCCGACTGTGAGTTGTTCTCACTTGACAGACAGGCCTTATCCCTCTCAGGTACAGATTTTCTAAATTTAGAAATCAAACAATGGCAAAAGATCAGTGTTTGGTGAGAATCCATGATCTTGCAAAGAGAAACTAATCTTGTTTAAAATCCTTCAACCTACATGTGGAAGCCAGCCAAAAATGCTATAAATCAACATTCTTCACTTTTATAGGGGCTTTCATAAAAGTCAAAATGGAGCTACATTATTTATGTTTTATGGGAAGATGTATTTAATGTTTATAAATCCATTTGGATAATAATACTGACTTTAATGCACTGATAGATGTCTCTTCTAATGTACATTAGAAGAATGATCACCTACAACATATGAAACCTTTAACATTTCCATGTTGATCAGTCTTTGTTATTTAATAAAAGTTTTCTAAACCTCAATAAAACTGTTTTTCTTAAATGTGTTAACAACCATGAATGTTAGAAATGTACTTTTTCTTTGAGCTTTGAGAATGACATATGTGAAATGGCATCTTCAGTCCTTTGGCTTCTAACAGTTCTCAAGAGAATAGCTCTACAGTCACTTAAAAACCACAGCAGGTTTTGGCAGCAGCAGTTTCAAGAAATCTTTTACAAAAGGGATTGTCCATGCTGATGACATTGTGTTAATATGAAAATGACTTCTAACAACTACGTTAAGTCTCTGAGCTCTGTGTGCTTCCTGTTGTCTATGGTAAATGTCTCATGAGCTGGCAAATCAGGAAGTCAGTAAACACTGCAACTTTAGAGACATATCTAGGACCTAGAGAGAGGCTTGCAGAGTGGTAGAAGCAGCCAACTCTAAGCTTGACTGAGAAGCTGCAGCTCTGCAAGCTGGGACTGTAAATAAATAACTAACACCTGCCTTTGCAGACCATGCTCCAAGCAGGACACCCAGCATCAGCTCTGGCCCAGCAGACTGCTCTGCCTCCTGGGTGCTCATTAACTGTAATAAAAGAGGAAACTGAAATCTAAGTTTCATATAAGGAATAGGAAATGCAAAACACCTTTATTGTGACCTCAGTGGTGTTGATGTCTTTAAAAGATCAGCAAGCACACCTATGGGACTACAATTTATAGTACAGTAAAATAAGGACTATGAAGAAGGATGTTTGAATGCTATATTTAAAATAGAAGAAATATGAAAGATTTTCAGTATTATAAATTCCTTTCTCCTTTGATACATTGTATATATGGTACTACTGTGGAATGCATGGTGTTACCAAATAGAGAATGAAAATTACCAACAAAACCCACAATGGTAGATATTATGAGATAGTAAACTTAATTTCATTGCTTGATTTATTTCTTAAGACAAAAAGAGCATAAAGCTAACAGACTTTGAATTCAAAATATATAAAATAAGACAAAAAGAGATGTTTTTATCAGAACTGGAAACCAGACAGAGAGCTTGATCAGAACACGTATAATCTCTGCTGTCATAACAAAAAACTAATGGTGACAAGCAATCTATACCAGAAAAGAAACATGCTGAAATGCATGCTGTAAATACATGTCAAGAAGGATACAAACAAATTGCAATTTTAAAAAGAGGACAAAAATCTCTGCAAAATAGTCCAAATTGTCTCTGTGCTAGGAGCGACCCTTTCTACATCTGCTAGCAGATCTGACAGCTCCAGTTGCCAGTATAATATATCTAGCATAAGGAAGGATTTTCAGAATCATAGTAATAATCTTTTCACAACTATCAACACCCACGGAATTCACTCTTTGATATCCACAGAGACAAACATAAAGGAAACATGATTTCCTTATAAGTAAAATAGTAATGTCTCTAGTTATTACTGATTCCATGCTAAAACCATGCTAAGAGAAATTGTGAGAGCATTATAAAGTACTCAAAACGAAAGAAAAATGAAGTTTGTTCTGTAATTTGAGAAATTGTATCCACAATACATCTTCTGGGAAACACAAACATAACATTTTTTGCATGTCAATTCCTAAGAACCCTGTACCCAAAAGTTCTGAGATGTCTAAATCAGGAAATGGTTTAATTCTCTGTACAAATCCTAAATCTTGGTTTCTGTATACATTCCATTATAGCAATTACACTGGTATGATGACTTGGCTTTCTCTGAAAAATATATAGTAGACCTTCCTACATGTATTTCCATATATGCGCTGTCATAACAATTTTGTTATCATGGCCTTAAAGAGTATTTTGAGACTTCAAACAAAATCCTAAAACCTGTGTTATATTTACAGCATGTCTATCACTCCCAGCAAGTCTCAGAACTTGGTTACAACAGCTCATTACTCACACACAAACAAAATATTACCTCTCTCAGGCAAGCAGTCACTAAAATCATTCATCAGCATGGAAATGTATTTACTTATTTTCAAACAGGATAGCTACAAAATTAATAACATTTTACTACAGCTCTGTTTTTAAAGTAGACCTAATTTCTTCAAAATGGTACTAGTCCATTTCTAAGACAAAATTTACTGTTCAGTGTTCATTATCTGTTTTTAAGACAACAGTCATTAATTAAAAAGAAACCCAACCAACCAAAATAAATCAAAAACTAGCAAAAGCCCCCAAAGTACTGTTATTATCTAAAGTCTGAATTTTTGTCAGTCTTCACTATAACTTGTACTGTAAATCCAGAGGTTCCTTCAGACACACATAAAGCCAGCGTATTTTCAGTAAGACTCCTTTTTAAGACCATGTCTGTCTTGTGGCTCCTAGTGTTCCCAGACTAGAACATACAATAGGAAGAAGCAATTCCTTCACAACACAAAGGGCTCAGGTGTCTGAGGACTCCACAACAAGAAAAAAACTAGCAAACCATGGCTACTTTACTGAAGACTTGTCTGAAAGAATCAGAGCTAAGCTTAACTAAATAAAGTCTCCTCAGGAACTAATCAGTTCAGTACTGGATAACATTAGTTGTGTTCTGGCAGACTAAGCTGGAAAAGCCTTCCAGCAAGATGCTAACACAGTGGAGACATGGTGCCACTCATTTTGGCCAAGGCAGGCTTATTTTCATTATTCTGCTTAGACTAGACTTGACACAAGTAAAGGGTGGGAAGCTAAGTGATTACCAAACCAGCCTTGAATACTTCTAGAATGTGTGATTTCTCTCTCTGTGCCAGAGGAAGTTTCTGAACAAAGACAAATTATCTTATCCCAATTGAATATATCCTGTATGAAGACTTTTGACAACAGACAGTCTGAAATTATTAAGCAAACATTTTCAGGCACATTTAGAGTTTGAAGGGATATTCAGTGACCTTAGGAGAACTAAGGTCCTAGAAAAGCTCAATATCTTGCTAATGATTAAATATGAAATAGCATTCCAACATTTCATATCATAAAGCAAGAAACAAATGAACACCAGTCTCTAAAAGAGACATTTAAGTAATTATCATGTAGACCTTAAAACTGCTTAACACGAAATTAGTCTATTTCAAATTAAATTAATATGCAGGCCCCTTCAAAATTAAAACTTCCAAAAACCCTAAGCTATGCAAGATCTACCATACCATGAACTCTTTTCAGTTTCAGCAGATGATTTGTTCATCTATCACAATTTCTTAACCAGTAAAGAATTATTTTAAATCATGGATCTTGAATGCTGTTTTCAAGGACCTACATTGTGGGGATGATCACCAAGCTGGTTTTGTACAAGTAAATCTGAACAGATGAAGATCTAATTGCTTGTTATCTACCACCATTCTATTAAAACACATGTGAGTGGAAAGGATGACAAAAAAGACATGAGAAGAAACAGGAGCTTAGAGACACAAAAAGAGTTTATCTATAAAGACCAGGAAAGATTTAACAACAGTGCAGTTTTTCAAGCCTGTATACACTGACCAAACATGTACAAGGGGAGAAACTGATGACATTAGGGTATTTTTTTTCTTTCAGGGAAATCCTAAGTTCTCCCATGGGGATGCCTTCTGTAACAGGCTATGAGGCCATGCATCCCTGAACTGTAGCATGTACATGCAGGGTACATGCTCCTATTGAAAGAAGCATAACTGCAGGCAAAAATAAAAAATGTGAGCATTCTTTTTCAACTAACTATAGAAAGCAAAATTTAATAAAATATAGCTTTCATAACTTCCATGGAAACAAGTATGCAGTATTCACCTCAAAGGACCTGTAACAAACCCTTGTGGCACAGTATCCAGCACAAACCCTTTACCATGTCATATGCACATCTCTGCCTGTATTTGCAGAGCATGCTCTTGTGTTAGTCTTAAAAAACAATACTTATGATAGAAGCATATGGAGATTAAAAGTTCTTTTAAAAAATTTAATTCTCATCTATTCAGAGATTCTTTAAATGAAATAGAAAGCTGAATTCCTCCTCTGTTTTGGGAGCGTACACTGCAGATTTGGAGCCAAAAAAGCAGCATGGAAATTATCAAACTGAAACAAAGTCGTACTGTATTTCCTTTCACAACAATTACAATTGAGGTAGTCCAAGAGTAACTAGCATTAGGCTTTTCTGTAAATTAAAATATTCTAAGGAAATAAGTCACCACATTCTTTCTGCAGATAAAAACCCACCTCTTTATAGAAGAACAGAGAATAAGAAATACACAAATACAGTCCAGAAAGATTAAGATATGAAACCAAATTCAAACCTATCAGTGGGATAAAACCATATGAGAATTAATTTTGTTGCAGTAATTTACAATGGGAAAAGACAGCAGTGACAATTTCAATGTATTTCTCTGAAATAACAGAGCTCCTTGAAGCCACAGGAAGGACAGATGCAGGCACCTTTTTCATCCCCAATGTATCTTTCTGTAAAGAAGCTGATCTATGTCATGTCTGCTTTCCGGAAACAGATATAAACACAAGACATATGGACAAGATGAAGGCAGCATACACATACAGCAAGGTAACCTTGAGCTCATTGTGCTTTTGGATCCCCAACGACTGCATTACCTGAACATATTTGACAACAGGATATGAAGGGAATAGAAGGTCATTATAAAGCTAAAGTGACAGATTCACCAGATAAAACAGAGATTAGCATGGGTCACTGGTCATCAGACAAAAACCATTCACATCAGCTTTCAGCTGAACTTCCGAGAAATACCTGAATTTTGGGAACTTTCTCTGCAAAATGATACTCTGTCCTGAAGAGATCTGTCAAGAATAAACCACATTAGAAAGCTAAAACAGTGACCACCAAGAAGAATCTGGGTAACTTCAAAAACCTTGGGAAGTACTAATTAGGTGCACCAAAAACTGAGAGATTACTGTCAAGAGTAAAATGTAGATACAATTAAATCTAATCACCTGGATGTATGTTACAGACATCAGACTAAAGAATGTAAAAGTACTTCAGACTTTAAAATCTGTACTCAGATATGAATGTTCAAATAATGTAAAGCACTTCCATTTAGAAACTAAGATAAAAGAGAACCCACTTGCACAGTGGGTACTTTAGAATGGCTTACAGATCACACACATTCACAGTGAGCTACTGTCGTGAATGTGTTTACACAGCACACACTAGAAGAGAGTTTACAGAAACTAAGATTTTAGATCTAAATTTAAAAATATGTTTATTGTTATTCAAAGCTAAGTTATTCATTACTCAGCCAACATATTGGGAGCAGACAATATTCTCTCACTTCCTCTGGGTTTTCTCTAATCTTATCTGGATTTCTTTCTATGCATTTCTGAGTAATCAAAGGTTATAAGCTTGATATCTCTGAGTTAAAAACATCCCTAGTATTCCCTACTGCTTCTTTTTGTATCTATTCTTTCTTTTAGTGAGTCTCTAAACCAAAGATAAAAGAAAAAAAATCAAATGAGATTATTTCAATTAGAATGAATCAGCAATTTGATTTTTTCCAATGTGTTAAGCAAACATTCCTCTTAAGACACCAATTGATCCAATCTGGTGTTAATAAGGATAGACAATTCAATGTTAGGCATTCCTTCAGTAGATGTGCAAATTCGGGACTGTGGTAATGAAGCAAAATTCAAAAGCATTTACATCAGCTTTCAATAAGGAAAATTATTCAAAAAACTTCATTTAAATTACATACCAAAAGAAACCTAAAACTTAACATACTCACAAGACATCCATAAATAGAACTGTTAAAGAATTTTCTGGCCAAATTGAAAAGGAGAGTGTGTCAAAATTTAAAGTGTATTCAGAAATATCATCGATTCAACACACGTCCATCGGTGCACTGGCAGAGTACCCACCATGGTGGGGATGGCTCCTGGCTGGGTCCCAGGCTCCTGCAGCCCTCTCCAGCCATACCAAGTGAGGTTTCCTAAGAATCAGGGGCCTGAAAGTCCTCAGAGCCCTACAGGAAAGTTCCAAAGCCCTGAACAGAAGCTAAACTGAAGGATCAGAGACCCCAGACAGAGCATTGCAGAGTCAGGAGCCTGGACAGTTGGATTTGCCAGCCCCAGCACCAACGCTCTTCCTGCACCTGGAGCGATGCACAGCGAGGCCCCAGGAGCCCCAGCTGAATTCATTGCTGTCAGAGCTTTCACATTTCATGCACCAATCCTGGAAGCCTTGGCCTTCCAGCTGTGCTGGTAACCCAGGCTGCACAAACATCTAAATTCACTGGGAAATGTCTTTACAACAGGAATGTCTTTTTTGGAGTTATGCTTAAAAACATAAGTCACGTCTTGACATCATGACTCCGTAACATGGTCTAAGTGTCTTTGTATTTGATTTAAACTACCCAGCTCAGGAATTGCTGAGCAATACAGCTATGGTGCCACTAGCTGACCGTGCAGTTAACCACCATCTTCCTGGATACAATTTATTCTGCTGCGTTTCCATGAAGTGGTTAAATGCTGTAACACTGATTTGACCAGATAACTGCTTCTTCTGGGCTGGATTCCTCTCTCTTGCTAATTAGCACAGTGTAGCTAAACTAAGAATACATCACACTTACCAATAAAGGCACAGCCTTGATGTATAAAGGCGAGGCTATTTTTTCTCTTGACAGAATAAAAATACAGATGGAAAAAGCATGGAATTTTCAGACAGGTGTGAGGGGAAATGAGTGGTAGCTGCACTGTTTAGTGCAGAGAAATATATATGATGTGTCAACACATGGCAAAGTGTGAAGAATGTATGCCTGCATGTATAAAAAATATATGTATTCACAGTACTAAGCAATTTGCAGCTAAAGAGTGGCTATTGTGGTATCTATTAAATCCATAAGAAAATTCACAGTTGCTGTAAGGTTTGGTTAAATTTTAACTTCCAATTAGTCTGCAAAGATACTCCTTCCAATCCTACCAACTCATCTATTGTAAAGAAGGAATATTTATGTTGTGTGGGACCACTGCTAATGCCCTAAGTACTTCTGGTTTCCTAGCAGACCGATTTACAGCTCTTTCTTAGGACTTGAAATTAGTCTTCATCAGTGAGACAAATAACAGGCATGGAGAAATTCCCTAGAAATTCCATTAATTAATCTATGGAAAAAGAATGTCATTGCATAATAGCAAAGAGAATTTCCTACTTAGCCCATGCTGCTTCTGTACATTTTCTAAAAATCATACATTTAAATCAGTATAGCAACATAAAACTTGATATCTTGTTCTGATAGGAAAGTTGGGAGCACTACAGTAGTGTCTGGGATTTAAGATTATTTTATTATTTTAGGCAGGTAAGGTTTGGGGGTTGGTTCTGTTTCATTAAGTTGTTTTGTTTGTTCTTCCACTTTATTATCTCCTAGGACCCTAAAAGTGTGACTGCTTGACAGAGACACTTTGTTCTGGGCACTTGCTTTCCCTCATTATCTCTGAAGAGCAAAAAAATACCTCTTTTGTTCCCCTTATCGGTTCACTACCTTATCCAAATACTCATTTCTCTTTTAAGAAGGAAAAGACAACTGAAATCATGCAGAAACTATGCCTAACATATTAAGAAAAACATTATCATTCAGGCAAAGTGCTAAGTACTCAGATAATAAAACTGAATAATTCTATTTCTAGGGTTTTCCATTTCATGTTTTTTTCATTTTGAGCTTAACTTAAACAATTTAGGAAAGAATTTTGTGACATAAAAGAAACATTTTCTGCACAAAACTGTGGGATTATGTTACAAATAATTTATCTGTATTCAATCGTGATGTTTTTATACAATATCATTAGCAAAAAATAAAATAAATTGTGACATTTCAGATGGTGTGAACCAACAGAACTCTTCTGAAACCTATGGAGTTCTGCCAATTTCCACATTGGCTGACAGTTTGGACTTGAAACTTAAACCATAAAATCAGAAAGAAATAAATTTCAAATTCTCTCTCCCTAAATAATGAAATCCCAAAGAAAGAAAAAGCCTTTTATCCAAACAATTTTAAAAGAATGTGATAAATTATATGTATTTGCCTATTACTGCATCTTAGAGACGTTACTGGCAAGGTACAGATATCAGAGGTGAAAAATGCATATTGCAATAAATGCAACGGGGCTTTTTGGTTTGAGAAATAGTTATTTAAGTATTCTTAAATAACTATTTGATTAATTTTTCCTTTCTTCATGTTCATAATGAAGTGAAAATTCTACATTCCCATGAAACACACAATTTTTTTTCTTTTCCTCATCCCTGTCCATATGGTATGACAAGCTTGGATCCAAAACATTTTCTTATGAGTTAGGGTAAATGCCTGATCATTACTTTGAGCATATGGTAGCATTTTTTATTGTTCTCCTATTTATAAATACTTTATTAGCATTTATTAAATTATATAGAAAAAATATCCAGCCTTGTTCACATATAGAGTGATCAAGCATTCTACGTCCTCTGCTTTGCCAGACTCCACAGGTATAACAATCATTAGAGGGACTCACAGCTGTGAGTTGTTCAAAATAAAGTGTATTCTACAATCCTAATTCCTCATTACATTTTAAAACAGGAAATATAATAATTTTGATTTCCAATTCTGAAATATTTCAATACTTCAATATTTCAAGCAATCACTGCATGATGTGCAATTCTCCAACAATCCTCCACCCGCTCTGCTCTGTGTCACTCATCCTCACCTGAGCTCATCACCTTTTACAGGAAAGATCCTGGCCCAAGAATACTGAATCTTGGTGTGGTAAAAATCCATGTGACATAAGGATATCAAAATAACAAGCTGCATCCTACATACAATGAAAAAATAACAAAGAAAACCCTATGCTTAAACCAGCAATACAAGTCTTTTTTTCATGTAAAAGTGTATCAGGACTCCTCTTCAAGGGTTCTCTAGTCAAACTGATCGACAAATAACTTTGAGGCTTTGTGTAAAGGCTCAGAGATGATTCAGTGTAAACTCTCAAATCAAGAGACATTTGTCAAATGCAAGCAACAGAAGCATCATAGGGTAATCTGGAAGGATGAGAATCAGGGTTACTGCACATCATTAATGATTAGGCACCTGCTTTAGCGGGAGAAGACTGGTTTCTGTGCAGTCAAGATAAAGACACTGGTGGCCCCCTTGGAGACTGTCCTTTTCTCTCAGCTGGCAGTAAAAGGAACCTGGGGGCCAGCTGAATTACGTGAATCACATTGGTTGTGTGAATTTTCCCTTTACATACAAAAATGTATCATTTTAATTTAAAGTCAGCTGCCTATTTTTTTTAGAAATCAGGCAGAAGGCAAGAAAAATGGTTAATGGCAATGGCTTGGGAAAAGCGATTTTGATGCTGCAGGCAAAATTGTCAGCTCATCTAAACCAACATAGCACTTACTCTTTCAGAGAGCTCTGCAGACTTGTGAAAGCCCAGAATCTGGCTGTATACACAGCCAGGGAAAACTATGATTAACAGCTAATCTGGGAAGATAGTTATCTGGAAGAAGTGCCCGTAGAGAGGGTAGATCCACTTTAGGAAAATTTTAAAGTGTTCCTCTTTAAGATAAATGAGTTCAACATCTCTAGCACAGAGGACCAGGCTGTGGTTTTGGGGCTGTCCTTCCACATCACTTTTCTAGATAAGTTCAAAATGCAAGTTCATTCACAAGAATGGCTTTTGCCTGATGGATTTCATGGGCTACCATTCTGTATCTATGCCTAAGCAAACAATGCTGCAAAAGAAAAACTTTTATAGGCTCAATCTCACCCAAAGAAAAGCATCAGAACTTGTAAATAAACAAAATAGGGATACATCCATGCCTTTATTTTTGCAGACCTGCTGTAAGCACTGTGTATCAAAATAAATTGTCTGTACAGGATGACTCAAGCAGATTCATGAGAGAAGGAAAAAATCTGTAGTAGTAAAATCAATTGGTCAGGTATAACGAGGGAACACAATGCACTTACTCCCCTCTCCCAAATCCTCATCTGCTCTTTGCAACAATGCAACGGCACCAAATCAAACTAAATCGCCTAGAAGGTTACTTCTCACCCCTAATTTCCATCTTGTTTCTTAAGTTAAACTCACGCCTTTGGGAAGTATGTCTCCATACCAAAGGAACAACTATTTCAGGAGGCATATTATAGATAAGTAACAAAAGATGTTATTAAACATCTCCAATCAGAATGGAAAGAAAATTAACTAGATCTTTGAAATAATATTTTTAAACAAATAAAACAAAACCAGTTAATTTTTCCAAAGGCCCACAGCAATTTCAGGGTAGCTGCCATCAAGAAGAGTCAGACAGGCTGTCAGAAAGTAAACGTACATTCTGGCTGTGAAGATTGCTAGTCCCTGAGGAAGCCACAACTCCAAAATTATTTATATTTGAGAAAGAAACCCTTTTTTATTATTATCTTTCATTAAAACAGCAATTTATCATTGCAACATAACTGTACAAGTCCTTAGTGATTCATTTTACTGAATCTCAGAAGGAAAAACCTCCAGTAGCAGGACAAGTTTTACAGGGTGAATTTCTCAAGAGCTTAGTTCACTGGTTTGATATCTGCAAGCCAGAGATATTTAGGTTTACACTCAGTGTCTGTCATATTGAAGATTTTGTTGCGTTCAGAAACTGGCAGAGTACATACTGAGAAAAATGTGCAAGAGGCAAATGGAGAGTGTGTTGGTAGATTCTTAGTTCATTTAAGGCTACAAGAACAGCACTTAGACATCTCAGTCAACTATGCAGAATTCTTAACTTTCAATTTAGGCAGTTATTAGGAATGACCAAATGTAAAAGGCTTAAGAAAGTAACTTTCTTTTCTTTTTAAGTATGGGCTTTTTTCTCATCCTGTTTTACTTTAAATCTCCATTTCTTGCCATAGTCTACTGCAGTTCTATACATAAATGCTAAATATACAAATAATCTTAGGTAATTATGTTAACCACATTAGAGCTGGCACAGGAAAGGAAGGAAAATTGTTGTAAATAATTTTCTTAAATTATAAACAATTTATATTATTGCTGAAATAATACCTGAAGATTTCCATTTTTGCAAAGAATTGTGCAGTGTTTTGACAAGGACAAGTTCCCTCTTAAGTTTTGTGAGAATTTTTTCCTTGTAAGCAGGCCAAAATATACCACACAAATATTGCCCGTCTTTGGTACAGAACTCCAGCAGCACATAGCTCACATCTTGGACAGATGCTGGAAACACAGAGGAGCATGAAAATGAAAAGTAATAAGGGTGGGTGGGGGAAGGAAGCATTCCAAACTTTTCAAGCTTCAAGAAATGTTAAGTTTGGGTCCAGTTCAAGTTTTTCGTGAAGATTTAACTCAGTTTTTATTTTCTTCAAAATGCCTGAGCACCCTCAGGGAGTATTTTCTTCCTAGAGGGCTCTTGGAAAACCATATTTTTTCACTGACAAAAGCATCAGCAAATGAACCCTGATGCCAAAAGTTGGAAGTTAAACCAGTTACTGTGGCAAATCCCATTCCCATGTTTGTTCCTCAGAAAGGCTTTTTTTTTCTTTACAAGGATTTTAAGAGATTATGCAGAACTTGTATATTTAGTGATCCCTCATATTTCCAAATGAAAGTGACACTTTTCTATTATACTGCATGCAATGAAGCAAAAATTATTTCTCCATGCTAAGTTTCAAAGACTCTTACACACTGAAGTTGTTCCTTTAAAACATATTTTCTAAAGACATTTACAGCTAGAAATGTGCTGCTGATCCAAAACATCAAGAAAAGGAACAGAGGAAGAGGGAGGATCTCTGAATAATTTAAAGCAGCCTCCTCATTCAAAAGTCATTCTCTTTTTAATCTCTCACACTTTGTAGCCAGAGACTTTATGCTGGGTTCTGGCAGAAAGTCAGGAAACAATATATCTGCAGCTTTAGAACAGGATGAAAAGAAACAACAAAAGGACGGGAGACACACTACATGTTGTACTTCTACACAAAGTTTGTTTTCCAGATATTTTTCCTGCATCCACAGGTAGAATCCACTGTTTGAGGTCCAAATATCTCTCCACCACATCTTTACCTACACAGGGCACGAGTATGTGTGCGCATGCGCGTGCATGAGGACACAATCTGTTGTGCTAGAACAGATGTCTTTGATTAGCCATTGGTATTTCTGTTATTTTTTATAATGAGTTCTACTGGAACAAAAAATTGAATGAAAATAAATTATCTGCATCATTAACAAAGACAACAATTAATAAACAACTGAGCTGGGCCAAAATTTCCCTATCCAGAATTTATGAAAACAGGCTTTTCTCTAACAAATTCTAATACTTCCTCTTTTTTCCATAATCACTTTTCCAAAGTCCAGAATGGCCCATTTTAGAGGATCTCTTCATGAATCCAGAAAGGGAGGCCACTTGTCTTGAAGGATTACTTCACAAAGACCCTTGGAAGAATCAGATATTATGGAGCAGAAAACCTTCCCAGACATTGTCTGTTTGGAAGATGAACACAGAAAACTCATCCAGTATTAGGAGTGAATGAAATTATTGACTGTTTCAATCCTTACGTTCAAAAGTATTCTCAAATTTTGGCATACTACAATTTACAAAGGACATTTTTTGTGCTCCCTTGCTTCCCCCTCAGTTTTCCTCTTCTTCTATGATATTTTTAAAAGAAATTCATGTGAACAAATGCAATATCACAACCACAAATAATTTTCTTTTGCTTTGGATTAGCACTTAGAACATAGAAACATCCCATCAACATTAAGCTTCTGAGAGACCACCAACATTCGTGAATCACAGTGTAACAGTCATTAACACTTTCAGCAATTGTTATGGAATTCTGTTTCAGTACAGAGGTGATCGGATAATTATTTCCCAAGGAACCTGCAACTTTATTCTCAAAAGTTCTATCTTCCATTACAGTTTTCAAATACCTTTGGTAAATGGCTAACTGTGAAGTTCTAAGCACACAAGTCACTTCTGACTGTCATTGCTCATGACAAGAACTAAGTGCTCCTCCAGACAGCCATAATCAGTGGGAATGAAAAACAGAGGACTGGATTTCAAATCTGTCCAGATGTCATTTACGTGGCACAGTTATGCCACAGGAAAGAAACTAAGAGATTTAAAACACAAAGGAGATAGGTAATTGTAGAAAAAACAAAGCCTGGCAGCTACAAGGGTTTCACAGGTATGTCTGTGGCTGCTAAGCACATACCTGAGCCAAAGCACTGCAGAATAAGGAGGTACTGAAAGAGAAAAGCAAGCTTGCAACCTGACAAACCTTCCTCTAACAATAAAGTAACTCTGGTTGTATCCTTCCATAACACTATACTGCTCTCCTAGCCACCCATTTTCTTAGGCACACATATACATTTTGAACCTGGAAATTCATGCCAAACAAATCTCTACAAACCAATATAGAAAAGTGCACTACAGTCAGACAATATGTTCTCCTGCAGTCATGGCAGTCTCTAATCCATGTGACTGACTTGGAGCCCTCTCCAGCCACGCTCCAGCAGAACTTCCACTGCCCAACATGGCAAACCAGTAAGCTAGATGTAAGAATTGGGAGAATAGTTTAAGTGTTCATAGTGCATGCTACTTTTCACTGCATGGCCATTGAAAAAGTAAAGTCAACCAAGGTTATGTAGTCTCAAAAAAATTATAGTTGGATTGAAAATACACTGTTATGTAATCACTTTCACATCCTCATACAGTTTAAGATGGAGACAAATGTGTATGGTAAATCTATGAACAAAGAGGAAAAGAATCAACAAAAAGGCTTGTGTGAGAAACAATGTTCAGTGATGACTCAATTGCTGTATCAAATTCAACAAATTGTACTGTTCTAAGGTGGCTCACTCAATAAAAAGCCAAAAAGATATTATATTGACAAGAACATGGTGTAGAACATAAAAAATGCTTCCATGAAGCTCTTATTCCCTGCATTTAAGTCTAATATATAGCTGAAATTTATAATTACATTCTCAGTAATTAGTAGCACAGTTTGGGAGAGGAAACTGATAGCAAGTGCAACAATGTAGGCATCAAATATCCAAATTATCTTGCTGATGCCATCTTGCCTACCATTTTATACTAACTTAATGACACAGTAAGACAACAAAAAATTCTTGAAATCTTTTAAATAGCAAACCTTTGACATTGAATTAGTACAACTAATGCTATGCTACACATAGCAAATCAACTGCTATGTGTAGTGTAAGCAGTTACATGCACCCGATTTCCATAATTGAGGAATACTTTTAAACTTACAAAATACTTTCTTTCACAGTAAACTTGCTGAAAGTTCAACATATTAAATTTTTATCAACAGAGGAAATTCAAGGACAGGAGAATGTGGGCTGCACATCACAAAATACTATCAAGCATGACATAACCCTACCAAAAAAAAAACCCCACTAACAGGGGTATGTCATAGGGTAGCCAGCAATGACCAAAGAGGGATAGACAGAACTCTAAATTTCAGTTGAAATTTTCAAATAACAAGTTACCTCCAAAGCTGCATACAACAGGGAGATACTCTGATCCAAAGGGTAATTTTGCCTGGGTGAGGGTCATTCATTGTTCCTGGATGTGTTCATCCCTTTTGCACAAAATTCCTCTGTGCTGAGTAGTTGAGGATTGTATTTTTGTTATTCTCTGAAATGCAATAAGAAACAAAATAAAACCACAAGTTGAAACAACTTGAGTTTGCAGGGGATTTTGTGGGCACTTGAAATCTGAAGCTGAACAAAAGACTAGAAACAGTTCCAAGAGGTTTGTAAATATTCTTCCCAAAGTAGTTCCAAACACTACAGTGGTGCAGAGTCAGGCCCACAGTTGGGAAATAAAACTAAAGTAGTTGTTAAAGACTCACACAAAGAGTTAGGCCAGTAAGTCATACTCTGCTAAACAAGTTCTTAGGTTCTAGAATGAATAATACAATGAAAAATAATAGCTCTTTCACTTACAGCCATGCTACTTAACCAGACAACTCTATATTCCATTCATCTTAAAACACATAATTGGCTTTTCAGACCCCATATGTTTTGTCAAAACCTAGCTGAAGATTTTATAAATAGAGCATTTATTTGTTAACTGTAAACACATCCATTGAATTTCAAAATATCTGTATAGCAAAAATTCAGAAGCATTAGTTATTAATTTTCTATTTCTATTTAAATGATCATGGTCTTATCTGTAAAATGTAAAATCAAGTCACACTCCTGTAACAGTAGAAAGATTGTCTTTTAAGCAATTAGTATCCATCTCACAAGAACTGTGGATTCTCTTCATCACAAAAAAATTAGTCATATAACAACATTAGTCACAAATTTAAGAGCTTACAAATGAAAAATTTTTAAAAGTAAAACTCTCATACTATTGAAAGTATGCAGATGAAAGGAAACTTCATTTATTTTTATTTTATGCCAAAACTCACAAGTACTAAACAAGTCAAAGTGTATATTCATAAGGAAATAATTCATTTTATGCATTGTTTGCAAATATTACTTTTATTAAATCCCTCAGTAACTTTTCCAACCCCTGGTAGGATTCCTGAAAATACTCAAGGAACTTCCACGTGAAATACTACTGGACTTTTCAATGCTGATTTGCTGAAATTACAAAACGAAGTATTTTCTCTAATACTCTTTCTCCCCACATATCTTCTATACACTTCTGTGTATAGATGATACATGATCAGTATTTATCATTAATATTGTTATAAAAATCTATTTCTAAAGTGTATTAACACACCTTTTGGGAATCCACGGCTTTCAGAAATACAAAATGAACTACAACAAACAGAAGTGGCATGCAAATAAAAAGTCATCCCATCTTGGGAAACAGATCCATACACAACTGACCAAATAACACAGATGCAAAAGAAATCTTTAGTTTTGTGCCCTCTTCTGGAAACACTAGCCATCTACCCGGTCAGACAGAAAAAGATCAGAATGTCCTGTGAAATCCCTCTTCATGCTCCCTATGGAGAGAATCCTCTTCCTGTCCAATACAGGTTACTATTTCTAAACATTCTCACACTACTTTATAGTACAACAGGTGAAATTTAACTAAATTTAATTTTCATGTGTCTTAGGGACTGGGATCCATCAGCAAGACATCAACTCTGCCCCTCAGTTCATGCATCAGCTGGCCACTTTTACGAAGGCTCTACAGATCACTCAGAGAGGAAATAAAGATAGTGAATTCATTCCACTTTGCAGTGGTGAAAATAGCTGTGTGTGAGCACAACAAAGGAGTGTGATCCAGGATCTGAAAGTCACAGAGTAAACATCCAGGAGGAGTGTCTCTTTTCTGTTACACCACTTTGAATTGCATTATTATAAAAGGCATTTTGATTTTGTCCAGCAACTTTTATATTGTGCAGAATAATTTATGTTTTGTTCAACATTTTCCCAAGAAAGCATCTGATCATGATTTGAACACATGAAGCACACAGAGATACCATTCCACTTACTAAGTTGTTTCATGGTACAGTAAGCGCCATTTAACATTTGTCTCATTTCAGCTGCCAGTCCATCCTTCTAACTGCACCTTTACAATGTTCTGCTTTTTCTGCAGTGTGTGCCTTCTCAATTTCTTTTTTAAAAAAGATTATACACATTAGGCTTTCTACAGCTCTTGTCATAGACATTTTCTTCACTATTTGTCTAATCTTGGTAGTTCTGTATCATCTTTTACCTTTATGCATCTTTTAAGTAACAGATTTCAAAACAGTATACAGTTTTCTAATGTCATTTTACAGAGATTTTAAAACTTCTGTATTTCCAGCTTGTATTTTTATGGATGACACAAGCCGCCTTATGACAACTCTGGTCTAGGGGCTCACAATCAGGCGCTGACCTGCAGTAACAACCTCCTCCACCAGAAGCCCCAGTTTTCAGACCACCATTCACCATTCTCACCATGCTCTTAACTAGAAACAGCATCAGTTGGTGGTAGTGTACATTTGCTTTAGAGTATTGCAATAGAGAATTACACAAAAGATTCCAGGTGATTGTCCTCATCCTGCTGCTTTCCTAATTTGTCAGTCTTTTAGCCATCATGTATTTCATCAGCAAGTGTAGCACTAAGATGCAAACACAGCTTGTGATTTGTTTTGGTGTGAACTTATTCCACCATTCTGTGTGCCCAACTAAATATAGGCAAACCTGTCCATAAGCACAGTCAGATGGTCTTACTAGTTAAACCAAAGCAAAGCCACATGAAATTGGTCATCAAGCCTGGAAATAAAGTAGAGACAGCAGTGAACTCTCATTTTTTATTTTTAATTAATAGGTGAGGAACACAAACACCTATTGGCTTTGTGGTTCTTGAGCACAGTCGCATTAATAAAATTCTTTCATTTGGGAGTCCACTAGGTCTTTCCTTCAGTACCTGGTACATGTTGCTCATTTTGACAGTGAATTTGTTTCACATTTGCTTTTGAGCACACAATAATCCCTTCCTCCTCTGCATCCTACTATTGTAAATAAAGCAGAAAAAGCAGTTTTGCTTGACTGAAAGAGAAGTTTTTCTCAGTAAATTTCTTTAGGCACATATAAGAAAATAGCAACACTTCTGTCCATGCCCTGCTTTTCTGTTGCAGATTAGTTGTTTATTTAAATGAAATATCTGAAATATGATATGTAATTAAAAAACCTGTAACAATAACTTAACTTTGAAATTCCTGTCTGAGGAAGTTAGGGTAAAATTAAAAGAAAAAATGTGGGATGTCAAAGCCAGAGTCATTTTAAAAGTCTAGTCTCAAATAAAGAGCAAAGAAGTTTACATTTATATTCAATGCAAAATATGTTCTCAAATATAAAAATTGGTACAAAATATGTCGTTCAATGGCTAGAAATACTGCACAGTAACACTGCAATTTCACCAGATGTTAAGTCAGTCAATTTGTGGGTTCCCAATGGGTCAATCTGCCATGCCTACCTTTTCCTCCTGCCCCTTGCCTTACGTAAGCTCCCCTGCATATGGCTATGACATCAGTACAATCATTTGAAAATTATTTTCTCTCCTTTTTGGCACAGTAACTTCTCTGACAGACCAGTGGGTAGTGATGTAGCCCACTCAGCAGTAACGTGACCAATACAGCAAATGCAGGGGAGCAGCAGGAGCATCTAGCTTAGAAAATGAGTGATTGCTCCTTGGCAGTGTGGTCTCTGGTCAACAGGTAAGCTAAAGCTTACTGGGACACTGCATTTTTGGAGAAGGAAAAAAATTATCTTCCTTGTAAGGAGACCAGCAAAAGTATCTCCTGAACAAGAAAAATGCAGGTGATTTCAAGAAGGAAGATTAATTTCATTTAGACCCCCTTGTGGACTCCAAACAAATGAGGTTATAAAAACAAATACACTTCACCATAAAGAATTTCCCCCAAGCAATGAACTGTATAAGTGAGATATGAAGAAAGAGGTACTCACTTTACAAACTAAACAACATAATCCACCTTTGCATGACACTGTCCCTGTCCCCACGGTCACCACTCTGCACTGTCATCCCACATGATAGCTACAGTGACTACAGGACAAACCAATGCTGTTTTCTAGCCCCAATGCATTGTCAATGTCATATGCTTTACCTTCATCCAAAACATCTCTTTCAGCTTCCTGTGTTTCCTCTAAACCCCATGAACAAGCACGAGCATCAAAATTCCATTCTATCTCTGAGTCTCACAAAAAAAGCAAAAAAAGCTCTACACTTGCCCCAGACAATCTCAGGACATATGGATAGAACCTTTTACTATTGGGACTAAAATGTAGACTCCCTCACTGATCTGTATCACAAATTAATAACTAGTGTTCAGTCTCTTCCATCAAAATAGCCCATGGCTACTTTTGCATCAACACTGTTGAAGAAACAAAACAAAACAAAGGCCATAATGAAAAATCAATATATACCACGCTCTAATTAACACATTTCTTCAAACAAAAAAGTGAGAAAAAGATCCCAACACAATACATAAGCAAATATTTAAAGGACATCTCTCCCATGAAGAAAATACCAGTCACAACACATTCATCAGTCCAAAGGTGACATGTGCCCTTTCTGCAGTAAAACTATCCCTCACTGATCTAAAACACCTGGTTGTCACAAAAATATTGAAATTTAGACATAAAATTATAAAATATGTAAGAACTGCATAAAGATCAAACTTTGAAATCAATCTTCCCCAGACTCTCCTTGCTTCTGAAGAATGACTCACCAAATAGCATCAGAAATGGATAAACAAATAGAGTAGAGGATCAAAGCAGAGAATTAGTATGTGTGTGTTGGGCAACTATAGGATCACAGCAGGTCTGAGAGGAAGTTTACAAACACCTTAGTAAAATTCAGAAATTCCAACATGGAATTCTGAACCACAGCTGTTCTAGCTTCCTTCAGAAAAACTTCATTTACTTTCCTTTTTAATGCCTCTGCTGGAAGTGAAAATTACCTCAGCAAATGGTGAATAAACTGGTGCAAAGAAAGGCAGGTCTGTGCATTTCAGAACTTGCTGTAAAATGTCTAGCTTGGAAATCCAGCATGAAATGGTTTCTGATGCAACCAAAACATGTCAAATCTCATCTTGCCACATTGTCAACATGTACAAACCATATCTTGCTCAAGTTTACATGGCTAATTTTATTAATTCTTTTGAAAGCAACCCACAAAACACCCTTGTTGCAGAATATGAGTCTATGCTTGTATAGAGTAAGAAACACAAGGACCACAACACAGGTTGTGTCACAGCTAAAACAAACTGAGCTGCAATGGCAGAGAAGGATAAAATACCTACTTAAATTTAACAGGCAAAATTATTGACCACTACTTAATAAATAATAGTGGATTGGCATTACATGAAATTAGCATAGTTCATGACTGACATGGCATAGCTGATTCATTGTCACTTATGTACAACACCTCAGTCATGCTGGATCATTTTTTGACACAAAGAACTCAATAAAAAATTATTTTCTTCATTACAAGTGTTTCGTTTCTTAGGAAATTTTCTTTTACCCAGTGGGTGATCTACTTTCAAGAGACTTTTGCCTCTTAGTGTTTCAGTTATGTTTTCACCAAATTCAGTTATGTGACATCAAATTGCTCACTCAGATATTTTAAAGGACTTCAGGAAAGCACTGCTAAAGAAAGGTGCAGAGGAAAATATAGTTAATTTCTGGAATTCATTGAATGTGAAAGATGTCATTTATGAATATCAGACAGCATGAAATAATATCCAAGATACAACACTGCAATATAAATGACAAATAAGTTCATCATAAATTCAAACTAGATATTGACCATACAATTCTTCTTTGGCTATGTAGCTAAGACTAATAAGCAAGTAACGTAATGTTAGATATTAGAATGCTTTCATGTCACAGGCCGTGGTGATATAAAAGAGGAAAACTTTTCCTCTTTTGGAGAACATGAAGAATGAGTGCAGTGTGGTATCTTACAACTGTGTCATCAATTTCAAAATTACTCAAATTATCACTGCCCTAAAATAAAAAAGAGAAAGTTAAGATATTACAACATTGTTAGAAAAGGTTTGTACACAGCAGAGAGTTAATGAAATGTGGCACTTGCAGCGTGCAGCTGAGGTCTTTAACAACATTAGCTGATATTTGAAAGTTTGTATGGCTCATAATAAGATCTGGTGTTAAATTTGCCCAAATTGTCACTGCAAAAACAAATAATTTTTCTTAGCATAACATCTTCAGATCTGTACTGTCCAAAAGAGCATGGTTATTTATCAGTTACAATGAAAGATCATGCAATGATGTACATTCTAGCAGATTTGTGTTCTAGACACCATACAGTTCAGCTCAACGGCAAACTACCACTAGTCACCTATTTATTACACAGAAATATTTGTTACACTGAAAGTTCCCTATTACTTTGCAGACAGGTAAATTCAGGAATAACCTTCCTGAAATATATTTGAATTCAAAAATATCACAAATATTAGTAACTTAATATTGTCAAGGAAAAAGAAGATATTTCTTCAGCTCCTGTTTTGCCCCCAAGATGAACTTTTTCATGATGCTAAGAATCTTTGATTGTTTCAGACAGTTCATACAAATACAGATTGTGTTATTATTACAGTATACTGCGGGATGAAAATCCATATTTAAGGTTCAGTTATAGATGTGAGACATCATTATCCTAGACTCGAATCCCTTTCACTGCTTCATTGTTTCTGGGAATTACAATTCTTGGGAAAAAGCTCAGCCATACAACAGTGTGATGTAACATAGCAAATAAAGTAAGAGGAGACATTTATTGAGATGTTGATTGGCAAAATGCTGCGTGGATTTTTCATATACGCTTTACCAGAATAACACAGTTATTAAGGTCAAAATCATCAACAGATTCTGGTGTGACCAGTACATAATGGGCATTAGGGGCCACTTTATACATACAATTGTCCCAGAAGCTGTAGCCCAGAAAGCCTGTAAATCCTTATTCAATGCCAGAATATCTAGGTTACAACATACAATTAGATCAATGTGCCTACAACATTCTTGCATTACAGTTATTCCCAAATGGCTCAAGATTCCTTGGGTAGTTTCAAGCTAAAAGTAGGATTCAAGTGAAAAGATCTACCATCAGTTTAAGGAAAATTCAATTGCTGACACAACTTAAATAGCCCTTCTCTTCCTGAGCTACATATAAATACATGAACTGAAAGAAAAGTTGCATCTAATTACAGCATTTTATTGAAATTTTTATCATCTGGAATCCATATGGGTCACAATGTCTTAATAAACAATAACACATTCTGTTTTGGTTTACTGAAAATTAACAGGGCATTTGGGAAAATATTATTATTGTAAAAGCCTGTTTCACATTTGTTTGGCAATACTAGAGCTATCTAAGTAGAAAACAAGAGAACCTTTTTCTTTCTTTTTTTCCCCTCTGTTGTTGATATTAGGAGAAAACAATGCAGCTGGTAACATTAATATATCCTATATCCTCAACAAAGATGAAAGAGGTCAAAGCAAGTTGTAATGGGCTTAAGCACATGAAACAGACACACTGGATTGATTAACTTAGTATCCAGACTCAGTAAACCCCTTTTTTAAAACAATATTCCATGCTGTAGTCCAATAGGTCTGCAGAGTCTCAGGGCTCTGCATAAGGCAGTTTCCTTAATAGAGTCAGCCCTAAAGCAGAATGCAATGAAAGGCTGTTTCTGGTTTTTGCCTACCAGACTTGGAGGGGAACTGGGAGAGGGGAAAAGCAGACTGGATGGTACAGCACCCAGCACAGCATCACGCTGGCTACTCTATGGCGAGCATGCTGGCAGCAACCTTATTAAATAGCCCTGTTTTCACAGATGCACAATTAGAACTCCATTATACTAATATCTTCTTGGCAAAAATGTAGCAAACAAGCCCTTTCCAAAAGGGATTTATGTTTTAATTAGAGAAAAATCAGTTCAGCTGTCTTTTTGGAGAGTCAGAGGGGCTGGCTAAGGAAGACAAACAAAACCAGATTTTTGGTGGTTTCTGTAGTTCCTTTGTTCTTCTTGAGGAATCAGTACCATGCCAACGTAACAACCATCATGTAATAAGATCCATACCAAGCAATGAGGACTTCATTTGACAACTGATCAACGCTGTCTTTAAACATAGTTAACATTATTCCTCTGTAACTCTGTAATCCAGATCCCTGTCTTTCATCTAATAAAAACAACAAATAAAAAGCCTACATTCCTAAAACATAGATTTTTAGTTTTCTTGGCCCATTTAGAATGTTCATACCTTTATTGCTCCCACCAGTGCTCTGGTCATCAGAGCACTGTAGATGCTAAAAGGCATGAAATCTCAGTAATCCTTTCCTTTAAAATCAGACAATTCCTTAGTACTGTGCCATTAAAGTATAGTTGATTGCACAATTGACCAATTAACCAGAGGATAACTCAAGAAAAAACTGATATATAACATGTAGTGGTCCAGAAGGACAACGCCAGAATTTTTCTCACATAGTACAGTACTGAACCTAACTTGACTCAGCTCTGTTCTTGACACTTCTCTTTACCCTGCAAGAGAAATTCGTGGCTAGATGGATTTAAGAGCTTCAGATAAATACTACCTTGTACACAAGACAAAAATAGGACAAGAAAAATACAGGGAATGCAGCTTTCATTTTGATGTCATTTTACTATGACTTATCCCTTGTCTAGAATTCAAGCAGTGCAGTACATCCACCTACACATCCAGCTATTTAAAGACCTTCTCTGAGACTATTAAGACCATCATGAAGGCACCTGAGAAACATAATAACATTACACTGTTCCATTTGCAGCTTGCAAACAGGCTCCTCTTCCAAAGGCCAAATGGTCAGAAAAGTCCATTAATCATCAACACAGTAAAAAATGAAAGGTTTTCAACACAAACTTTTCAACAGCTATCAATTTTCACCACTCTTTAAAAAAATACTTCTTTAATGTCCTCCTGTAAAACAGCAATTTAGCAAAGAATTAACTTTCAGAGAAAGCAATGTACATAGAAGAAAAAGGCACTGAGAGTAACAAGAAAGGAAATTTTCCTACCAAAGATGAAGTTTAATTGATAAATAGAGGAAAACCCATCCTTGAAATGTAATGAAATAACATAATGAATCTTCTCAGAAGTCCAACCACCATAACCTGAGTTCTCTATTCACTGCTGATAATTTGAAAGAAAAGGTGGGAGGGAAGGTGATATGCTTTGTAATCTTCTTCAGTAACTTAAAGGTAACAGGAAAAAAAAGGCAATAAAACTCTTGTAGCCTAGTACTAAGGAAAAGCACCACCTTACTTTATTTACAAAATAACTAAATAAATTCATGGCAAAAGCTGACAAATTACTAGCAAAACTTTCAAAAATAAATGTTCATTAAAAAGTTTTAAGCTGGAGGGGTTTCTTTAATCCTTTTGTCATTTGAGCAATATGTGATCAAAGCCGTTTCAGTTTCCCATTCCTCAAACATTAAGTAAATATGCGGGCTTAGAAAAGAAATTCATGTAATTCATAGCAGGACAGAAAGTAGTACTTGTTACAGAAAATAATTAAGTCTAGAGTATTAGAGGTGGGAATGAGGGGCACAGAGCCTGATTTTCTAAACAAAGACATGATTAATTTTTTTCAAAGACTGAAAAAAATTCCCCAAACCATTCCTCTCTGTGCATCCATATGTGCCAACTTTTCATCACATTAACTATTTTTATTTGCCAGCATGTTTCCCATCTACTTAAGAACAAGCAGAGGGGAACTAATTAATCTGTTTGCTCTACTTTGGTGCTGTTCTTCCTCCAGCCCACCTGAATAGTGCCACCAAAACTGCCCTGCTTCCCACAGGGGCTGAGGAGAGACCCTCTTCTGCACCAGCAGCTGCTGGGCATCTGTCCAGCTGCCTTTTGCACTCAGGGCCCTTAGTGGCCCTGGCCAGCTGCCCTGAGCCTCCCCCACCACTGCTGCCCCTGGACAGGGACCCCACTGCAGAGCTGCCCCTGCACTCACCCGTGCACTTCCATCCCACCCTGACCCCAGGGCTGTCCCATCTCCACAGACCTGCCTCACAATCATGGGGCTGTGCCCAACCGAGACTCAGTCCTGACCCTGGCCTGCAGAATGGCTTCCCACCTTGCCTCCAAGACCTGCCACCTCACCGTGAACTTGCTGGTGGGCTTTGGGCTGTCCCTGGCCTGGACGGGGTGGTGGGACTGGTCCTGGCTCCCTGGGTGGGGTGGTGGGACTGGTCCTGGCTCCCTGGGTGGGGTGGTGGGACTGGTCCTGGCTCCCTGGGTGGGGTGATACTCCTGGCCCAGGTCCCTCAGGCAGCTCAGGAACAGCCAGGGCTGGGCTCCAGGAGGAGCAGAGTGGCTCTGCCCACAGCCCAGGCACCAGCCCAGCACAGGCAGGACTCAGTGTCCACTAGGATGATCATGAGTCCTTCTTACCACACAACCATGAAAGGAAGAGTGGCTTTCACTGGGGGTTTGAGACTCCCTGACCAAAAGAAAACATTAGGATAGGCTGAGCCTCAGCAGATCCTGAGACTTTTCCCATTTCACATTCATTGCAAAATTTTGACTGTCAAAAACTTTCAATTGATGAAAATCCTAAAGATTTGGGGAAAGAAGACCATCCAACTACTGTTACACTGAAGAAGTAGCCAGGGAGGAGAGTGTCTAAAAGCAAACCCAGGAAGAGGTTTTAAGAATTACTCTGAATAGGATAAACAGCTAATGGACCAAAGGGAGAGCAAAAACCCCAACTCACCAGTAGAAAAACTCAGCTAGAACTTTAGCAAAAGCAATTTCAGTCAAATAGAAGGGGTGGTCACCAAGATGAAAGAGACCCAAAACAGAACAAGTTTGGATTACCAGAGAAGTGCTCACAGCAAGAGTTGTGAACATGATGCTCAGTGAGTTTGGATAGTAACGTAGGACAGAAATAGCAGGAAAATTGGGAATGTAGAAGGGGCTTCACCTATTGAGAACAAGAGAGCAGGCTACATCTACTTTATGATAGGGAATAATCCAAAATAAAGCAAGAAAATTGAGCAAGACTCAGGCAAGAGAGATCAGATGGTAAGCCTGGATGCAATCTATGGCTGGAATAAGATCTACAAATTAATGAATAAACTAAAAAAGAGAAACCTCAAACTTACCACTAAGGTGGAAAAAAAATGCTGCAGAAATATTTAATGTCTGCCATCAACATAAAATATACAGACTAGTTGCAGCCAGAATATTTTAAAAAGCATCATGTCAACTATAATTAAACGGCAATAAAGGTAACAATTTTGGCAAAGGGATAGTAAATCTGAAAAACAGCAAAAAGAAAAAAATAAAATTTAATTAACATGGATTCATAGTGTCACCAAGTAACTTGTTCTTTAAACTTTACCAGCCGTGCAATAATAAACTGCAACACTTATATATCTCTACTGGGCTTCAAGACTTTACTCCTCCTGCTCATCATTACAACCTAGGAGAGATCTTGAAATAGACCATTATAGCTGAAGTATTTAGCCATGTTTTCCTTTAAGCCTCCCTTTTTGACACAAAAAAACCTACTTCCCCTAAATTCTAATGTAATCAGAATGTCTATTACAGGCATACATTCTCCTTTGTGGCTGAACAGACTGCATGTTTTCTTGCTTTCAGCTTTTACAGATTCGTTCTTCCTTCTTATTTTCTCCCTGAAGCAATATTAGCATTGTTTTCATTTCCTAGCCAGCCTACTCTTGAATTCTCAACACCTCCTTGTCAGGCAACACCTCACACTGTTGCTTTCTGCAACACTGCAGCATTAACCTATTTTCCTCCTTGGCAAAAGAAACGCTGGAGCTCTCTGGAGCACACTGATTCACAAATTTGCTGTGTAAATAACTTCCTGGGGTTCCTAATTATGTATGTTGAAGAAGTCACTGACATCATGGACCTGTGAGTCCCAGAGAAAACCAGAGCAGTCACTTTTCAGCCCACAGGAAAATCCCCATGAAATCCCAAAATAAGCAACTCAGAGGAAGAGACTTTTTCTTTTTTTTAGCCTTGTTTGGTTTGTTGGTTGGTTTTGTTTCTGTTACTACAGAGATATGTAGTTTAGGTTGTTTGGCTGATACAGCTGAAAAATAAGATGAGAATTCAGCTGAATTGAGACTGACAATTTTCATAGTCCTCTATGAGTATTTTCAAAACAATCACAGAGAAACATTAGGACATTGTGTACATATTCTGCATCCAAAGACCAACAGAAGGATAAATATGACTCATTTTGCAAGGAAAAATGTTGACCTTTTTTTCCTCAATAAACTGAAGCAATAGAGTATATGAACACTCAAAGACTCAAGAGCTCAAACTGCTACCAGGAGTTATAACAATGAAGAAAATCTTAAAGTAAACAAGCTACAATACAGCCAGTCCTGTTGGAGAAATACTGCAACAGCAGTTAATCTCCTGAAAAAGCTGCTATCCCTGAGACTAATGCAAATGGCAAATTTGGGCACTTTCACAAAGAATTTACTATAAAAATCAGCCATGTCAGATGAATCTAAAGTTAGTGCACAAGATCAATTTTTTCCCAACATCACCATGGAAAACACAGGTTAAACTCATGCCTGTTCATGCAGCACCTTTAGTAGTCTTGTGTAGTACTCCATTTTTCTTTGTAAGCAGATTAGGTTTTCTGCTCCCAGACACACTGACAGGGATCCTGCTTCATGCTAGGAGAAGCTGGTAGGCCAAAGAAACTTTCAAATCAGTTCCTGGATGAACTGCATTTCCTAGCTGTTCCTAAAGCCTTTGGAACCTCTGATTAATCTTCTTGAGCATAACTGCAGTCAGCACTATTACCTCAAGGGCAACAAACTCTGTTTATGCACTCTTTCAAGAGACCTATTATAGCTTGAAATCTCAAATCACAAACCCTCTCCATGAGTGGCTCACATTACATTCAGCCTTTCAGGATCTAAGGGTGTAGTTTGGGGATCAATTTAAATTGATCTAAATGTGGACCACTGCCAGACAGAAAATCCTGTATTTATGCCTATCAGGTTATGTAATGAGCATAACTGAGCATCTCTTGTTTGTTAGAATAATTAGCAGTCAGATCATTTCCCAGTCAAAGCTATGGCAGGACAACAAAGAGAATGGCACTAGAGAAGAGGCAGAAATGTACAACTTGGCACATGCAGCCCAGACTTGAATCTGCTCAAACTTTCCATCAAACAGCACCCTAGCCGGGGCATCTGGGAGGATTATTAACATGAGATGGAACAAACCATACAATAAACACTAAAATCTGTGTGCCTCCTTCCCCAGAGGATCCTTAATGATTTCAGAGAAGCTTTCAGCAAAATGATAGTACTATGGGCTGACAATACAGACCTGGCTTTCATTATATGCTTCCTAAGTCAGTATGCAAAATGCCTTAAGGATCTCTCTTCCATGACAACCCTGAGAGAACTTCAGCCCACAGAACACGATCACACTACAAATCACAGCAAATGGTACCCAAAAGTTCAGCTGTCCAGAATTTGTTTTGTGGGTTTCTTTATTTATTTGGACATACCATCTTCCTTTTACTTCATATAATTTTTTTCTTGTTTTACCATGAAACAGAGTCAATAGAGTAAAAATCTTTAGTCTGTTTTCTACTTGGGACCCAGTAAGACAAAGATAATAGGAAAGCTTTTGAATTACCTCTTTGCGAAACTTTTCTTCAAGATTATAGAAAATCTTCACACTCAAGGAATGAATAAATGAGATAATATATATGTCTGCTTTACTCATAACTAGACCACAGTTACCTAACTGGCAATTATGCAAAAATGAAGTTCATCCATATTTTATACTATTTATTCAGTATATTGTCAGGATTTTTTGGCTAATGCAGGCAAATTATTCCAGAAGCCATTGCATATGGAGTTAACACATTGCCTGACGACTCATCAAAGAGAAACAAGTAATAAAGCTCCAAGAGTTTAGTTAAATTTAATTTACAACTAAGCAAAACAGTGTTTATTGGAATAAAAAAGGTCATTAGTGTCTTACTAGGAAGCAATTAAAATAACAGATCAAAGCCATTCATCAAATCACAAAACAGATGCTAAGCTTTACTGTAAGAGATTTAGAAGCAATTGTGTATGTAACAGTATAAGTCCACAAACTATGCTGTGCCTTCTGTGACCACAGAGAAGTTGCTGAAAAAACAGATTTATCACATACTAGATTTAACTGTGATTGAACAGCTCCTGATATGTTCATCTGACTCGTCTGGAGACTCACCGTGAAGGCATTGAAGAAACTGAGATGCAGTCTCTATATTTTTAAGGTTAAAATTATTTTAACACAATTGAAATAGTTATCATGCTCTTGGCAAACCATTCAATACTCAGTAGTGAGGGTTTTTTTAACAGTACAGTGAAAATTTCAACTGTCACTAGAAAATAATGATTTTTTTTTAAAAAAATGAAAAGAAAAAAATGTTTTCAGCAGTTTGAACAAGTAACCTGTAGTTTACATACTCTCTTCAGTAGTGGACTGAACTGAAACACTTCTGGCCTCCTAAAATTCAGGTATACCAATTCTCTCTACAAATTTTAAATAAGTGATGGAAAATAGTTGCATTAAAAGGCAGGGAAATGTGGACATGAGAATTCTGGTTGTTTTAGTTTCATTGTTTCATAAAGGAGTTGCAATCTATTGTTAAAAATCCCTGATAATTAATTTATATTTTTATGTCACAAATTTAGGAAATGGGTCCATCAAATCTTGAAATCTCTGCTTAGATTAACACAGACACTCCATATATACTCATGCATGTCAGACTGCAAGCCCTTTTTTTTTTTTCGCATGTAGCCCAACCGCTGTCTCCTTGCCATCGGATTTGTTCAGAAGTTACAATGTCTACCCAAGCTGAACCAAGTCAGATCTTCAGCCAGAACTGAGTTGCAATAAAATAGCCTCAACTCACTGTGACAGAAGTAGAGCTCCCCAGAAGCCTGCAGTTGTTTTATTTGGTTTGGGGTTTTTGGGAGGGGAGAAATTTCCAGTCCAAAAGCCCTAATATAGCAGAGGTTCAGCTAAGGTCCTGTTAACAAACTTTTATCAAGAAATTTCGGAATGGCTCAGTAGATATCAGACCAAACCAGTGACAGATATGCCAGGAGGAGATTTGATTCATACAAAGCCTCTCAGGGTTTGTTTTCCACCACTGGTTCTCTCTGGATTCTTCCATTATCCAGTGTATCCTAGACCCCACTACCCTGGATAAGAGGGTTGACTGACTAAAAGGAAAAATAGACTCCAAAGAAGCAGTTATCACACTTGAGGAAAGGATTTTCTCTTAGTCTGTGATCAGCACACAGTCAAAAGCAAGTTTCTTGACTGCCTCTGTATTTTTAATGCTCAGTATAAATATTACTGCTGGTCATAATGTTAAGTGATAGCAACTGTCACTTCTACCCTTAGGGCAGCTCCTCTGCCTGCACCAACAACCAGCTCAAGACCCTCCCAGTGATGATTCCCTGCTGCTTTTCACCAGTTCTTAAAAACGAATTGGGAATTTGTTGAAGAATGCCCTCAAGCACATCAAGTGGGAATTCTCATTAACAAATAACAAAGGCAAATGCCATATGCTCTGCAAACATCTTTTCTCTTAGTCGGTAATCCTTGGTTAAAAGAGTAGAATCTACCTAATTCCAAACATTGCCAGTGTTTCACCACCATTTTCTCTGAGCAGTTGTCATCTATACTAGAGCCCTGCAGAAATGAGATTGACCAACTGAGCTACACACACAATGTAATTGAAGGACACCTGACCCAGTCATAGATATGTGTGGGAATTAGCTTGCACACCAAAAGTAATCTAAACATGACACTAAGTTCCATATAAGCTAATGTATTCTATTTCTTAGAAAATTCAATTAGACTATGCTAAGCTGAGTGCTGTCACAGGCAGAGCACTTATGGTATCCAGCCTGCCTTGTTTCAAATTAACTTGGGTATCTGTATACTAAATTGTGCTGTGTAGCAAGATGAACAGGTAATATAGTTCAACTGTTATCAGTGTAATGAGATATTAAGCTTTTACATCACAGGTTCTCAAGAACTTAATTAATAATAGTCACAGTTTTTTTAATTTCATTTTGTAACAGTAGGAATTAATTCTGGTGTGCATTAATGTAATCCATACGCAGCAGATATTCTTACCAGTGTATCTTGTTACCTGTGAAAGGAGAAGATGATACAACAGAAGATGAAACACCTTGCAGTAACCCAGCTTGGGTAATGATCCACTGGAATGAAAGCCAGTGGTGAAGACAGAGGCTAGAGTAAAAGCCACATAAATTCTTGGTATGGAATCTAGCTTGACATTGCACCCCAACTCCTCACCCCAAGATATGTTTTTAGCCCACTCACATATTGTTTCCATGTAGGATTTGACAGCTTTGAATAAGAATCCTGTAACTAGCAGATTCAATAATGTAAACAAAAGATGGGTTAAGAAGTACAAAGTTTGTGTTGTTCTTTTAGAAATGTTACCATGTTTCTAGTTTTCTAAGGATTTTGGTGTTTTCTGGATGCATCAGAGTCATCTGAATTACTTTTTTATATCTGTGGAAGTTCAGTCCTTTTGCTTATTGGCTGTCATCTTGCATTTCAGCCCACTGATTGACAGAGCAATTAGAATATAGAAGCAAAAGTGAATAATTCAGGACCTCCAGACCACTGCTGCTCTTATAAGAAACTGGTTACTGGTTGCAGTGCCAGTTGTTGATGAGAAAATAAAAAACTAGCCAGCCACAAATAGAAACAATATAAAGACAGCTGCACTGTCTCTTTGCATGAAGGGGTTTTTATATTAGATCCCTGTGTTTAAATTCTTCTGTATTTTTCGCTAAAGGCAAACTGGGGAAAGGATGAATGGAAAAAAGTGGAAGGGAAGGGAAAACAAAATTATTTCAAAAGCTGTGCAGATCTGTGTGCTCTTGTTTTTCTATCACTATGCTTACCTTCACCCCTCCTTAAGCTTTAGGGATTCTATATGCACATTTATTCTTTAACATAACACTTTACGTGTTCCTGAATGAGTGACACTCGTGTAGCATCCAGACTGACTACTCAGAGATATGGCATTTTGCTGTTAATACGTTCTGTCACACTCTACCTGCCAGTTTTACTGTACTCTAATTGCAGTCCATGGACCCTCAGTGATGTTCTGCCACTGCAGCTGGAGGTCAGCTGCAAGAGGCCTCTACCTACTAAGACCTCCTGCTGAGTTACTGGTTGTTAAGGTAATGGAACTTTAGTATAGAAATAACATAGAAGTAACATAATGAATAGCTTTCATGGAGAGAAGACTACTTCACTCACTCAAATGCATCTTCTTTAATAATGGTTCTCAAATGCGTGTGTTCCTTACCTCCTCTTAACTAAAAAATTACCTGTAGTGCTTCATTGAGAACAAAAAATATTTTTTAATGAATATCAAAACAAAATGGTAGATGCAGAAACACCTTTTAATTTTCTGATATAAACATATCCTCTCCAGATTGGTATTTAGCCAACATCAGTGCAAACACATCTCAACAGTTCTATTTTATCCCTTTATGAGGTAAAATAAGCAGTGACCTTCATATTAATAAAATATTATATTTATGGATATTTAATATGTGTAGCAATTAACAAAAGGGACCAGGAACTAGGGAAACTTTACTGCTTAGATAGAAAAAACAACTCTGCTCAACTAGAGTAGCATTTCTGACTTCACTCTGTTAAAGACCGTGGAAGGTAAACCATCTATGAATAGCAAACAGGAGATTGAATTTGGTGAGCAAATAGCTGGCAAAAAGGCCTTTCAGAGAGCCCTGTTATTCAAAATAACTTACAACTGTGTTGGCTTGGAATTTTCGAATTGAATGTTGGGAGCTTTCCCACCATGGAATACCAATTAATTGAACCTGAAAGAATATACAGTCAGTTCTAAGAAATCCACTACTATAAAAAAAATTTGACAAGCTGTCCCATTTCAGCTCTTCCACAATGAAAAATTGTTGGTCTCTTCAGTTGAAAAGAACTTTGTGTTTTTAAATAGATAATTTTAAATTAGAAATGAGTAAAATTCTTTATTATTTAAAAAAAAAAAACTACAGGAAAACAAAGTACTTGACTACTCCATTAAAATTTATCAATATTTTAAATTTGCATGTTGTTTGTCAATTCAATGCCTTGACTAAAATATTGTCCCAGAATAAAAACCTCTTTCTTTGCTTATCTGACTTTTAAAATTCATGCCTAATATCTTTGGGGAAGATAATTCTGGCTCTCCACTATGCTCTGGTGAGACTCCATCTGGAGCAATGCCTTCAGCTCTGGGATCCTCAGCACAGGAAACATGCTGATCTGTAGGTGCAAGTCTAGAGAAGGCCATAAAAAGGATCAGAGAGCTGTGAGGAAAGGCTGAAAGGGTCGGGGTTGTTCA
Organism: Melozone crissalis; assembly: GCF_028551555.1. Taxonomy (NCBI): domain Eukaryota; kingdom Metazoa; phylum Chordata; class Aves; order Passeriformes; family Passerellidae; genus Melozone; species Melozone crissalis. The sequence goes on along the minus strand of NW_026535823.1, from coordinate 19,480,271 downwards.
GCCTACAGGAGTAGAAGGCTCCTGGTGACTTTGCAGCACCTTCCAGTACCTGAAGGAGGCCCACCAAAGAGTAGGAAAGGGACTATTTACAAGGGCACAGAGTGATAGGGCAAGGGGGAATGGCTTCAAATTGAAAGAGAATAGGTTAAGATTAGATATTAGGAAGAAATTCTTTCCTGTGAGAGTGGTAAGGCACTGGAACAGGTTGCCCAGAAAAGCTGTGGATATCCATCTCTGGAAGTGTTCAAGGCCAGGTTGAATGGGGCTTGGAACAGCCTGGTCTAGTGGAGGGTGGCTTTGCCCATGGCAGGGTGCTGGAACAAGATGATCTTTCAGGTCTTTTTCAACCCAAACAATTTGTTATTTAAATACTTGTACACTGATGCAAACTCACTCCTGGAGCCACAACCATTTTAAGAAACAGTTGAATCTGGCCCTGTCTTTACTACTGCCTTAGGCAACCTCACCTGTCCTTACTGCAGTACAGGTTAGTTTTAACCAACTTCACCTTCAATTATTTATTTATATAAAAAGGCACAACATTTTGTGGCAGGAGTCTTTATAGCTTTTGATTAAATATTATCTTCTAAATCTGCAAACACCAACTTTTCCTTCTACTAAATGATGCGTTTCCTTTTTGTTTGGTTCAGATGGACACATTTTATTTAGTTTCTTTGACCATGGGAAGGTCACACAGATCAACAGAAGACAAACAGGCTGTTTCCACCACAGTCACCAATTAGAATGTGTCAATTCTTATAGCTAAAAGATTAAGATCTTCAGCATATTTGCAGAAATTCATGGCATGTGTTGCTTCTACCATACTCAAGTAACAATTAATTGTTTTAGTCAGTTACATGCTCATCAAAACCATCGGTTTAGCTGCAGTATCACAGAGCTCAGCACTAATCCATACATCCCTGACACATGCATGGTTATCTTCTCAAACTCCAATACAGTTATGCTGCTTACAGCGAGAAAACATTTTATCTTTACAATACACACACTAGTATTTCTTTGTGATAGCCTATCTCTTCAGAGAATATAAACTTGTCTGCATCAGGAGGGTTTAAATGGATATTTGGTTCAGTGTTTAGACAAAAGAACCATTATCATATTTGAGTATGATACCAACTTATCATATTTGAGTATGATAAGCTGCAAGATAGAAGTTCAAACCATTTGAGATAATAATGTCTTTCAGAAGACTACTAAATATTAACCTACAGTCATATCAAAATACCAATGATCACATCTACAGACCTTTAAGAAAATTATATACTGGCTGCTCATTCTGGTTTTTCTTCCTCATTACTCTACAATACATACCATCACATTGAACAAAAGTTGAATACAATAAGTAAAAATTATCTAGAGATTGAAATTTGCATGACTGTGGAATATAGTGTGGTTGAAACCATATTTTAAATATGAAGACCCATTAAATCATTTCTATTATAACTGCTAAGAGTTAAAAATATTGCATTAGATGCCACAAAATCCATAATCAAGGAAAAATTAATCAACATCAGTGGGAAAAGACTTACAGAGAAAGTAAAAGCATGTGTAAAAATAAATAATTAAAGTAAAAAAGGGAACATTGATAGCAATTAATATAAATTAAGAGTCAGGAGATTGCTAGAATGCTTGAGGCTATTGTCAATGAGAAATCAATGGCTGACACAATTAAGGACAATAAGGATTTTTCAAAGTACATTAGCAACAAAATGCATTCTAACAGCAGTATTAGTACAGTAATAGATTAATACAGTAGAAAGGCCATTAAAAAACAAACAGCATTGAAAGGCTCACAAACTAGTTTCATTCTGAATTTGGGAGAATTCCAATACGATTCAATACTGTCAAGAAAATATACTACCAACACAAAGTGATTTAGGGAAGTAATACTGAGAAGCTACCACACTAAGATTTCTTTTCAGATCAGCAAAAATAGAAAACTCTGATCCAAGAGTTGGAGGAAAGCTTATTTTGTTGCTGGTAGATCATGAAATTCAGGGAACGTCCTAAAGAAAGCTATTAAAAATAATGGAGTACTTGTAACTTTAAAAGTTGTGGCATGACCTGATGAAGTGAGTTAATATGACTTCAGACACAGGCACAGGTCATGTTAAAGCTGCTTTTGTGTCACTTTATTTAAAGATTTAGAAAAGATCAGTGGAATATTCAAAATTGATTAACTGACAGAACTCAAAATACATCAGCAAGTGGAGAATCTATTGTAGATGTCCTCTGAACTCCTACAGAGACCAAATTTTGCTCATATTAGAATTATTTAGCATTTTTATCAGTCTCTGTAAGAAAATATAGACTCCTTACCTATCAAGCAGACAAGCAAAGAGGATTTTGGCACAAGTTAGTAATGAAAAGAAGAGCCCAGACCACTGTAGTGAAGGAGGCACAAATTATATTAATTTCAACATGGTCAAACATAGGGTAATAAACCTAGGAACAAATAATTATAGGATATCTCTGCCTACTTCTGTTGAGTAGGCAGAGGTACAACACAATCCCCAGCTGGAAGCTGAGAGGTAAATCCTAATTTAAAATAAATTGCTGATCTCAACTGCCAGGTAAAAGAAAATAGGCTAGCAGTCTACCACCAGTGATGGTGGATTCTCCACTTCTAGAACTAGTCAAATCACAGCTGGACACTTTAAGGCACAGAGTTTATTCACAATGAAAATTAACTTAGGGAACATTTATGCTGTGCTGTCAGCTTACATATAATCCTCTTCAAAAAGCAAGATGCAGCCATGAGCAGGAAGTCTCCTTGCTATTCCTGGGCATACAGCCAATTCAAGGGTCTTGATAGGATATAAATGGTCTGCAGCTCATAGCACTGGGCCAGCATTTCCACTGCCAGCTTTACTTATAGCCTTGCCACATTCATTGAACAAAGTCACAGAACATCTCCAGCACAAGGAAAAAGGACAGAAGAATTGAATATCAGCTGATGTCATTCTGAAAGTTTCTTTCCAAACAGTTGCCATGCTGTTAGTCTAGGGCAAAATCTTACCCTCTACACTGACTCTTCCCTGAAACAGGGGTCCCCAAAAAAAGGTCTCTAAAGACAGATGAGAGCCAGTGGTTTATACAGAGCCACCCAGAACCCACACACCAGTGTGCTATGAGTGCTGACAGATGTGAACGAGGATTGTTGTAGATACAACACCCGTACATGAAAACCCACTACAGCCTTAAAGCTTACAAGGCTTCTTTGAAGTAAATTTGTTATTTGGTAAGATCTCTTGCCATCTGAAATCCATATGACTCATAAGCTAGTCAGTAGAAAACACTGAAATATCGAAACATACTAAAATCTGGATCATGACACATTCATTAATGAGGAGTAGCAAAAGAACAACATTGTATGGAGTAGAACGGTAGCGGCCCTTTTCCTCTGTACAACAGCAGTATTAGACTCTTTGCTCTGCCAACAGCTTTGAAAAATATAAAATTACATCTACTCCACTGTAATGCTTAAGTATATTCTCAGGTTCACAACTGGAAAGTTTATGAACTGTTCGAGGAAGACAAATTTCTTTGTTTTACAAGGAGATGTTATTCCGCAAAATACACTCTCTAATGACACATGTTTCAGACCTGTTGCTCCCAGTACACTCTGGAGACAATCACATAGCAGCTCAATGAACCAAAATATTCTGTATTGAACAAGAGTCATCTGATAAGATTCTTAATACTAATTTTCTGTTTCCCACACAATCATGAAGCCTGCCTAATCCAAATCTCTTTTAAAGCATCTTTTCTTTTAAATCTTTTCTTTTAAAGCATCATCACTTGAGTCACTCACTGTTCAAACTCTGTTGAGCACCTTGACATTAGAATACATCTATGGGTATGTGCCAATCAGAATTACAACATGGGAATGGATAATCATAAAGGAAATACTCAAAATCCTTATTAGCGTAGTTGTCATTGTTTTAACAGATGTTAAATGCAAAACAACCCAGTAAGAATTAGAAGAGTAACAAAGATTAGGTTTCACAGCCATATTCACAAGCCTTACATAATAATTAGAAGGAAGGTAACAGAGGATATAAAAAAACCAAGGAAATAACCATCCTAAATCCTCACTGAAAGAGAAAAAGGCAAAAAAGAACTACCCTACTACAGCTTATTTGTACCTGTCACTAAACTTTCATCCATTTTGAATTCTTCTTGACCTCTTCAAATAGCATGACATTTTCACCATTAAGTGCAACAGCCTTTGTTCAACTGAAGAAAGGTAGAAACAGCCAGCAAAAGGCTTTCCAAGCATTCTCCTTTCTTAAACAAGCCCAAAGGATTATTCAGAACTATTGTACCATCCTCACTGGCTATGGTAACAAAACATTTAATTCCCCACAGTTGTCAAACAACATGTTTAAGACTCATGCAAGCAACGAATGTTAAAAAGTTCTTTGCCAACAAAAGGGAAAGCTCAGCTATGAAAATCTTTGAAGGAAATGCTGCACCTCAGTGCTACTATCTTTGATCTGTGATTGGTACCTCTAACAGAGGTACACTTGACACTTTAAATATTGATGAGATATTTGCTGAGCTGCCATTAAAAGCCAAGGCTTCACTTTCTAGTGAAAGAGAAACACAAGCTTCAAAGACTCTGCAGAGGTCCTGATCTCAAGAGCCTTTAAAGAAGCTGAAAGTATATCAAACCAAGGGAAGGGGGATCACCCTGTCTTGGTTTGATATGCCATAACACCACTTGTTATACACAATGGTTTGAAAGTATTATAAAGTATGAAGCCTCTTTTGTAGTTACCATTCCCCTACCTAGGGTGCTGGAAAAGAAAACCTCCTTCATTTTATAAAGATAATACACATTAACAAATAGTAGATATAGTACAAATAACTTTGTATGGTTTTGTTCTTTTAATGTGTGGATAACTCTGATTTAAGATTTACTTTTCCTTTAGACACATGAAAAAACACATCTAAATATTTCTGACAGATTAAAGTTCAGCAACCAGGCTACACGGCATCTGAAACAGCCAGTGAAAGGGGAAATTTCACCATCCAATGCACCAGCTCACTCTATACAGATGAAGCAAAAGTGATTGTCATGGGCCAATAAAACATTCAGCTAAGTTTTCCTCCCTGTTCCACAATGATTTCATCCATATGTCCTTCCAAGCTTCATTATTATTAGTGTAACTGTCAGGAAAGGCATGTTACAAACAGAAATAACTATCAAGGATAATGAACAAAAATTAAGCTTGCCAGCTATCTTTTTGTTACATTCATGTAGATAGATAATAGATCAAGAAAGCACACAGAAAGAGCTTTTGATCTTTGGCCTCAACTGTCTTAGAGTCAGCAAGTCTCTTGGAAGAGGTCAAGTGTGAAAAACTGCCCAAAATGTTACAGCAGCTGGAGTTCCTTATTGCTGGCCAGGGAAGGTGGAGGGTACAGGATGTTCCATTGCTATTCAGCATTCTGATCAGGTGAGCAGTAAGAAGGGTGATTTTGTGGCCATTGTCCCTGCTTGTAAGATGAGCAAGGAAGAATTACCAAAAGAATTTCATGAGAGAGGAGAAGACTAATCCAGCTTATTTTTCCAAAGAGTAAGGGAAAATATGGGTGATCTGTAACTCTGCTTTATGAGAACAATGCAAGGTACTCATTTAGCATGCATGATTTTCTTTAAAAAGTGAACAGAGAGCAAGTCTCTTTCAATATAAAAGACAAACCTGCAATCGAAAAGCATAACTCTAGTTTTAGAATTAGATACAATAAGGATTTTTTTTAAATAAAAAGAAAAAAAAAACATTTCAAAGTCAGTTGAAATATTGTGAAGTACTTCCCCAAGCATTGCAAAGTATATTTGGCCAGGAGAAAGTGCCATTTTCAACACTGAGAAAAGTGCAGTAAAAATGTCATATTACTTCCCAAAGTTTATTTTCACATATTGTTTTTTCTATCTCAATTTCAAAAGACAAAAGAAATCAGACCATTGGCAGACAGTAAACTTAGAGACTTGTCACTTTACTTTTTACTATAACTTTAGGGAAAAAAAATCATGGAATAAACTCTGAAAATAAGGTATATCTGAGCAATCACAGATGGTATTCCCAAGACTTCCATCCAATACCCTGCATGTAAGCCCAGACATTATGTGTGCTCCTGCCCGCAGCAATTTGCCCAAGTGCTTATGCTTAGCACTGCTGTGTATTGCAGTCATGTTAGGAAAATAAATCATAAATAAAAACCCTGGCTTCACCATTAGCATGTGCTAGAGGATAAAAGTATGAAAATTAAATCTTCTTTTTGACTATCATTAAATTAGAAGTGAACTGAGCAAAAAAGCTTGAGTGCAATTAATAATTGACTTGAAGATTAAATGAAGATTACAACTTATTTAAAACCATACTGAAGAAGAGACAATATTATCTGCCTTTGATATCATAGTGCTATAAAAAGTTACCTGAAAGAGCCACTATAGTTAATTTCTCTGTAGAGTAGGAGAAAAATATGATTTAGTATAATTAGAACAATATATTATGAATCTTTGCACATTTAGAAGTGAAACTTGTTATTCTGTTTTCATATCCATTTTATCCCTAAAAGCATTTCTCTAAAGATTTTGCAATTTGCACTATGTGTGAGAGCATATTCCCATTTACAAAAGGAAACAAAGGTATGTGTTATTATAGAGATCTGCCAAGACATGTTGAATGTTTTCTTCACAATGTAAACCAGCTGCATTTTACTCTGAGTTACCCTGAGAATGGCTACTCACAATAAAAGTTCAATAGAAGCATCTTGGGATTTTTGAAAGGACATTCATACAGTAAGCTTTTCAATTCCAACGGTGTTTATAAAGCCAAAAAGCCTTGGTGCCACATCCCTGCAGACAAGTGGGCAAAACTCACTTTTACATACTAATCTTATCAGCTAATCTTATTCCAGCAGAAGACTATGCATTTTGGTAAAGAGCTGAAGTTTTTTTAAAAATCACATGCGCTACACTGAAGAACTAACTTCATTAACTCTGCTTAGTGGAGATTTAAAAATTTTGTCTCATGAAATGGATATCAGCCATTAGGTGAATATTAGACAATATGTGCTCAGCAGTACTCCAATCTAATAGCTGCCCCAGCTGAATCAGTATAATGCTTCCTTTTCACTGTGTTATCTCTTCAGTAATATTACATTATTATGGCCAGATCATCAAAGAGTAGAAACTGGCAGAGCACTATTGATTTCAGGAGAGCTATACTAACTTGCACCAGCTGAGATCCTGGCTTTCTTAACACAAATGCATTGTAAACTTAAAACCATAGCTAGAATTGCATGGATCAGCTAGGTGTAGACATTATAAAAAGTACCAGAACAATGTCAAGAAATACACATGATGAGGCTTACAGTGAAAAACAGACAAAGCAAATCAGGAAGGGGCTGTTTTAAATACAGGGGCCATCGTTGGAATGGCTGAATGCTGTTTCAGATTGCTCAAAAATATTATCTTCAGATAAAAAGACTGATTCAAAGTCACATTCATCTGCAGCAACAAATTACAAAGCAGACAGCAAGTACCATTGATGCAGATCATTCAAACAATAAACACAACTAAAACTACCTGAATGCCATTCAAATACAAAGAATAATAATCAATTCTGTTGATATGGAAGAATTTAAATGCAGAAATTCAAAAGAAAAGTTGCAAACATTTTTTAAATAAAGGTGTACACTATGCAATTTCAGAATATGTCTCCATTTCCATACTAATTTTGAGTGATTTGGTGGAGCTCACACAGTTGCAATGTCATTTAGATTGTGTAGAGCACTCAAACCCTTCCTGAAATAAGCAATATTGTTCAGCTTCCTCTGTGATCTATTCTAGCACCTTTGCCCACCTTAATATTCAGTTTTGCAGGAATTTCTCTGGTGCCCTAAACTGACAACTCATAGGCATCAATACATTAATGCACAAATTCCTGTCACTACTGCTGGGGCTTTAAAATATAAATAAACTCTGTGAAGTTGGTTGGCCCATTGCTACAGATTTCTAATATGCTGGATTTCTCATTATAAGTTTCACTCTCATACTCATCACAGATTTTGTCACACAATACTCTTTACTGGATATACATGAGATTTGTATTTTGATATTACAACATGATCACTGTTTTGAAAATCTGCTATATACACAAATAGCAGTAGTTATGAAAAAGTTATAAGTATAATTTTGGGTCTCCCGTCTCAAATCTGAATCACATAATCCTGGGTGACAGGAGGATTCTTCCAGCGTTTTGCAACTCCCCTTGTACAGGTAAAATAGCAGAACATACTTTATACAACTGTTAACATCACACCTGTCAAGAGCAGCAGGTGAGGCAAGAAGCCAAAAGGTGGATCAGAACCACAGTAGCCACATAGCAAAAGCATGGCCAGAACTTTTCAAGATTTGCTTTTAAAAAAAGTAGAATTTTGTACTGGGAATATTGTACTGCTCCAGGTTTCTGTATTAATTTAAGCTCTACTTTTGGAAGCACAGGGAACAGACTCATACAGACTTACACATACAACCCCAAAAAGCCCAGAAGCTGGCCCAAAATATGGTCCTTCATCCTTCTACACACAGACATCAGAAGGATTTGGCATCAACTGTTACCAAAAAGTTCAGCTCAGAATGGCCACATCTTAACGGACATACACTTCAGTTTCATTTTGCAGTTTTCTGGTTTGTTTTTGGTGGAGTTTATTTTTCTTTTTCTTAAGGCAAGGAGCATTTCAGCACAAACACAGATGTTTTTCAAATCTCCCTAAGAAAGGGTTTGTTATTATTTTACTCAGGTATATTAGGCTCAGTATTTTGAACCTTGGCTGTTTATGCCTTCCTTTAAATAAATATACTTCTGTCTTGAAAAGAGCAGATGAAGTCAACTGGTTTAAATGTTTCTCATTTCCATGCAGCATATACAGTATGATAAGCAGTTAAAGCTAAAATTAATATTTGGTATGTCAACAACATCTCTTTTGCAGCCAAATACTTCAAAGTCCAACAAAACAAGAAAATTTAAATGGGTTCCAAGACGTAAATATCTTGGGACAAGGTCAAACAAGGTGGCAAATATTTGTGTGTACTACACATTTCCACCTGATGAAAAACAAACAAGTGTGGATTTTTATTTTTTTGTCAATGCAGTAGTAAAGGGCAAATGTGGAAATCCATCCTATGCACAAATATTTCTAGCATTAAAAAAATCGATGTTTCTTTAACCACTGTTCCAAGGCTCCTTTATGGTTAGCTCAATACCTACTGATGTGCTGACCTACCTAATCTGATGTCTTGTCCAGCTCCAAAATGAAGACAGGCAAGGCTATATGCAGTCTTTCAGTTCTCAGATTCTGGGAAAGATCTATACCACATTAAAGTCCACAATAGTAACAGCACCTTCAATGGCAGGGTGAATATTGACATGCTTTAAGGGAAACTCTTGTGTATACCAACATAACACTGAGAGGGACTGCATCACGTCCAAAAAATATCAGGCAATAAGTTTTTTTAACATAGCAAAAACTCTGTATGTAAGATATCTAGTACAGGTGGAGGCATCCAACAAAGGAAACTAGTCAGTGCCTGCTGTGTGATCTATGGATCAAAGAGTTATTTATTCAGCAGACATAAAACAAAACTCCACATTCATCGTCCATTGGTAAAACTACACTGCAACAAATACAATTCTTGCCTGAAGTAGGACAAATCTGGCCCCCATAATCTTTTGAAGCATGACAGCTTCTACATGATATATACTTAATTTATAAACTGGTGGACAAAATATTAATGAAATAATAAAGTTCAGTATGCCTGCAGCCATGGAGTCTTCAACTATGATCCCACAGGTCATGCAGCTAAACCAGGTGAGTTTAAGTGTGTTTGAATACAACAGCTCCAGAAGAGAGCAGGAGTTGCAGAAGTATTACTGTGAATCTGTTCATACTCAAGATCTTTGCTTTAAGTCAGGTTCCATATTCACAGTAAGTTAAGCACACCTGAGTTAGCCCTTCTTCAATTAATTAATCTTAATCAAGATACAACATGGCAAACTTTAAGAAATTTGTTTTTAAAATGGATTTTATGATCAAAAGCCACAAAATTTGATAAGATTATTCAATTATTAGAGGAATTAACATACCAGAAAAAAATATTATTTTATGAACTGCCAAATTTTGCTAACTATAGCTGTTGTGTTTACTCCCTTTCAGTTGGTTAACTCAAAAGAAAACAATTACAACATTCAGCATCAATGTTTCATGCGAGACCAAACTCAAGTTAGAGTTAATACACAGATAGTAAATGGGGTTACAGGGTTTAAGTAATGAGGCAGAGTCTCTAAAGAGAATGCTAAACAAAGTCAAAGATATCTTCACGTCCTCCTCACCCACACCATATAGGTAACAGTTACACACTCTATGTTATGCTAAGCCCTTCAATCTGTAGCAAAGCAGAAAAGAAATAGCCTGCTGAACAAGTTCTCTAATGTGTTTCAATGAAAGCCAAATCAAAGCCATGGGGCAGCTTATGGAGCTCCTTCCTAATGCCTAGCAGACACCAAAAACCACATCAATCTCTGCTGAACCAGAACCACCTGCTGACTCACCTGTCCTCACTGCTCCTGGGACGTGGCAACCAGTAATAGCCACTTGGTGCTGGTAGAAAACCCACCAGGAGCAAAGAGCCCAGGCACACTGAAACAGCTGGTTTTACACATCCACCCCAAAAGGGACACTCAAATCTAGCACCTTTCAGCAGAAGGGAAGCAATGCCACCAGCAGCCACCTCTCCAGAAAGCTGTGCCTGGACATAGGCATAGTGCAGAGTGGGTTAGCAAGCCCAGCTTGTCTGGCCATACCCCATAGCCCAAGCGAGACACAAAATCCCATTTACTAACTGCCAAAGGAAGAGGGCAATCCTCAGTGTGAATGGCCTGACAGGCAGTTACATTTAATTTTCAAGCACAAGACTACCCATGTTGAGAGAAAAAAATTACAGGTAATTTGGATTTACTGTAGCCAACCCATAAAGCACAAAAAGACTAAACCCCCATAGCAAGCAACACAACTAGACCCAGCTAAACTACATGTGTCATGTTTAATCATTTAGCAAAAATTGGTAATTCATTTCTCAATAGAGACTGTGGTAACTATTGGCAAGGTGTCCAAGATACATTTATGTGATACAGTTTTACTTCAGCATGAAAAAGAAACTGAGTTCTGCTGCATCATTCTGGTTACAGTACAACCCAGACTCTAAACTGCTTCTGGATGATCAAAATACCATGTTCTTACTGCTGCTGCAAAATGCTAAACACAAACCAACAGTGCCTTTTATAATTCTATTTATAAGTCCATATTCTATATGTATTCCAAATTATAAGTCCATTAATAGCTGAATTCCCTGCATTTACAGGAAGATTAATAAAATCATCCTGATACTACCCTGACAGGAAAAGGCTCTATTTTTTTCAGAAAATCTGTTTACAAGTACTATCCTGTAGTAAGTGAGGTTGCAAGTACATTTCTCTAAAACTATGTAATGGCAGTTTCATTTAAAATAGTATATTTTTCTTGCATTCACTTTACTATTTCTAGTTGGAAGAGTCCTCCCCTGCAGAGGGCAGAGAACTTGAAATTCGGTCAATACTTGTGCACCATTTGAAATCAATATCTATAGAAGATATATTAACCTTCACTTGAAAAATGCCAGTAAATAGAACCAATTATCAAATTAAATTCTCTTTTATATTCATGAAATAGGAATAGTCATTGTCAATATAAGCAATCCATTAAGTGAATGACTAGTAGCTGAAAAAATTTAATCTTTAGAGCATAGGAAATCTATAAAAGCTGCAAAGTCAACAATATATGCTGTCCACAGAAATCCATTATTTTTAGGGAGACAGCTATTCCACAAAATAGTTGCTCATACAAGCATTCTAGTTCACTTTATTAATTAATGAAATCGAGCTTGAGATGTTTATGGTGTCCCTAAACTGTGTTCTAAAACAGGATATAAAGTAACAGGCTACAAAAACAATAACCCATAACAATATAAATAATAGTGCTTAGATTTCTTGGGGGGGTCAGTGGCATCCCCTAATTTTAGATGATTAGTCTTGCTTTTCCAAGTGTTTTGAGACAAAAATGTTGGGCTGATGACAGTAGTGCTGGTGCCAGTACTGGGGAGAGAGAGAGTTCAAGCTACAAGACATGGAGCTGTTGTTATTCACTCTTTCAACTCTATTGTCCTAAATCTACCAGCCAGTGTAGAGGCCCCTCTACGAGGACTTCCCTTATTTATCCGGTTTAATGGAGTGCATTTCAAATTTTTACCAAAACTGAAGAGAGAGAAAGGAATGAGATTTTTCTTTTAGTTTCTGTAAGTAATCAGTTGTCAAGTGCTACTGATTCTGCTACACCAAATGCAACTGAGCAGCATTTACCCAGCATTATAAAAAGTTGTGATTCTCAAGGAAGATGCTTCATATAAGCTCACAGCTTTAAATAGTTTTCAAGCTCTCTTCACGATAAAAGAGCTGCAGTGCTGCTTACTAGAGGAGTCTTTAGAGTGACTGAAGCATGAAGACTGGGCTCTTGCATTGTAATGAGTTCTTCTGTACCAGCAATAACAGCTAAATATAAGTCACCCGTGAGCCTGAGGACAAAGGGTGGGTAAGACAAACTCTCCTCTTCTGCACAGTGCTAAACCCAATTCCTTCTGGGAAAACAGCCAATATTTCCAATTGTGCCTACCTGCAGTAAGGACTCACATTTTTGAGGTGCTGAGCAAGCAGAGTTTCCTTTGCGTCACCAAGCACAAAAGGTGCTTAGCACCCTGGAAAATAAAGACCTAGCCTGCATTAACAAGTGCAGAGTGCCTGCATTTCCTATTGTTTTTGCTGGAAAAATCCTTATGAAACCATAATATCAGAAGTTAAAAAAAGGGGCAAGGACACACCCTGTCCCTGCTCAGGTGCACCCAAATATGCAGCATGTACTCACTCACACTCCAGTAATGGAATTATTTGTTCAGGCACTACTGCCCAAGACAGCAATATTATACTAAAATCTCCAAAGATCACAGGTATTTTCTATTGAAATCTGGGATCAGTGACAAGGGTATTTCTTTTGAATTCACCATTATGATTGTAACAATGTCATATAAAGTATAATTTTTTTTAGTTTACTTTAGCAATCCTTTACAGAAGTCTCCACTCCAGTTATAGTGGTGTGAGCCAGACAACACTATAACTAGTTTCTAGAAACAGTCACAGGGAGTAAGTGTCCCTAAGTAAGCAAATGCCTGACACCAGTTTCTAGAGAAATAGTCTTATCCTCACACCTGGACCTAAGCACTGAGACAGGTGAGTTAGAGTTGAAAATAAACATATTCATAAATAGAGAGAAAAATATGTGAAAGCTGATCACTACTGCTCACCTTGGGGTTTTGACTGAACAGAACAAGGCTCAGATTGCAGACAGTTACATAAAAAACAGCTCTAGAAATATGACACACTTTTTGATGTCCCACCTTTAGGAAAAGTGATTTTCCCATTTCATGCAGTTGACTAAACTTTAGTTCATAAGTTTAATCAGACTCCGTTCACACTTTTTTCCACAGCTCCTATACTTCTGTTACTTTCGGTTGTTGTACTGTCCAGAAAATCACAATAAATATTTATCTGAGAAGTTGTTATAATATGCATTTTAGTTGATGAGATATTACACAGTACCAAGAAGTCATGACTTAGTGAATAAATTCAAGGTTCCGTCACAAATGAACTGATTGCAAAAACAGTTTCCTCTTATTCTTTTCCTGAAGCAACAGATTTTTGAGTAAAATGCTACATCATCAATTTGAGTTCCAGATACATGACCCTCATACACAGGAACTACATATGAGGATTGTCTAAGAGAAATTAAAAACTTCTTCAATCAAAACATTTAAAAGGAGTATTTGGAGATCCTGCTGCACTGGAACTGTTTGCCCTCATAGGCAGAAGGCAGATACAAACTGATGAGATACATTCAATCCAGCTCTTACTAACATGTAAGAAGGAAGAAAAACATGACCAAAACAAAAATTCACTTATCAGAAGCACCTAAAATTCCAGTGCTGGAAGTGTATGACGAATGCCTTGAAAGAAAAATGGAATAAGATCTCCTTACTCTCTCACTGCACAGATAATTGAACTTAGCATGTGAAAAGAGACACTGTAAGAGCGATTATTAACTCTGTATTTTAAAACCTTCAAAAAAATAACACAACAGCCTTATTCTATTTGTGTCAAAGACAAGATTGTTTGAGCTCTTTCAGAATTTTTGACCCACTCTGGCATACATATATTGACACAGATCATAGCAAAAGCTGTATTAGGCCTGTGGGAATTACAGTTCCCTTCCTGATGCTTACAGCCATCTTTGATGTAGCCAGAATTTTCCCTTCATAAAAAGTGTTACACAAGTAGAATGGGCCTATTTTATACACAACTGGATCCGCAAGATTCTTCCCAGTAGTTCCAAGAACATCATGTTTATTTTGTGAACCATAACTGCATAAATACTGAAAATGCCAAAAGTATCATGAAGTGAAACATAATATTTAAGCGCAACAATCTGTATAAACATAACATCTCAAATAGAAGTTTTTATAAGAGTTAGGGCTTGAAAAATTCCAACTTGTACTTTTCTTAGCTATGTTGAGGACAACCCATTGAAGTGTCCCAGGGGTGCTGTGGTGGCCTTTACAAACAACATGTAGTGGGGCGTGCAGCACTGAAGTCTGATGGCTGATTTGGCTCTCAGCACTGCAAGACTCCAGTCTTGGCTCACATCTGTCAGGGAACACGGGCCTGTAAGAGCTAGCACAGATCCTACTCAACCCTTCTTCTGGCTCCAGCAGCATGTCTGCCTCAGTCCTTCTACAGACACTGATTTTTATTTACATTCACTGCAGCAAGAGAATCACCTTATAAGCCAAAGTTCTTTAATATTTGGACTGACATTGTCTTGGGAATAATTAAGGTAGATCTGATAGAAAACTACAGCAAAAAATTTGTTTGGTGCTCCATATGCCAGCTTCTTACCATTACTGATATAAGGTGTTTTGTAATTCAAGAGCCACAGCAAATAATTTCTATGTGCTCATTCCCTGAGTTACAATGTTTTAAGACAATACACTCACGAATGCATTACATCCTCTCAAAAATGTTTTAGGCATGGTTGATTTGCCTAATAGTATGATTTTAATATTATTCATTGCATGGGGGACCCACACACATTCAGTTTGCTGCGTCCTGCTGTGAACATACAGCTGAACCCTGGTAACTCACCATCTGCATGCACTTGGAAAATGTGAAATAACATGTAGTGTCTTCTACTATTTTCCAGATAGCTACTTAAAAAAATGAGCATATTGCAGTCCAACATCTTTTACCTTGCAGCTGTTAAGAGAACACACATAGCTCCTGTTGCTTAGCTGGCACACAACAATTTGTGGAGGTGAGGTATCTTGGGATTATTCACACACTATAACTTTCCTCTGTGAGTGCACTTGTTTGCTAAATGTTACCAGATCTCTACTTTGATAAATATTACTCCATTATTTAATTTTAAATAAATTGCCCTTTTTAGACAATCACTTTCTAAGTGCAAATGCCATAGGCTGTTCATCTTTCAAGAAATGCTCCCCTCTCAAATCCAAAAATCTGTGGTGGAAGACCAAACACAAGCCTAACGAAGGCCTTTCTGTAGGAACAGATCTAAAATAGCCATCATTTCTACCCACAGAAACACAAGTTTCAGGATTCAGCTCTCTCAGCAGACACATCCTGTGGTAATGAGTTCACAAGTTGGCCTTTAACACCTGCATTTATTTTCAGTACCTTGAGTACTCCTTTTCTAGAGACTGACAGACTGCAGACTCACAAGGCAAAAATTGCCAGTGAAAACTTCAATAACTCTTGCCAAACCAGTCTCTCATCTACTACACACTACTCCTGGCTTCCTCTTGCTAAATTGCTCGGCAGACAGTCTTCAATCCAACAGAACGATTCCTTCCCATTGCTTCATGGAATCAGTGCTGCCCTAAAAAGTATGTAGGTTACAGTTACATTGATAGCAATGATAAAAATATTCATATCTTTATTCAACCTTGTCAATCAGGGTAAGCAAGATTTTAAAGCAATAAAAGCCATCTCTAAAGACTAAGAAAAAAGGTGGTTTTACTCCCAGCGCTATTTATTTCTATAAATGCCAAATATGCAGCACTTCACACAAGATATCACACTCAAGAAGAAGAGTGCAAGAAAGCTGATGTGGACGTGGCTGTAGCAACTCTCTTTGCTAGTGACTCTTAATGCAATGTACAGCACAGCATCAAGGCCAAAGCCTGCCAAAACTTAAATGCTGTATAGCAAGAGCACATCTGTGTGAATAAGATTGTAACACAGAAGTTGCTATTCAGTCAGTGTGTTCTTGGAGGCTGGATGAAGGTTTTTTCTATGGGCAGCCCTATAATTAACACCAAGAAATGGATTTGTGTTCTCCCTGATTCATTGACTTAGAAAAGTGATGAATGTAATGGTTTTTACCACTTTTAAAAATATTTACATTTTACACAGTTGGTTTTGAGTGCTCCAATCATTCAGGATGAAAAAGAAATAAAAACAGTTCGAATGGGGTGGGGTTTTTCCTTTTATGGCTGGTACATTCTCAGATAATCATGGAGAATTTTAGATCTGCACTATCAGTATTCTGACAGTGTTCTCACACATGTTGTCCCTCTCCTTGAATATGACAAGCATTGTGCCACAGAGTACAGGACCAGAAAAAAAATTTAAAATAAAAATCAGAGAAAGCAGAACCCACTCATTTGTTTTACTATTAAAAAGAGATTTTCTTAACTGCATCCAGGAAGGAAAGCGGAATCTCAAACAAATACAGATTATAGTAAACTTCTCCAGGAAAAAAATCCCTTTGCTCCTGCAGAAACATACCAAGTACATTGTTTTTGACATTTAAGCTTCCTAGTCACTGACCATCAAATTTTTAAAATGCTGACTTCTGAGGTGAGGGCTCATAACCTTGTTGACTGCTTTTGGACCTGTGCTTAGACTTTTCTGAATCTATCACCTTATTTACATTGGCCATTGGCTTTTCACCTGTCTCCACAATTTGCTTTCTCAGCTATAAGGGGAACTTACCTCTGCAAGAAAATCAAATGAGAGTTATCTCTATTTCACAACCTATTCAGAAAAGAAAAATTCATTTTATATACCTTGCAGTTAAAAAACCTGTGGCAGAGGTTAAGGACAAATTTCTCAAAATATGCTCTCCTAATTCTGGGATTCCAAGGGACAAGAGCAAGCAGTTCTGCTCGTTCAAAGGAGTGATGTGTGTAGTTGAAATTAAAAGTTCTGTCACTTCAAGCTAGGTTCACAAAAGCAGAACTGCAAAATGAGAGGCTATAAACACTACACAGTTTACCTTCTCTCACAGACTTAACAAGGTTGCTCAGGTGCAGGTCAAGAATGGAAACCTGAATCTCAGATATTCATTTTTATGTCTTTTTTACACCAAACTATCAGGCCAACAAAAGAAGAAAGCATCCACAGAGGTGCCCGCAGCAGAATGTAAAGCTTACATAAAGAATTTGTTTCAGTATTGCAAAGCTGCTGGATCCAGGCAATGTGAGACACTAGGCTGAGCTGCTTCCTTTTGGTGATTCCACCTGGCAGAAGAGGTGGCAAGAGTGGGCAAAAACCCCCAGAGCTGCTTTGGCTTGTGCTAAGATCCAGCACCTCCCTTTGTCAGAGTAAAGCTTTGTAGAGTATGTGATGGCAGTTTCCTTCTGACTCAGTTCCTGAGTGACATTTAACTTCACAGAAGCATGTAACTCAAAACCATAACTCTGCCCTCTTGCTTTGTTTCATTCTAGGCAAAAACCATGTTGTAATAAAAATGCAAATCTTATTCTGCTATCTCCACTGCAGTATCAATTTAAAAGCCAAAAGAAAGGGTTTCCAATTTTTCCTTCACTTTGCAAAGCTTAAAATCCTTCAGAAATTCCCTATTTTCATTTTTCTCCTCTAATTTAGCCATACACTTTTTGCATGCCAGATGGGTTTTCCCCAAGCTCTCACACCACTATGAAAACTGCTGCATTGTTTGTTAATTTATCACTGTATTAAAATATAATAGGTGAACCATACCTAGATAAAATGAATTATAGGTATACCTCCCATACATTCTGTACATCATGCTAAGCAAAAGCTGTGTTGTGTTAACTGTCAAGCTGAGAAATAGCTGACATTTGTTATTTTAATTGTTTACTTTGCTGAAATAAGCTTATATGAGAAGCTATGACTTTTATTAAATCTTCACTACAGCACTATTTTCACAGATTGGGAGGCAAAAACTAATTTTCAAAACTGCTTTGCCCTACAAGGTCACCACCAACAGCTTGAATGCACATGTCAAGGAGACATCTGCTTCAGAGATACCTCTCTATGTTAAATGTGCATTATTTAAAAATTTAAAGATACTTTTCATTTTTAAAAAGTGCTTATTCAGTAATTATGTCATTTTTAACTGGTGTTTATTAGAAAAGAATTTTATCCCCTGTGGATTGTTCTACCATTTCATAATAGCCCCCTAAATTAGACCTCAGCATTAGCTTTAGAACTCCCAGTAAAGCATAGCCATGGATGAATTCACAGACAAGCTGTCTGTCACTGATCTAAATCATTACAGAATTACACAGTAAGTTTATACATTTTCTTTGCCCAAGTGTTTTGAAGTCATTGATGAGACTAGAAAATTTCTCATTTCCTTTTTCTTTGAAATGAAAAATCTTGTTCTCAGTTAATCAAATTTTTTCCATTTCAAACAAATGCAACTATGCTTGGCAAAAGAGAAAAAATGTTGGTACATTGCCTCCATGTTTCTCTGCTGCAGTTCTCAAGTTAGCAGTTTCCCAGTCTGTACTATCACTGACTTCAGAAGAGCTTCATGTACAAAGACACAACATGTTCTGGACAGACAGACCTTTTCTTCATCTTTCCTTCCTGTTTATTCATCTACTTTGTAACAGGATACAGTTAAAACCATAGCTGTTTTGATTTGTTTTTTTACATGGGTGTTTGAGGATCAGTGCATCAATTGACTTCCATGAATTATATTTCACTTTGAGGCCTAGCCTTTCAATTAATAAAACTTGTGCTCTCAGGATTCATCTCTTGCTTCATATTTATGGGGAGATTCCCATTGACTTTGAGCTCTGAGTACTAGAAATAACAAGCCCAAATGTTTATTACTATATAGTGTAACATCTCATTCTCACTCTGCCTCCACTCTCAAGTGATTAAAGTTTCACTGTCACGATTAAAGCAGGCCGAGAATTTTTTTTAGAGTACACATATTATGCTTTGAAATTTATTAGAAGATGGAAAGCTCTGCTTATCTAGTTGTTTGGTTTTGGTTTTTTTTATAGAAGGGATGATTTTTAACTTTTTTGCTGCTCAAAGTACAGTAGTAAAGTTGCTATATTCAACTTTAGTCTTAAGGATCCAAGAGCAGCACATGGAGAGAAGGAAAATTAGACCAATACTGGAGAAACAGAGAGGTTTGGAGCTAAAAAACTTTCCCTGGGGAAAATACATAAAAGAAAGGCATATAGATTTGGTTGAATATAGATTTCCTTACAGACATATGCAAAGGATTGTCTCCTTCATGCTTTCCTTCCTGGGCCATGAATTCTGCTGATCCTGTGTTCTCACTTCCCATGGTCCTCCCAATGGGCCTTTCCAGCAGCTGCCAGTAGCCAAGACTGGCACATCTTTTGTTTCCTTGCTTACACCTGCATTTCTTTACACATTCCATAAAAGCAACTTTCAATTTCTTCTAATCAATGCACCTTTCAATGAACAATATAAATTCCCATTTGTGGGGGAATTCTGGGCTAAAGGAGCAAGCCAGACAGTGCAAATTGCCTGACTGACCTGTAACTGCACAGCTCCACAATGTCTGTGCGGCATCCCCATTGCACATGTTGGTGGATGAACTGCAGAGGTGACAGGTCTGTGACTGCAGGAGTCAGCTCTACTGTTCCACCTCAGGCCTGAACCTGCTGCAGCTGGCTCAAATATTTGCTGAGCCTGGGGCTGTAACCTGCTGCTGCTGCCTTCATCTTTTTTTTGAAAACTGCCTGATGCCACCTGTCTACCCCACCTCATACAGCAACTGAGACCAGAATGCCTCCCCAGAACACTGAAAATATGTGTCCTCCCTGGTGTGTTTATAACTCCACTGATACTTTCTTGTGGAGTTGAAGGAGCACAAAAATGCTTCTATCAAAGCCCAAATGGAACAACTATTTTTTAAATTCAAATATCTCTTGAAAAGTAGAGAGATTAGGTTTTCAGCATAGTAGGACTCATTCAGCTGAGTTAGACACGCCCCAGGGACAAAGAAGCCATAGGATTTCCTTCCAGACAAAACTGTGTGACAGTTCCATACTTTCCCATTAGAACCTTATTTATCAAATGCACTTATTGTGTGGCAGCAATGCAAAGAAGGAGCTCCTGAAGAAGGTGGGATCAAGACTAAAGACTTGCTGAATCCCAGCAAACTGTCTGTCCTGACTTCACCTATTGTCATCTTATCGTAAATCTCCCATACCTTCTCGATGATTTCTCATGGTCATCTCCTTGCAGCACTGACTCCCCCTTCTTCTTCACAGCACAGCCAACAAACTCCACGCAGCTAAACCCCTCTTCTATAGCACTCATCATTATTGGACACAGCTGTGGCCTATTAAGGACAGGCCTGTTCCTAATCTTTGGTGATTAGTACAGCTGCAACTCTTCAGGTGTGAGACTGCCTTCTGCACTACCTATATTTTCTTACATTCTATCCCTCCACAATCATCTCCTCAAAACTGGGATGCACCAAAGAAAGATCACAGCCCTATTACATTGGCCAAGGAGTTTGGAGGAATAGTTATGCAATTCATTTTCTATTTAATTCCTAGAGTCTATGTTCTACTATTTTTCACAAATACCACATATTATAAATTACTGAAAAGCCATTACTTTTTTAATAAGAAGTCAGAATTCTTTTGCATTAACAATGTCAAATGTTTTATTTAGATGACTATGTTAATCTAAAATATCCCAACTTACATGGAAATGCTGTATTGTTGTCTATATTCATATATATTGTGTAAAAAAATAATAATGGGAATTACAAAGATAAAAACAAAAGTTTCTGTGACTTGAATCAATTATAGATCTAAATCCAGGATGGGGTTCAAATAAATAAAAGGTAGAAAAGGACTTTATCATGTGGGGAAACAGTTACTCTAGTCTTTTAACTTTGGCCACTGAACAACAATGTATATATATATATATAGCCTATTAACATCTGCTAACAACAAAACAAGATTATTTCAAGAATTTTTATAAAGTATATAAAGAGAGTTATTGAAGTTATGTAATTTTGAGTCTTTTGGAAGCTCATTTTCAGTTCCTGGCATTTTATGAAAATTCAAACTACACCTCACTGGTTAGTAATAACCCCAAATACTGGGAAACAAATAATACAAACCAGCACTAAAGGAAAAGATAAGTCTAATAGCAAACAATTCTGACTTGTTTTTATATAAATTCTGTGTGCTTTCTAATAGGATTAAAGGCAATATACAACATATTAATTTCTAGTATAAAAAAGCAATCATCTTTTAAGCTTTTCTAAGAGACAACAGGGTGGTAAGAAGCAAGTA
Organism: Melozone crissalis; assembly: GCF_028551555.1. NCBI lineage: Eukaryota > Metazoa > Chordata > Aves > Passeriformes > Passerellidae > Melozone > Melozone crissalis. The sequence continues at coordinate 19,458,448 of NW_026535823.1, read as the reverse complement.
TATAGATAAAAACTGGATGCTTGCTTACAAGATAATATTCAAACTGAAGCAGGGGAAATAAGCAGCTGTTGAATGGTTACTCTCACGTATTTTTAAAGAAAAAATGTTTGTTGGTTTTTTTCCTCCACTTCTACCATCAATAATGCAACTCTGCTTTGTTTACATATTCCTTACAAGTGACCTGGGCTTTATTCTCCTTCCCATCTCTGCTTCACTTTTTTAAGCTCACTTGTTTGGAGGGAAAAAAATCACCAACATAATATTAGGATCTTTTATGGCTGAGAACTATTAGGATGAAATGTAACAGATATTAAACATAGGAAAGTTGTTAAAAATGTGCTAACACAAGTGAAATCCAAAAAAAAAAAAAAAAACAGCATGTGAGAAGCAAATAAAATTTTTCTACACATGTCCTTCAAAAAAGTTTAATACATAGTCAGGTCACATTATTGCACATCAAATTCTCTAGGTCTCTAGCTGCCAGTAGCAATTATCTGTAAGAGAACATATTTTCCCTCGTGACTAGCTATCGGGAATTTTTGACTGTACCTAAGCATAGCCCTGAGCAAAACTCCTACAGGGCATATTTGGAAGAGGGTATTTCATTTGGATGAAATATTAAGATTTCTCTGCAATATGTCTATCTATATATTTATACATCTGTTTCAACATATTGATATGTTTATCTGTTTAATTACATGAAATAGTTGTATTAAAATGTAAATAGTTCTGAATCTATATATTGCTGTGCAGAGTTTTCACAACAATGTTCTGTGTCCTGAGGCTGCTGTCTGTGACAGCACATGCCCACCAATGGCCCCAGCCCTGCGGGGCTCTGGGGATGCACCCCAGGGCTGGCTGCAGCCCTCACCCGCAGCCATCCCTCACTCCCCACCAGCTGATGGCCGTGGGATGTGCCAGTGCTGTCATGGGGTGACTGATGGGCGGGTGGGGAAGGGTGGCCTCGCTATGGAATACAAACAGATTCCACCACTGCAGAGGGAATATAAACTTGTACAATTCATTATCTTTAAAAATGCATGAGGCGATCCAGCTTGCTAGAGGATTTTAAACAGTGCCTGCTGTGATGGTTTACAAACCTTTAGATGACAGAGCACCAAGTTTGCTACCACAGGTCTTCAAACAAGTTTCCAGTGTCAGGGTGCTGTAGGTGGACAGGAAATGAAAACTGTGTAGCTGGATGATAATAGCCCATCTCACAGCATACAAGAACCACTGGACTCTACTAACAAGAAACAGAATGCAAATGTGAAGCAGAGTTAATAATGTATGAGATTAATTTCATTTCTGTCCTGTAAACACAGATGTAAGCCCTGTGTTCAAATGAAATTATGTTGGTTTCATTTTGATATGAAGTGGGTCTCAACAGTACATTAACTGTAAGAATGATTACTTGGTCTCATACTACACCCTCTGAAGTCTACAATAATCTTTTCATTGATTTCTAGGCAGTCAGATCAAATCCTTTACATTTATGCATTATGCATGTGTATTTATTGCATAACCATGCTTAAAGTATGACAATATAGATGTAAAAATTAACAGATTTTTGCTCAAACAAAGTGAGAGAAAGAACTTTATCAGCAGGTTAGGGATTTAAAAAAAATCTAACAGCAATAGACAATCACTAATTTTCATCAACACAGGAGCTTGAATAAATACAAAAGCAAACACAGCAAAGACGCCCAAAAGCTTTCACATGTGCTTCTATTACTGCAAAAAGAAACTAACATTATGGCTTTGACAAATGGCTAATTCTGTGAGTCTTTATGGACCTGGTAGAACAAGAGTTGATGCTATTTTCAAATGACCATGAAATATATGCAAAAGCAAAATAGCATAAATTTTCATCTCTCCTCTTAATAATACACTCAGAATCTTAAATTGTATTCTTCCTTCCTGGATTTTTCCAGATCTATCCTATTTATCTGATTGGATTTCTGTCCCATCGTTCCACATATTAGAGCTAATTAGTACCCCCTGATGAGAAACAGTCCACCGATGGAAAAAGCAGTTGGATAAGATCTACATTAACAAATGTAGTTCATTTAATATCATTTGTACTGCTGCATTATTAATAATACATAATTACCCTGTGCAGGCTGCAAAGGGGAAGAATAAAATCATTCATTAATTTCTTGGCCTTTACAAAAGGAGTGGTATATTTGCCACAGGCTGAAAAAAAGGTATTGGACTTACAGACTTACTTACATTCATCAGTTTTCCATGCCCCACTAAAATGTTAACTCTTTTTTTTGTATGGAAAGTACTGCTTTATTTAAATGAGATCCTTACCCAAGCCCAAGATATGATGTGCCATCAAGCCACTGGAATCCTCAGTTGTTATTCTGAAAGCAACTGAACAAAGCAGCAGGACAGCCAGCTATCTGAAAGCTGAGATTTCCAGGCAGCTACTGAAGGTTGCCTTCAGTGCATACAAATTCCAGACCAAAATCCACACAGAATTTCCCATTACCTATACATAGCTATATTTATTGTACAATCTATTACTTATCTACGAATCAATCTAATATTTTTTCACTTACATGTGTAAGTTACTCCAGCCTTTGAACACTGCAGAAAGCAAACACAGAACTGCCTTAATTTTACCCATACTCTTCAGTCCAAATCAGTACAATAACACTTTACACCACTTACAGAGCAGTGTCAGATCCTGCTAAATTGCAGGCTAGAAGTACTTTTTAGAATATAGGATAAATTCATCCAACCATGCATAAAATTCTGTTGTTCTCAATCCAGTAATAGTGTCAGTGCTGCTGCACATGTCCTGCCTAAAGAACCAGTGGTTTGGGGGGCTTGGCTTGACCCTTGTAAGAATGTTGCCAAACATACAACGCTATCCTGCCTAATGACCCCTTCTAGAACTCTCAAATTCTTTAAAAAGAGAGAGGGCAGGCATGCTAAACCCCAGAATTATGTTCTTTAATTTTCCTGGGAGCAAGAGTCTGATTGTCTGCTACTGCTGTGAGTGATGGACATGCCCACATTTATTTGAACAGGAAGGTCTCCAAAGCAGTTTCCCCCTGAACAGTAGTGGGAGATACGAGGCAGGGACACACAAAGCCTCTGATTCCTCTCATTCAAGAAGATTTTGGATGACTATCATACTTGCTTTCAGAAATGCTTAGCTCACCTCTGACAGTACCTCAGAAATTTTAGAGAGTATTCCCAGTACTTTCTACATACTTCCTACAATAGATTGTGATTTAAAGAGTCAATTCAGCTCTGTCAAACTGCTTTAAAAAATGAAGAAATAAAACAGTAAAATGAATGCATGAGACAGAAGCTTGGGAATCTCTGGAAACTTCCAGGTACAAGAAGTACTGAATAGAGTTGAGTCCAGAAGCCAGAGCTGAGTTCATCTTGAAGACAGAGGGGGGAAAAAGCTCATTTTATATGAATTGAATTACCATACCTGCATAACAGAGCATGTGGGAAGGGGCCCGGCATAATTAAATTTGATCAGTTGGTAAAAAAACAAAGTGCAGTAAATAACCATTCGTCCCCTCAATTAACCACAGAAAAGAACAGGAGTCATTGAGTCTGCACTCCTGTAATGGAGGGGATAATTCACATTGAAATTCTTAAATGTTACAGATTCTTTAGTGGAGTATTTAGAAACTCACTGCCAAGAAAAACACTACAGTGAAACTCTTTTTAAAAGGAATGGCTGGACAGCAAAACAAGGTCACCTGAAACTGTTGGCATCATTTGGTACAAGCCTGAGGAAAAAAACCCCGCTAGTATTTATTATAGCAAAAGGATGTGTGGGGGTCATGCTTTACCCTGAGAAGTCAGGGCACTGTCCTCAGGTCCCCAGTCAGAAATGAGACATGCAGGAACAAAGAACATACAGCAACAGCAAGGACTCACATCCATCTGGAGCCAGTAAAAGTTGCACAGTTGAAATTATATTGTTTAGAGACAACGTCAGCAGCCTCCTATCTGACAGTGCTGAGGAGGGAAAATTAGCCCACCTTCTGGAGGGACTGCAGACCCTGGAGCCACCTGCATCCTCTTCAAGTGTCCTACATCACCTCCCTGAGGAAAAACAAAGCCAAAATCCTCTCACTCACCTAACAGCGATATCCAGCAACACAAATGCAAAAGACTAAAAAATCCTGCTAAAGGACATAAAGAAATACTTCCAAAAGATCAAATTAAGGGAAATGGGGTAATAGAAACTAACTAAATTTTGAAGTACAACATACATTCTACAGAGATCTGAAGTGTTTGATATCAAATTCTTCTTTTGGTTGATTTCTCAAGCTATTTATTATAACCCTGCAAAGTGTGAGCAATCCTAAAGGTTTCAAGTAAATATTAAGCAGTTTAAAGAAAATAATCTTAATTAACAAGTGATTAAACAGAACTTCTAGGATTGCTCAGATTACTGTGTATTTTGTAATGGCCATTTATTTTTTCTAAGAACTAAAATATTAAGACATTTCTCTTGTTGTTTCACAAAAATCTATACAGAGATATGTGTGTGCCTGTAGCTCCACTTTAAATTGATGAAACAATATGGTCTTAAATCTGTAAATTAAGAAGTCTCTATATGCAAACACTACAAATTGGGAATTATTTGAATGCCATTCAAATAATTTATATTTTGATATAAATATATAAAAATAGAATTAATTTTGATAATATATAAAAATATTAAATATTTATATATTATCAAAATATATAATTATTAATTAATATTATTTGATATAATAATGATATATAAAACAAATTTATAAGTTATATTTTCTTAATTAATGTAGGAAATATTTCTGTGATGCACGTTTCAACCTTAATTTTGAGAAGTCATGAAGTGTCATTAAATCCCAATATATTTTCTCAAAACATGGTAAATTCAATATACTATATATCTTGAAGGTAAATAATATATATTTAAATATATGAAAACAATATACTCATATATAAATAATGCAATTCTAAAGAACCAGAAGAGACCCCTAATCCATTTTAAGTCATACAACACAACTGAATTCAAGGTTAACAGCAATTTTATTCTAAGTCATGTTTCCTGCCAACAAGTCCTAGTTCTCCTGTATTTACTACAGGATGCCACACTGAAGATACATCACAACATAAAATAGATGAAAAAAATAGAATAGAAATAGAAAAAGCCAGAAAACAAGACAGCTAACACAAAATGGGAAAACCCACAGACAAAAACAGACATTAACTTGACAATCAGTCCACATGCCTGCAATATATCTGTCCCATAACGAACCCATCAGGATTCACTGATTCAAGAAAAAGCCTGGAGAAGAGGGCAGTACCATCACCAATATGAGTTGCTTGCTCACAACCAGGGCTTCCAGGCAGCAGAGGCTCTTTTTCCTCATTGGAAAAACCAACAAACAAAACAAATCTCTAACATAGCTGGGTATTTCTCACCACATTCTCTCAAGGGTTGGAGACCTTTATTCAGCTTAACTCACTTGCTGTAAATGATGATCACAAATTCTGGGAGAGAGGAAACTCCTGGGTATAAACTTAAAGAAGCTCAATGTATCCTATTCTTATCTACTTGATTAAATATTCCTGAAGAGTATTCAAAGGCTAAAACTGAAATTTTAGTTTTAAAGAGTCCATTCAGCTGTGTCCCTACTCTGTAATGATTGGAAAGGCTTTGGAACAAATTCAGAGCAACAGAGGAAAAAAAGAGGTTACCATAATCCAGAAGTGTTTTCCACCTCCCTTATTCAAGAAAAATGGAAAGAGAAACTCAGAAGATATTCAGCAATTTGATATTGTCTCACTCTGTTCATGCCAGGCCGTGTTGAATGGCCTGCAGGTTTTTTAAAGATTTCTACAAACTTAAGATTCTGTCAGGTTGGGTGCAACTCAGGAACATAGATCACACTGCAGCTTATGATTCAAAAGTTCCTGACAAAATGGGTATGTCTGTTTCTACAAATTGTAAACACCCACAACTTGACACAAGCAGCTCTAATAAATATTGAATATAAGATCCATCAACAACTGCTCAGCCTTTGCTTTTTGTGAAAAGACACAGAGTCCAGAGTCATGGCTAGCACATCTATATTGATCAGATTTGGGGCATCTGTGCTGACCTCTCAGTAGAGATTATACCACAGCCCTGTGTGCCAATGAACCACTTTCCCCACTAAGCAAGTGTGATTTGCTTCCTTCATTGCAAGTGCTGCAGCAATGTACAGCAGCAGTAACACGCTGCTGAAGACACTGCAGGGAGCAATGCAGCAAAATGTCGTACATGGATGTGGATAACACGGATTTGCTGAGCCCACAGAGCTGCTCTCTGAGCTATCATCCATAAGCCCCTGTAACTAGTCTCTTCATTCTCCCCTCACTGAGGTACAACTAATTCCTGCATTTGTTGACTCAAAATGCTTTACACCTGAGCTTTTGTTTTTCTAAAACCAGAAGGAAGAAAAGCAACGCAAGATCTAAAATTGCATTAATTATCCTGAGTCCCATAACACATAATGCAAAGCATTCACATCATGAAGTCAAAGCTTCTGTACATTCGGTCATGTTTTTTTAATTCATGCATTAGCCAACTGGGATGACAGTGTTTTAATGCCCTTGAAGTTGAAACATATTTTTCACTCAAAATTTTTAAAGCTGTCAGATATCTGACACATCTGACAGGCTTGGTCAATCCATTTTCCCTTCCTCCCCACAACCTGAGGGACAGTGCTCAGTGCTCTGCCTCCAGCAGCTCTCTGCTCCCTTCTCATCAACACCTGAGAGCAGCCAGCATCCTTCTGACTGAGGCTTCAGACCAGGGGCTTCTGATTTTAACCTATCACACTGCAATATCATTTCAACAGGCAAACTATTACACAGAAATATTTAAAATGAAGGAGTTTTAAAGAAGGAGGGCAAAAAATCACTAAAGTTTGCATTTAATGAAAATATTTCAACAAGTGAAGCATAACAATGTGACATTATGTCTAATATTGGTGACATCTCAGAAATCTTGTTAAAAGCTGGAGAGCAGGCTTTATTTGAACTTTGCTGCCCTTATATTAGATTCCTTTTTTAGAATTAATTTATTTCCTTGTAGTTCTCATTACGTTTTATTGCATTCATGGAATAGTGCAGCATTTCTCTAACTAATTTAACACCTGTAAATTCCCACAGCTGCTAATGAAAGACTGTGTAGACTACCAGATAAATTCCTAATTCATATTTCAAAGGGTGCGAGTTCAAATCCTATTGAGGTTGTACTTATTAATGTTTCTATTAATTCTTTTCCATCTCTGAAGTTAAAGACTGAATTAATACTGTCAGTTTTTGAAGAGAAGGAAAACACATCTGCTCCAAAATGTCACACAAAGTGGGGATGAGGCAGGAGAAGGAAACAAACTTAGGACAATTCAGATGCCATCTCTATGCTTTTCAAAGTGATGGAATTCTTGCAATTAAAATGTAAAACAATGAACTACACTTTGTGGCGCCTTCAAGAAACAGTGAAAATCCAGAGGTTTTTCCATATAGTGCAACTGCATTGACTAAAGCTTTGGCTTCCATTCCTGTCTAATATACTTTTCTTTACATTTTTCATTTATCTCCCACCACCTCAGTTTATTAATCTCTAAAATGGATGCAATGCTGACTGACCTCCTAGATAAGTAATCCTTAATCCTTCGGACATCCATAACTACTTCCATTAGAATTTTAAAGCCAATAAATTAAATGCATCTCCAATGGGATTTTGTCAGATTTAATTCATTAGTTATGAGAGTCTTAATGGAACAGCTATAAATGTTCAAAGGATTAATTATAGCTAAAAAACAAGCACTTAGAAAACTATTTAGCTATATCAAAAAATAATATATCACTGGAAATAACCCTGCCCAAAGAGACATCAGGAGCCAAGCAGCCTCTAATACTGCCCATGACTGACATAACTTTAACTGCAGCAGCTTTCTGGACCAATGCTCTAATTTATGCTGCTACAGATATACATCTGTATATCAGAAAATATATCTACTTTCTGCTATCAGAAAATATTATGCAAAAAGTTCAAGGGGTTTTTTTTAAATATATTGTTTTGCATATTAGATAACATCTGAGAAGCTGTGTTTTGTGCAGCCATTAAAGAAAGTAATTTGACTGGTGTACAAATACACAATACTTGATGAGCAACCACTACACAAAATCCCCTTCTCATTCCTTGAGTTGTAATTGCTTTTTTCCAAAAACACATCATTTTCTCAGACTAACATCCTATTTTCCTCCTGTATTTTCTATTTACAAGTATTCACCATTTTGACCTTCAAGTCATAAGGCAAAAAAAGTTTAGTTTGCTTCTCACTCGATTCTTACATAACTGATAGCACATTTTTCCAATTATGCACAACATTTTATTGAACTTCAAAAGAATTCATTTGGAGCCACAATTCTATATCTACAACATACATGGGTTCAAAAATCCAACCACTAAAATCCACAAGAAACACGCAGGAATTTTTGAGCCAATCTGAATAATTAGCTGTTTGAGGAAAAGTGAATTCACAAAGTGAATATGTGTATCAGAAACCCCATCCTGATAATTTAAAATGAAAATTATTCTCTTATTTGGCTTTCTTCAAACCAGTGTAAAACTGCTCAGACACTTTAGGCTCCAGTTCTCTGGCAAAAATACCTGGTTTTCCCACATGTACCATGCTAGCATTAGTCATCAAAACTCCCAAGGTGTGCAGTCTCTGGTGGAAAGGCCGGTGAGCAGCACACCATAACTAACAATAAGCTCATGTCCTGATTCACAAAAGTCACTGTACAAGGGCAGAAACTTTTTGACCAACTTCCTTCATTAATTTGAGCACAGCTTTACACTGTGCCTCACGTTTGGGCCACAGTTATACCCTTAGCCAAATGACAGATGCAGACTCTAGCTTCCCTGACAGAATTTGCTTTCAAAAAGACTGACTGACAAGTCCCCATTTGTTCTTTTTCTAGGGGAAAAAAATAGTATTTTCATATATATAACTGAGGGTCATGCTCTTGGTATTTTCAGAGCTCTAAAAGCTCCAGAGACACAAGGAAGAGAGAGCTGATGTCTTACTGTTGATCACAAACTCCATCACAAGGAGAAAGAAGATTGAGACCTTGATGTAGGCTGTCAAGATTTATACCAAGGGGGGCTGTCTTCAAAAGAAGGATAAATAAAAGCCAAATAACAGGCTCTTCAGACAGAGCTTTAGAACCAGGGTGCATGGGCTGAGGAGCCCCATCAATAGTATTTCTGCAACACAACCTGCCAAGAAAACTAGGGAGGCTCTGAAAAATGAGTGAGCAGGGAATGGGAGAGTTTATTTATCCATATGGTAACAACATCCAGACAGCTCCTAGTAACATGCAAGATTCAGTAATGTACTTGAGAGGAAATAATTTTAGAATATATTGTCTCCAAATTCTTATGATTCATACTAGCTTATACAATCCTCCAGGCCAAATACCACAGTCCCTCCTCAGCTCTTATTCAAGGAAAATCTGCTCAAAATCAATAGGAGTTTGCTTATATAAGGAAAAAAAAGTGAAAACTAAGGATAAAATAAGGCTATGATTCATGGGACACATGAAAATTATTTTGGTTGTTCAAACATGCAGAGTATAAATCATAATAAAAAGATGCTGCACCACTGATGACCTAGTTTTCAAAATCTATACATAGTTAGTAATAGAACTGAATACAAACTTCAGCACACAAGAAAAGCCAAAGTCTATCACCTGGCTGACAGTTTTCATGTTTTCATTTCTGAATGTCGTGGTCTGTTCAGAAAATGTCAGCCCCCTACATTGCAGCAGCTTTCTTGTTCACACAATTATGAATGAGTATTTTGAGAAAAGACTACATGCTATTGGGATGGGAAATATTCTACTTTACTTATGGTGCCTCTATGTAAAAATAACAGCCTTATAATTTCTTTCATTTTACCTTCTAATAATACAATCTGGGATTTATTTGGGAAGATTTGAGTGCTTTAGAATAACTTATCTCTCACAAAAACCATTACCATGACAAATATTTAGCTATTATGTAGGTCATGTTTAATTCATTTTACTAAGTAAAAATGTTATTAGTACAGACGCTTATGAAAATAAGTAGGTTTTATTATTTAAAATTATATAGTGAAATTTTACAAACAAACATGAAATGGACAAAGACATTTTGCAAGATATGTGAATCAAAAGGGAAATTATGATTTATTCCTTTTTTTTTTTTAAGGAGGCAGCAAGCTCCCTTGATTATCAAAGATGTTGATGCAACCTTTCAGGTTTGCCATTTATTCATCTTTGTTGTGAAGAGTAATCCAATGGTCCCCCAGATTTCAGCCAGTCCTACACTTATCTTATTAAATTTTCTGATTTTTTATTCATTTTAACTTATTACCCTTACTGTTACCAAGTTCTTGTTTTAGACTATGAAATGCATGCATGCATGCATTATACAATAAAGCAAAGCTGCCTAAATTTTAGTAGTACGTGTACGATTTCTTTTCCTCCTCAGTTATACCCTTTTATTTTGTACTCATGCTCTTCACTCCATCGCCATTTTCTGCTCAGACACACCATGGCAAACCCCTCCCGACCCAACCTCTTTCATGCTTTTAATTTGCTTATGCTCTCAGTTTCTCCTACCAGGCCTTTCTTTCAATCTGTTTCATGATACTTAAGGCTCTCCTTCCCCCTCTCTTCTCCCATCTTATTTCCTCTCTGCTTTTTATTCCTAATAGTCTTTATATCTCCATCACTTGCATTCAACATGACACATTTAGGAATTTACCTCTTCTCTCCTCCTTATCTTTCGGTCAAAGTACCTGTTCTCTCCCCTGTTGTAAAATGTCTCCAGGATGTTTTGTGAAGCCAAAGCATGATTTCCCATCAGCTTCTTTGCTGACACGTTAGCACATTGCTCCCTGTGCTGTGCAGCAGAACAGGCTGTGTGTGCGTGAAGGGTGTGTATTGCACAGATTGCAAGGATGGGGGGTGTTAGAATGCATCAATGTGTGTGTGTCTATGTGCATGCTCATATATGTGGGCTCATGTGTAAGTGCCAGCTGCCAGCTATACTCCTAGACCCTATGAATGACAGCAACCAGAACTTGACCATTATTAAATTCCACTTCCAAGTCATGCTTTAAAAACATTTTGCCTTAAGCAAATTAAAACAGATGCAGAAGTGTAGTATGAAATAGGAAATGCTTCCATCTCATTACCTTTGAATCTTTTAGAGAGTCTGAACCAAACTAGAACACGTGGACAGCACAAGTGACAGCATGATTATATTTTTAAGTGTAAAAAAAAAAAAATAGAATTGCTGATTCTCACAATATGATATCCAAAGGAGCAAGGGAGCTGCTGTTGGACTGCCGAGGGCAGACAGAGAAGTAGCTCTCTGCAGATATGGGGCAGCCAAGAGCACAGGGAACACGAATCCATGGGAATGATGCAGACTCTGGATAAGAAGGGAAAATGGAAAAAGAGGTCCAGCTGAGGCAAGGACAAGCATGTGAACATTGAAATCACCTGAACCTGAGTAAATGTCTAAACTGAAGAGCCCTATGGGTAGATGTTCTCTTCAGATAAACAAAATGTGTTTTACTTATTTAACTCTTTCCTGGAACCAGAAACTGAGTTATGAGCACACATGTAGAATTTAATCAGATATTTCTAATACACACACGACAAAATGTTTGTTTCCTGAAGTTAACCATAATGAAACAGGAATCTTGCATGTCATTTTATAGATTCCTGAAGCTCCTTTAAAAATTTCAAGCAACACTCAAAGTACCTCATTTCTACAAAATTACTGACATACCTTTTAAGGCAATCTTTCTATGTAATTTCTTCACAGTGAAGCACCAGGACTGAGGACACTGCTGCTAACCTCTGTCCTCCAAATTTTGCTGTTGCCTCTATTTCCTTGTACACCTGCTGTTTTTCAGCACAGACTGGTAACTCAAAGGTCATGCTAATCTGCATTTATCCAGCCAACTGCATTGCATCTGACTGACCAATAAGGGAGGAACCTGATACTGGTCTCTTAAAGAAGCACCTGGATGGTTCTCTGCATGTATAAGAGGCAGCACTTCCCAATCATTAAAACCAAAAGCATGCAGAAAAATCCTTAAAAAGAAAATCATATCTAAACCCAGTAGTACACTGTTAAATACCTGCCATGTCTCATGCTGAATTGGCATCCCTTTGCTCTCCAAGAATTTGACAAGGCAAGTTCATCTCCTAAACCAGCTTGATTTGAAAAGAAATAAAACATTCACCTTTTGAGCCCTCCAATATTTAGAGGCCAAAGGTTTATAGCAGGCAAACAGATTAAAAGGACAAGAACAGTTTTACAATTAAGATACACTCAAGTGTGCTGATTTTAATCTAATGCCCCAAATACAGAAAAATTGTTTTAACTCTCACATCTTATTTAGAAACACACTTCTCTCTTTTCTCTGTCTCCTCTCTCTCAAGGAACAAAAAGAAATAATGACACTCCCTGATAACATGTTTCAAGATGGGTAAGTGTGATAACAAGAATTAAATACACGACATTGGCAGAATAATGCCAGCAACAGGAATAATTTCACAATCATCTCACATTTGTCTACCCATCGGTTCTACAATTTGGAACTTCAAGCTAAGCTTTCTATATTGAAATAGCAGGTCTTTGTTTCAAAAAGAAAAAAATACATACATATGAAAGCAAATCAAACCTCTCTTTCACAAGATATATATACATATAATGGCAGGTTTTTTTCATTACTATAGCTATGTGCTGACTATATTCAATTTAGTCCTGTCACCCTCCTTCAGTTTCAGAGTCATATAATTGTTATTACATTTTCATCAATACCTCATTTACTTTGAAAATATTACAGTCTCTGTCCACCTCTAGATAGGAAATTATTTTTTGTTTCTTATCCACCTTTGCTGCAATAATGAAGTATCTCCAGAATTATTGTTAGATATGTTCCTTTTTTGAAATGCCATCCTTACAAAGAGCACCCTGACAACCAGAGACAAAAAAAGAATAACTTTCCAGAAGTCACATTTCTCAGTCAGCACAAACTTATAATTTGAACAGTGCCATCAGTCAGATGGACATAGAAGTGATTGTGTATTTCATAAGGTTTTAGAACTACTGTCAGCCAGCAGTTATGTGTCACATCCATACAAGAAAACTACTGGAAATATAAATTTTCCTTCTGTCTTCTGTAATATATTTACTAACTCTGTTGAGCAGCATACGATGAAGAGACTTGTGACTAAGAGAATACTAACACATTCAGTAAGTGGAAAATCAGGCAGAAAAGCATATTTTTGTCATTTTCAGAAGTAAGGGGACATCTAACTTCACCTGCCAGTTTTGCCTATTTTGTCAGAGGTGAACAGAACAGTTCAGGCCACTCAAACGGGCTTCCTTGCTTCTTCAAGCCATCAGCAATGTGTCACAGTTCAAGCAAAGGACGCGGTGCGAGGAGCTGCAATCACGCAGTGATGTCCCTGCCATGGCCACGAGAAACTCCAGTGGCTCAAGGCCAGACAGCTGTTGGCTCTAAAAGATGAAAACATCACATCAACTACTCCCACATACTGTGTGAAATGAGTCTTGTCATCTTGATGCATTTGTCCACTGTGTGCATTTTGCAAGCTACTGCTACCAAGAGATGAGTGGGTATAAACACTCTACAAAATGCAGGAGTGAATATAAATAGCGGTTAATGACTAGCTCGAGATGAGAGTGGTTACTATTTTGGTGGAGGTCTTGGCTCTTTCTGAAACTTCTCTTGCACACTTGGTGCCTCTGCAAGGGTTTGCTCCTCTAAGCACTGTAAACAGCAGAATTTCTGGAGACAGCAATAGAAAACTCTGCTTTACATGATCAAATGTCTACATCATTCCTACCTGGCCAGGACTTTGACCACAGTGCATTAACTCATGACTGGTCTCTAGGATGACCAGTGTCTTCCCCCTTCACACACATTACTTATTTAGACTACACTGAGTAAATTGCAGGATGTACACTGTAACACACAATCACATCAAAATTAGTATTTTAAAAGACCTTTTTTTTTTCTAGAAATAATTAATGGAACTAGTACAACAGAAGAACTTTGCCTATAAAATACTTCAAGTGGTGCAGATCCCTTGTGTTTTTCTTATCAGAGGATTGATAGCTGAATGGTGAAACTTCCTTTATTTCATACTTAGGAAGTATCAAAAAATGTATTTTCCCCTGAAATCAATGTTTGGATTTCCTGCAGGAAAAAATACTGTGTATGCCCAATGCAGTTATTTATAGTTGCCTGCAGAGAACTAAATGTTGACTTTTTTATTAATGGAAGTGAAGGAAGAGTTTTTTCTTCATCTTGTTCTTACCTAAATTATTGCCATTAACCTTGCAGATAACAAGCCTTCCATCTTCTTCTCAAATGACAGAAATGAAATAAACTCAAGCCACTTCAGCACTGCTTTGAAACTCTCCCTTCTGATGTGTCATCAAAGCAGTCCTGAACAGGCTTTAAAATGAGATGGTTAAATGAGCTGCAGTTCTGCCACACTCCCTCCTCCCACCTGTTGGATCCCATGACCTAGAAGTGAAGAAGCCACCTGCATCCCTCCTGCCAGCTCAAACTGCTCCATGTGATTACTGCAGCTGTATTCAGGATGCCTCAGAGGGATGCAGAATCACAAAACGTATTACCGAGACGAGAGCAATACGAAGTAAAATCCCAAAAAGAGAGCCCTGTAAGTGGGGGGAAGCCAAGTGCCACCTGGACAGCCAGAACTACCTTCCCCAATGCACTCCACTGTAACTGACATGGCACAGCTACAGTCTTGACCCAGTAGCGTTTCATTTTATTGAACTATCACTGTTCCTAAATTCAGCCAGAATGATCCCAGATCTGTAATTTTTCTTCCACTCAAAAGCATACTGCTGTTTTGGAAAACATCCCAGTCTCCAAGAAGATTATGAGTAATATCATTCCATTAATACTGTTCCTTAGGAGTAATTTCATCACTATGTAAGTCTATAAAAGGGTTCTTACAAGGAGGGCAATAGAGTTGAACTAAAGCTGTGCAAAATGTACAAAGAGCCACA
The DNA here is from genome assembly GCF_028551555.1 of Melozone crissalis. NCBI lineage: Eukaryota > Metazoa > Chordata > Aves > Passeriformes > Passerellidae > Melozone > Melozone crissalis. Next base: position 19,443,285 of record NW_026535823.1, on the reverse strand, counting down.
TGAAACTATATAAAACTCACCAGGTCTAAGGAGTGCACTAATAATTTGAACCAGCAGGGCTTTGCTCTAAATTTTATTGAGCCAGAAAACCTTTCATTAAAATCAGAAATGTCATTTTGGTCACTATCTGGAATTGTACACATTTCTGGAAGCTAATTATTTCTCTTTCCTCCCCTTCTCCCCCTTGCAGGATGAATGCTGTGACTGTTACACAAAGCCACAGGTATAAGTTTCATGGTTAGACTTCTGGAAGGCTAATTGGCTCCATGTGACCAACATGAAACGTGCTACAGCTAAGCAGAGAGCCTCTCTGTGCCTGACTTACATAATTCTGAATTCCAAAAAGTAAGAATTCTGAAAGAAACTCTTTAGAACACTAGCTGGTTGAGTTGCTGCCTCCTGCTGCGACTGGCCCGAAGAGGAGCTCCCCCACTGCCGCGCCTGGTGAGCACATCACTCCTGTGGCCCCTGCTTCCGAGGGACAGCTCTCGGCTTTGGTCCCTCTGGCACAGACATTATGGTGTTACAAATCTCTGCTAGCTTCCACATAAAGTTTCACTGCCTATTTGTGTACCCAGGGAGAAGGAAGTGAATCAGTGTTAACTCCTTACCTGGGCTTTCTTAAAAAGCAAGCTACTAGAATAGAGATTCAAATTTGAAACAAAGTAATCCTTAGATGGCTGAGCCACTGCTGCATTCATGTCTCAAGTCTACAGTAAATCCAAGACAATGAGTTAGGAAATGCTGGTTTGTTTGTTTTGTTAAGTCTTTTGCTACTAACTCCATCTAAAAGTGTTTAAGTGTAACAAATACTCTCCACTCTCTTGATCACACATGCAGTAGGAGCAACTTAACACCCAAAAACATTTACAGGTATGCAAGTTCCAGATCCACGCATTCTGATGGAAAAAAAAATTGGATACATAATGTATTTGGGGGGAACTAGAGCTTCATTAATCTTTAATTACTGAGCTTCATCAGTCTTTAATATATATAAATCTGTTTTCTATAGCACTTACATGACCAGAGGTAGAAAATAACAGCAGTAGCAAAAGCAACTTCTTCTATATAAAAAAATTAATGAAAGTGGAAATTTCTCCTTAGGAAGGGAAGAATTTACACAGAAGCAGTAACCCAACCAGATAAAGTGTGAAAGTCAGGGGGTGAGCTTGGCATATTCTCAACACTGTAATTCTTATTTAAAATGTCACAGCTGAAATTGCAAGACTTGTTCTGTTTAAGTATGTTGAACTAAAAGTTTTGATAATAATTGAGCCTTTTAGACAAAACAGGATCAAAGACTTGAAAATACTAGAATTTATTTTAGTGATTAAAAAATAAGATATCATTGAATTTGATTAGGGCAATCAGAGAAAAAATATGCAAGACCTGAAAGAAAAGAGACGTTAAAATTTAGTAAGAGCTGGATGGCCTTAATAACTCAAGTAGCAAGAGAGAGGTGAAATTGGATAGTAAGATGTTATTGAACTAAAAGCATGGAAAATAATAATTAAAAATGACCATAACCAAGAGATGACCCTTGGTTAAATTAAACAAGCCTGCTATGCTGCAAAGCTGTGGTGTGATGTACTTTCAAAATTCATGTATCAGAATAAGGTTTGCTTAAAAAAAATTAGGAAGTTTGTTGGCAAATACAAATAATGACCTTTATTGATCACAGCCTAACAGTAGATACATAGCATTCTGTCTTGCCTCCTGAATATTTGGAAGTAGCTGACATCAAAATTTACTTTGCTTATCTTAAGGGTAGAACAGTCAGCATCTGTTTAAAAGCACAAAACTGTACTAGTAAACAGTTTGTGATCAAAAAACCCCCAACCAAACTGTACTGTGAAAATGACCCTGAGATCCACCAATGAGGAATACATAACTATGGAGAGTAATTAAATTCTCATTTTTGTTAGCATTTGGAAGTGACATTTTCCCCACAGATATCAAAAACACTGAACTAACTTAATTTTTGGTCATTGTCAGTGTTTCTTTTTTTTCTTTTTTAATGAAGTCTTCCTTTAACCTGAACAACTGCTCATGGTCACCTTTTGAAATTGGGTGTTGTTCCTTTGTTTACCAAATACCCCCTGAGACATCAAAAAAGCAATGTTGAGAACCAGGCCCAAACAGCATATGGGTTAATCATCATTATTTCTACCCCTTCACCATCCAGAAGCAGATTTTTGCTGTAAATCACTGAAAACCAAACTCCACAATGTCTTCTTTTCTTCTACCCACATTTTCATTTCAAGCATCAGCTCACAAAAACATTTTGCAGGGGGGGAAAAAAAACAACTTTTCCCAGAGCTTTTTTTTTCTAGTTGATTGCTACTTCTTGGCACCAATTATAAGCAACTGCTTCACAGCTGAACCAAAGCAGCACAGTCAGCAAAATCACAGCCTCTCCATTTGCAAGCAATCAGAGAGACTCGATGCAAAGGAGCAAAGGTGAGACAGACACCAGCCTAATAGGCCAAGGAGGAATATGGCCCTTGCTCTGCTCCGTCCAGGCAGCCTGGCTGGTCAGAATGTAAATCTCTGGTAAACAATTTCACTGCCTGTCTGATAAAGAACTGCAAACTCAGTAGGAAGCACAAAACTGCTGGGACAAGGGGGAATACAGATCCTGCCACTAAAGCCAGTGTTAAAAATAAAAGCATATAATGAACCCACTGCCCAGCTGGAGTGAGGCATCTCTGGTCATTGGTCAATAGTGACAGAGGTAACAGAAAACAAAGACCATATTCAGTGCCTCTTCTTAATGACAAGAGACATGAAAGAGCTGTCTGTACAAGCAACCTTGTGGGAATTCACAGTCTGCCTCAGTATCATGCTTCACACCTTGATTCCTGGCTCTAGTTCTTGATCCTGCTTCCCACCTGCTGAACCATGGTTCTTTATGCTGCCCTCCCTGTGCTACAGCTTGTCCCTGGCTGGCCTGCTTGGCCAAATCCAGCTCTGCCCACTGGCACTGCCTTGCTGCCTGGAGTCTTTGGCAGTCTGTCTCAGACCGAAACTAATCCTTCAACCCTGAAATGACCCATTATTTAATTACTGTGGGTGCTCAGTCATGACTCCAGAATTGATTTGTGAGTCTGTCATCTGCCTGGTCTATCTCAGAAGCACAGCCATCTCATCCAGATGAGGCAGGGTGCGGTTCTTCAGCTCAGAATTTCTTTGAACTCCACTAGAAGTCAGTACAACAGCACAGGGGTCTCTGCATCTCTACTCTTAGCCAGCTTTAGCAGAGAAGTCAGCTTGATTAGGTTTAACTCAGTCTTCTGGAGAGCGCTCGGTCACGCTTGGTCATGTTTTACTAATAAGTACCACAGAAGGTGAACAAAGAAGCATGATAAAAACAGACATGCATAACCCTGAAAGCAGCTCTGATCACTTTGGTACCACATCCTCCAAGCTGTTGGCAAGTGCTGTGGCTTTAGCAGTAATTTTGGATACAATTGGGTGACTTTTTGCATTGATCACTACAGAATGCCTGGTTTTACCATTAAATAATATCCCTGGATGATCTAGCAATAATATCAGTGGATACTGAAGTAGATGCCATTAACCTAGCTCTCTGTATTCATAATGAAGCCCCATATGATCTGTCTTAGAAGAGAGAGAAAAACAGTAATCAACACACCAATACAGAGTACAAGCATGAAAAATCTGCCTAGAGCAGCAGGCTAGTACAGGCAACAGTCAGAAGCTCAAGTGAGAAACCCTCATTGCTCCCACAGAAGCACAGGTCTCTTCCAAGCTGGCTCTGCAACAGTGGGGCACAGGCTTGTTGGAAATAGGCTACAACTCTTTGAGGAAGGGATGGTTATCAGCCCTCAGCCCCAATGCTGCCTCACAGAGCTGCTAGGCTAAAGGGGAGAAAGAGCTGACAGAGCAGAATAAAAAACATGGCCAGATGTGGGGTGAATACTGACTTCTGGGGAAGGATCTGCACACCATACAACCAAGAAACTTTGAAGCCATTCATAGAAAAACAATAATCAGGGCACAGAATGGATTTTATCGAAAAGAAAATCACTTCACTGTTGGCTAATTCAAACTACAGTACCACTAGCCTGTCTTTGAGTGACCCAGCACCACAAGATCCTTTCTGGCATTAGGGCCAGTCTGCTCTGCAATCCTTCATCTCTTGGTTAATAATGTTACTTTGTGGGTGCAGATACAGGTCAGAAGTCCAGTAGCAGATACAAGTTTTTGTGTTACTCACTTTCTGCTTACACACTCACCTTGCTGACTTTCCTTGCTTGCTCTGCTACATCCAGTACTAGCTGTGAACTGCTGCAAACTGTAGAACTCCTCTGTGGGATCTCAGTCTCTCAGAACTGGGGTGCAGGGTGAACAAGACCCCCCCTGGGGGGCTCGGGAGTCCTGGAATGCTGCCAGAGATGTCTAGTGGCTGGACTTTGATCCCACATGGGAGATGACATCAGTATGAGGACGAGAAGATTTCACTAGAGTGAATGGTGAAGGGACAAGTTAATTAGAGTGTGAGATACAGAGTTTAAGATCTCTGTACAGGGGGGTCTAGAGAGGCAAGATGGAGAGATTGAGGCGTGCCCTTCTCCTTCTTCTTCTTCCTCTAGGCCTCCATCTTCTGTAGTGATGTTGGCACTCCAAGATTGGACCTTACTAAGAGAACACTGGTTAATAAGGGTAGAGGGTATTGGAGAAAAATGATAAATATTGTATACGTAACTCCGAGTATAAAGATAGGTGACCGCCCCAGGGGCTTTCAGTGTGTGTGCCCATAGCTGACTGCTGAGCAGAACTCTGTCAGGCCAAGAGAAAATCTTTTAGATAAGCAATTAATAAACACCGAGACCGAGAACAAATCCGAAGCTTCCTCTCGTCCTTTCGAACCCGGGGGCCCAAGGCCATCTTTGGGCTTTTCCCCAGACCATCTGAACAGCCGAGAAATCCCACAATTGGCGTCCCTGGGTGGGCTATCTCCCACCAAACCTTTCGGGGGGGGGGAAAGCCCTGAAGAGCTGAAGAGCCAAGAGAACAGCACTGATAACTCCAGAGGAGGGAAGCCTGAAGAAAGAAAGAAGAAAAAGAAAAAACCGGCCGGGAGAAGCTGCAAAAATCAGCAGTCACTGAGAAATCCCATCTCTCAGCTTCTGCTGAAGACAGCTCGTAGCAGAGCGGCCTAGACTGAGACCAGAAAAGCGCCTCTGATCCATCCCTCGTGATCTGCTAGACAGAGAACAAGGGCCTCCAGACCACGCTAGCGACAGATTCAGTAAGAAGGCCAAAATAATATTATGGGAGCAACACTCTCCCAAGAACAACGAGAAATCTTATCCACCTTACAAAGTATAGCAGAATTATATACAGAAGGGATCCCAAAGAAAGAATTAAAACAGCTGTTATTATGAGCAAGGCTCAATTACCCACTTGCAGAAACATATCTTTTGTTCGAAGTCAGGTTTTGGCAAGAGATTAATAGGCATTTATATATTTTAGCAACAAAAAAAGATGAGACAGCGTTAAAGCTACTCTCGCCGGCAAGAATCATGTTACAAGGTATTGCAGTCCAGTCTAAAAAACTGGAAAAGCAGCGAGAAGCTGCGGCACCCTCAGAGGAGGAAGCAGAGCGGCAGAGCTCCGGGAAAAAAATTACTCTAGCTTTGAAAGGCCAGGGGGAAAAGGCTCTCGAAAAAAGAGAGCAAGAAAAAATATTAAAACCCCCGATCAAAAAATGCAACAAACCCCAAGGGCGTCCTGAAACTCCAGAGAGTGTGAAGGAGTCAAGAGCAGAAGGGGGGGAGCAGGAAGATAAGGGATCGGGGGGGGGGCCTGCTCGCGGCGAAAGCGGCGACGCAGCAGCGGCGGCGGGCGCGAGCAGCGCCGGTGAGGATGAAGACACGCCCGCGGAGGGCGAAACTCGCAAAAACCGGGGGATAGACTCACATACCAGCGCGGGGGCGGCGAGCGCGCAAGGCGGGCTGAGGGAAAACGCGCAGCCCCGGAGGGCCGCCGCGGCGAGACGCAAGAGGCGCGCGAGTGTGACGTCAGAGCCGGTGCGACAGTCAGCTCGAATCGCGGGTAGAGCCGGGGGGCCAGCGGGGGAGGCGAACACAACATCAGAAGAAAAAAAGTCAGATTCCGAGACAGACCGAGGGGCGGGAACCTCAGAAGTGAAACAGAAAGGAAACGATGATGACGTTACCTTAAGAGACACCGAAAGTAGCTCAGAGAGCACGCACGCGCAGAGAGTAAAACGCGAGCGGGCCCGAGCCCGGTCCCCTGTGACGTCGCAAGTGAAGAGAGGCCGTGTTAGAGATTCTACGTCCCGCGGCTCCACACCGTCTCCAGATCTAGTGCCTTTGGTCTCGAGCCTCGGAGTTTCAGTTCCTTCCCCTCATGAGAGACGCCGAGCCAGAAGAAGAAGTAGAGTAGTCGAGATTGCACCGTCATCCGAGCCAGGGAGGCCGGTGACAGCGCCACCTAGTGGCAGGAGGGCAAAAGTGCACGACATGCCAGGTCGGCTCGGCGGAGCCACAGCGCCATCTCGTGGCGAGACTGCAACAATGCAGCAATTTTTTCCAACAATATATAAAAAAAAAAGCACCTCAAAGAAAACAATGTTAACACGACAAAGAGATTATCCATCCACTTCAAGATTTCATGAAGATGATGAAAGCTCAGATGAAGAACAGCTACAAGAAGAAGATGTCATAAAGATCACAGCATCAGAAGGTGTCCCAACATAGATGCTATCAGCAGCAGAAGCAGCAAAAAGCTTCTTGCATTCATTCGATACAGTAAAGAAGAAATATCAACAAGATCCTCGAGTTTCCTTTTCAGATTTAAGAGCAAAGCCAAAAACCTCAAAGCAAAAAATGAGACACTATGAATCACCGATGACATCTACAACACCATTATTCATGCAAATCCCAATGGAATCTGATGAAGAGGAGTTTCAAGAGCCAGTGAAGACAATAGATTAGAGGCAAATCAGAAAAGCATTAGAAAAAGAAAAGCATTTATTCCCGAGATCAAGAGATTTGACAATGCCAGTGACATATGATGCCCAGAGACAGAATCCAAAGTGAGAAAGGATAAGTCATGAGACACTCAAAGACCTAGAGAAGGCAGCTCAGACTTTTAAGCTAAACTCACAATACTTCAAACAGCTATTAAGAGAGACATTCTCTATGTATGATCTCACACCATATGACATTCGAAGTATTGTGGCAATGATCCTCACTGACACACAGAGTCTTGTCTAAGAAAAAAAGTAGAGAAAATATCTTGCTGAGTTGCAGAACAGATACCAAGGTGGGCCGAATGCGAACCTCACAGAAGAGCAATTAGCAAGAGATCCTCCAGATGACAATCCAGGAGAACAAGCAGCGCAGCTTCCACAGAGAGTGTTAAGCGACATCAAAGAAGCAGCGCGATTAACAATCATGCAAATTACGCCAACAGGAGCTCCAGATGTCCCGTTCTCTTGCATCAAGCAAAGTCCCACAAAGCCATTCATGTCATTCATCGACCGACTCACGCAAGCCGTAGATCGACAAGTAACAACAGAAGAAGTGAAGAGGTCTCTCTTAGAGAATTTAGCTTTCAGCAATGCCAACCCAGATTGTCAACAAGTGATTAGCACCATGCCAAGACAGCCATCCTTGGCAGAGATGGTAGAGGCATGCAGCAAGGTAGAGACGCCTCAGCACGTCGCAGCGATTGTAAAAGATGAACTAAAAGAAGAATGAGAGAAACAGCTAAAAGAACGCTCAGAAGAGCAATCAGAAGACAAGACATTAGAGAAGATGTTCGAGAAATTACTCCATCAGCAAGACAAAAACATCAACAAAATTCTCGCAGCAATGCAAGAAGAGAACAACCCCCAAGGAGGACAGTGCTACAGATGCGAAAAAGATCATTAGTGCTTATCCAGACTGTCAGCTTGTGCAGCCACCTTCTTCTACCGGAGCCATCAATCCGCGGGGGCTGCAAAGTCTTCAGTTGTGGCAAGCTGATGTCACGAAATACCCATCTTTTAAGAGGCTCAAAAATGTTCAAACAACACATAAGCAAAGCTAAGAGAAAATCCTTTAGTTTTGATCAGAAACCCAGAAACAAGTTAAATAGAGAGTCCTTTCAAACTAATCATTTAGAGAAAAGGTTTTGCTTGTATCTCCACAGATCGAGGTCTGAAGTGAGTGTCAGCGCAGCACGTGAAGCCATTCCGAACACGAGAACACGAGAATGCTGATCCAAGAAGCAGAGAGACGAGTACTCAGACAGAAGTCGAGACTCAAGCTGCGAAAAACGACCCAGAAGAGAAATGAAAAAAAACTGAGGACTTTGAGGAGTTTTCACATAAAAGCAAAAAAAGATCTTCTTGGTGCAAACAGAAGGGGGAGATGTGGGATCTCAGTCTCTCAGAACTGGGGTGCAGGGTGAACAAGACCCCCCCTGGGGGGCTCGGGAGTCCTGGAATGCTGCCAGAGATGTCTAGTGGCTGGACTTTGATCCCACATGGGAGATGACATCAGTATGAGGACGAGAAGATTTCACTAGAGTGAATGGTGAAGGGACAAGTTAATTAGAGTGTGAGATACAGAGTTTAAGATCTCTGTACAGGGGGGTCTAGAGAGGCAAGATGGAGAGATTGAGGCGTGCCCTTCTCCTTCTTCTTCTTCCTCTAGGCCTCCATCTTCTGTAGTGATGTTGGCACTCCAAGATTGGACCTTACTAAGAGAACACTGGTTAATAAGGGTAGAGGGTATTGGAGAAAAATGATAAATATTGTATACGTAACTCCGAGTATAAAGATAGGTGACCGCCCCAGGGGCTTTCAGTGTGTGTGCCCATAGCTGACTGCTGAGCAGAACTCTGTCAGGCCAAGAGAAAATCTTTTAGATAAGCAATTAATAAACACCGAGACTGAGAACAAATCCGAAGCTTCCTCTCGTCCTTTCGAACCCGGGGGCCCAAGGCCATCTTTGGGCTTTTCCCCAGACCATCTGAACAGCCGAGAAATCCCACACTCCTCCAATACAAACACACAAGAAACCCCTTCTTCATTTCCCTGTTTTACACTCGAGCAGATATAAAAGCCACTTGCACTGCTCCCCAGCTTGTATGTACATAATTTTCTTACACTCCTGCCCCAAAGTTAAGCAGGAAACTTACCTAAAGCCTATCAAAGTCTTTTGTCCACTGACCAGATCCATAAACAGAAGTTAAGGGATGATGAGTAGAGAAAAGCAGAACTGAAGCACTATCACAGTAGAGACTGAGAATACTCTGAGAATCACACTTGCTTGCAAGGGCAGCCATTGTAGAGGACACGCCTTCAACCCTCTGAAAGGCAGCTGCATTCAATTATTGTAATTTTTTTTGTCCTACAGCTCATCATAAGAATTGGATTTGGAAATCTTTTTAACATTCATATCATTTGACAAAGAAAATTCCTATTAATGCAGAAGTCATAAGCCCTACTGAAAGTGATGCTGTCTTTCACAGGTCCTCTTTTTCCAAAAACATGCAAAACTACATAACAACCAAACTAACAAACAGTATTTCATCTCTTTTCTTTCACTTTCAATAATTCATAGCCTTAATATTTACTCTATTACCTGTGCAGTGTAAATATTAATGACATGCCACTACAAACTTTGAGTACTTTCTGACTAGATAAACAACAGAGAACTCTTGCCCTTGGCCTAAAGACAAAAGATTGTCACTGTGATTAATAACAAAAGTGACAAAACCTTGTAATTGTGATCAAGAAACATATTATTCCAGAGAAAAAATTCATTACTTCCTAAACACATTTCACAAAGGTTTGAGATGTGTTTTAAAAAACATCAGAAAACCCACCCTGAAATTACTGTATTGCATGGAAGCTTTTGCAATCTTTTGTCTGCATTGCAATGTTCCAAAAGCTCTATGTCTCATATTTAACAGGTTTTCCATTTCGCATGTTTAATGTTACAATGCTCTAGTAAAAGTGAAGGTTAAGTCCCATTTTACCTGAATGATTAATTTCAACATACTGTTAGAGGAAAGAAAATTTAATTCTTACTTAAGGAGGTAGAATGGAATGCACTGTGCCGCCAGATTACTCACCTATACAAAAATAAATTAAGCAGGGTTCTTTCCCCCAGTTTTCCCTGAATGCAAAGCAACACTCATTTATGATTTCATAGAATTAATCTACTCAAAACTTAGAAACTTCTGATTACACAAATCTGTTAACACATTGAAAAGGTTCTTGCCTTTTCCTAATGTTACTATTACTAATAAAGCTTTTTCTGAACCTGCTTTAATGCACAAACGGTATTCAGTGCTGTTCAGCCACTTGATGAGCCAAGGCTGACATTCCCACTGTGCTGACACAAAAATAGATAATGAAAGTAGGAATCTGCAACTCAGTGTTCTTTAGAGTCGTAAGAATCTGGTGAGAGAATGCCACTGTGTATAGGCAAAGACAATCTGGACTCCTGGATTCTGAACTAATACTTATTCTACTGAGTACAGAGAGAGCTCCTCCCCTCTCCCCCCATACCCCCCACACAATTTTCTCAGGTTACTTCAGGAACAAAATGGGCACTTACCTTTTTTTCAGCCCATTCCCTTGAGAAGCTATAAATCTTGAAATGCATTTCGGACATCTTGACAACTATTGACACTATTAACTGGGGGCTGCCTGAGATGGGCAGAATCCTATCATCTCTCTAGTCTACAGCCATCAGGAAGAGCTCAAAAACCAAATCAGATATTTAGTTGCAGATGAGTGAAGTGTAGTGTTTTGGCAACCTTCACCAGCCTTTGTTCTTCAATTCTGTTCAGCTTTTCTCTCCTATGTTTGGCTTGCTGACAAAGTCCAAAATGTGAGGGCTACAATAAGCCTCGTTTAGTATGCGAACGCAGCCCTCCTTTTTACGAGCGCACATGCACTGTCTTAGTCATCAACCATATACATCCCACTTCTGGTTTGCCCCTGGGAATATGAGATCTGAATTAGATTCAGAGGACAGGAGAGAGAAAATTAGTGCTATGTCATTTCCACCCATTTCAGCAGTTATCCACAAGTTGTGGCATAAGCAATAAATTATACACTATGAAATTTTGAAGAACCACAGTCAATCAACAGGAGATTCCAGTGTTTGCTTGTTTCTTTACTTTGGCCTTTATTTAATTACTACTCTGGGTATAAAACAATTTTCGTGGATTGCTCAGTCATATGCAGGCAGGAATATCTGGACCCACATCAGGTGGAGAAAGACTTGCTCTCCAAACATAGACAGGGGAGCTCACTTTGAGCAGAGAGAAGGAGCTAATCAGTGCCATCCTCTAATGTCACTTAGCACACAGATTTAAAACCTAGCAATTCAGATGTGAACAAGAGGAACTACTGTACCACAAGGACAAGACTTTTCTCTTTACTTCCCTATAATTTATACATCATCCATAACTATGGCCCCTTCTGGTTCAGAGAACCCATCAGTAGCTCTCCCCTGACATCCATCAAATCTACCCAGAGTTATGTTCAGGATCAGTGTTTGACAGCTTTTCTAATAACATCAGCTTAACTTTGATCCTTTTTTTTCACAAGAACTTCTTTTTTTGCTTTATGCAAACATTGTCTCTGTACTGCTAGTGTGACTGACTTTCCTCTCTTTAACAAAGAGGAAATAGAATATTTCCACTTAAAGGGACCTACAGAGATGATCTAATCCCAGTGCCTGATCAATTCAAGACTGACCAAAAATTAAAGTATGGTTGTAAGGGCATTGTTCAATTGTCTCTTAAGCACTGACAGGCTTAGGCCATCCATCACCTCTCTAGGAAGCCTGTTCCAGAGTTTGTCTACTCCCTTAGTAAAGCAAAGCTTCCCAATGTCCCATCTAAATCTTTCCTTGTGCAGCTCTGAACAATTCCCACACATCCTATCACTGGACAGCAGGGACAAGAGATCCACTGTGGGGAAAAGATCATGCATTGGAACAAATGAAGAAAAACATTTAAAAGTGCAAGATGTACAGTAATCAACCATGGAGAATAACATGATGTTTAGGTGTTTGGGTCACATCTCTGCCCTCCTTCCCTGCCAAATGAAATTGAGGGAATAGAGCAGAGCTCCCCAGCTGAACATTTTCACAGGTCCTGAGTCAGAGCTGATACTTAAAGAGGATGATACACAAAAGAATTTCTACAGAAAAGCTGGAGACTTAGTGACTTATCAGCCTTAATCTCATCATAAAGCAGGATGGATTGTTCAATATCTTCTACAACCAGAGCCAAGAAAAAGAGGCCTTAGCCTAGTTTACCATTTAGTGAATATCTGAATGAGTAAATAAGAAGATCAGATCATTAGGGGAGGAATAAGGACAGTTTCTATTGAACCACCCAAGGCTATTTAATTATTTATAATCTCCTTGATTACTAGTGAGAGGGGTCAAATCACTTTTGTAACACATGATTTTTTTATACCATTTTTCAGCTGGCAAGGTAAATGATTATGGCTTTTTCCCTCTAGCTCCAGATGGGCTATAGTTGTTAATGTCTGTTATGTTAATAGAGTATGCAATATTAAGGAATATAAGATATTTATAACAAGTTATAACAGAGCTATGACCCAAACAAATCAGATATAAAATTTTAATGAATTGGTCCCTCAGTCTATTAATTTAGTTGTAGAGTAGAAAGCTAGCAAACATTTTTTCTCTCTCAGGCACTACAACTGGAGAAAAACATTAGCCAGGGTCAAACTCTGTTGCACACTACTAAAAGAGAAGAGTATATCTGAAAGTGAAATAGAGTTTAATTTCAGGAAGATTTTTTAGTAACATCACTAATTAGAAACAAAAAGTAGAACTACTTTTTCCACAAGTTATTTCTCTATGTCACACAATGTTGACAATACACATCTATAAAAACCAAGAACTTAAAATCTAGAAAAGATCATTAATGAATTTGCTAATTTTTTAATGCAGTAATATATGCACAATGTCAGTGTTCTCCGTTTCTTCAAGAAACCAAAGAATATCCTTTTGCAAGTATGTATACATGCATGTCTAAACACTTACTGGGTTACTGATCCCAAGGAATCTTCATTAAAAACTGCTTAGAAATTATACCATTTTTTTTTCTAGAAAAAATGCATTCACTTCTGTAGAATTTTTCTACAGCATTTTTATAAAGGTCTTCTAGAAAACACCTAAAGAAATTAATACATTAAAAATGAATTAAAAATACATTATATAAATAATATTGTAAACCCTAACTTATTTTCAGAATTAATCATTTAAGGGAAGTTTTGTTTGAGGATTTTTTTTAAGAGCTGGCTGGCTATCTTATGTCCAGGAATATGTAATAGCTACACAAAAATTCAGTTGCCTAACAAATATCAGTCCAACTGTGTGGCTTGCAGTTATGTAAATCTCCAATCCAGGTGTTTCATGTTGCTCCTTTCTCTCCATCTCCTTCACTTTAATATTCAAATTTCTCATTTCATCTTTACCTGACTCAATTAGCCTTCAGGATAATCTGCCCATACTTATCTATATACCCACTTAATTAATAGCACTGCCATTGCATTATGACTCTCAGAAATGTTACATTGGAAAGTGTTGGAGGTTATTTAATTACACAGCATTAACCATTCATTCCCATGATAATTATATTCCTGTGCACCCCCATGTCCACATAAATAAACATAGAAAATTTAATTCTCTCTTTTCTCTGGCCCTTGATCCCAAACATCAGCTGCAGAGCTGAAATCAAACTGACCCTGATCCCTCCAGTTCAGTTCAGCCACTGCACAGTGTCAGGACGGCATCAGCCCAGGTCTGAGAGGCTCACCTGCAGCACCCTGCTGCTCCTGCCACCACAAAGGCTCCAGGAACAGCTCCCATGGCTGCTGGGCACAGCACAGCCAGCACCCACCTGTGAGTGACTGACCTGCTGCTCCTGCCATCTCAAGGGCTCCAGGAACAGCTCCCATGGCTGCTGGGCACAGCACAGCCAGCACCCACCTCTGAGGCCTCACACAGCCTCTACAGCTGTACAAAGTAAAATCTGTGTGAGCAAAAGCTTACCCAGACAGTTGTGCCTCAGTTTGCTTTATAGTTCTCAGTGCTTTTTCACAGAAACTATGTGGCAGAATGTCACATCCAGACCAAAATGGCTTTCACCTTTTCTTCATGATATTCGAGAAACACAGCACATTATACTTTATAGCCTAATATATTTGTTGCTCTTTGTGATTCTTGGCCATCTACAGGATTTTAAATTTTTTTATGTTTCAATTGCCAAATAAACCATTAAAAGCTCCAATAAAAATGAATATTAATGTACTAATAATGCATACTCCTCTACACTACAGAATAACTTACTTTTACTACAGTTCTGCTTTGTATAGAGTGCAATAAAAACAACATCTTGGCATTTTATATTCACATTCTTTCAATTATTTTAATACCATTAATTAAGTTTTAAGTTTACAAGTTAAGTGTTGTTTACTTTTCTGCTTGCCAACATGCAAATACCATATCAAATCTGAGAGTCAAGCTAGGTCATCTTCTGCTTCATGAACAACAGCCAACAGAGGCTGAATCACTCAGCTCTTGGCTAAATGTGATCTCTGGAAATTCACAGAGCATTTCCCAGTTGGGAACACTATGCTAGAGATTTCTGTTTGGAGAACACTAAAAAGGCAGGGGGAAACTCCTAACATCTACTTTTTTACTTGGTCAAAAATGTATTAAATAGATGCTACACTTTGCAAGATTTGGAGGCCTCATGACTGCTTTCTGTGAAATAATTGCTTATTGACATCTCTGTGCTCTGTCTCCCATTTCCCTTCAAGTTGTTCCCCAAGAACACAAAGGATCAATCCCCAGTGTAATCAAGTTAAAATTTTCTGAGAAATTCTTGGAAACAATCTCTCAGTCACTCAACATGGAGAATGCTTTTTGGGGTGGAGGGTACATCTATCCTAATTTTACCTTGTAATGACAATTTATTAATTTTTTCCACCTTAATATTTGGAAAAATATGAGAAAAAGGGAGACTTCCAGCAAACTGTCAGTCAAGCTTATTGTCTGCACCACCTGTAGCTACTACCTTGGTGAAGGTTTAATTCAGGATGCCAGGATCCAGACCACTGTGAAGAGATTAAAAGAGAAGAGAGAACCAGAAACTAAGGAACATGGCAGGGGTCTGGCTCATGTTTTAAAAACTGCTACATAATAAAAAGGCCTCTTTGAGGAGCTTCTGGCAGCAGCCACAACACAGAAGCACAGCATGACCAGCAAGGAGAATATTCCCCTTTGCTCAGCACACTCCCTGGTCCGTGGCACACAGGACTGGGCTCAGAGCACCACACTTAACTCAGCTGCTTCCACACAAACATGGAGCAGGAAGCCAAAAGTCACCCTTAAAATACTGAGGAGGAGTGATGAAAATATGTTCCTCACGAAAAAACCAGAGCACCTTGGCTCACACTGGGGCTAAATTGATAACATTACACACTCCCTGTTACATGTAGGAAATTTTAAAGTATCTTGTAAAATCAATTTCTCTCTAAAAAATACCATAGAATTCAAAACACTGCCTATATTTCACAAACAGTTTACTGCAAACACAAATATTTTTTATCAGATTACACAGTTTACATTCTTTACCACTCTGAGGCAAGACATTTAGCAAGGAAAAAATTAATTTTGTGAACGATGAAACAAAAACAGCAACCAGTTGGGTTAAAAATCTCATCAAAAATTTTATACTGTGATGAAGTAGCAGAAAGGGAAAACATCTGGATGACAATTAAATTTATCCACTGCTTTCTATCCATTAATCTCAGGGCCTTTGAAATCTACTATGAAGTTCACCCCTGGACATTAAGTATTATAACAGCCATTTTAATGAGAGGTAAACTGGAATACAGAGAGATTTTTTCTGTCTCAAGTCTCTTAAAAAAAAAAAAAAAAACAAGGAAAAAATAATGTCAAGAAAAAAAAAAGCAGAATGAATTCAACAGTTTCTATTCTCTTAGGTATCCCACCACACTCTCCCTCAGGTCTCCCTCAGCGTTATCTGAATGAAACAAAAAGGTATTTGAAGTTGTCCTCCCCAGCTACAAAATGATACATGCAGAGTTCCTCCTGCCATCCCTCGTTCTCTTCCCAGTCACACAAGTACCAGAGCTGCCACCACTAAGTATATAAAGGCTGCATGATCTGTACTGGTTTCAACAACCAGAAAATCTTCCCACTGAGAAGATCCTTACAAATTACAATAATCTTTTGTCTTTTCTCTTTTTGTAAGTACTACCAAAGACAGCCAGTGCACCTTCAGATCTGCAGCCACCTCTGTGTGACAGCACACACAAATACTGCTCATATGTAAAAGCAGCTACCCACATGCACAAAGCTAAGCCACACTATAAGCTCTATATAAAAAAAATAAATAATTTTTTGTTGTTTTTGTTATGTTATTAAAACACTGAAGAATTTCAGGACTGTTCCTAATGCCTGAAGATTTAGTTCTCAGGGAACACAAACAACAAAGGGCAAGGAATTCTGTTTATATAAAATTTTCAATATAGCCACACAAAGATTTCCAATCTTTTTGATAAAATGCATTACATAGCTAACAATTAAATGGAAACTAATAAAACACTCCCACATTAGGCATGAAAACCTGGAAAAGCATATCTTTACACTTACAACCATTTAATAGACCAAACACTAGTCACTGCTTCAGCAAGTGGAAAAAAAGAAATCAATGCACATGTACTAATCAGAAGCTGGGAGCCACCATGGCTGCCCAGGAATGCCAAATGCCACAGCTGACACTGCCTTTCCTCCACCATCCCAACCCTGGGATAACCCTGATCACTCAGTAAACTTCCCCTCTCTGGGACTGCTGGGGTATGGAATACAGAGATAGAAATAAAACACCCTTTTCTCTTTTTCTCCACTCAGCACTGCCACTCACATAATCACTACCTGCTAGACTTAGGTTTAATCCTAATTATGAGCAAACAAAGAGTCATAATCTGAAAAGGCAATTTTACCATATTAATGCCTATTAGCTCAACAGAGTCCAATCTCTTTTCTCAAAAAAAAAAAGTAACAAACAAAAAACCCAAAAACAACCAACAAACAAGCCTAAAGACTATGGGATTTCTTAACAGCTCTTTTTTTTCACACTTTACAGGAAAAGAGTACAATGCTACAGAATATTTCATTTTTAAAAGTTGTTTTGTGGAAAAATGGTAAAGAAATTCCACATTTAATCAGCAGGGGAAAGGATTTAGAAGCTGTATGGCACCTGTTTCAAATAACCATCATTTGCAGAAATACAACAGATTTTTTTACTTTACTTTGATAAAGTAATCCAAACCTTTCTGATCAGTACATTGTTGAATTTTGGATTAAAGCATTACAGCAAGAACTTTAAGTTCAGACACAGAGAAGATGGTGAGGCTCATTTTTAATTTTCCATGTATCAGAAAGCACGGTAAATAGTGCTGGATAGAAATTCAGGCTGGAAGCAAGTCACAGAAGCATGGCCTTGCTTGAGTACAGCCCAGTACAGTGCATGTATACAGTGTGGCTCTGTATTTTGAGATCATCATTTAGTTTTATGAGCATGACAAGTTGGTTAAAAAGCTGATTTTTTTTTTTCTTTAAGAAAAACAGGACACACATTTTCCTCCTGAGCAGGTTGCTTTGCTCATTTTTCATACAGCCTTTCAGCCCATCATGAGGGTACTGTATGATTAAATACAAAGTGATAGCTCTCATTTCTCTTGTTTACAGTGACGATGCCACTTTTTAAAAAACAGTTGACTTGCACTTTACATCACTCTTTCATTAGCTCATCTTGCTCCTCCACGTTACCCTAGCCATTCATCACCCTGAATTGCATGCAGAAATAGTCCTAAAGTCATCTGATTTTCTATCTTCTCATACTTTCCCAGCTTCCATCACAAAACACTTGAGGTTCTTCTTTTAACTAATTAAGGGAGAAGAAGGGTAGGGAAGATATGGGCTCAATTCTGGTTCTAACTAAATCTTTCACTCTTCTTACCATGTAAGGGATCATCAAATATTTTAAGGTACTTGTTTAAAAGTGGCTTGTATATGTATATTAGAAAATTAACAAGAAGTTAGAAATTATCTGAAGTGATAGATGTTGTACTTCCATCCAAAACCCATTTCTGTAGCGTGTGTCAGCCCTGAAAAGGGTGAGCTCCATGCTCTGACCCTTGCTGGGCTCTGGAGCCTTCCAAAGCTCTCAGAGGGGCAGCTGCCAGCAGAGTCAGACTGGAGAGCCCAGCTTCACCTCTCAGGCAGCCACAGCCAGGCCATCACCTTCCCCATCAAACACAACAAACCCTCTTGAAGGCCCTACCCATCTTCATAAACATTACTGAATGAAAAGCTGCTTCCAACCATCTGAGCTCTCTCAAAGCAGGTCAGCAAATGATCCAAGGGCCCCTTGATGCCTCACTCCTCCCTTGCAAAGGAGCTATTTGGCACCTACCCTTTCAACCCACCTGATTTCACATTTCTACAGAGCTGGTTTTAGTTTTGAGATGCTCAGCCTTTTCCTCTTAAAGTCTGTCTTTACTAAAGGGTGTTTTTAATGTATTTTTTTGCCAGGTGTTATAAAGTATTTCAGGCAGCACCATGACTAACGTTAAGAAAATACTGAGCATATACACCATGGATTCCAGTCTGGCTAGCTTGCAAGAGACAGAACATGTTTGCAAAAATCTGCAATATCTAAGAGAAATAAAAATATCTTTTCAACCAGTGCTAATAAATGATGTTTATTTCCTCTGTCAGCAAGTCGCATTTTCTCCTTTTAAACTTTTATAATATTCAAAAGGATATCTAAAATGTAACTGAAGTTAGAATAAATGATGGGCCAAGGAAAATAATGACTATAGGCAATATGGTGACTTGAAGTTCATCACAATGATGACTGCCTAAATGCAGTATTTTCAAATTCGAGTGTTCTGCAACTGTTGCATATTTTTCACACTTTCAACAGCATACATTTTTAATGTGTTTAGCAGTTATGTAGGAATCAGAAAAATATAATTGAAGGTTATGGGATAAGTTAATTTGCATCACAGTAACTACAGATTTCAATAGATTTTGCATTGTCAGGCTTTTTCCAACAACACTATTTTAAATTTTTGATAACATTACTGAAAATAAAACCACACACGTAGGAGGGAATAAAGGATGAACCAGACTATCTCTTGCTGAGCTCATATAGCCTCTACAGATGCACTTACCAATGATACAATGATCTTAATGATGCCTACATTTGCTGAATTCTATTTCTCTTCCAAACATATAAACATTGAGATAAAAATTTATTAAATGTGTTTCTTGATTTTTCAGAGAGAAACAACAGTTACATTAATATTGACCATATTTAGAGGAAAAAACCCACCAGAAAGTTATTTTTATTTGTTGCTCTTAAGGAAACTTGGAGCCAAGATCAAAGGGCACTTTGATTTGTTTGAAAGTTGTAAATGATCCATTTCCAGATTTCATAAAGTTAGTGTGCAATCTGTGAGTACTTGTGCCATAATGGAGAAGGAAGGCTCTTCAGCTTCACATGTCAATGCTGTAAACATGTAAATCTGGAAAATATTTTCCAAGCAGGCAGCCATGTGTAAAATTTGCAGAACCTGCCATGAAAGAACTGCAGCTGCAGAAGTGCAAACTTCTCACTGCATCTTGAAGAATCCAGATGGGGGGATGTGAGAGATTTTTTGTTCCACCATGGAGGGTTCCAGCTGGATTGAGTTGTTGGTGCCATCAATTTTTAGAGCAACACTTCACCAAATAATGAAACACTGATTATCCAATCACAAACAACAGAACAGAGGAATCTCTTTAAAAATAAAATAGAAAAAAATCTGAAGCTAATTACACCAGTATGTGAAAAACTGTGGGTTAATTTATGACCATTTTGCAACATGTCCAGATGTCACTGTGCTGAGACCACCAAAGTTACATTACACGAAACCAAAACCAAAAAAAAGAGTAAGGAAAAACACCAGTTCAGAATTAAACAGCAATCCAGACATGCTATTGAAAGGCAAAAGGTACAAACCTGAGATTTTAACTATATGGATATACTACATATTCATATTGTGTATAAGATCACATACAAACATGTATGTATGAGGTTTTATAGAATATATACACCAAATCCCACTCAGCCACAAAATGACATTCACTTTACAGTCCTTCTGTGGGATCTTAGGTGCAATAAAACTTTGAGCACCTTTTCACCCAAGTGCTTTCACCACTGCAGAGAAATGGGAGAGTAAAGCCATGCTCCTCCCTTCCCAACAACGAAGCCTCTGCCACCCCCAGCATGTTTGACAGGACACCACCACCAGTTGCTGTAATTAGACACAAAGGACAATTTTAGGAAGAATGGAGAGGAGTGGTAAGCACACCCCACCCATTTTACCGCACACTAACTGCTTGTCTTTTCCAGCTCATCTTCTTTGAAGATGCCAGGAAATAGAGACCGATAGGCAGCAAAAGTCATTGTTGTTGTTTATATGCTTATCATTGTACCACACAACCCAGCAAAGCTCAGTGCACTAGGAAAAGTTATGAATTAAGAGCTAATTTTCAGCTGAGAAAAGCTATCACAGCCACAATGTTGTTTTACATAAGTGAGAACATTGTTGAAAATACGCCAAGGAGTCTTAAATAAAAATCACTATTAAACTACACAGTTAAAAAGATACAATTGTCAAAGCTAAATCCATGACCTCCTTACAATGATTCAGAAAAGGTTTGGTCTTTTGATTTAAGTGCATCCCTTGACGCTGAAGCCAATTCTGGGAGATCATCTGTGCCAACCATCTTTTAAAATCTCCAAAGAACTCTGCGGTATTTGCTTTCTATTTATAGATATATTAAAAACTTCTTAGGATATATTTTAAAGTGACATGTATAAACTACCAGATGGCACAGAAAACAATGACAATTTGATGAATATAGAAATCAATGCAACTATTTCTAACACCAGCAGTATGTAATATTTGTGATATGCAATATTCTGGTATAATAACATACACTATTTCAAAATGAAATCTGCACTTAAATGCCAATATCCTCTCCTTCTGGCTTCTCACTTTATGACACTAACATAGGATCTCATTCACCAAGCCAATTGAAATTTTAATAAAAGAAAGCTGGAGTTTCTAATAAACTCCCGCAGCGAGCAGATAATACTAAACATCTTTAGCAGCATGCTGGTTTTTATTATTATTTTAGCTGTATATTAATATGCTAGTATTTGTAAACTCTCTAGTGTCACCAGATTTATTTCAAAAGGCTTCTCCACATTATTCTTTTGTGAGAAGTGTGTGTGACAATGAAATAATTTCAGTGGGTCTTTACCATACAGAAGTATAAACTGAAGAAGAAAATACATCTTACCTTAAAAAGGACACTTCCAATATTACTTATTTGCCATTTGAGAGGATGGTACATTGAATTTTCTGGTTAAGGGTAAAAATTTTAACAGGAAGACTGTCAGAGCTCACTGTGTGAAGATTTATTGCCAATTTTGATACAGATAAATATACATGCTTTGTCCTGCCTCAGTGCTGCATGCACAGCCAGGTGAAATGTGCAAAGGATGCGGAGTCCAAGCACAGCCAGGACCCACAATTGTGGGCACAGCCAGGACCCACCATTGCTCCCAGCCAGCAGCAGGCCAAGTAGTTTAAAGAACAATTGATCTAAGCATTTTTTCAGACCTCATCAGCTTTACTTGCAGCCCTACAAAAGCTTGCACCAGAGAAGCAGTGGAAGGCATCACAGCCAAGACCCAGGCTTTTGCTTTCTATCCTGGCAACAAAGAGCCTTTTCCTATGGGATCCAGGCTACTGGTGTGCTCAGCCTCCTTTCCTGTCCCCCAGGCTTCCAGGAGTTTAGTGCCACTGGCATTAGTGGTTGCAAGAGACTCACTAAAGCCTTTGAAATAGATCCCAAAATGGCTCTTTGTGCTCAGAAAACATAGGGTTAGACATCTAGGAATCAAATTCTCTCCTCTTTTGAGCACAAAAGTCTGTCTACAGTGCCTAATTCAAGCAGGTTGCCTCAAGTATTTGTGTGGCAAATCAATTAGCAGCATGTTTAACAACATATATATAAAACCTTGTACTAATTTTCATAGATATTAAATTTAGCTTTCAGATGCTGAAAACACGCATATGCAACTTTCTTATCTCATTTCAGGATAATAGCTGTAATTTTCAATGACAAAAAAAATTAGTTATTTGATACCTAAACTGCCTGTACACTACCATTAATTCATTATCTCTTTCATTTTATTAGTTATGTTCTCAAACTCTACAGTGCACAAACACTAATTTGAACAGTAACCTACCCTTAAAATGCCAAAGTTTGTATTAATTTTGGCAACTTTAAAAAAAATGCATTCATTGGCTTGCAAATGAAATGTATTCATATGAAAAAATTCCTCCCATACGCTGAAGCAGCTCATCATTAACATTCAAGGAACGCGAACACAGGCTTCATAGAAAACCATTAAGGCAGCTTTCAGCCTATTTTAAGAATTTCAGAGAAATTTTGCATTCTCTTTCCCATGATGCCATGGTGATGTCAGGCTGCATTTCAAATAAAATGACAATGAAATCATTTCATTTCCATGCAATGTGCAAAAAAAAAAAAGTCAATTTTTCTCTTGGCAAACTGAAGTCTGAAGTAATTAAGCACTGCTGTGTGGGTGGCAGCTTCTTCTCTGAAGTCAGCCTGAGATAATTACCATGTTAAAGTCAAAACATCATGTGCTGTGCTGATAGATAGATGGATGGAGAGATTGGGCATTTATTAAATGATCCATTTTGTTATGCTCCCTGGGAAATGTGCCATTGATGTCAATTAAAAATATATATTCCAAGTATTTCTAAGTAATGAAACTTCTATTCAGTAAATTAAATTTATTATTTACTGATCATGAAGTACTTAAAAACATAAAAAATCTGGACAGATAAAATCTAGGAGGAGAATTACATACTTTATGAAGTTTACAAGCTTCTTATTGCCCGATTGCCAGTCACAAAATGTGTTCTATAACACCACTTTTAACTAAGATACTAAGCTATTTCCCTTTCAACATAAAATCCCTAAATAAGGTGGAAATACAACAGATAAAAATCATCTAAGACTTCTAAATTCACATATATTCTATTGTATAAAAAAGGTCTCTTTCAATGTTAATAACAAACTCTCTCAGCATAAATTTATAATTAAATGTCTTCAAGTCACCATTTTTGGTGTCAGAAAAGTAAATGGACCAAAGCTGAGGCACACCAGCAATGATTAATAGGTGCTATTTGTTGAGATGCCTCACAGTGAGGCTTAGCACGATAAAAACACCACAAGAATTCCATATGTTACAAGTTTTACACATGTATTACCAACACTGTCTTTAGTGCCTACTCCCATCACTCCAGCAGTGAAATGTTCCCACTATCAGGATGTGAAGGAAACGCTTCCTCTAGCTTGTAAAGGCAGCAGCTTTTATGCATTGGGTTTGGATTTCATTTGCAGTGACTCCAGAGCACATCCACCTGCACCAGTACCAGTTTAGGTGCTATTAGAAGACCTTTGGGTCATGCTTTAATAACCAAGGGCCAAAGGCAAGGGTTTGCTATCAGAAGCATTACAAAAAGAGATGACTTTCCATTCTACCTACTCTGCAGGTTATGTTTGATCTCATTTAAATGCCTCGAATAAGATTTACTCTTCACTGTTGCTATGATAAAGGTCACAGAACTGAGACTGTGTCTTTTCAAAATTAAAGATAGGAATTTCTGAGACTCTGAAGAAGGTTTTTTTTCATATTCACCAAACATAAATGAATGTAATAAGAAAAAACATGTGCACTGATAATAAAATGCTAATTAGTTTTCTCAGCAAGAAATAAAAACAGTCAACATTTTATCTCTAATATTAGATTTAGGTCTTGCTCTGAAGCACCTTGCTCAAGGTACTCAGATTCCAGAGAGGCCAGCATTTGAGTAAGCCCAGTATTTGTGTTACTGTTGACAGAAAACTCTGACAGACAATCTTAAGACCTTTCTGTTTAACAGATTTAAGCTAAAATCCCAGGCTGAGTGAAGCTTTAAAATTATCCTGAGAAAAGTTTAAGAATCTGTAAGGACTCAGCCTCACACCAACTATAATCCAAATATATGATTTGCAACAGCAGAATTTATTCAGAGTTTGCATAGTATTTTCAACAGACAATTTTCAATACCAGCATAATTCAATTTTTAATATGCTTATAAAACATGTAGCTTTCATCATACTAACATGCACATATCTTTCCTAGCTCTTAGGAGATATTAAGCACAATGGCACAGAGCTATGAGAATTAAAAGTTAAAAAAAGGAGGAAAACAGTTCTGCAAAACAGTATAAGGGGGGAACACACCCAGCCTCAGACTTATCAAAATTTCTCTCATTCTCCATAAACACAGCAGTCTTAACAACAGGCCTCTTTAAAATAATCCTGTAGCATGCTATAAATGCAAGCACAGACACTATCCAGTTCTTTTCAAAGGAAAAGATGCTACCTCATCTCTAATAAAGCTTGAACCCTGGATTCACATCCCCCCTACCTGTCTCCCAGCTGGGGCTGTGCAGGGGTGGGGGTGGTGGGAGACCAGGGAGTGCTCACACACCCCCACA
This sequence comes from Melozone crissalis, assembly GCF_028551555.1. Classification (NCBI taxonomy): domain Eukaryota; kingdom Metazoa; phylum Chordata; class Aves; order Passeriformes; family Passerellidae; genus Melozone; species Melozone crissalis. The sequence continues at coordinate 19,418,510 of NW_026535823.1, read as the reverse complement.
GCTCAGGAGTGCAGAACGGCCCAGGGAGAAGCCAGGTTTGCAAAGCCCTCCTGGAGCAGTGTATGGTGAAGACAGAGATCTGGACAGTTCTAAATCAGAGAACTACTTGCTCTCTTGAATGGGCTCATTTTCTTTATTTTTTTCAATAAGCACAGCTATTCATCAGTTACTTGAAGTGCTATATTCTTACATGATTTTAGAACAAATGTGATATGTATTTGCTAAATCATCACCATAACTGATATGAGGACTTTATAGTGCCTGCACAAGTACTCATTCCTACAGCATTCTGCCACTGAAATGTCTTTTTTTAAATGCAGAAATATTTTCAATTTGTAGAGAAGGACACCAAGGCTCAAAGAAATAGGATAATTTGTCAACTGTCGCAGAAGAAAAGTCAGTACACGAAGCAGGCAGACAGCAGAAGTGTCCTAAATACCAACATCCATGACCTCTTCCAACCTCAGGTCAGGGTTCCTTCCCTCATTTATCCACCTGACACCCCTCAACAGTCACACCAGATAAGTGAGCATCTCAGCAGATCCACGGATCTCTTTGTGAGTGTTGCAGAGCACACAGACATGTAACTTCCTCAGCTGCCACAGACACAATTTTACTTTATTCAGTCTTACAGCGCAACATCTCTTTGTAAAGGACTACTTCACAAAGCAGAGAATTCTCCAAAAACCCAGGGGTTGATTTCAACCATGAGTGCAAATTCAGGACAAGTAACAGGTTACCAGGTACTACCTTGCCTCTAGCACATAATTAACCATTTCAGTGTTGAACAAGAGATGAGAAAAGTGAGACAACAGATGTTGCATGTTTGGGCTGAAGACTGATGAAATTCTCCTGCAACCTAAAGCGGAAGACCAAGAGCACAGCACGCATGGCAAGAAAAATCGAGAGCTTCAACTGAATGTACTTTTACAATAACCAGCATTGTACATTAGTAGTTCTATTTATAATAACAACACTACAGGTGCTCAGGAGAGTGTTACTTTGTTATGTTACTTGCAATTATGTTTTGTTGTAACCCATAAATCTGTCAAAACAAAGAAAGCAATTAGGAATTTCCACATGAACAGGCAAGGCTGCTCCTTCCCACACAAATGGTGCAAGTAAACACCTTAACCCATGTGCCTGGTGGGGATTAGGCACCGAAACCTCCTCCTGCCTGCTGCTGCCAAGTTTTGTGCCGCTCCACGTGTAACACTTTTATGCCAATTATCAAATGAATGGATTTGCAGTTACAAATAATCTGCATATTAACTAGGAACTTCAGTACAGACTAAGCAATAAAAGAAGTACCAAAAATTTTAAAAAAGAAAAAAAATATAAGGGAGGAACATATGCTTATTACATAAAATCTAAGGGCAAGAGGTAGCTGGGAGGAAAATGTCTCGAGGGGAATCTGAGGTACAGTCAGAGGTCTGTCACCATCACCATCCCTCTCATGAACAAAGTCCCTGTTTGTCCTCGGTGCCAGGTTCTTCTCCCCTTGCAACTTTGAGGGCAGCAGCAAGAGGAAGAGCTGCAAGAAGTGGCCATATGGCTCCCAGCACATCAAGCATCAGTGAGCTCCCGACGGCAAGCTGCAGGGATGGCAAAGTGGCCAGCTCATGGGTTCTCTGCCACAGAGACAAAATGCAATTTTCTGGCAGCCCAGCTGCGGGAACAGAAAACTGATTATTTTGCTATTGGTAAAAAATAATACATATGAAAATGTGTGCAAATTTTAAAAACCTGACAGCCTGGAAGCAGGGAAGGCAAGGGGCTTGAAAGCAGTAAGAGGCCAGTTACAGAGAGATAAACAGAAAAATGTTGTTTTGCATCTATTTTTCAGGTATTTTTGAAAATTTCAGTTATCAGATAGAAATACACAGCCAAGTAGAATGGGTAGTTTCATCCAGTTTTAAAAAGGTCCATATCAGTTCAAACAGTCAAATTTTCATTTTAAATCATTTTAATAGTTAAAAAACTGGACTCCATACAACTGTATTTCTTACAATTAGCAGTTAAAAATCTCAATTAAAAAAGCATTTCATTTTGATGACTATAATTTAGCTTTTCCCTTGCCATAAATAAGGTAAGTGCTCAGAAATGTTTAGAAGTACTGTGTCTTTTGTATAGTACAATATTTGTATTCTTGAAGACAGAGTGACATCTAAAGGGATTCTGAAATACTCGAATCCTGCACACAGAATCCAAACTGACAAAGTCAAGGGCATGTCATATTTTTGAAAACTGATGAGTTTTCAGGTTTGCTGTGGTTGATTGTCCCAAGTAACCATGAAAAGAGGATCAAATTCCAATTTTAATGACATGCCTCAGGGTGCCCTCAGGACAACTGCCATTTTTATCTTAGATTCTGCAGGTCCTCAGTGAACAAAAGAGGGAAATCAGCTTTGAATGGATTCCTTGCACTGTTGTCAAAAGTAATCCAACTGTTCTAAATATCTACATCCTAAAATACTTTCTTACAGCAGTTCTTACTAACCTGAAGTATTAAGAAAGCAGAATATGTAAATGGCATTTTTAGCTGCCAATTCTCCAAGCAGATGCCATGCTCCCTAACCAATAGTTATTATAACTAGAGTCTTTCATAACTGGAACCTCTCTCCAATACACTCACAAACAAAGAAAAATCAAAATACAGAATGTATGTCTAGTTTTGGGAGCCAGGGTGGTATTTTCATGCATACAAATACTTCTACCATATGTTAGAAATATTTCTTAAATTATATCTTTCTGTATGTATTCCTGAACATAAAAACCAATTTAGGATTTAAAAAAATCAACATCAGTTTATAATATCAAAGACAACAGTGCAGCAGAAATGTACAGCCTGCATGTGGAAATGATGACTTAGGTACCTTTACAATGGGCCTTTATTTCATTCTCCCACTAAGCATCTTCCTGAACTCAGTAACAGGGGAAAAAAAAATTCCTACATTAAAAACATATTTTCTCCTCTTGAGCTGAAATCATAGTAAACTCTTGTGAATTTCTTTCTAGGAACTTGCCCCAATGAACTACTTAACTATGGCTCAGCAGCAAAGCACTATCAAGCTGATTTAACTCTTTCTGGCTAAAAAGAATTTACCTCAGTTTTGAAGACACGCACTTACTAAAGGAAAAAACCCATGAGTATTTCATCAGCAAAAAAAAAAAAAAATGGTCATAGCAAACTTATGTTTAGATAACAGCACAGAAAACAGCTCTGGAAACCTATTCAAAAGAATTTATGTATCAATTGCAGGCAAGTGGGTTCTTCTGCCTTAATCATACAATCACATAATTGATTTAGTTTTCTGGTTTGTTGTTTGATTTTTTTAAAATAAACCTATTAATGCTAAACTTCACCACAACTACAGTATTCCCTTTTCAAGTCAGAAGTAGCTGGCAAGGCTAATGTAAAACAAAAAGTGGGACCTGAGGCTCTCCGACAATAAATAATGACAGATCCTTTCACCAAGTCTTAATCATGGAGATTAAAGCAACATGTAACTCTAGATGCATGTTAATAAAACAAGTGGTGAAAAATAATAAATGGAACATACACAAAGATACATATCTCTGTGCTTCAATTAGTCTTTGTGAACAGTCTTTTTTTCTTCCTCCCCCAGCACTTCCAAACATATTGTAACTGACTTAGTTTTTTGATGATTTTCAAAAGACTTCACATAAAGAGGCACATCGGAGTTTTTCTTTAAAATAATTATTCAACCCAGTACCATTTTTTTGGTAATATATTTAAAATGGCCTGTGGTTTGTGCTGGTTTTGGACCCCATTCAGATACTGACCAACTCTCCAAGGTGATGCAGGTTTTCAGCCACCTGCTACAGTACTGGTAAGAATTCCCAGACTGACAGACATGGCTGTAAAGCCTTGAAGAGAGAAGAATTAGAATGGTCTTTATCAGACCATGGATCAGTGTCTATAGCTGCAAAGAAATTAATTTGCACTATATCTACAATGCAGTTTGAACTTTTCCTTCGTTTGGCAAAGAACATCAAGTCTGATTTAACAATTCTCTTTGTGGCTTAGCTTTTCTGTCTACAGCTTCGTATATTTACAATGGATAGATTCACGAAAACTTCTGATAAAGTATTAAAAAAACTATCCTTACACATGCCTGTAGAGAATTGAAGAAAACTGCATTAATAGAAAGAATAAGTTATAAAAATCTCTCTGCACATTAAAGTCATGACAATGTCAGCTGCTAGCATTTTATAAGTCACGGTCATTTATTTCAATAAGCAAAAATACAAACCTCATTCTGCATTAAGAAGGCAGCATTTAGCTTTCTAAGTAATATTGTGCAAGTTAGAGTTGGTATCCACAAAGTTGAATGAGAAATGTTATGAACTGCTTACAAGTAGCATACACTGCGCAATTCACCTGCTGTCAATACTGACACGACATTTTGTTCCTGACGTATTCCAAGTTAATAATATTCACAAGCAAACAAAAGCGCTGTTTGTTTGGCAGCAGCAAACTGGAGTCTTGATAGAGAACTGGACTGCACTGGAGAGGTCCTCTCCAGACCACCTCCTCTGAACACCTCAGTGTGGAACAAGAAGCAAGCAAGGAACAGAGAGCAGAGCAACCCAGATCTGCTCCAGCTCAGTGGCAGGGAAGGGGTTCCTGGCTCCCTCTAGGTCACACAGCTGCTTCTTGAGCCCACAAAAAGTAACACAGGGCTCATCTGATGGAGGAAAAGAAGCAGCCATGTGGGCAATGCAAAATGCACTGACATTGCATTGCATATACAGATTGAGACTATTTTTTCCAACGTTAGTTTGGAAGATTTATATCTTAACCTTTTTTTTCTTTGATTGTTCTTTCTCTATTAACATTTAAAGGAAATAAATTGCTAGGGAGTAGATCAACTGGTGTTCCTGTTTTGATTTTTATGAGGATGTCTGCAGAAAAGTATCCACCCCTAATTCCTTGCAATTACTGAATTTTGAAATGAAAAAAAATTAGCTGCAGGGGTTTTTTTTTAATCAAACATTCTTTAACCAGATGTGGGGTTTGTTCATTTGATATATTATATATGCATATATTTAGCAATTCTTTTGTAAAGGGTAAAGAGTCTAAAAAAATAATGTATTCAGTTCACAGTAGAATGAGTCCCAGACACAGAATCTCCAATATTCAGCTATTTCTGCTACAGCTTATGCACATATCAGTTTCAGAAGAAGAAAAAGAACAAGTTCAAATAACAAAACAATAGATCAAGGAACAAAGGAACATAGAAAACAAGACAACAGCAAAAGTTAAGTAAATATACCTGAGAACATCTCTTGTGTGCATGGAAGCAGAAACAAACTTCATTTTTTTGTGAATGTCCAGTTTTCTCCTCTGAGCACTCTGCTGCCACAATATCCCCCCTTCCCCAATTTTTCTACATAAATATTCACATTATAAATTACCTAGAGCCAGGAAGAACTACTCAGCTCCTCCCAGCTACACATCCCTGTGTCAGGATGTGCAGAGAGAGCAGGCAACAAGGACAGGCATGCAAAATCATTATACTTAGAAATATTTGAGGAAATAGACAGAAATAGACACTCTTGCTCAATCTCCCTCTACTTCTGCTCAATATGTGCTGTGTTCCTGGAGCATAAAGAGAGAACAGCAGAGACAGAGGGTACTCACACATTCAATCCATGCTCCAAACAGCCACAGCATTTATTGCCTCAGCACACTCCTGCCCTGTCCTTCTGGAGGGACACCCTTTCACTCAGAGCCAGGAGCAAGACACAGGTAAGGACAATGTCCAGCTGTTGTCAGAGCCACACACCCTCTTCCTAGATATCCAAGATATTTTTACCTATCTTGGTGCATAATTAAATAAACAGATCTATCAGGAAGGGCTGTGAGAAAGCCATAACAGAACACCATACCACAAATGATAAATGATGGTTATCTTGGAAGGTCTCCAAGCCAGAGACAGTCAGTTAGACAGAAAACCTATCTAACATAGAGGAGGAAGGTGCCATACTTCCCCCAGTTCTGTGTGGAGATCATTTCAGTTCAGATCCCACATCAAACACAAAAAATAATGTAAATTTAAAATCAAGCTACATTCCAAAAATTAATTTAACAATAATGGGTTAAAATGGTATATTAGAAAAATCCAAATTTACCAGTATCACTTGCTTAGAACTATCTTAAATTTGAAGTACAAGATAGATGTTTCTAACTTCTCAACTAAATAAAAGAAGTAGTGATTAAGTAATGACAGTAATTTGCATAGGACTACTTTTTCCAGAATTTCATACAGCTCTTTTCATAGTAGGCTCAGTAACTCTGATGTTTACAGATCAAGAGAAACATTAACCAAAACCAGCTATTCAAATATTCCTAATCCTAAAGCTTGTTTTAAATTACACACGTATTTCAAATCATATGCTCATTCATTGAAAACTGAGATCTCAACATGTTACTCTGACATTTCAGGCAATCCAAGAAAAAGAAATGAACACAGCTCTAGGAACACCTTGAGTATAGGAAATACACTGGAAAGGACCTCCAAGATTATTTAGTGATGGCTCTAACACCATACAGATACATGCACATACCAACGATGGCACATGATGGGAAGGACCTTTTCCTTTCCAGTCTAATTGAAGGCTGCTCTAAGCTTTGTGGTTTTGGGAACCCTAACCCTAATCCCAGGCAGTAAAAGCAGCCTTGGGTTAAGGCTGGTGGAAAGGAGAAAGCTGTGGAGGCAGCCACATGGCGGCAGTTCTGTGTTCCCCTCAGCATGCCTTTCACAGCTGCAGTGTGCTTGGGGCTCTGGGCTTTGTGGTTTTCAGAACCCTAACCCCAGGCTCCCTCCTCACCTTTCTTCTTGACACCTGCCTCATCCCCATGCACCTTTTCCTGTCTCAACTAGGGTCTTGTCTTTGCCTAGGGTTAGGATTACAGCATTTTCTATTTCAGAATTTTATAATATTTTATGTAGAGCAATAAAGCATTGTTCTCTCCAGTTTATGAACATGGAAACTGAAGAATATAAGTCAGCTTACTCAGTTTCACACAAGCAGATGTAAAGAGGGAAGAAGCAGACTTCAGTTCTCTTGATCACAAAATCTCCCATTTTCATTTAATGATCTTGACTCCCAGATGCAGAGAGATACTCTACTGCTTTAGGCCAAATCCAGAATTTCATAACTAAGCAGAATGTGGATCAAAACGTATAAGGAATTGCTTCCTCAGTAAAAACCTTATTTAGGATATAAAAATGCAAAAACGTTATTTTAAACATCACACAGTTTGGAAAAATTCTTTGTTTAGCAAAGGAGAGGGGTTTTCCTTCCTACCTCACCCTCTGCAATCCCAGTATATACATTCAAGATGAGGTACTAATTTGGGTACTTGAAATTTTATAAATTATGGAAGATGCAAGAAGCCAGCAGCATGGGAAATCTGAGGGCGTGAAGCATAAATCAATGGGCACTTCCAACATTTGTGCAACTAGAAACATGTTCAAGAATGGCACAGTGGGCTGGGCAGGTGAGCCCTAACATGGAAATACATGGGAGGAAAAAAGTTGCAGGACAGTTTCCAAGCCACATTTCATGGGTAACCCTATACTTGCAGAAGATGTCAGTACTGTTGATAGCCAAGAGACATTAAGGAAAGAGTGAGCACAAAGGAGAGCAGAAGGCAAACCATGATGCACAGCACAGCACTTGTTCAGCACTGCCACCAGCAGACCTGCAAGGACTGGAAACATACTGCTGTGATTTCATTTGGCCCACTTAAAGATTTGGAGCAAACAGAAATACAGCTTTATTTAATGTTCTAAACTGCTCTCTGTGTATGAGGAGATTGGACAGCCATGCCAGTTAGTGTTCAATCTGCAGATTATGTTTATGTGAGCTTACATCTTTTTAATGCAGCACAGTCACACTAACAGCAGTTTGAAGCTTCCCCCGGAAACCATTGGAAATGGGACCTGTGCCCAACTGTTTTTATCCCAGTTAAGCAAATAAATGAAATATGCTAATTAGCACCCTATTTGTTCACAGCAGGGAGTAATCCAGGGTACCTTTATTGGAAATTATTCTGTCATTCAGGAGGCTGCTCTGTAAGAGAATGCAAACTGGCCCAATTTCCTCTTTTTAAAAATGGTGGATGTCATCCAAATAATGGAAACACCAGTACGCACAATATGTAGGACACAGTGGTGTAGCATGAAACCTGCTTGGAGTCTCCCAAGAGTCTGGCCTGGAGATATGCTGGCAAATCCCCCACTAGAGATGCTGTCTGCATTTAGAATGAGAGGTTGTTTCATCAAGCACACTTTTAAGCACATACCTTATTTTCCTCCCTACAACTGGCATTTCATTGCTCCAGAATACACTCTGAACTCATTACAAATCCATATTAATGTTGACTGTTTTTTGGTCTTATTTGCCAGAAATACTGAGGCTGGGATGCACCAGAGGTACATCTCCACAGAACAGTAAAATCTGACATTAAAAAAATCAAATTCCAAAATCAGTATTTTCATACTGCAAGAAAAAATGTTGTTTTTCATAATTTAGATAAAATATATTGTTTAATTGGATGTAATTATAGACACATTACCTCTTTGCTAACAAAGTAGAGTTACCAGCCTGGTTAGTGCAGATCTTTAAATCAGCCTGGCAACAAGATGACACTGAAAGTAATGCAGGCACTGATAAAAAAAGCTTAATAAAAAAGTAGCATGTTTTCCAATCCAGTCTTTCAGAAACACCCATTTTCAAAGAGCTTTGGGGCTTTGGGGGATTAGACACTGTGACACATCTGTCAGGCTGCCAGTAAGCATGTCAAAATCTCCATCATGGTTTGAGTTATGCAATGAAGCTTACTTATGTTATAGAGATACCAGTAGCACACCTTTCTTTTGTTATCAAATTTATATAAAAAATTACAGGGATTACCTTGGATTTTCTGCCTGCCATTTAAACCAGAGAGGGACTTCAGTTTTTATTCTGCTGAGCAGAAAGGCAGTTTTCAATGAGTTCCCTGTAAAACTTGTAGGTCATCCTTCTGAAAAGGGCTACATTCAAGCATTATTATATTGCATAGATTTAAGGCTCAAAATAAATATTTTTGTATTAAAAATGTCACAATTTATGGCAAGCAATTTTGTTTTTATTTAAGCAGTTGAATCTTCCAATTGACATAGGATCCAGTTTTGTTTTGTATGAATTATAGTCTTAATTCTATTAATAAAGTTGTGTTGCTCATGTTCAGTATAGATCCTGCCACAGTTATTTAATCCTGATATCCATTTCCAGCATAACTGCAGCATTTATATATATGAGTGCTAGCCACTGGAACCAGTATTTCAAATTTCAAAGGGTCCATTTTAAAGTTCGGAAATTCAGATCAAGAAAAGGAAAGCAACAAGACCTTGAGCAGCATTTCAAATGTATACTAAATACTCCTTTAAAAGGGAATTTTTCTAGCATAAAAAGAGGACCATACTACAAGTGGCTAATGTAATAAGGGTCTCCTGCCTTCAGTTTAGCAGTGCCAGTTGGGTCACCCAGGTCTTGCTGATGCTGCCAGGAAGGACAGTTTTACTCTGTATGCTTGGGATCCCTGACAGAATGTGGCTCCAATTCTCAGGGACCCTCTCCTTTAATATCTAATAATATTGTGTGTTGCGTAGCTAGGACTGTTCACAAACATGCCCAGTGGGTGTGGTCAAAATAAATTTATTTTATTTTTCCTTTACAACTGAGATGCTAAGGCCTTCACTGAAAACTAAAGAGGTAACATCAGCGGCTCACAGCATGATGTGACTGGACTTAAAGGACTATTTACAGATCTGTAGAGAATTTATAAGACATAGATCTTTCTTTTGGGAACAACCCTTTTTATCATTAGAATACATGCTTTCCCTCATGCAGAATAAGACCCTGTGATTTCGCAATACAGAACAAAAGCTCAGAGCCCCTGAAACGTGACACAGAAGAGGGTGGTATTTAGGCAAATGGAGCAGTAAAGATAACTGCTGCCCTGACACAGAACCTGCTGATGCAAAACCCACCTGTGGAGTACCCTGTAAATACCCTCACTCCACATCTGAACTCTGAGCAGATCCCAGCCCATCTGTTCCTTCACTACTGGCAAATGTTCACCAAGGAAGGACTAAAAGGCTACATGTGTCTCACCAGTAGTTGGTATCATTGACTCAGCATCAGAGAATACCAGAACATCCCCAAAGTCAGGAGGACTGAAACACTGCACTGCTGGCAAGGAGACACCACGGTCAGTTTAGCATTTATCTGCTCCAGTAACTGTGGAACACGTAGTTGAGTACATCTGCTACATACATTTATTTAACCTGGTGAAAAGTCATGTGGAGAGGAGAATGAGCTCTGAATGCTTTTACACATTTACAGTTGCTGGGAAAAACATTTGCCTTTAAATCCACATGTTCAATATATCCATCTCACTTTGAGTCTGGCCTTCTGAAAGGAAAATTCACAGTCTGGCATTGGGGATGAAAAAAAACTGAGAGAAAAATCCCTATTGACACATTAAATCAGACATGTTTGCAGGGCCGCCAGAGACAGCAATTACTCTGCTGCAGCTTCTGTGGACAGATTACAGCAGAAAACACTGACTGCTACCAGGTAATTCTACCTGCTAATTACTTGGGAAGACTCAGGTACTAAACTGACCCGAATGTTTTCACGGGTCCTGGGACCCATTAAAGGAAAGAACTTTCAAAAGCCACATAGTGATGCTGACAGGAACTCTGGAGCTGTTGAAATTCCATCAAAAATATTCTTACAGTATAATGATTAGAGTTTCAGTCAGCCCCAATCTGTGCATTCACATTTCTCAGCAGTTATAACAAAAAGAAGTGCATTAATGGGGTGGTGATTTTTTTTCCCCATATATTTTTTTTAAATCATTCCTTTTTTTTTTTTCTTCCAATTCTGACTAAAAAGTGCCCACAGCCCCTGATGTGTGTGCAACACACAGAGCCCCAAGCACAAACCAACCCAGCACAGAGCTGGCTTTGCTCCTGCAGGATGGCCTGGCTTGCCTTGCACTGGCAGGACAAGTGGGCCCTGTGAGGGGCTGTCCCCAGTGGCACAGTGCGCTCTGGCACCACTCTGAGCCTCCAGGACCTGGGCAGCACACAGGGCAGGAGCTGGAGCTCCAGCACTGCTCAAAAGGGAATGCTGGGGGGAATAAAACCAATTGTCACATCCCTACCATTAACTCCCCACAGAGGCGATGACTTGCAATTTTTTCTGCCATGCTGAAACAATACCTACAAAGGTCAGAACTGGGAACCCAAGTTGCAAACAGCTTTCTCCTGTGGCAATAACCTCCCTAACCCTCCTACCAAGAATGCTCTGGTCAGAACATCTTCTTTCTTTGACAACTATTCGCCAAAAGAACTATTAACCATTGAATGTCCAGAAAGAACCTCAGACCAAGGTGCAAGCATCTTGCTATCTTAGAAAAGGTCCTGCATGCAATTACCAAGGCAGAAAAATACACACAGAAAGCATAAAGAAGCTTTGTGTAAATAAATCTGCATCTACCACCACTTTGCAGTAAGCACATGCACCCCATGGAGGTCTGGGTTGTCCAGTGTCAGGCAATAAATCAGGCTGAGGTATCCTCAGGCCAGGAGCACACAGCAAATATTAGAGACACACTGTTAAGTTCACATTTCTAAGCAGCATTTCTTTCAGTGCCTTCTACCACACAAAGGTAAGTGGAAAATTTTGTCAGAGCTCCAATACACAGGCAAAGCCCAGATAATCCAGGACCCAGAAAATCTGCATTTCACATCTAAAAATTCAAATCTTCTATGGCAAAGACAACCTGCCATTTGCCATTCTGTAAGAATTTGGGTATAATTAAATACTGCTAGAGATGCAAGGAAAGATGTGTTATTTCCTGTGAGGAAAAAAGGGTGACTTAGAGGTTTTTAATATTATAGTTATTGCTTTTCAGAAAGTCTCCTCAGGAAACATCAGAAAATCCCTTCTCTCCAAATAGACAAGCCTAAAATTACAGATTCATTAAATCAGTATGTGGGTAAGAAGTTTCTTCATATAGTATCACTATGTTTAAAACAGAAAAAACACAACCTCCTTTCATCTGGTGAGGCTGAGCAATCTGTAACAAAAAGAGAATATATAAACAAAGCACACTGCTCCCTGGCACAGTCTTTGCTGTCAAAACTTGCTCCTGCCCAGGGTCCATTTCCCAGTCCTACATGCATTTAAACTACCACCATCCCAAACTGTTATTTTGGGGTTGCATTAAACACATCAGGATGTACCTATTTAGTCAGAAGTGATGCCACCAGCCTTTTAGGTTGACACCAAAAACATCTGATCAAGGCTCTGCTACAGAATTTAATCCACTAGGCAGCTGCCTAACATGTGAAAATATTTTCTATACAGTGCGTCTTACTATTCACTTTACTATATCCAACAAAGAGCCCATTAATCTTTTTTTGAGATTATAGCATACATGAAATTATTAAGAATGGTGCAGTAAGAACATGAAATAAACAAGTTGAGGATTGTGAGATATATATATATGTGTGTGTGTGTGTGTGTGTATATATATATGGTTTAGGCCAACCTGGTTATCATCTAGTGAGTGTAACAAAACAGAATAACTATGGAGTAAACACTTCCATAAATACTTTGAGCTGCACTAATCTGCCTATTCCATCAGACTAATCTAATTTATCTGAGCCAGTAAACCAACAAAAAATGTGAGCTGCTCACATTTTCCCACAAATAATATCCCTTCCCATTGTCTGTGACCACCAAAACTCTTGGCCGCATTTAACCAGATTTTGGTAAACATCACCATTAGGAATGATTTTTTTCTCCCCCAGACTTTGCTTCTCTTCTGTAAAATGAGCAGCAATTATCAGCATGTGAGTTCTCCAGTTAGAAAGGGAACCAGGTGTCCAAACCAGGACTCAGTGGAAGCTGATAATTATGTATGCCTAGAGATTCTCTGGTTTAGTGGATCTTGCTACCTCCAGAGCCAACACACAACTCCTGATAACAAGGCACAGAGGCAGCAGCTGCCCTCTGGCTCTGTACTTCTGTGGAGATGCAAACGACTTGATGACAGCTTTGCTAAAGCTGGATTTTTAGATTCTTGCTTATGACTATACCTTGCTTCAACAAGGTGCTCAGATCTGATGCTGTTTTCAACAGGACAACAGTCTCACCAGAAACAAAGATCACAGGGCCTTGAAGTTAAAGCTGCGCTCGAGGCCTTGCTCGGTGGCTGCTTCTCCTTCCTGACAGCGCTCTGCATGCCAGAGCAGTCCTGCAGGGGGGCAGAGAGCTGCCCAGGGGCTCCTGCAGGGGGGCAGAGAGAGCTGCACAGGGGCTCCTGCAGCGGGGCAGAGAGAGCTGCACAGGGGCTCCTGCAGGGGGGCAGAGGAGGCTGCACAGGGGCTCCTGCAGGGGGGCAGAGGAGGCTGCACAGGGGCTCCTGCAGGGGGGCAGAGAGAGCTGCACAGGTGTTCCTGCAGGGGGGCAGAGAACTGCACAGGTGTTCCTGCAGGGGGGGCAGAGGAGAGGCTGCACAGGGGCTCCTGCAGGGGGGCAGAGGAGAGGCTGCACAGGGGCTCCTGCAGGGGGGGCAGAGGAGAGGCTGCACAGGGGCTCCTGCAGGGGGGGCAGAGGAGAGGCTGCACAGGGGCTCCTGCAGGGGGGCAGAGGAGAGGCTGCACAGGGGCTCCTGCAGGGGGGGCAGAGGAGAGGCTGCACAGGGGCTCCTGCAGGGGGGGCAGAGGAGAGGCTGCACAGGGGCTCCTGCAGGGGGGGCAGAGGAGAGGCTGCACAGGGGCTCCTGCAGGGGGGGCAGAGGAGAGGCTGCACAGGGGCTCCTGCAGGGGGGCAGAGGAGAGGCTGCACAGGGGCTCCTGCAGGGGGGGCAGAGGAGAGGCTGCACAGGGGCTCCTGCAGGGGGGGCAGAGGAGAGGCTGCACAGGGGCTCCTGCAGGGGGGCAGAGGAGGAGCTGCACATGCAGTGAGCTGCACACTGCAGATATGCTGAGGAAACAGAAGGATTCTCCTGATGCATCTGTGAGTACAGGACAGGCAGATTTGTTTCCCTAAAAGTTGTGCCAAGTTTCAGCAGTGATCTGTAAGAAAATTATTTTGTTTCTAGGCTCTGTTGCTGATATATAATCAGCAGATAATACTTGCACAACATTTCACCAACTTGTGGAATATTGCAAACATTAATATCCATAGAGCACAATGAGCAGGGGACTGAGAAGACTTACTAATGCTACTTCAAGACCACCCCCAGTGGCTCATTAGCAGTTGACTTTACAGTTATGCATGCAATCTTCCACACGGGCCACCTCCTAGGGAAAACAGATGGTGAGGAAGAGCCTTCTTTCCCCTTACCACCATCCCTGCAAAGAAGTAACTTCTCTATTTTGACAGGTAGTTTCCCACAATTAACATTTAACTTCACAAAAAGAAAAAAGTATTGGCGTGTCTTGGGCAAATAAACAGCTACACCCAGGAGAAACTAACACATTCAAAACAAAAGCGATTTTCTGTATTGGAAAAATTATATCTATTTTTGGCCTTTTTTTTTTGGTCCTTTCAAGAAGCTTGTGATCGTTAGCGACATATTTGGTCAGTGCTTCAGCTGGATGGTAACACGTTTCTGTAGAAAAACAAATGAAATGATGACAAATGAAATTATCTTTTAACTCTCTCGTTGGTTTATGTATTTCTTGGCATTACCAATTTTGTTCTCACAGATGTCCAGGAATGCAAAAGAACTAAAATGTGTAGCTAGTGCCAGCAGCACAATTCTGCCTCTGACACAGCTCAAATAAAACTGTGTCATATATAAATATTTTACTGAGTCCATGGATAACTTCTGTTCCACACCATGGCACTGGTCCTAATGTCAGGGAGGACAAGTAAGGCTCATGGCCCTCCTTTCATTATGCAATAATATTTATCTGTGAGGTAAAAACCACATCTGAATCACTGAGCCTTACTTTCACCTGACACATAAATTTAGATAAAGCCACAAAGACAAAGCTTCCTTCTTCAACCTTCACAAAAAATATTCCAAAAAGACATTAAAAGGACAGATCATCTTTTTCACAAAGACAGAAATGTTTTACACAAGTCTAACATGTCTCATAATTGTTTCTGTGCTTGCACTGTAACTGATTTAAAGGTATTTTTTAAAAGACAAAGATCTGGATATTTTATTTACAAGAGCTATTGCAGTTTTCAGCAATTAACTCCTGATGCTTTGAATGGAAGGATGCAAGAGGACCATCACAGGTCTCACTCTCTAGAAACCCTCTGCCTCTAGCAGCAAAAGCACATACACTAACAAACTGGAGAGCTCTTCAATAACAGCTGATTTATATAAACTACAATGGTTTCTACTGAGCTAAATGTATTTATAACACATTGCAAGATATAAATATGCAGCAGGAGGGGACCCCATGCTTTGCATGTCTTTTGATCAGGCACTGTGTTTATTGTCACTCATTTTAAAATAAGATGCCAAAGTAGAAGGGACTTCAATCACAGTAACCCTATCTCATGGTGGTTTCAGAGAGCACCCTCCAGCAAAATGCCTAATTAGCAGCATTTTCTGAAGATTTGGGGCACCCAACTTGAGACAATCTGTGTCTGATTTCCAGAGATGCTGAACATTCATAGCTCATGTTGGATCAGAAACAGCACAAGGTAGCTTGCCTGAAGGGCAGAGATGCTTCACAAGACCAGACATTACAAGACACAGGATGGGTGGTCACTTCAGTCTGAGCACACACCCAGAAGCAACAGAAAACATCACATGTTGCCTGATTCCATCAGCATAAAATTAAGCTTCTTTTTTAACAGACAAGCAAAATTAAAAAGCTCTGGTTTGTATTTGAATTGCTGTTTTGAAGACTGTGACATCTGTTGTCGAGTTAAGCATAAGCAGCATCTCATATACAGACTCACTTATTTTTCCTGTGTAGCCTCTATATTTTAAGTTGTTCTTAATTTCTTTTTTTCTGTTCTTAATTTCATCTTTGACTCAGATTTTGTATAGAACTGTGATTTTGCAAACGATAAGGTACATCCAGGAACTACTCGAATGTATTCCTTGCAGCAAGAATGAAACTCAAGAAATTTAGGTACATTTACCAGATGCCTCAATAATAATGCTAGAATTAAAGGGACAGAGGAAAAGAATCTCCTTTTCTAAGTATATTCTTAGTTCTGGAGGCAAAGTCAGACAAGAAAGTTCTTGGTTTAGAGAGTGGGCAACTTGTTCTTGGTGAGGGAATAATATTTGGAAAGATTTGGAAAATCTAATGAATGGTATGTTTGCTTTCTAGCTTCTTTTACAGCTGCTGGTTACGTATCTGATGTGACTGTCATTGATAGGAAGATAGTGCACTGATTTTTATTAAGGGCAACAAGCGTCTAAAGGCTGACCTAAACAAAATGTCATGTTTGCAGAGCTTTGAATTTGAATTTAAATGCTTTCAATTACTGAAACACATTTTAGTTTTTGCCTAAAAGGTGATGTGGGCACAATGATAAAATAGACTAACTGATGGGGCTGCAGACACCAAACCCTCAGTTGGTGGTCTCCAACTGAGAACTATTTGAACTGTTTCAGATATGTGCCCTAGGGAAAGTGAAACAAGCTTCAAAATTCAGATAAATGTTTCTAAAGCTATTGCTTATCTAGCAGAGTTATTGCTTTGCAGACAAACATTTTCAATCTATGGAAGGATGTGGACACTGAAATACCAGAAGGGATAGCTCTCAATTCCCTTGGGCATAAACTAGTCCAGTTGAAAATTTTGCACATGGAAAATTTTACTTCATTGTGATTAACAGGTTTCATTGCTACAGCAACTAACTGGCAGTGTGTTTATCTGCTCCACAAATTATTAATATCCTGTGTGCCCGCTGCAATATGCTGTTACCAGGTAAGCCCTTTTACTCCCTCTAGAAAGGGCTCAGGAAGGATAAGCAGCATTGCCTTCTCCAATAAATAAATTTGAAAAAAATAAGCTGCCAGCATACAGAGGTGTTAATCTCTTCCACTCAAGAATTATGAAGAGGAAAGTAATATGGTCTGTAAATTGTGCAGGCAGCCCAGGAAGCTTGGTTCAGTGTCACTCCATGGGAGAGGAGGGTCAAGATGAGGGGGATGACTTGTTCATGGAACTCACAGTCTAAAGGCATTTGGCATTTCATTCCCCATATTAAACAGATACTTTATAAACATGCCTGCCCAACCACAATGGATTTTCTCATGAGTTGCTAACTATTTGTTATAGGTTCAGTCTTGCTTAGAGAGCAAGAGAATAGAGAGGGCACCCATTCCAAAGGGCTGCCTTAGCACAGTCACAGAGATGTTCAAGTAAAACAATCAGGGTCACAGAGAAAAAAAAGGATCTGCAGTCAGCAATCTCAAACAGATAAAAACAAATGTGATCCCTACAGAAATGTACAGCAGTCTGAGAGATACCCTACAAATGTGTCTCCCTACTTATAGCTGCATCCTTCTTCGGATTAATTCCTCAGAAGGACTTCAACTTGACATGTTACTGCCTTGAAAAATGTTTCCCTGCACTGTCACCCTACTAAAATGAGAACTATCCTCTTGCTCCGCAATTTCAGAGGAGTAATGTCTGACCTAGGGCAGAACCTTCAGGTTTAGAGTCAGTAGAAGTGCAGACTGTCAAATTCTGCTGCAACAGTTCTGTTCTGGGGTAGTGCCAGGCTTTGCCTTGAGAACTGATCCACAGGAGTACCTGGGGTCCACTAGAGGGAAGCCCAAACAATGGGATGAACGTGACAATTGCTGTTCGGCCTCAAAGACTAGACACGGGTCAATTCTATTTGGAGGGAGCAAAATACTTCCTATGTTACTACTACAATTTGTAAAATGAGCGCTTAGATTTCACATTAACAACTATGTTCTGAAAGAAATCAAAGAATGTATAGTATCACCCTCCATACTGCACAGATTCAGGAATTATGAAGAGGGGGAAAAATCCAGTCTGCATCGCTAGGAAAGTTTATAAAAAATTCAGAAATATTTAATAATTTACAGAGTCAGACCACTGACCTTAAAAGTTTATGTTAAAAAATTAAGAACCTCAAAAAAAGCTATTCAAAAATACAGATTACACTTAACATAGATTATTTTTCCCCAAAATTATTAAATCTGAGTGAATTCAATAAAAAATTTAAAATTATATATGAACACAATTACATGCATAAGTAAGTGTGATCAGATCTGAGAACTTCAGAGCACAGCTATGCAGCATCAGGCTGAGGCAGTGAGTGAGTGTGGCACCTATGGAAAAAGCCTCTCTGAGGCACTAACAATTCTCATCCATGCTCAGCTGCTGACTGGCACAATACTGAGGACATTTGCAGCAAATATTTATTGTGAAAATATTGGCAAAATATTTATTGTGAAACTCATCTGAATTTAGATTTCATTGCAAATCAGACAACAATCCCTTTCTCTTTCATAGCTCATGTATGAAAAATTATCTCAAAACATCAGATTCCTTCTTTCCATCTTATTACACCTAATCTATTCATCACACAGGCCATAGTAAAACAACATTGGAACAATGATTTAAGAAACACAGCTATGATCTGAAATCTGGTATAAAAAAGGATGTGCTTATTAAGTGTCACTAATATGGCATTCAATGGAATAAGTGTTAACATCCTACCTGAACAAAATTCAAAACCCAATTAAGAATGACAAACATATCCTTCACATCTCATTAAAACTATTATACAGATTTATTGGTACAGAATACCAGTAATTTGGTCAGTTGGCCAGCAATTAATCCCTAGGGATACACTCTTTAAAGTAGTTCATTATTCACTGTGAAGAAATAAGTACACACTGCAAAAATAACAATCCCTTCACTTGAAAGGAACTTTTTTTGGATTTCAGTTAAAAAAAAAAAGAGAGAGAGAAAGAAAACAGTGTTAACTTGCATGCATGAGAAGTGTATCTTTGATTGCCAGGTGCTGAAATATCTTGCTCAATTTGCCTTGACTTAGGAAGTGCTCTCTGATCTCAAAATTGTTGATGCTATAAAAGAAGACCATTGTCTTAAAAGAGCAAAGCAGACAGTACTATAAAAATAATGAGCTGGGAAGACTCTTAAGCCTTTTATATAATAGAACCTCTCACTGCACTGAGGAAGATTCCCTCAAGGCCCAGTGTAGCTCTTTACTTTTATTTTGGTTTAAACAGGCAAACACCATAGCAGCAACTAAAAAGGCCACTTATTTACTAAGCATTCAAAGTCTACAGCAGTTAAGAGGATTAATTGTCTTCATGCATATGAAATTTAAACATAGGAGATTAAAGACAAACCTACCTGGTCACACACAACTAACTTCAATTAACCTATCTACACCCCCTAAGCGTTTTTGTTAATAAGCACAGACCACGGTCCCAATTCAGTTGCTGATCCTGTGACAAGTTTTCTCCCTGTGAACTGAGAGAGGAGCACCATCAGAACACAGCTTCAGAAGGAAAAAGAATAAAACCAAAACTCTTGGAATAAACTGTCAAGCAGCAGCTGCAAGAATAGGACAGCTGGACCCCAGTGAAAAATATACATGGAGACCTCCCCAGCCAGCTTCCAAAATTACTGGCATTTAAGCATCCAAACACTAGAAGCAACTTTAACATAATTTGAAATTTGAAAACAACTCCGACTGCAATTGTGGCACAGGAAATGTCAAAATCTATAGCTGCTCCACTCATTTCAATGACATTACAGTGCTGAAGTGATTTATATCTATCACATTAAACATCTCCTAATGGTGACTACAGCCATTTTATTCTTACATAATTAAATTAATAACAGTCAAACTTCATCTCTGCCTGGGTACAAAGCTGTGTTCTTTCTGACCTTCACCATAGAAGAGGTTGCCAACAAAGAGCTGCAGCAGTACTAAGCCTTGAATAGTACACGCTTGTCAATATTGGTTTTCAGTATTAGAATCAAGTCCAGTTCTTCTTAGTGATGCTTTTTTCACAACAAAATACTATCTTGAAATCTTCCTCTACTAATTGCAATCATTGCAATAGACCAATGGCTGAGAATGTGGGGGAAAGAGGAAGCCTTAAAGACTCTTGTTGAAGACTGTCAGTGTTGTAACCACGGGGTTTATTTACTCAGAATGTACAGGACTTGTCCATAAAAAAGTCGAGACATTTCATTTAATCATATGAACAACGTATTTTTTATCCTGTAAGGGCAACTGAACACTGGAACACATTGCCCAGACAGACTGCAGTGTTTCCATACTTGAGGCTGTTCAAACCCAGCTGGACACAGCTACGAGTAGCCTGTTCAGTTGACCCTGTTCTGAGCAGGACGGTTGCACATCAGGATCCACTCTACCCCAATTGCTCTCTGATTCTGCAGCAACTGTTATAATAGTGGTACCCACTGCTTCAGTCCCCCAGCAGAACAGCAGCAACAAACCCCCTCTCCACAGAGTCAGAAACCTCTGTAACTCATCCATGGTATGGATGTTTCCCTGCTACCTATCTTCTGATACTTCTGATTTCAAAACACAACACCATTTCCAGCAGCACCCCCCAAAATGTCATATTACAAGTCCCACATTCCAGATAAGATGTCATGGATTTTTCAGGGTTTTTAACAGTGGTTACACTGACACCTGTCACATCATGTGCCTTTCCAGTGAACAGAGCAAAGTACATGGAAATTCAGTGACAAAGAGTCACATAGCAAAACTGAGCCTAGGATCTCTACATTCTCTGATTAATAGTTCATTAAAAGGGGTCTTGAGATAATATCACTTTTAACCATCACTTTCATTTGTAAAAGTGTCTATTCAAACAGATAATTTTCTGTGACTGTGACTTTTACTCCTCCCTCTGAAGTGCCAGCAGAATTATTGTCTAATTTTGCTAATTTCCAACCCATTACACCTGCACAAGCCCATGTGCTCTTCACAGAAGCAGCACTATCAGAATTTGGCCTGATCTGCTGCGATGGCACATAAAGAGCACCCCACAGAAATTGTGCAGAATCGCCAGTTCAGAAGGGAATACCTGGCTGACACAGCTCCCCTCCCCTGAAGCCAGGCCTTTCCTGCTGCACACCCTTCCTACTAACTCTCCTCATAACTCTAGAGACCTGAAGGAATCCATAGCTCTAGATTAGGAATGCTACTTTTTTTTTCATCCAGTTAGGGTAACACACTCTCTTCTAAATAAACTGCAATTAGAGCAGCTCTAGATAGGTGCTCTAAAGTCTGGTCTCAAGCGTATCACATTGGCCACAGGAACAATTAGTTCACTAGTAAAAAAGGATAGATTTTCAGTGTAAGAAATTGTGTAAGAAATTTTATGTGTTCTCTCCTGCCACATTTCATGGCCAGACAGCTGACTTCATGATTTCTGGGCATCCAAATTTTGGACATAGAAAGATAACAGTAAATCTAATTGGTGACAGATGGACCATGGCACATTTCAACAGTTTCTCAGTGACTGGAACCTTTCTCTTAATAAATAAATGCAGTAAACCTGTGAAAGTTCTTTAAATAGAAATTGTTAAATATCCAGTGAAATACAGACTTGAGGCAGAGACAAACCCTATGTACCTCTTGCCTGTAATTTCCTTAAATATTTAGGCAGGACCAGTGAGTTTCTTGCCCCATTTTTAAAGGAACAGAATGATACATGATGTGAAAAAATTTTCAAGTCATCTAGTTAGATTCCCTGGTTTATGTTTCCTTCTTGAAGGCTTCTTCACTAAAGAACTGTATATGACAACATCTGGAAGTGCTGTAACATGATTCCAAAATCAGGGAACAGGTTTATTTTTTAAGGTTTTTTTTTAAAAAGTAGGGCTTTAACCATGTAGCAAACACTTCACAAAAAAACCCAGCATTCATTTACACTAATTCTCTCATTTGCAAGCAGAATGCATTTAGTGTAAATATCACTAGCAGGCTCAAAAAATCAGGAACCAGAACCTTAAAAAAATTTTTTTTAATCATGTCATGATTTTTTTTTTTTGCAAAATGGAAATTCAGCCATAGAAATAAGAACTTATGTGGTTCATAAATGATATCAAAATGTATATCAAAATTAAGAGGACAGAATATTAGAAATTATTGTGTGGTAGCTACACAGGAAAATAAAATGCAATTATTCATTTAATAATATCTTCCCCTAGAAATGATGTATTTTAGACAGAAACAGTCTGACCTTGTACACAGTCACAAAACTCAGGCCAGTTGCAAAAGCTGGGCATTAATCAAGCAAAACCAGCTGGTTTTGAATAAAGATCCAAACAGAAACAGCAGATTAAACTAGAACTAAATTGTATGGAAATCTGACACCCCAGCGCCCCTCTGCAGCTGCCCTTGCAAAGCCATTTTTCCCTTGGCTGCAGTGCCTGCATGGACCCCACCAGCACAAGGCAGCACCAAACACCTCCTGAATCTTCCCCTGCCGTGCCACAGGCGGGTGGTGCTCTCTGACTCACAGGGGGAGAGGAGAGGGGCACAGAAATGAACGGCTTGGTACTCAAGAACAACTGGCACAGCTAATCCCAGGCTGTGCAGCTCCAGGCACAGGGCCCTCAGTGCAACACCAGCACTTCTAAAAGCTCATCTCTGCTTAACTGGGGGGAGGGGAACACCAACAAATCTGAAATACATCATAAGCTTGAGTATTCAAACCATCAAGGTGAAGCATGAATTAAAATTCCACTCTATCAAAATACTGCTAAGTAGGAGGTGTTTCTCTCTTGTTGAAACTCCTCTGCTTGATATAAGTAAAATTTATAATGAAAAAAGACATCTCATCTACAGTTCAGTATTTAGGATATTACCCTGAGTACCAGACACCTAAATTTTGATTTGTCCTGCAAGGTAAAAAAAACAAAAGTAAATTTTAAATAACAATAAAAGAAAAAAAATTCTCTCTATGCAAGTATTCTGGTCATATCTCAGCACACCATAGTTCCTCTGCTTTTGGTTTCAGCTGCTTTGTGCATGAGCACCATTCAGCTGCTGCCTGCTCAAAAAGTGCCTCTGCAATTCAACTTCGCTGATCTTGTTGCAGAGCTCTGGTTGAGGTAGCAAGGGCAGAATGATTTTAAAACAGTCATTGCCACTTAAAAGGAAGATCAAATGCCTAACAGCTTACATAGCTGTTAAGTATATGTGAGATTCTGAGCCAAAATTATCAGTCAAAAGTCACAAAGAAAGTCTGAGCCTCCAAAAATCAAAGCATTTTAATCACAACCTGTTATTTCAGCATATTCCATACACGAGCAAGAAATCACTGCATTATAGAATTAATCAGTTGCAAAACTTTTTTTTTTTTTAAAACCTGCAAAAAATGTAGAAACTGGCCATGTGTCAAGGTTATTCAAGATTAGTTGCTGAATTCATTAAAAAGACAGACAGGCTTGTGTCATCAAACATGATTTCTCAGTCCCAGAGTGTCATTTCACAAATCATTGATAACCTCATCAGGTGAGGTAAGTCAGTTCACATTTCAAAGATAAAGCCCTAAATAATTGCCTTAGCAAAAGTAATGAGGATTATGAAAACCAGAAAGTTCCAATTTTATCAAAACAAATATGAAAAATACTTTTGAAATAAATTCTAGGTGTTCTTACATATTCTAAAGCATCATTTTTTACCTATACCTTTAAGACCACAAACAAGATGTCAAAATCCCAAACAAGGCAGCTTTTCTTTCTAAATATTTGCTTCCTTCAAGCTTCAGTACCAGCTGAAATCCAACACCCATGTAATAGCACACGATACGATTTTTTTTTAAATTATGTAATACACAAATTTATGGCAAATGGTGCATTAGGCACAGGTATTCTAATGTTTATTACCAAGCCCCAGTTATCTAAAATTCCTGGTGGCTGAAATAATGCTGCTGTACCTAACTATCAGGGGAACTTATTTAACATGACTAACTGAAACCCTGATCCTCTGAATTCATATTCCCTCTGACATTTGGATTATTAAAGCTAAAACTGCTCTGAAAAAGAAAAGGCTAAAATGAGCTAAGAGGCAAAGACTTTTCTAATGACTTTGTTATTTTAAAAAGAATGCCAGGTGATTACCCAGGCAAGAGGAAGCCAGAGTCCCCAGTTGGAGTGGCCTGCGGTGCACTCGGACAGGACGCTGGAAGGCACAGCCCGAGACACGAGGTACAAGAGTTACAGTAATGTGATTACACGGCTGCACAGTTCAGGAATCTGAAAATCCTGATGGTTCAGTTGCAATTCTGCTGGTCATTTTGTGTATGTAATTATTATTGATTTACTTCTTGACTCAATCTCAGAGAAGCACAAAAAAAAAAATCCAGGTGTAAATGTAGGTTTTAAATGGTATTTTCATTTGGCATTAATTGTTTTAATGGTGTTTTTAATTCTGCTGTCTAAGATATATTTCTTTCTCTTGACTTCAAGTTATCACATACTGTGCTTTAGCAAAATGAAGCGATCAAGTGTGGAATGGGCACTGAAGGCAAAGACTCAATAAAAGAGCAGCATGCTTTTCAATCTGGCCTTTTAAAACATCCACTATCAGAGGGCTTTGGAGGTTTAAGGGATTAGATACCATGACACATCTGTCAGATTATTATGTAAGAAAACCCTCCTGCTGTTTTCTGTGGGGAGAATATCTGCTGTGGAATATGTTTTAAAAAATTAAAAACAAAAAGACACAAAAAAGGCAATATTTGCTTCATAGTTTTTTTTTTTTTCGTGGGAAAAAAAAAAGATAACTTATTTTTCCTGGCCTAAAACCAAATTATATTTAGCACTCTGACTGCAGGCTTCTATCTGAATATGGATTAGCAGAATGCACATGCTTTTACTGTTCACAACAGAGATTATGCAAAGATATCAGGATTTGTAGGTTGGCCTAACTTAGCAATAATTTACAGAGCCAGGAATCACTGACAGCATGCAAAGAATTGCAATGAAATGGGAAACGATAATTCATGTTACATTCCAGTTACATGCTTAAAAGCTCTTTAAATGACTGCTAAACTTAGGAAGCTTTTCTGTCTAAAACAAAAGCCAAAATAATTTCATGAAAAATACTCAGTATCATCCCACCACTCACACGCTTTGTTTGGGTAACACAGTTACATCTTGTCGGTGCTGTGGCAGCAGTGTCCTGCTGCTGAGGGCACTGCAGAGCAACAACCGATCTCCAAATTCACATCACACATGGCTGGAAAGCTGCAGCTTCATTAAAATTATTATGAGGAGCAGAAGTCTGAAACCATCATCCACCACCAGTTGGATACTACAGATTTAAACAATTATTGTAAATTCTGTATTGGTCCATTCTGATCTTCAAGTTCTGCAATTGCCATGCCCCTGCTGAGTTCTTTTAGACATCTCGCCCTTACAGCAGGGGACCAGATGATGCAGGGCTGTTTAGGTGGTAAGAGCTACAGTGCTGTGCTACACAAACAAGTCACAGAGGCAAACACAGCAAGAGCTGAATTGGATGTTTCTCCTGTTCCAATAAATTTTCTCTCTCCTAGCACTTGAAATCTACCTTTGCCAGGAATTCCATTACCAACTGCACAAAGCATTTTAAATTCTGCTTTGCATAGACATGAACAGAAAATAATTGTCAATAGATAGAAGCTAGAAAGAGGCAAACTCAAAATAATCAAAAACACAGAGTGCCACTACAGATTATGATCAGGGAAACAGAAAGGGCTGTTTGTTGGTTTGGGTTTTTTTAATAGACACGTGCATATATATAGATAAATAAAGTTTCTCCCAAATTTGACCTTCACAGAAGGATATTATCACCCTGAAAAGTAATCCCTGCTCAAGGATCAATCCTAACTGGTTTTTTTTATACTGACATTATCACAAGTTGGAGTTACAGGGTTCCAGTCTCAAGCACTAACCCATTACTCTCAAAGGGTGCAGGCCAAAGCAAGAAACTCCTGTGCAACTGCCCAGAGAGTAATAGGGCACTTCCTGAGCACAGGAACCTCCCAGCACTGACACACTCATTTGCTCAACATTTCAAAAACATCATCCCACTTACAGTGGGGCCCTTGTTTCTTCCTCTTTTCCTCACCTTCTGCGAGTTGGAATGTCTAGGAGGGGTGTTCTTGCCCACACAAACTCATTTCACCAAAATTTCCCTGAATTTATACTCTACAACTGGCAGGCCCATGTTTTCACTCTTGGCATTTCTGTAAACCAGAGCAGAAGGCTTACAAGGACCAAAGAGCAGAGCAACAAGAGCCATGAAAATACACATTTCATTCTAAATAAGAATGGTTCAGTCATAACATGACAGATTATTTTGATGAATATATAACTTGCTAGTAAAGGATAAGCACCTTTTGTTCACAGAAATTGTACAAACTTAGTCTGGAAACATTGGGTCATGTTTGATCTCTGTGTGTATCACTGGCATTCATACTGAAGTCAGTTTAATTCACACTAATTTAACACAGTTAAATACTTAAAATACCATTCATGGCTGATGATGTACATATATAGCTAATATAGTGAGTTCAAAAACCAGTCAGTTCACTAACTACATTCTTCACAAAAAATAGTTTCTAGGAAACTATGTGCCAAAATGTGGATTCAGCAATCCATGAGGGTCTCTCGTTTAGATGTCTCTTGTGCAAAAGCTCTTCCCTCAGCTGGGTATCCTAGCCTGACTTTACAAACCTTGATAAATCTCATTAATCAGGAAAGAGGGAATACTCTTTCCTCATATTGTAAGTCAGAATTAGGAAAGTGAGTTCAGTCTATAAAACCAAGTAATCCACGAGGTCGCACAGCAGCGTTCCTAAATTCAGCTTTTTAAACTATGCCAACACTTCTCATTTGGACAGAATCACTGTACCCCGACTCTGTAGAAAACTAGCCAAAATTTTGTTGCAAGACCCCATACCTTTGCAACAGCAGTTTCAAAAATGCTCTGTTTCAATCTGAGATGTGAAACATCCAGAGTTCTAAGGCTTGAAAGCTTCAGCAGCCCCAGAATTACTAATCTATGCTTCTTTCAAATTATTATTTAGTCTGAAAATATTTGGAAAAAGGATGATGCCTTGGCTCATAGTCAGAAAAACAGCCCTTATTGAACACTAGTCTTCCAGAAATCTGGATTTAATTATTTTAAGCAAAATTCATGTGTACATGCATGCAGATCTGTAGAGATATATACATTTTGTCTTATTTACATGCAGTCCTTACATTTAGACTTTGGGCAGCTTATGCAGACATCCTTTCTAGTGGGATTGAAAAACAGGTTCAATCCAATGTTTATAAGCTGCTGGCAAAGAGATGTGAGCCTGGCTCTTGAGGGGCAGAGTCTGCCTGGCACACACAGGGTCACTCTCTGTGCACAGAGGTCTCAGATGAAGAGTTACTCATTCCAGCAGACACACCACAACAAACAAACACGGGCTCAAAGCCTCCGGCACAGCCAAACCTTGCTGCATCTTTGCTCAGCTCTCCAGAGCCCAACATACTCCCACACCGAGCATCTATCAGGGCTTTCCTTTTGTTCTTCATAGGGAACTTCCACAGAATACTCAAGTCTGAAATTAACTATTTATTTCTTTTTAAACAAAAGTAAATAGGGGCACATACATTCAAAAATCCAGGCTATAGTAGACTACAATTTCCTTTCCAGTGACACCCATACCTAGCACTTCCTGGCTCCAGCAAGGCTTTCATGCAAGGTTTCTACTAAAAACACCATCATTTGCTTTGCCTCTGGCCACATTTAAATTCAAACACTCCTATTTTATATACATCTCGTATTTCATTTCTATTACTATGCATCATCCCCATTCCTAATGACCATGATGGGATGATGGCTTGTTACAGCAATTTTTCAGGATTTTCTTTTCCTCTTCTCCTGTACTCGGACTCTCTCCACCCTGCCACAAGCCCAAAGATATTGTTCAGCTGACTCTTTTCTGGACCCTCTTAAGTGGATTCTAGTAAAGCCATTTTGACTACGGGATCTGTTGAAGAGTCTTTGCGGAGCTCAGGACGTGCTGTTGAGTCGTGGATGGCCACTGGCACAAGCAGCACTTTCAACTCTGGCCCCATCCCTGCCTGAGGACCCCAGGTTACAGAACACCCTCCCAAACGTGGGTCTACTCTGTGCAGCCAGTGTCTATAGAACAACTGTCTATCACTGGGACATTGGAAGTGACCAGAAAGTTTACAGATCTTAGTTTCTAGCGGCTTAGCAGGAATATAGCTGAAATTAACTTGGATCTCTTAACTCAACCCTGAACTAAAAGGGAAAAAGAAGTCAAATGATTCTTTCTCTCCTGCGCACAAGAAAGAAGGAGGAGAAAACTTTCCTTTTCAGCCTGGTACAGGACAGATTTGTTGCTCATGTATCCCTTTCCCACTGCAGTAGGATCTCCCCTTGTTTCAGCCTACAAAGATCACCAGATCTAGCACTGCTCTAAACAAGGTCACACCCCAACACCTTGATGCCAGCCAAGGGCCACAGGGTGCACAAATATACAGACAATGTAAACAACCAACTTGATATAACCAACCCCCAAATTCAAGTTATGAGAAATGACACAGGGAGGTTTTGGACACTCCAGGCAAGTGCTTCCAAAAAGAACCTTGTGCATTACAATGTCCTTGTTCTTTTATTTTGAGGATCATTTCTCTTTAGTTTTGCTTTAAAAAATTCACAGCTGCTAACTAAAGATGGACATAATAGTAGGAAAGGGACTTCAAGGAACTTTCAAATGCTTACCTAAAGTATTTCTGAGGGAATTTATTAGCTTTGGGGCTAGAAGGATTATTTAGCAAGATGAATCTGAATATTAAATAAAGTAGTCTACATACTCAGGATGGTGACAAATATTAATGCAAAAAAATAGCTCATTTCTAGGCCTAAAAGTGCTTTTTTTCCAAGTCAATCAAACACATAGCTGATCCCATGCCAAAGCATTTAATAAAACTAAAAATGTTAAGCACATTTTAATGCCTTTAGCCAAAAAAAATTCATGAATACAAATTGTGTTGTTGAAAAAAGTTTCTAGAAGGAAAGAAAAGCAGCAATGTTTCAGTAAATGTCTAAGCATGTATCCTAAATGCAGTCATAATGAAGGAGGAAACATATTGTACATAAACATTTGAAAGACAAAAATATGATCTATAAAACATACATCATCGATAACTACAAACCTAAATAATAATTGCACCACATTCATCACATTCAGAGGCAGGTAAAACAGACTAAAACAGAGGACAAGATGTTCCTGCCTACAGTGTAAAATGGCCCCTTGCCTGCAGCACATACAGTGTGCCTATGTTGCTCTCTTTTGGTCAATGTGCAGTACTGACACAAATTTCTCTGTGCAACAATTCCAGCCTTAAAAATACTTAGTCAACTCTGATTCCAAAACTAGTCTTACAAATGACCTTCAGCTTCTGATTTTAATCATATTAAAATGCTGGTTATATTTTCATCGTTATGGCATCTCAGAAAAGGCTAATGATGTAAAAAGTTAGCTGCTCTTGTCCTTGCCTCTTCACCAGGCTTACATGCCACAAGCTACTTTACCAAAGTGGCTCAAATACTTTATAATACTTTATCTACATGCACAAAAATATTAACCAAAAATATGTATTTTGAAAGGGAAGAATAGTTTTGGAAAAAATATTACGATCAATTGTTTTGGTTTTTTAACATGGCAATGGCAGCTGCACTTTACTGCACTGGAAGTTAAGGAAGGAGAAGCAAAGGCCAGCAAACAGTAAAGCATTCGCTGAAAAATTCAGTGTAAATACAGTTGTTTGTGTGTAGTGGCAGAATAAACAGGGTATGGAAATTAAAGCAAATGGATTTGTTCACTTCATGCTTGTTGAGAGACCCCCATCACAGTTCATAGAGCAGAGACCTAGCACAGCATCAAAACACAGACCTTCCCACTTCCTATACTGTCCTGCATCTCACCCTCTGTGGGCCTTCCTGCCCTCCCCATCCTCCTAGATTAAACTCTTCCTTAGCCAACACCTCACCAGTGATATCTTTAGATCCTTGTTTTCCCCATCTTTTGTCCTATTCTGTCTCCTCTGTGTTCACCTGCTTGCTTGTACATATGTTGCACTATAAAAATGTTTAATAGTAATCCCTGTCCTTTCCACCTGGGCTGCACAGAACTGCAGTAATAATGTTTATAACCAATTCTGTGTGGTAGTTATACAGAGCCCAGTAACCTTCAGGCTATTTCTCATTCAGGACAAATAATCTAAATTAAAGAGATTAATCCTTAGGGTACACATGGACTTAAGGTACTAAAGGAGGGCAAATACTTTGTTCCATTTATTTTTGTGAAAAAGTCTAATCATCAAAGGACAGTCTTCTTAATTTAAGCACCTAAAATGAAGCTTTCAAACCTATATGCATAAAAATAAGCAAAAATCATTCTTCATTAACATGAGAGAAAACTTATTGGTTCTCCTGGATTTTAGTGGCACAAAATGAAGTGCTCAGCATCTTTAAATCCTCTTTCTTTTACTGAGCTGTATTAACTGTGGTAACATATGATTTTAGCTACTACAGTTTAGAAGCTTTGCCCTTCTTCTGTGAACAACAAATAAAGGAATACAGAGATTTTGCATAAGTATAAAAAGAATAGCTACTCAAGGACTTAGTGATATTTAGAAAAATCTTATTTTTTAACATATTTCCAAAAGCTACTCATCCCACTTGATCCAGATGCACTTACCTAATCTGTAAATCAAAGAAATCACACATGGAAGTGTGAGAGTTAAATCAATGAAAGTTTCGGAACCTCTTTAATACTTCCCTAAAAACCTGTGAAGAAGCCTGTGTAGTTAAATTGCTGCGTCCATACACAGAACACAGTAATAGCAGCAGAACTGTTGTGACCGTGCCTTTTGATTAGTATTCCCACTACAGCTGCTGCCCCAGGAGTAACTAGAAGTTATACCTAATGCAGATATCATAATGAGTGAATTTTTAAACTAATTACTACATATAAATAGTAAAGAGAGAGATTAATGGAGCCATACTTCAGTCAAATGATTCCGCCAAAGTCATGAACGGTAAGAAGAGAAACTGAATAATTCATAAACAGCAACACACCTCTGGAGCAGAAACTGTAGTAGCTGTTTTAACTAATGGTCCAAACATGTATGTTTGCAACATACAACAGAATCAAGACAATAGTGTAATTCAAGGGACAGGATACCAGATAAGCTGTAATAATAGAAACTGGTCTCAAGAGGAACAGAATGACTGTAAGATCATAGAATCATCAAGGCTGGAAATGACTTCTGATGAAGTCCAAGCACTGCCAAATCCACACCTAAACCATATTTCTAAGGGCCACATTACATTTTTTTAATACTTCCACGGATGATGATTCCACCACTTTCCTAGGCAGCCTGTCATAATGCTGTTCAACCCTTTCAGTGAAGGAATCTTAAGTAAAGTCCATTTTAAATGTCCCCTGGAGCAATTTGAGGCTGTCTCCTCTCTTGGCTGGGAGAAGAGACTGACCTACTGCTCTCTCCAATTATTGTCCTTTCAGGTAATTACAGAGTGCACTAAGTTCCCTCCTGAGCCTCTTTTTCTCCAGGCTAAGCAGACCCAAAACAATAGATGTGAAGAGTTGAGAGAACCCTGAGAGATTATCTGCTACAGCCCTTCTCAGTCCTCTCCATCCTACTCAGCCCTAGCACCAGACTGCTGCTACCTCATAGTACCTCAGGGCAAAACCAAGGAGGAGACACCTGGGCTCAGCACAACAAACCTTGTGGATAAGTGTTTGATGTCTACACTCCCTGGTCACATGTTTTCCCAGGGTGCCCTTGCAATTTGTTATACAGCCGTAATTCTTTGTTTCTCACTTGAGCACTGCTTGCCAGCACCTCGATGCAATCACTTGAAGCTAGGCAGAAGACAGTGCTGTTCAAAAGAAAAAATGCATGAATTCCCACAATCTAACACAGAACAAATATTTTTTTGCTTTCTGCTTCCCTCAGAGAGTGACTTGTTACTTGTGAGCTAAATTCCAAAACAAGGAAGAACATTTTAAAACCACACTGCAATATGTAAGGACTCATTTTCAAACCCCTGACACAAGTTTAAGTCTAATGCTTGCTAACATGGGCAGAGGCGCAGTGATGTCTGCTCATCCTGCCCTGAGTTTGTCAAATCCCTTGCTCCACTGAATGCCACCCACTGCTGTATCTCTCTGGAAACCAGCCCCAACAAACTGCAAGGTGATTTTTTGCGCAACTCCATCAATTGTCTCTTGATCCCCACCCCATACAGCTCACCACCCTGCATGTCTTCCTTTGCTGCCATCCTGCAAGCCAGCTGTAGAGAGCAGAAGGGAAGCTGTCCCAGCCTGGAGACCAAGGGGAAGGGAAAAGAAAGGCTCTGTGCACTCTTCAGGCTGGAGTCTCTGCAGCTGGTGGGATGCAGCCTGTTACACCGTGACCCTTCACAGCTCACACCAGTCAATTCACTGTTGCTGATTTAATAACTCTTTAATTGGAATTATTTCAGTTACAGTTGAGCCCAAACATGAACAGAAGGCAGAAATCTGCTGGTTACAGTCCCTTGACACAGCTGATATATCCAAGAGCAATTTTCTACCACTGAGGCTTTATTAAGGGTCACAAATATTAGTTTGTCTTTTAATTTACAGTTTATAGAATAAATGCAAAGTTAAACACCAAATCCCAATAACCCATAGTAAGGGGGGAAAAATATCCTGAAATACTGAGCTTTAAAAGTTCAATTAAAAATAGAAATAAATTAATAGTCAATCAGTGTTTTTGCAATTATTCTTACTTTGATCTTTAAAAATCTCCAAGT
The DNA here is from genome assembly GCF_028551555.1 of Melozone crissalis. Lineage (NCBI taxonomy): Eukaryota > Metazoa > Chordata > Aves > Passeriformes > Passerellidae > Melozone > Melozone crissalis. Next base: position 19,385,537 of record NW_026535823.1, on the reverse strand, counting down.
TGATTTGTATCCTATTGCTACAGAAATCAAATCATTTTTACAGCTGATAAACACTCAAGTTTACTAGTTAATTAAATCCTTTTTAGATTTTCTCCCTCTCTTTCAATTTTAATGGAGCAAAAGTTTAAGCTTTTAATAGCAAAATGGAGCAGCATTATATCATTCTTTTAGTTTATGTTCTTAATTGCAATTACTGGCTTAAACAAGAGAACTCCTTTGGGGGCAGCTCAAGAAGGGTTTTTCTTCCTTAACTAGAGAAGTAATTAGAAAATACTTGGCTTTTCTATACCTCTGATAATCTACCTTTTTCTCTTACAAACAACTGCAAGGTTCCCATATCACCATGATGACATGAACTAGGTTTGTAAATTAATTCCCAGATTACATGTGACATACTTAGTTCATACAAGTCACACTATAGTGACGTTTCAGACTCCTGAATAACACTAATATTTTATGCTGCATTATAAAATACTAAAAAAGCAAATTTTCTGTAATGTCATACAACAAAATACATACAAACAGCAAACTGCCTATTAAAAAGGAGAAAACTTAAGGAAAGTACCTTTAATTTGTATTTTTCTAGGTATGTCTGACATCTCATTGCACAAATGCTGCTGGCCCTCATATTCCACCTGATAAAAATCACACAAGACCATAAGTTTAAAAAACCAAAATAAACACCAAACCACTTGACACTGATTGTAGAAAACTACTGCTATCTTAAGAATTGCTTCTCAGTTACATAGGGGTAGGATTATCTGCATTATTTGATGAAAGAGTGTTAGCAGGTACTAAATCTTCCAGAAGAAAATTTCCCCAGAAACAATAACTACCAGTACAAAAATGCCAGGGTAATTATTACTAGACTGCTCTCCCACTTGGCCTTGGGAACAAGAAAACATTAACTTGGGAAAAAAATCTCTCCCAAAAACTTTGAAGAAAATAATTAAAATAATAATACATAAGAAAAATCATCACTGGCAGTGCTAAAGCAATTCCTTTACTGCCATTGCACCAGAAAACCTGAGTCCTCTGTTCTGATGGGCTTGCAGCTGGAACTGGATTATTTCACCCGTGTTTCAAAGAAGAGAAACCTGCAGGTTGAGAGAGCCCTCCCTGCTCAGAGAGGATCATTGGTATTTTACAAGTTTTCTCATGCAGACTTACAAAGCTAAAATACAAAGAGAGGAATGTTAGAGGGATGGGAGGGAAGGACACAGACCCTGCTCTCAGCACCGTCGCTGCTGGAGGCGCTGGTTCCAGTGGCACAGGGGACACTGCTGACACCTGCAGAGGACAGAGGCAGAGCACAGCACGGGCAGTGTGGGAGCACAGCTGCAGAGCCACGTGGCTCCAGTGCTGTCAGATTGCCACATCAAGTTCCCGAACTAGAAATAATCTCAACACTCAGTAGCTTAAGACCAACATGACCAAAATGTGAAATCCTTTCTCCGCACGGAATAGCAAACCTTGATATTGAATTTTATGGGTGTACAGACACAAGAAAGGAGCATTGCTGGACTACAGTTACTAGACAGAGGAGGCTCACTAGTAGGTGTGCAGTGAAAGGAAAGTTGCTTCTGGTTAACATGACATTTTATTTTAAAATAATAAAATGCAAAAGCACTAACGGGAAAGTACAATTTAGTGTTGATAAAATAATTAAAGTGTTATATTTCCTGCTGAGGGTCTGCCAGCTAAACTGTAATTCAGGTGAGGTACAAATTCCTAAATAGCAAAAATGCTGACATGACAGTATGCATATTAGAGCTACTGGATGTTGTTATTGTTGATACAAAAAAAAAAAAAAATATATATATATATACACACAATTGCCCTCCTAGAATTGTAAAACAAGTTATATGGCTGCTAGCTCACAGAAATGTGTACACCAACTTTATTTACTTGATTGACTACAATAACCAGTAAAGCTATCCTCACCATGTTGTTCCAGCCTGCACAGGAAAAAAAAATGACAAAAATGACTGTGAAATAGATGTAATCACTGTGAAAGCTTGACTGAGAGCCAAGCCTCTTCACAACATAGGTGTTTTTCAAGTAAGAGTAGACATCCAACTACTTCAGTATTCTAATCCTAAGTAGGTTTTTTATTATCATTAATAATACCTGAATTGGGGCACTTGAAGGAAAATATACAACAGGCAGAGATGTTGCAGAGTATACTAATTGGATACCACTTGGGCAACTGAAACACATTTCCTGTAAAAGAGGTGTATTCAAACACAGATAAGCACATATACTTGGATAGTTTGAACACTGTTTCACATGAGATGATGATTCATATTTCTATTACAGCTTTTTCCTCAAACCCAAATTTGGTAGCATTGGAAGCTATAAGATATACAAAACTTACTCTTTCCTCCATTTGAGTGAGCTGGGGGAAGGAAGGAAGGGAAGAAAAACTGCAAAGTTTAGGAAGAGGAGTCTGAGTTAGAAACAAGTTCCTCTACCACAGCAAACAGCCACCCTACTCTGACAGCTGCAACAACCCATGCAAGAGGTACCAACAGCTTGGAGGGCAACTACAGAACTACTGCACTTACCCTGCTTTTCAAAAAAATTCCCTTGCTACCTGTGTTCCCATTATTCACCACTTGTGACCATACTGTCATACTCAGCAGCACACCTGTGGAGCAAAGCATTTGGCTTCCCAGTTGGGCAAAAGGCACATCACAGCTGAAAGGAGTTAGGGGTTCCTCTGTTCCAAAACAAAAGCAGAGGCCATGGTGACAGGAGAGGAACATGCAGGCTGCATCAACTGCAGACAGAAATAGAGGAAAGCACCAACTCTGTCTGGTGTGCCATGTAGTCAAGTTTAGTGAGTATAACCCAACCACAGAGCCTTCGGCAGTTGTTCTGATTAATCTGGAAAACCATCCCACAGACTAACTGAAGTAAAGTTTGGAAAGATGCTGTCAGGTCCATTTTAACAATACTTGTAGAAGTTATTTTAGGGACCATATTTTTCACCATGCCTGTAAGATTTCTCAGCTGCTTCTGACTGCATAATGCAGACCAGAGCAAACATCACAGCAACCAACAGTGTGACTGAAGTTAAACTGCCCCACAGCACACTTGTCTACTACTGTGCCATTTTGATGCAGCTACTTTGTTCAGCCTCTGAATCCGAATACAAGAAATCAGATGGCTTGAATCCCACACAATTGTGAAAAAGCACATCCCACCCATAGAAAGTACAAACCCTGCACGGGAAGGGAAGAGGCCTGACTCAGCAGAACACCTGCAATCACCTAATAGGGCTGAATGGGAAAGGACAGGTGGGATGGAATAAAGTCCAACTCTCACAACACTTATGTATCTCTGAAATTGCCAGCTATTTACCAACATGGTCAGTTTCAAAAACGTGTCTAGACTGCACAGTGTCCCAGTTCATTAGTTAACAGAAAGAGTCCAGATTTCTGTACAGGACTATTTGTACTACTTCTCATTGTCTATGTTTGGTTGTTTGACAAGTTTAATGTCTTTGTAAGGGACATTGTAAATCAGTTATTTTACCAAACAAACACTAGAACTAATGAAACCTGTAGCTGTGACATCCAAGTCCCTGGACAAGCAACATCAGAGCTGTAGGGGCAACTTCAGCTATGAGCAAAATCATTCAGCAGAGAGGTGCTTGCACACAAGGGCTGCTCAGGGCACAGGTGCATTCTCCTAGAAACACATTTTGACTTTCCATATTGGTCTATTCTTGTGCCAGATGCACCTTCGCTGAGTCCACTTGCGTCACTCAGAGCTGTATTTCTCTTTGCAAAGTAAATTAATCCCATCTCTCTTGTGCAAGGAAAACCAGAGTGATAGTCTGATACCTGGGTCAGATCAAGAAATCTGAGCACTGCATAGAAGTTTGAAATAAAAATATTGGATGATTTTTTTTTTTTCAGTCTTGAAATTGAAAGCTTCTATGTAGAAAATAAGGTCCTCTATGTCCTTCTGATAAGCTTCCAAAAAAGACAGTGGATTGTGGGGAATTTTTTAACAAAACTGACTGTGCATTAATGATATAGGTCAGTCAGATGACACTGCACCACTTAGTTAAAAACAATATATAGCATTAAGTGAAACCATCTGTTCTGCCATGGCAGAATTATTTGCCATAACAGCAAATAATTTCCACAAAGGTGGGCACAAGGAAAACTTTTAATATGAAACCACTTCCAGCATAATGTTTTTTTCTCATCATATCCCCTTGCATTTTATACTCTTTTTGGGCTCCAATCCACCTCATGGCTGCCCCCCTCAGCCTTGAAAGGCAGCGCTTTGCCCGTGCTCCACATCCCTCCCGTGGCGCTGCGTGGCAGGAGCCGGGAGCAGTGAGGGCACGGAGGAAGGGCGGATAGGGGTCACTTCCCTGCACAACGCTGCTGATCAGCCCTGACAGGGGCTGGCACCGAGGGGACCGACTGCTGTGCAGCCACCTGAGCCTGCACGGCACGCTGGGCACCCGTGTCAGACACCCCTGCAGCCAGGCAGGGGCTGCACTTCACTCTGTGGTGCTAAAAGCAGGCTGACCCACGCCGTGGGGACTTGGGCCATACACAGTAGCCTTCACTGCATTATTTTATAGCATAAGCTGTAGCATCTGTGTTGAAAGGAGGGCAGCACTCAGCTCAGTATAAACAGATTTCCTTTCTGCAGAAATGTTGCCTTTTGTTTTAAAGAAATGAGGATATGTTAAAAACATCAAGAATGCACCTGCCTTGATTCCCCACAAGCAGAGTCTTCTGTTCCATATACGTAAAAAGTAAAATTACCCCCATTTCCTTAAGAGTCCTAAAGTGCTACAGGTATTTACACACTAACAAAGACTCCTCTACGTTAACAAGAGATTTCAATAATGCAGGGAACTGCACAGAGGTGGCTGGCAGAGAACAAAGAACACAGATGCAGAATAACAATCTAACACGTGGGAATTTTACCACATACAGAAAAAATTACAAATGTTTTTAGCAAATGCTGAAGTGAAAGATTTGCCAGTAAGAATGCCATTTAACAGCAAATTATTTCCTCCTGAAAATGGATTCCCGTTGCAACAGCTTCAAGTTAACTGTTTAACAATGCATGCAAAGCTAACTTGCAAATAATCATATTTGCTAACACCTAAATTAGACGCTATAACTGTCAGTGCAATTCAGTCTTTTCACAGAATCAATTAGATTGGAAAAGACCTCTGAGATCAAGTCTAGCCTGTGACCAAACACTACAATGTCACCTAGAGCAAGGTACCAAGTGCAATGTCCAGCCTTTTCTTAAACACCTCCTAGGATGGTGACTCCATCACCTCCCTGGGCAGTCCATTGCAATGTCTAATCATTTATCTGAAGAAATTCCCACAAATGTCCAACCTGAACTGCCCCTGGCACAGCTTGAGACTATGTCCTCTCGTCCTGTCACCTGTTCCTTGGGAGACCAGCCTGACCCTACCTGGTTACACCCTCCTTGCAGGGAGCTGCAGAGAGAGATAATGCCACTGCTGAGCCACCCCCTTCTCCAGGCTAAACAGCCCCAGCTCCTTCAGCTGCTCCTCATAGGGCTTACCCTCCAGAGCGTCCACTGGACACCCTGCAGCACCTCCCTGTCCTCCTGCACTGAGTGGTCCAGCATGCACGCAGCACTCGAGGCACCTCGCCAGTGCCAAGGACCGGGGGACAATCACTGTCCTAGTCCTGCTGGCCATGCTACTTCTCTCATAAGCCAGGATGCCACTGGCCTTCTTGGCCTGTGCTGGCTCGTACCCAGCAGCTGTTGACCAGCAGCCCCAGTCCCTTTCTGCCAGGCAGTTTCCAGCCACTCTGCCCCAAGGCTGTGGCACTGCAGAGCTTTGCTGTGACCCAAGGGCAGGACTCAGCGTTTCTCTTTGTTGAGCCTCATACTCTTGGTCTCTGCTGATCAGTCCAGCTTATCCAGATCCCTCTGGGCTTACTGTTAATATTTTCACTTGAATATGACAGGGAAGTCATAACCATAAACTTAAGGTTTTATATATAAAAAGTGATTTTGTTCTAGAGCTCCTAGACCAGATAAGAAACCTTTTAGATGTAATTTTAAACACTGAGTAATTTGTTTACTTTTCAGTACAGAGAATCAGCACTTAGTTACTAATTTTTCTAAAACGAGTATGAGTCTTTGCAGGCAGAACAACAAGCCAAGGCGAAGGTCTACAAATAAGTCTCCTTATGCTGTACATCAAGTAATATTTCCTCCAACATTCAAGCAATGCGTCCAAAAAGGTAATTTCCTTACTCTGGTGCTCAAATAACGCGCGAAGTCTTTGTAAATTTTAATAACCGGCATTTCCGAGCCCGTCTCTACGCTGGGGCAGTAGGAGCGCCGGGCGCGGTTCCCCCAGCCCCGGGGCCGGGTGAGCGCTGCCGCCGCCCAGACCCGCCCGGGGCCGCTCCTCGCCGGCCTCCCCTGCCCGCTCCCGGCCAATCGACTGTAAAAGTCGTGTAACTCTAATAACCGCGGGGAATAATAAAAATAAAATTTAAAAAAGGCGATATTTGTGACTAACCGCCAGCAGAGCTTCCGGAGGTGCCGTTACTGATAAACGAGGAGCTCAGCTCTCCCTGCTCCTCTGCCAGGGCCGGGCGGGCCGGGGCTGCGGCCTCCGGCGCCGAGAGCTGGGCACGCACCGGGCGCGTTCCAGGTGCTGTGATACACCGCACAGAAACCATTAAATACCTCATTCCAGTCGTGTCGGAACCGGGTAAAGATCACCGCTGGTGACATCTCTGTGTTCCTTTGCTTGGCATCACACGGCACCTGGAAACAGAGCCGGGATCTCGCTGCGCTAGCGCGGACATTGCGGGGCTGCCCTCAGGGCCACGCTCCATGAGCTCGCTGCTGCTCCCTGAGCAGAGCCCGGGTGCCAGGGGCAGGGGCAGGCAGACCTGCTGGCCAAAAGGCTGCAGGAGCTTACGGCCACTAATTAAGACTTATTAGAACCACTGGTGTGATCACAAAGCAAATTGCGGCTGTTTTGCAGAGGAAAGGGGTAACTGCTTCCACCTAGGGCACTCCCTGGAGCGGGGCTACAGGTGCAGCCCGTAATTCACCCGCAGAGCACACGCGCTGGTTCTGAGGAGCTGCAGCCAAGTGTAGCATGATGTTTATTGAAGGTATTGATTCACACATTATATTAGGAACACATGACCACTTAGGAAAGGTTATCAGAAATGCAAATATATTAAGTCATGTCAGACGTAAACCACCATCTGGTCCACTTTTGTACATGCTAAATGAAATTTTTTTCCTAGATTTATCCATAGGTATGGTTAGTAGCCCTCTTTCTTTTGGCAGAGTATTCTGTACAGACTGACCTGGCCCAGCACTGGCATTCGAAAATAGAAATCATATAGTGAAGTTTAGGAGTAAAAAGACATGTGAACCTCCTGTCCTAAAGCTCTGTTAGAGTCTGGCAGGCTAAGCTGGAAGCTGATCTTATCCTTATGGCCAAAAGTAGAATGCAATGGAAGCCTCCTCCAAGAAGAGAAAATTTACAGCTTTTATTAGATGTTACAGATAACCAGAGTATGCATTAATAGTCACTGTATGGATCAAAAGAGATATACAATTAATGTGAACATACTATATTACTGAACTAGTATTACCACAAAAATTAAAAAGACTTTACCAGACCAAAAGACTGATTTGATCTGGTAATTGCAAGAGGGTATTTTTATTTGTTTACAAATATTCTTGTTATATATTCTGCAGTTCTAGAGCTGAGGCACTACAGCACAGGCATCAAAAATCTCAACCAAATTTCCAGTTTTTATATATCCTATGACTAAAACTTCTTAAAAAATAATTTCCATACAACTTCAATCTGAAATCTCTTAAGTCTCTTAAATTTTGTCTTAAATTGTTGGATATCAAAAAACACTAACATATTTGCTCCTGAGGATAATTAGCCCCCAAATTATTTTTTTAAAGTATACCTGAAATACATTGATAATTTACAAACACGTTTCAGGGTTAAATGATTCATAAGTACACGAGTCTTTGGTAAATAATAACTACTCTGCTCTTCACTCAAATAAAAAACTTAATTATTTTTAAATCTAGAGTAACTGATTTAATAATTATTTCTCTAATGAATAAGGCTCACATGGCACAATGCTGAGTGGGATAAATGGCTGTATGTATCAAAACCCAAATGATGTTTTCAGGCTACAAATCCTGTAAATACTAGGTTCCTGCTCTGGCTCATTTTGGTTTTGTGCTGTTCAGCCAGTCTCAGGAATCTAGACCTGAATGAGAGCTTTCTAGTGAATTAGATTTCCAACATTTAAAGGTGTCAGCAATCTAGAAAATACTGTCCATTGCAAAGATACATTCTACAGTAGGTACTGGATTGCATGCTAAAAACTACAACAAACCAATTAGTTTAAGTTTCAAATAATACATTACAGCTGCAGTATTTCCTAAAAATGTCTGCTTTACCACTTAGGCAGTGTAACAGAAAAACTATGCACTATGCATGCGTGTGGAGCTGAGGATGACTGCTTGCTCCCAAAGGAAACCTAAAGGCACAGGATACAGATAATGTGAATGAAAACCTGGAAACAAACATTGGCTTCCATTTTATTACGAGAATCCAATTAGGAAGTGAATGCCTAAACTGATATTTTACTGTTTGTGTACTAGATGCCTTCACTTTGGCTAAAGGATACTATATCATGTCCTTTAAGAAAAATAGTAGTATTAAATAGATCTTGTCATTTCAGAGGAGAAATAAAAATATATCTGCTTTGGGTTTGGCTTACAGAGTTTTGGGGTTTATTTTAAACATATCCAAGAACAGATTATTTTTGATAACATATCCATGTTCAGATTATTTTGATAACTGTTACAGATTTACTGTTCTGTAAGAGTTTTCTAATTATCTGCTTTGTTAAAGGACATTTGAGACAATAAATAATAATACAGTTTACAATAAATAATTTTCAAGTCAAAGTATTGTACTTACAAAATAATGTAATACTGTATAGAATCTTCCAGAACAATTCCATTTTATATATTCTGCAGCAAAAATAACATTTCTAGTAGGAAGGAGTTACTTATAAACCTAGCAAGATCTACACATTCACATGTGTGTGTAAACAACTTAACAAGGTTCATTATGTTCCCAGAAAAGCTATGCTTTTACAGTAGGTTTTCAGCTAAAGTTTATTATAATATGATGGTAAGAAATATATAACAGTGCTTATGTTTAGCTCTATCACAAGTTTAAAAAAAAAAAGAAATTGCCATTATTTACAACAGCAATTTCCTTTTACTTCACAAGTGGCTGTATCTGTGTGTGAACAAAAGGTTAGGGCGAGGCGATCCAGATGGACTGCAGCTAAGTTTGGATGAGGATGGTTTCAGGATGAACAGTGAAGGTCTTGGCAATAAACACCTAGAAAGGATATGAAAAACACAGCAAAGTTTACAGACAAAGCAACATTCAAGAGCAAAAGAAGTAGTTGTTAATGTGCCAGACTTTATGATTGGTGTGTGCAGGAAACTCAGTACAGTAAATGCTATTTATGAAACACAGAGGGCAATAGGCACAAACTAACTCAGAAAAGGAATATAAACTCTGTTGTATTAAATAAATAAACCATTAAATAAATAAACAATGGAATCCTGTGTAAACAACAGAATCCTGTTTAATTTAAACTGGGCAAAAAACCATCTTATAAAAAGTTGGATCATAAAAAAAAAAAAAAAAAAGATTAAACACCAAGATTTCCATGTCTAATGTTCCTAATGTTCTAAGAATAGACATGTTACCACTACTGTAGTAAAGGAAGAAATGATTACTATAACCTAGTAATTCAATTCACATCAGTGACTATTTGCTTTTTAAATTCAGGAAACTGTATAGCTTGTATTTAATCTAAAAATACAAAGAGCAGTTTATCGTATCCTAATATTAATTCTTAAATATTTTCATGCTGTAATTAACTAAAAGTTAATTGTAGAAGTCAATAAAGTGTGCAAAAATAACATCCATACTAAATCAGAATTTCGCAAGGAATTATGTCAGTGTTAGGATGGATTAACACAACACATTGTATAAATTATTGCTTAAAAATTGTTGTGCAATTCTAGTGAATCATATTGATTAATGACAAATAAGTTAAAAGACTGGTCAGACTGATTCCATGGATAGAAACAGCAGCACTGTGTAAAGAGGAATAATCTATATGAGAAAGTGTACACATGTGCTTTGTTTGAGCTTGAGAAAAACCTTATCACCAACATATTTTTTAAAGAATTTATTTTTTAAAGAAAAAATAAAGCCTGACTTGGAATGGGTTTTTGGTGAGCTTGACACTTCACTGTGTCACCAGACCTAGTCCTACCTTTGCTTGATGATACAGTAAAAAACTCCAGTACTTCCCAGAGAATATGCCATGTAATAGATAAGGTCATTTAGCAAGCTGTAAGGACCTAGTGGTAGATTTTTTTTTTTTTGTAATACAGGTTAATTTATGACTTTTTACACAGTTTGATTTTAGCTAATTTTTTAAGAGACTTTGGTATGGTTTTTGAGCAATCCTGTTGTTTAATTTACTTAGTGGGTTTCCAGTTAAGAGATAGAATTGAAAAGAAATTTGAGAAGTTATTAAAGAATTCTGTGGCAGTTTTCATTATCTTTTTAACCGTTCCTGTACAAATAAATTTTCCCAGCTAAAAGCTATCTATTTGTAAACTGTGAGAGCTTTAGTTTCACAAACATTTGTTTCTTAAACACAAACAAAATAAAAAATTTGTTTGTGCTCAGAAAAAACAAAGTTCTTCAAATTAGATTTTATAAAGTCTTGAAAAAATTGACTTTTCATACATTTATTACATTATACTGTAATATTTTCTTGCACCACAGAATTTTATGGAGAGTCAGGAAAACTATTATTAGTAGTGGAGATTCATTAAAAACAAAAACCTGTGTGAAAAGTGAATTGGTATTGTGGTTCTCCCACTTGTAGAAAAGTAGTTCATTACAATTGTGGGCTGTTACAGACAAGAGAATTTATTTCCATACGTGTCTTTCATTTCACAAATTCAGAATATCATGGTTAACTGGCATATTGCTGTATTCATGTCTAGATGAAACATTGAACTGTAACTTTAATCAGAGTTGTCTTGACACTCCATTACTGATATTTACGATATAGAGGGCTTAGATTCCTCCAGCCTATGAAGTTTATGAATAACTTCCATTCAGCATCCAAAGAAATACAGAAACTGGAGACAAGAAAGTTCTCTTGGACCATCCCTTTCATTGCATTCCAAAGGCAAGCCTGTTAGTTGAGTACATTACAGTAATCTGAACTGTTTGAATAACTTGTGGTTGGTCATGATGTAAAATTTTCTGCAGCATTAACTATAAAGGCAATAAAAACTTTGAGATTTTCTAGTCTTAGCTAATCCAAATGACTTTACCATACTCCTGCTATTACTCAGGAGCTGTTAATATTGAATATGATTGCTTTGTGGCTAACATACTTCTGCTTTTGCTGTGATCAAACAAATTTAGTTTCTGGTTGGCTTTAAATTATGTTAGAGTGTCTTAAAATCCACATGTCAATAATGCATCGGTCCAGTGTATCAAATAAGTAATCTGAGCTATATCAAGTAAGCAATTAAGTAATAAAATGAGTTTAATAGATAATATATCAAAAATTTGTTTTTCACATAATGCTTAAATCACAAAGCCCTTCTATGAAACAATATATGCAAGATATTCTATATAAACAAAGCACTTGTAATTTTTATATACACAATAATTAAAATGGGATAGAATTTGGATTCTAAGTAATTTAAAACTGACATTTTAATTCTCTGTCTATGACTGTTTAATTGCAAATTGTTGACTGCCATAGTTGGAGCATTCTCAGTAATCCCTACACTGATAATATTACAACCTCTATTGTATCCAGTTGGGGAACTAAACCAGCCAATGGAGAATCAAGTAAGTGCCAAATAATTATTTTACTATATGATGCTGTTTTGCAAGGTTTGACGATATATTTATGCTCCATAAAATGGAATAATAAAACTTCTGGTCTATAGATTTTGGAAATCAACTTTGCAAAACTGTGCAACACAGTAAATCAGATGGCACTTACCTGACCCTTGGCTGGAGCTGTGCCCCTATGGCAGCCCACTGCGAATGTGAAGCCAGAAGTATCTGACATGTTAGGAAACCTCTAGGAATGCAAATCTGGAAACACTGACTTTGAGGGATCTGAGAAGGGGAAGAAAGGAGATTTTCAGTTCACTTTCTGGAAAGCCTTTGCTGCAGCTAATTAGGCAGTAGGCAATCAAGAGTTTAATAAGTGTACAAGATGTACACAAGTTTACAGAAGTTTAATAAGACATACAAGATATGTATGTCAAGTTTTCTTTTGGTAGCACTTCATGACTGGGGCAGTGTTATTGGAATGACCAAAAGTCAGGATCAAGGAATATGCTGGGGAGTTTGGTGGGTTTTTTTCTTAAATACAGAGGAAACCAGACTTAAGGAAAAATTTAGTGGTAGCAACATGGAATAAAACCTGTTCTAATACTATCCTTTATAAGTATAACTTAGGAGGAAAATATTCAAATTTATACCTTGTATCATCCCAGTGATGGCTCATCCCAGTTGGGGATCCTCTTGCATCTGATGAGTGTTTGTAAACTACCAGCAGGCAGTGTTTACAAAGCTGAACTATTCGCTGGCAGCACTGGAGCTGCTCCGGAGTCAGCGCCTCTGAGCCTTTACTAAATGTGGTTTCCCAAGAGCTCCTATTATGGAAAAAGAAACAAATTCATGGTCTCTATCACAAATTGCAATCTAAGAGCTTTATTGCTTTATATCAGATTTAACAACTGAGGAATAAGACAAAAAGCACAACCTTGCAGGAAAGGTACAGGAAAGGTTTATACTAACTGTTTAACACAAATACTGGCAGATGCTGAGTCCAAAACACAAAGTAAGAAATTAATCTTTATATGGGAAATATCCACTGCAATTTTTCATTTGGTTTGTTCCCTGAAGTGTTTACAGAGCCATTACTTCGGTTTAGCACATAAAGAATTATGGTCACAAAATTGTATATTTGTCTAACAACAGGAATAACACAAAACACTTATTATTTCTAACAGGCTACCACCTGTTAAAAGGAATTAAAGGAACTAATAAAAGTAATAAATTATTTCTAAATGTCCACACAGCATAATAATACTTTTCTTTAAGTACATGATACTAAGAAACAAGTATGAAATTAATTTACAGGAGATTAGTATGTGTTCTGCTTCCTTATCCAAAAAATCATATGAAGAGAGTCTCTCAGTTTAGTCATTGGAATACTGCTTATTATTTCCTCTGGTCACATGGGTTGGTGATCTACACTTAAGTGCAACTTGCAGAGTACATCTATAGAAAAATTCCTTTTGTTTTCTTAAGAAGCCATTTTTCTTTGAGGGAAAAAAGCCACCAAGGCCTACCACATCCATATAAACCAGGTGTGTTTCAGCACAGACGACTACAATAAATAGTTCTTTGCATACATCTCTGCATTCTTGTTTGTGCAAAATTCTGACCATATTATACATAATTCAATCTGTTTTAAAAGGCAACGTGGTGATTGTGAAGACTTCTTTTGGACAGAATTATTATCCAGTAGCACAGATGGTTTGTAAGCTTGAGCTTTTTTGTTTGTATATGAAAGAAGCACTTCACAGAGTGAGGGAAATTTGCTGCATCTGGCTTCAACATAGCATCCAGGCCGATTTAGCCTTGCCCACAGAGACCAGCAGTAGATTTCACAATGCCCATGTAGAAAGTTCATCCTTCAAACAACATCACAGAGCCAGCAAGCTCACTCCTGCCTAGTAAGATTTTTTTAAACTGAGCTGCATTTCACTGTGAGGGTGGTGAGACACTGGCACAGTTTGCCCAGGGAGGCTGTGGATGCCCCAGCCCTGACAGCGTTCAAAGCCAGGTTGGAAAAGGCCTTGAGCAACCTGGTCTAGTGGGATATGTCCCTGTCCATGGCTGGGGGCTGGGACTAGATGATCTATAAGGTCCATTCCAACCCCTTAATATTTTATGAATCAATGATTCTATGATTAAGATGGAATTAAAACCATTTATGACTAAAAGATGAGCTGTATGTATAGCTAACTGATTTGTCAGCCTGGCTCCTCTGTCTAGATGGTATGTTCCAGCTGAAAACATTCAGTCCTACTGAATTTTCATTGCAAACATAAATTTCAATGATGCAAGCATTTGTCTTTAATTATTATTCATACAATTGTTTAAGTATTGTTTGTATACATCAAAACTTTAATTTCACAAACTGAATCATCATAGAATCATTTAGGTTGGAAATGCGCTCTTAAGATCATTGAGTAATACTACTACTTTTCTTTAATATATTTTTCTCAACTGTTTTCTGTCTGGGAACTGTCCATATGTATTTTTATGTAGAAATTAATCTATTGTCTTCAGTCTTTCCTCATGAAGTCATGCTGGTAGAAAGTAGCAAGATGACAGTCCAAGAATTACATTCCTTCAACAGATTCACATTGCTACACATAATTATATTGTAATTCACTCCATTCACTCAGAAATCCTGTAGAAGAAACTTTCCTGATAAATTCCATAGGTTCTGGTCTTTGTGATAACTTTTCTACAGTTAAGTGGCATTTTTTCAGTGACAAATAATATATGGCCTGCTGCAACTGTGACTGACTATGAACTAATACTAGATAGTTACCCTCATAACAAAAGCTGAGATTTGGAGACATACACATGAATTTTAATGAACTTTCATATAAATGTGCCTGTGCAACTTCCTCCATGTGTTAGACAGATTCAGTTTATTCTCCATTATACTGCAATCAACAGGGATCAGAATTCTGTTTCCTAAATTTAATTGGTTATGCTGTAACTTTATCTTCCATACATCAGTAAGAAATCACAGACTCCTCACCAGATACAAAAAAGAGAGTATTATACTGGATTGTGCAATGTGGTCAATCGTGTTATTATTTTTATAATCATCAGAAGTCAACTGGTTCTTCTAGTTTTCTTCTATTACTTTTAGTTGTTTATTATACAGTAAAACAAATGAACCTTTATGAAACCCTTTACATCACCTTTTTTTCACAGAGATTTTCTTTGTTTTCTTTTCATTAAAATAGCACATACCCAGCAGAGATCTAACCAGCAAGAGGAAACCTTAAGGCCATTAACTCCATTCTTCTTCCAAGACATCTATCTTATTAATAGTGAACACACTACACTCCTTAATGGATTTTCATATAGTAATATTGTTTCTGAATCAGCACATTAATTCCTCTTTCCCAACATGTTTCTCCAAATTCTACACACACCCTATGTTTATTCCAATCTGTTTATTCCAATTCTTTAAAATGGCACAATGAACTCTTGGGGAAGAGTGATGAAAAGTTGACCTCTCTGCTACAGAGGTACTGCCATGAGTTCTCAGTTGTGTGTTATGGGGCAAGAAGGATGCTTGTAACTGAATAAACAACATACTGGCGAGGTGCAAACAGCCTTTTTGTTTTCTTCCATGAATTCTGTATTATCTCTAACAAGTGTTTTACATGCAGAGTGATAGTTATACATACTGGATATTTATATATTCTACAATATTTTTAGAATCTTTTATATAACAACTCCTCTTACAAGGAACTGGATCTTTGTCAAAGAATAACTCCACTTATAATATTTTATGACAACAAAAGAATTGAGCTTGTACTCAAGACTTTACACACCTCTGCTAGCATGAAGGAAAGAAAAAATTGGGAAGAATCCTAACAGCTTGCACAACAACAAGCTTTCAGCAATGAGATGATGATAAAAGACCTGTTGATCTTTTGGATCCCTCAGATCCCTCTTCTTCTTGTGATCCATTTTCTTGGGAAACAATTAACAAGGGTAATGTGTGAATTCTCCACATACTATAAATGACTATGTGTGAACATTGTTGATTCCTTTGTCCGTACAATATCCAACAGCATATTAATTGTTGTAGTTCATTTTCAATACATCTCTTAGAACAACTTATGCAAGCTAACAAATGCCCCCCTCCATTCTTTATACATTTTATATACTAACAGAGAAAATGTTCTTTTTTGTGTGCAATATATTTCATATTTAAAATTTTGTATTCTTATTTTATGAATAAATTTGTGTGTGGGAGCAATTAGTTAATACCCTTGATATGATCCCCCAAATCTATATTTCTATCAATGCCTTTGATTTCAGGAATTTAGATTCTGAAGTAGAGGTTATTGAACTTGTTTATATGTCCAGATCTTTTCTTCCCTGTAAAAAACTTGTATTTGCTACCCAAACCAAAAACACCTGCTTACATGGACATTCAATATTCTGCATATACTTAACTTTCTACCAGTATGGGAAACAGAGAATGTAATCAAGCACAGAAGTTTGAACTGTTTATTAGTAAACCACAGAACTGACATTGCATCTGGCATGAGATGTCAGCTGCACTTGTGACCGAACTCTCCTTATGATCTGGAGCACAAATAGATTCTGTGATTTCTGTTGATGGCAGGTCCATGTTTGACACAGTGCTCTGGCTTAAAAATCATGCACCATCCAGCAAAAGAGTTAACTTAGGGGCTAAAATATTTTGAATATTATATTTTCTCCTTAGGTTATTAAATTTGTAAATACATTTCTAAATGTTTGATTCCATTTCTGAAAAGGTTGGTCTTGATTGCTAGACTTAATTCTACTATATATCTTAAGGTGATTTTAAAACAATTTCAATGTATTACATTGTTCTTGTGAATGAAAATGAGCAACAAAGTATGCCAGCATTGATTGTAGTTGTGAAGTTATGAAGAAGAAAAAAAAAATTACCCTGAATTACAGAAACAGTTCCATAGGCCTTGGCCGTGGCTCCAAAGTAAGCGGTTAAACAGCCGGTTAAAAAGACGGTAGAGATGGAGATTTTCAATGTCCGGAGCTTTCCAGACGTGCTGTAGAACTGCACGGACACTTGTCCTGACTATATCCAAAACCTAGGAAACAGCATTCCAAGTAAATCAAAGACATTTTGCAAAACCAAAACCCAGCTGATGGCTGATGCCCAGCATGCATACAGTCAGCTATCCCTGTACATATGACTGCATACCTGTACATGCCTACATTCATTTCTGTGCAGTCATCAGCTAACTTTTTTATTATTATATGTTCTTTCTGTTAGTAACATTTTGCAAAGCCAAATCACAGTATTTTAATTTTATTACTGAAAAGTTTATTTCTGTTTTTTCAGTCTGTTCAATAATACTAGCTCATTTAAATGACAGAAAGGGTAAAAAGAAACAAATTCTAGTCTTTAATTGTGTCAATTAAAGACTAGAAGCAACTTAATTAACCCAAGTACTGTATGTCTTCTTTTCCCACTCCCTTGTAAAATCTATTTTATAAGGAACTAAAATGTCCTGGAAAACTACAAACTGCCTTTGGTTTAATGTCTGTTTCAGTTCAGTGTTACCCTATATCAAACCATATTAGTGTACCTGGCAAGAGACAGCGGTGACATCAGTAAGAAAATAATCAGCAAGATATTTAAAATAGAAACATTTATCAGCACGCAATGGATTTATTACATATGGACTACATTTAAATGCAAGAGCTTAAAGGCTGAGCTGCATTCAGTATAGTGCTAGACAGCTGCACATCCAACTTACCAGAGTCCTGGATACACCTTTGCACATCCCACTGAACTGGGGCATGGAAGGAAGGTGGGATTCATCGTGCCTGCTTTTAAATATCTGGACATTCTCTTAACCGAGTCCTCTATGTTCCCTTCATAATCCCTGGAGAGAATCAAGACTCCAGAGTGTCTTGGATTCTGTCTATTTAGATACCATCAATAAGTCTGGGAATATTTTTGTGACCAAAGTAGTATTTAGACCACATATTGACACTCTGAACAGTGTAAAATCTGTCCTATAAAAAAGCCTACAGTGCATGTAAACTATCAACAAAAAAGCCAGTTAAATCCATGAAATTTCCTTCGAAGGAAACACCCTCTCTGCCTTTTTTACATAACAGCATCTTCCAAAAAAACAATCACCCTCAAGTGGGTGATAAACAGATGGAGGTATTTGCTAATTTGGTGTAAGATTTTATAAATTAGAAGGTACAATGCTTTCCCTGGAAACTTTCAGGTGTGTAAGACAAACCGATTCACATGGTGAATCATGGTTCTCAAAAGGTGAAAGAGATTTAGTAGAACAGTAAATTATGGAAGAATGGTGTGGAATTGCAATTTTTAGATCTTCATAAAAAACTGTTGTCTGACAATGAAAGAAATAAAGCTTAAATATACAAAATGCTTGCAGTAGCACAAGGAAGCTACTGCACATTATATACAAAATGCTTGCAGTAGCACAAGGAAGTTTAGTATGCCTAATGGGCAGAAAATCTATACATACCTAATAATGAAATATGTTTTTTTCCCATGTTATTTAAACTCTTTTTGAAGACCTGAGATTAGTCTGCATGCACAGGTCTTGCAGTAATTCCATGTACATAATAGCCCAAAGTAAATACAATACTGTCCTCTCTGTTGGGAGTCGTTATGAATGCAGGTATCTAATGCACTAAAACCCACACCCATGGCCTACTCCTCCCAAAGAGTGAGACAGAAGGAGTAAGATATTAAAACCTAAGGGCACTGATCTTTTTTTGTGATAGCAGGAGCTAAGCCCAGGTTTTGGGCTGTCTCATGACTGTGGGACAGGCTCAGACTTTCAGACACTTCCTTAGCAGCATCAGCCTTCATGCTTCCCAAGCCCTTTTCCTTGTGTCTCACCTGTCCAAGGCATTCCCACACACATGGCTGCTGTCTGTGGTCAAACACACATCTGAAACAACTCAGTCCCTAAAGCACATAGGAATCAGCCCTGCATTTCTTTGCAGATTTACACTGACAATAGTATCTCCTTGTGTGAAAAAGAACAATACCACCCTGTATAGACTCTCTCACTAGTCCAAAAGACATAAGCTAAAAACAATGATGCCAGTGTAGAGCTTTTCCTTTTACTGTAGTACCTGGAGTTGAAGAAAACTAAGAACTGAACACCTTAGAGCAAGCCACAGACTGCCAAGTACTCTGGAAAAAAAAAAATCTTTCTCCTGTTTTTACTGTGCTGATATTGCCAATATGCCAGTGCAGGAAATGTGCTGGTTAATTGCCCTTAATGTGCAAACATGGCAAAAAAATCATCCATTTAAGAAAAGAGACAAGGCATTGCACAAGGGCTGGAACTTCATGAAACCTATATCTTCATTTTTCTAAATTAATTTCCCTAGCTTGCCTTCATTTTTCTCTTTAATTTACATCATTTGCTTTAACAAAACAAATTATCTAGGTGTAACAGAACAAGATGTTATGAAAGGGTGTATTCAAAACCCTCTGGTAACCATCAAAACACTTTTAAAGAAATTATGTAAAGTGATGCAACATGAAACAGTCATAACTCCTCCCATAACAAAATCTCTTTTTATTGAAAGTCTTAGAGTAAAAGTTAAATTTTTTTTAATTTGACATGAATAACATGAATTGATTTAATTGGTTTACTCTCAGCTTACTTCTGAATGCCTCCTATACCCGTGCTGTAATGCCAGAACATTACACACAAGATTATAAGTGTAAGTTTAATTTTTCTATATGATGTTGAATAATTGTTAAGCAAATACAGCTGTCAGGTAGGAACATTGTGCAATCTAGTATATTGCCCAGGTATTTTCTTCTTGTGTGTTAGAATTTCCCAGTAAAAGTGAAGGGGACTGAGATTCTGTTTTGTATTTCACAAGGTTGCAAAAGGTATCTTTGAGACAGATTCCTTACTTGCATAAATATTCTCCACCTTGCTCATTTCTCCTTCACCCACCTCATTGGAATATAAAACATAGTTCTTTCAAATCAACAAAAGACATTTGGCAGTCCTCAGCTGCAATGTCATTGTCAAAGTTAATCCGTTTTTATAAACTACCCTTCTAAGAATAACTATCTGATTGCTTGAAGGGATTGAGGTTAAAAGCAGTTTAAAAAAAAGGCAAATAATTTCCAGTGCAAGCAAAGATGAAGGGCTCACTAGTGCTTCAGGAATTATAAGTCTCCTAAAGTTGTAGAAGATGTCCTCACAAGAAGAGCAAAAAGTCCACATTTCTGATTGTGCAGTTTTTGCAGGTAACAACCTGGCACATCAATCTCTGTCATCCTGACTTTGTACATGTGCCCTTGGTTTAACATGACTGCCAGTCAAATAAAGGGCAGAACCACCCTCTATGGGAGGCTTTCTGAAATAACGATTAAAGGAGAAAATTCTTTGCTTGGTAGGTCCATTTTTTATTCAGCATGATCTCTTCTAATACTGTGGGTCAAATACTCCAACAGCCAAGTGAGTATCACTTCCTCTAAAGGAGTTTTAATATGCCTGGTCTGAAACTGCTGACTGGTGTAGCCCTTATCAATCAAATCTGCCAAGTGAATACCCTTCTAAGAACATTAGCTAGAACTAATAGGTATGTAAGCACTAATCATTCATTTGCCTTTTTTTTAGAAGACCAGTTTTTTGAGAAATTGATTTTTAAATTATAATCCAGAGCAATCGTGCTTCTCCAAATATGGAGCATAATGTCCTTTAATTGAATTAATGCATATCTATGTTAGTATCAATAGTCTATATTTTAGCATCTCAAGTCCCTCCCAGCTACTGCTAAACACCAGTAGAAGCACTGCTATGCATCTACTTTAGATGACCTTCTGAAAATGAAATATGTCACTTACTTTTCGTTGTTTTGCTGAATCCAGTTTTACCAACCAATAGGATGAGACTTTTGTTTTATGATACTTCCAATTGTCCATAATCTGTGGTCATTGTAAAACACAAGATAAAAAATACACATGAAAGTTGGTCTTTCAATCATGATCACTCCTAACCCTTAAAAATGTGTGCATCTTAAAGACTGCTGTGAGAAATTTTCTCTAAAAGAAATAGCAAAATATTTGCAAAATTATGTGGGGCAAAATTTGCAAAGATCTGTGTGATGCTTCAGTTTAGTACCACCCTCTTTTCTACCTGATTCTGACAATCATACACTACAAAGTAGTTAGAAAGTTGTCTTGACTGACACAGCCCAGATTTTTTGAGAGTAGTAAGTTCAAGAATGCATAACTGCTGATCTATTTAAATAGTGAGGGGTTTTGCTGCAAATGGGACATTGGACATACCTGGAAATCATATATGATAAATAATCATATATGAACTGCAACACTCTCCTCTCACAAAATCTAAGTGCTATCAAAATAGCTGAAGCTGCAAACATACATTTTTATTCTCCTTCTATTATTTTATCTTTCTACTCTACTCCAGACCTTCAACAAGTTCTATGTCGCCAGCACTCATTTTCCTCCGTGATGAACTCTCTCCCATCAGGAATTGGTTATGGCCAGATGAATTTTACAAGAGCTGTGCCCCAGGAAGGCGTGGGGCTCCCCAGGCTGGCGCTGTGTGAGGAAGCAGTGCCAGAGGAGCGCTCGCAGCCGGCTCGCGCAGAACCGCGCACTGGGGCATCGGGGACAGCGTCTCATGGAGGGTTCCAGCTCTGCTGCTGGGAAACCCAGCCTGCTGGTGGTGAGTACTGGCTTCCACCAGCACCAAATCAACCATCACTACAGAAGAATTCCTTCCCAGTCCAGTGTAGCTGCAGAGATTGCTAGAAACATAATCAGCATTCTGGAAGCTCACAGAGCTCAGGACCTTTCTGGCCAGATAATAAATCAGATTAATTTTAACAGATCAAGGACAGTGCTCACGACATCAGAGCACAGGTGTTTGAATCCTTTCATTTTCCTTCTAAAATGACCAGGGAACATCCATCTTTATTTTTTTCTTTTCCATTCTGTTAGCTTCTTTGCATTAAATATTTACAAAGTATTTAGACACCATGCAATTTCTGCTTATATATCAAGTATTGGGATTTAATTGACCTTTATTTTGGCATTGTTTCACATGTCTTCGATACTAAGCAACAAGGCTCAGGACAACATTAGATGTGAGAAAGGTGAATTTGGTAGACTACAAGAGCCAAAAAAGCACATGAGACTGGTGTTCTTTATGACCCCCAAACCTCCATTCTGCCTGCAGCATACAGTTCTGAGTTCTCTAGTATGCCTGCTTGAGAGCAAGTTAAACAGGTCAGGGTCTGTTTTAACAATATCAGGTGAAATATGAATTGTAACATTCTTCTTGGCTTACTTAAAAGTTTGAACTCTCTCTAAAATGAAAAACTGAATTTTCCCAACCCTCCTGATTATTTCTCACATATTTTATAAAGACACAGGAATGTTTTCAGTGCTGTGCTTTTAAGGTCAGAAAGGATGCAACGCTCCAAGCTTTCAAATTCTTTTGAGTTATCCTGAGTTCTGGAAGTTTTAAGGCCACAGGAGCTAATGAATCATAGATTGAGCTTTTTACTTTCCTTCATTTCAGTAGCCTAAACAATGTCTAGCCTGTTCTTCTTTCTTATTTATAGATACTTACATCTTCTATAATTAATTCAGATTCTTCATTTGTTTTTCCTGGGAACCTTACTTTCAAGTCATTGATACGGAGAAGAGTCTCCTTTGTCAAAGCAACTTCTTGCTCTTTTGTTTTCTGTTGCAGCAAAGACTCACTCTAAAAGCCAACACAAAGCAGAGGAAAACATTTTAAGCGTGCCATTAAATCACATTACAAAGATGTTTGCTTGAAAAAAAAATTCTAGAGTGACATAAAATATATTATTAAAATGCATAGACATATTATCTAATACAGAACTAATACATATCACATACATTAATGCATCACCATTACTGAGAGTTGTCAAGTAATCCAAAAAAAACAGTTAAAATGTTCGTTTGTTTGAAACAGAATAAACAAACATATATTCCATATTTATGGTGCCACAATTTAAAGTATAAATTTGAAATTGAGATAACAGACTCTGAATTTAAATTCAACATAATAAAAAATATTAGTCATAAAAAGCATCCTTTCAGTGCGTCACTTCAACAATTTAACATAAACAGGCAATATATCACAGGGCCAACATTTCAGGGAGCATTAAAAAGACCACTTTTCCCCTGCTTTAGTCAGTAAGGGGTCTGACAGGGCCTCCAGTTGTCCAGAGTTTTGTTTAAAGTATCAATGGTTTTTACGCCAACGCTGAACTGAACCCCTGCAGGTTTGGCAGAACACCATCTTTGGAGGATTTGGGGGTCTACTTAAAAACATGACACACTAGTTAGAAGTGTTTCTGATCCTCTTTCTTTCACATACTTTTGCTTTTTCTCATTTGCAAAACCAAGTCAGTCTAATTTTAGCATTTTTCAAGAGTGAAATTCAAAATTTTTAGGTACTTTTAATCTTTGTATTCTGTAACAACTACAATACTTAAGGGTATCTTTAATTTAGTGAGTGATAAATATTTTCAAGCACAAGAAAAATACTCTGGTATTTGATACATGTTAATATGGCTGAAATAATAAGATAGAAATAATTTGAAATCCACTTACGCTTCTAACTCCTATAAGAATATGTCTGTAATTCCCAGCTGTAAATGATTTATTTTAAATTTTGTTTCCCTGCATTTAGAACATTTAGATCTCAGCAGACTCCAAAAACGGCAGTGTACTGCTCTTATCTTGCCCAAAGAACAGATAAACTAACACTTTATCATGCACAAATGATTTCTTCTTACTAAGTCACAGATTATCAATTTTAATGTTATTCTAGCAGTAATATATAATATATTATTCTAAGTTGCAAAAATAATTATGAACAGAGTGCCATTCAGAATACAGTGCTAAATTATAAGTAATTCTTATCCATTCTGTAAGTAATTTTATTCACATCATTTTTAGGAAGCACGACCTAAGCTCTATCACCCAAAGTAATTGTTCTAGACATCAAGATCAAGATTATTTCTGTGGTGGAGCTTTCTCAATGAAAAAGAGAGTATGCTTTCTAACTAATGTTAATTTAAGCGAGTAGGCCATTTTTAACATCGGATGGTAAAAGACTGCTTTTAATCTTTCAGTAATTTGTATTTGATATAAAGTTAATGTGAATAGAAAAATCCATATTAGCACTGTCTCATTAAACTCTCAGGGTACATGGTGATGATAAAAGGGTACTTTTTAAACTTGAGATAGCTAATGCAATAAAAAATACCTTTAACATGTTGTTGTGAAGACACAATCTTAATGTCTTTCCAATTCTATTAGCTGACTTTAAAGATGGAAAACCATGTTAAAGAGTATTTCACAAGATGTCAGCACACAATTTTAAAAGGACCCTTTTTCATCATTTAGACAAAGCCTCACAGGCAAAACAGACAATGAGCGTTCTACCGGATAAAAATGATGATTAGAGATAGTAAATACTATGAAGCAAGTTAATTAGCATTACAAAAGGATTGCTCACAATCAAAGCTCACCACAATACAGAGAGGCAGCAAATACAGGTTAAAAGTGCCAATTTGTTTTGCGCCATCTCCGCACAAATTATTTGGGTGATGAAATATATAGGTTAGGCATCAAAGCATGAATGGAAATGCTCTGGCACCAGCAGGCAGTGCAATCCTGAGTGAGGCTGGGGATTGATCCCTGCAAACACTGCCTAGGGATAAGTGAATATGGGCTCCATCACCCCAACACAAAAGAAAAAATGCCTGGGCTGTGAAGGAGATACCAAAGAGGATGGCAATCTGCCAGCAAAATGAAAAAATATACATGGTCCAGAAGTACATTGTGAAAAGTACAATAAACCACACAAATTCTAAACAATTAAAAGTGTTTGATCTAATTTGTTAATTGTTTGGGCCA
Source organism: Melozone crissalis (assembly GCF_028551555.1). Taxonomy (NCBI): domain Eukaryota; kingdom Metazoa; phylum Chordata; class Aves; order Passeriformes; family Passerellidae; genus Melozone; species Melozone crissalis. Next base: position 19,360,572 of record NW_026535823.1, on the reverse strand, counting down.
GTTGCTTGTCTGTCTCAAGGAGAGGGTGCAAATGCAAGACAGTTTATCTTCTTTTGTAAAAAAGAGAATGGCTTCTGAGTCAGCTACTGCAGTGGCAAATCCCAAAGACCACAAGCACTGTATAAATTTTCAGCTGTTCACTTTGGAAGTAGAGCTCTACTGCAGAGGTATAGCATATGCAAAAGAGGTCTAATAGGTTGAAAATTAATCTCACTATCTTCTACAATGGACAGCCATACAAAACCTTCCTAGTGTTTTATTCTGGCACAATGTATTTACCCTTGGACTATACACTGGATTTGAAATCTGGATATATTTTTGTTACTGTAAAGATTTTGAAGCTAGGTACAGCCTTACTTCAGAACCAGGAGTCCCCAGACAAATCACAGAAAATTTTTAAGAGAGGTAATGGTCTTCAAAAGGCTGTTTAGGAGTGAAGGTTTCCCATTCACAAAGTGAGGGTTTCCTATTCTCTTAAGAAACTTATTTCTACAAAATGTAACATCTGTATTGCTGCACCACAAACACTGAGACATCATGGCTGGCGCTCATCCCATTTCACACACAGGTCTAGAGATCTTATATGCTCAAGTGTCTTTCAAAACAATCTTGACAACAGTACATCAAATTTTCTGATGTTGCAAAAATTACTAGTGTATTTATGGAGATTTAGAGAGAATGGAACACATTTTGAATGCAACCACTGTGTTAACTCACCCCTGAAGAGTTCATAGTTCCCGAGGTGGCTGTCTGAGAGAATCTGGCTGAAGATGGGCTACGACTCAAAGAGTGGGACCTGTTCACAGAGGCTGTTCGCTGCATTTGGAGAGCTGTTTTGGCTGAAAAGGGGCGCGGCTCCGCTCCCTGGGACTGCATAGTGAGGATCGATATGGAGCGAGGGCAGCTCACAGAACGCCGGATTGGACCTGCGGATGATGTGGGGGACGAATATGATGGAGACTTTACATTTTTATTTGAAGGTTTGCAGTTCATTCTACCTGCAGACAGATCAAATGAATGATGTTATTATTTATTATTTCTTAACACCCATTTTTCAGTCTTTGTAACTAACAACACATATGATCAGTGTGTGCACAGATGTTGCACTACAATGTGTGTTGACTAACAACTATCTGTGTAGAAGTCAGTCGTGTCAGATCCCCTAACAATACAGAATTTACATACTCATAGGTACATTTATTTCTTCCTCATATTCAGCTTTAACCAGACTCCAATCCACTATAACACACATGAGATTTATGAGAGAGGGCATGTGCTCTTTAGGTCAAAATGTATGTGACTTCTGTGTATGCTTTCCTAACCCTAACGATATGGAAACAGGAGAGAAAATTTGCTCAATGGATCTCATATTTGAAGATTCAGTATCTCTCATTTGTTAAGGCATCGTTACACCATTTTTTAATTCAGTTTTCAGCTAAATAAATGCTGCTATGAAAAATAAAATTTTAGAAGCACCATTATACATGTGCAACTACATTATAAAAGTCTTTGAGACAATACATGACTAAAACAAAAAAATAACATGGTATATATCTGTTAATTTAGAAAACATTTTAAAGAAACTAAAACAAGCAAACCAGAGTTAAACCCTGAGATACAAAGTTGACACATTCTGAAAGACTGAGGAATTTAATATAATTCATCATCAATGCCAGACTTCCTTGGAAAAGTGATTATTTAACTTACCTGATCTTTCCAAAGATTTGTATTTATTTTCTTCAACATCATATGAAACTTTTTTCTCTTTTTTTTCATTGTGATCTTCCTTTTCAGTTTCTTCTCCCGACTCTGACACACTGCTGTCACTATCACAGCTACTGTCACTGCTGTGGTTCCTAGGCTTCCTTAAGGAATGTGCACTTTCTGGCATTGAACACAAGGGCTAAAAAAAAAAAAAAAAAAGAAAAAACCCCCAAGAAATTGAATTGAATCCCGAAGAAACTACCAACTATCACACAAATCCCTGATTCAGGCAGGTTCAGGCAGTATTTGCACATCTATAAACCCTTCCAAATTAGTTGGAAGTTTGTCCTAAATTTTAGAATAATTGCTTAAATATTTCATTAAATTCATTCCACTGTAATTCTGATCTTTGTCACATGAAGAGCAGCATAATATAGTGGGGGGGGGGAAATTATTTGAAGTATGAATTGCACTACCAGACATATTGAATTATGGTTTGAAATCATAAATCAATTTATTCAGAATACCATTTACAATCAGTTCAGGTTCCTCACTGATATTTGCAATAACTGAAAATAGAGCATAACAGTGATCAACTGATCAACATAAGTAGAAAAATACATCAGGGAACTTTGTCTGTTTTACTTTCAAAAAGAAAATTATTAATCTACATCCCACAAAGAGCAGAAACCAAAGAATTTATAGCAAGCCATGCTGGGGATTCTTGGTGCCTCATATGCACATGGGATTCAGTGCCATTAGCTAATTTTAATCCTGTGCTATTACCAAGGATACTGCAAGACAAAACCAAAAAGGTGGAGACAGAGAAACTGATCCAAGAACAGAAACTACAATTGAAAACTTTTCATCTTCCATCTACCATTAGTGAGATACAAAAAATGCAGTGTCTTCTATTACATCTGTTCTCCTGTGTAGGCTTATGTGGTCACCTTTTTTTCCTACACACTTTCTTTCCAGTTACTCTCAGCTATAAGAAGCTATGCTGATAGCCTCATCTACAGAATGGATTCCAATTAAACATCAGATTAAAAAAAAAAAATCATAATTTCTGGACATACTTTGAGTCAAAGTGAAAAAGAACTCCCAGGAAGAATTTAAATTTTTCAGACATCTTAGCATAATTTAATGCACCTAAATTTATTATGAGAGTAACGGGAAAAAGCCCCAAAACCTCCTGTTCCTGCAAGATACACTTTTAACTAAATAGATGCTACCTAAACTTCTATTCCAGACAAGGAAGGGAAGGGATTCCTGTCACTAATAGCATGTTTATGCCATCCCAAGCTGCTAGACCAGATAAGGAGAAGTTAGAGAAGAATATTGCATATAGGAGGGCCCTGACAATTGTTACACAAAGAATATATACAAGATTGATATGTATCTGTCTGCCAAAGGGATAAAAGTAAGGTGCCTCAACACATACCACTTTATTAAAAATAGCTGTTCTTATCATGAAATGCTATGTATAATGTAGACATATTGATCAGACATTCCTGAGGAGTTACACAAGGTATAACAAACATTTTCAATCACAGCTCACAGGGGCTTTAAGATAGATCGTATTCCACTTATCATATACATGTTCGTCACACATTCTACAGTAAACAATATCAATTAACAAAGAAAAATAAAAATAAAGATCAAAGAAATTACAAAAAGCAATAATAACAAATACTAGCTGAATCTGGAGATTCAATAACAAATAATAGCTGATCTCAGGAGACATCTGATTGCCTAGCACATCTTGCCTAGCTCATCACCTTGATCTTACCCTTATGCTAACCCAATTTTTCTGTGACTAAACTCATCTGATCTTATACCAAAATAATTAAAATTAATTTCTCATTTCCTCTACAACATCTGTTATTTTAGTTCCTTAGTCCATTGTCCTGCAAACACAGGTAATCCTGACAGTGTGTAGGTGTCAGGAGCCCTCTAGAGGCTCTAAATAAACTGGACGTTTCCAGAATGCCCTTCTCCATCTATGCAAAATTCAGTGATATTTTAAGTGAAGGAAAAAATGCCTTCATTCTGTGAACTTCTTGACTTATTTTTTCCTACACTGAATTCCTAATCATGTTCAAATAAAAATAAGGCTGAAATTCCTAGCAAACACAGTATAATTGTTAGATGCAAAGCTTGTATTTATTTATACATGCCCTGCCCTCAACCTCTCCTATGCAGAGATATGCATGTGGAAATGTAGATGCTAATATGTTTTTATGTGGTGAGTATGAGGAGGAACACACTTCTCTCTCCTAACTATTCCAGTTGTCCTGTTAGTTTTCTGAGTCCTGACTGATGCCTTTTTATCAAGGAAGAGTACAACCCAAGGCAGAGCATCTGACCTAAAAGTACCTTCAGTCAGCAGGGCAGCCACTGAATTTAAGGGGGGACAGACTACACGACCTTCTCAAAGAACCTTTCATGTTGGATTACATGACGTGAAAAGTACCAGTCCTGTGGTTGTTTTTTTGGGGCTTTTTTCTATTACATCCTGTATGTGCAAATAGTTCTTTATTTGTAGGATTTTAAGGTTACAAGATGAGGTTTACAGCTGGATTATTCTCTTACCTGACAGATTGACAGGCAATAGTACTTTCTACTGCCTGCCTCACTCACCAAATTTCTGTATAGACATATATTTCGACATTACATATCTCATAGCAGGCTCTTTACAAAGAGGTGGCCAATTAAATGCATATGATTGGCCATATATACCTTAACCCTCACAGGGAAGAGGTGATGCTCTTTTGCAAAAAGATACCAGGACCATCTGCATGGTCATCTGTATTTGAAAGGGAGCACACAGGACATTATACAACCAGGGAAGTCTCTGCTTACATGGCTTCACTGTAGGCAAGGTTTAAATGATTGAGAAATGTATCAGGGCCACAAAAAAGATGCAGAAATAAGAATCCTGCATAGCATGAAGTGTGCACAGTGCAAGGAAAATAAACACTGTCCCTGGATAAACTAGTTTCATAGTTTTCTGGCTGGATTTCATCAGTTTTAGGGGGGAAAAAATGAAATTTTGGTCATAAGCAATTTTTTCTTTCTCACCTAAGTGCGAACAATATTGTACCAGTAAGGCAGCTATAAGCTACACCATCCATTTGCCTGCTATAAAAGAAGACCAAGTCTTACTAATAAGTTAATCAAAATTCATCTTAAAACTAATTGAGAGAGGTTTCTCAATTTGGGCTTATGGGCTTAGTACCCTATTAATGTTTAATTAAAAGTTACAGTCTCCAGCCTGAGAAAGGCTTGTGAGCAAGCAGTGTAGAGGTAGAACAGAACAAGTCAGTGTGCATTCAGTCAACCAGATAGCTGCTCTCTAGGGTTCCTGGGAAAATACAGGGTTCTGGGAAAAGGGAAAAATGTGACTGAGATGTTAAACTTGAATAACTGACTCCATGTTAAAGAACAAAATTTCAAAGCAAAGAATCTCTGTAAGAATGTGGACTGAGAGTACTGCTAGGGTGGACTGAGGTTTTTTCTCTTGTTTAAATGAATCCACTGCTGTTAAAGCATGAGCTCACAAAATCCCCATATTTTAATGAGGTCCCTGCAAATCTATCTTAATACCAGATTGGGCATGTAGATCCTCTTTCCAGAATGCATGCCTGTAATAAGATGCAGCTCTTTGGATTCTTGCACATATTTAAAGTACCTCTTCAAGCTCAGAACAATTGTCAGCATTCATTTTATACAGATATCCACAAATTTGTACACTATGTCATGAGAAACATAAAATACTGTAAAAAAATTTACATGCATCCATAAACAAATCCATCAAAGCTCAGAACAGAGATGTAGGCTCTTCTAAGCAGACCTAAAATGTTTACAGGATATAAAAAACATACTTATTCTAGTCAAGCCCAAACTATTTATCTTTACTGGCTTAGAGATATGCAGTTTATTTAAGGCAAAGGCTCACATGAACTCTGCACACAAGCAGAAAGCATTAAGCTAAAAATAATATACATTCACATTAAAAGCAGATTTTGGATACAAAATGCATTCTAAGATATGTTGTACAACCCTCTTAGCAAGGGAGCAAGCTCCAAATATACCAAAATTATAATTAATTCTTTGACTTTCCATGCTGCCTTTTATCCCATGATCTCAAAATCCTGATTTTGGCACTAATTAATTAGAGATGAAAGCATTCTTTTGAGATCCACTATTGATATAAAAATCCTTTCACACACTGAAATCAATCTCTCATGCAACAGTTGTTGCCATGCATGGCAATGCCTCCAAATGGTTTAGAGAGGGAAAGAAGGATTGCATATCCCCTTAAAAATTTAATGGGATTTAGTTGGAAAAATGGTAGTCATATCTCTATTTATACTTACAAAAAAAATTAAAAAAGGTTAATGGCAGTCAGAGGAAGAAAACTTCCAGCTGGATCAGCTAACTAAGAAAACCTGTCTATAGAGTGAAATAAAAAATCAGTATCTAGAAGTCAAATACCTTAGGTCCTCGCTGCTTGGGGCATTTTCCTGTTAGCTTTTCATCATCTATTTCACACTGCTCCAGAAGATCCAAAATGTCCTCCTCCTAGAAATGGGAATTCCATTACTATTAATTCAAAGCAGGACATACCCTGTCCTTCAAAAATTCAAGCAGAAAGTGGTAGAAATTTGAAATTACTCTGATTACTAATTCCTGAAATAGGAATATGAATTCCTCCACAGGAGGAAATAGAAATATTTCTTCTCATACATGCATCTCTCCTTGCAAGCAACATGAAATTGAGGGTTAAAATCAAGTCTTAACATATATTTTAAAAAAAAGTCTGAAGGATTGAACAAAGATTCCTGTAAAACTGTTGGATGATGCCAACTACAAATCTATTTCTCAGATTTCAAATTACATTATGTTAGCTGGTTATTAATAGAGCTGTTTTCCTACTGTCTCTGACTAAATAAGTAGGCAAATCAGGTGAAATTTTTGGATGCCTTAAATCCTTAAACTAGTGGAGCTGGTTTTAGGGTACCTCTTGTTCCAGCCCATACAAGTGGATGAATAGGCTGGGAACATTACTGGAGGAAGAAGGAGGCAATTACCAGCTCAAAAGCAGTTTCTGCCAACCTCTGGTTTGGCCAGGGGTAAGGCTGAGGATCAGGGATATGGTAAAGTAGCTTAAAGCCATCTAGCCTGTCTCCACCCTGGGTCCACTGCAGTTCATCCAGATTCAAGGATCTGGCCCACAAGCTGCACAAAGAATAATAATAAGATCATAGAAAATTATCAAATGCTATTTAGCAGCCATCACACATGATTTTAGTGTGTAGAAACTAATCCATGAGGTTTCAAAGTAACTCCTAAAGCCAGAACTCGGTGTATTTCAGTACCTTCATTCTTTTTAAGGGGTTATTCATTTCCCGCTGAAGTGAAGCTGCTCTTCCAGAAAGAAATGTCTGGAAAGCAGTGGCTAACAAACTCTCATACTTTTCAAGTAATGTCTTATCATCAGGAGGGTAAATTCGCCTGAAAAAGGAAAAAGAAAACAATTTAGGATAGAAGCTGAAGTATTCATCACACAATACACAGTCTCTTTTTTAACATGTACATATCCCATCTAGAATAATTATATAATATCAAATTATTGAACATTGCTCTCTAAATCTACTTTTAATTCAGTGAACATGTTCATGTTGAAACCAGCAATTAGCCAGTCAAAAGAAATACCATGTAGGTCATTCCAAAGGTACACCAAAACCCAGTTTTGCAGTGCTGAGAAATTTCAGTGGGTGTGAGTGATGCATACAGGTGTGAATGATTCATGAAATATTAACAAAATATTGTATGTCAAATTCAAAGCCACAAGATAATTTGTATTAGCAATAAAAGGACACAAAACAATTTGTATTAGCAATCAAAGGACACAAAACAGTGAAAATCTGAACAATAGCTTTGATCCCATGGGCTGGATATGAATTAAAGATTGAGTATGTAGTGCACTTGAATGCTAAGTCCTCCAAAAAATTAAGAGGAAGAAATAGGTGCTATAAGAAAGAAAGAAAAAAACCTGGTACCTGGATATAAACAGTGACTGATTTTCCATTAGAGCAGCTATGCCATTACCTCTAAAATCACAGGTAAGGAGATTATGACAATATCAGAAGCAGGACTTGGTGATTTATTCATGTTCATCAAGCAACAATGGGCTTTGAAGAAAACCACTTCAATCCATCTGTCATGAATACCCAAAACACAGCCAGAAATATGGCTAAGATGGAAGACTAATTTTTAATGTGTTGTAAGGAGTAACGCATAAGGTAATTTTGCCTGCTCTGTGCAAGGCATGGACACCATTTATACAGTGCATGACATTTTGTGACTTCTTTGTATTTGTGAGTCTTTTCTGTACTTTTTACAAGTTTCTTTTTTTCTCTTGTTCTTCCTTTTAAGACATTTCCTCCCTGAAAAGGTATCTATCGTGAGCATTTTGTTGCAATGGAAAAAAAGGATGATTTGATACCATTAGTCTCAGGGCAGTTGTAGAACCAAATGAAGATGCTTCCAGTTTGCATTAAACACCTAAAGGAGATTTAGGTTCTAATTTACTTTCAGTCAACACCTTTTAATGGTGCTGATTCTACTGCAGAGAAAGTGCCATGCAAGAATGCTTCAAAGAAAGGGTAATATTCTTAATGTATTTAGAAATAGACTGCAGCTAAAGGCCATTTCAAAGTCATGTACATCCTTTCCAATTCCTCATGATTTCACAAGAGCTCGAAAGTGTGGCTCCTACTTCAGCTGCCCCAAGACTCCTGCTGGAGCCTGCTGTGCTTGCAGACATGGACTAAGCCAATTGCTGAGCTGACATCCACAGATTAAATCCAAACGTCCTGAGTCTGACTGAGGTTTCTCTGGATTTTTATTCAGAGTGCAATATTAAACCATTCAGCAATACTAGCATCCAAAATTTCCATGCTTCTATGTCAATGCCTGACACAAGCTAGTCCTGCTCTACAGATGAATATCACATGGAGAAAATACTGCATAACTCTCAGATAAAATTCCTCTTCTTCTCTAGCCAAAATTACTTTCCTTTTCATGGTCTGCTGATCCTTCAGCCTTTTCTCAAAGACATGGTAATAAGAAAACACAAAGCTATTCTAGCCTTTTTAAAAGTGCAGATTCCTCGTGAAGTGACACTTTAGTTTTTCCTGAGAAAAAGAAAGTTTTGTGGTTTTTCTGATTTACATTAACCCAAAAGCTAAATAAAGAGAACATGTGTCTGATTTTCAGTCAAGAACTGAATAAGCAACTTAAAATGTGATCAGTTAATAAGCTAGACATTTAAGTTAGCAAAAAGAAAAATGTGTTAAAGCATCATAGTGCTTTCCTTTAGTAGCATGAAAATAACCACTTTGTCACTTCATTGTACATCTAGGCGTTTTTTATACTTACTAGTTCAGCTCTACACATCAAGATAATATGTAATTAAAAGTTACAAAAAAAAGACTCTTTGTAAGCGAAATGTTAAGTCATCAAAAATGTGAATTTCACAGAAACATCTATCTGTTTAAATGAGAATTTTACTGGGAAATATAGAACATCTGCTCAAAAAAAGGCAGCAATGAAGAACAACAATAAAGGTATTCTGAGTAGTTCACAATAAAATATGTGAACTCAGACCTCTCACATTCTGGATGAATGTTATAAAGAGTGGACAAATATTCCCATCATATATTGCTAGCCATACTCTGCTCCCTTTCACCAAACATTCCTACGCCATGCTTTCACTTCTCATAACAAGAAATAATAACAAAAACATCACAAAACAAAATTTTTGTTTTCCTGTAACTGACAATGTAAAGCTCTCTTTTGAACATCTTCTATGAAGGAATCTGAAGGTACTTACATTTCAGCCTGCCAAGATCCAAAATTCAAGTGCAAAAATAAAAGTAGAGTATTTCAAATGTCACTCTATTCAAAATGATGGAAGCACCCATAAAGTTTCCGAATTTTTGGCAAGCCTCAGAGATACAATTCAAATATGATCTTTTTACAGGGGAATATCACACTGCACCCCCTGCCACCATGATAAGAATGATCATATGTGATTAGAGAACAGGTCCACAACAACAGTCATGGACTGAATGTACACTGAATGTGAGCAATCATGTCTTTGAAGCAAATGTCCTGCACAAACAATAGGGTGATTGACGCCATATAAATTCCTAAGTGCATGGAAAAAATTGGAATCAAGAAAAGAACCATCTGAGAAAAGATACCTGATGTATATGTATATATTTTCAATAAATGCCTACACATTTTTGGCAGAAAATTATCATCTACCACAAATACTTGTTTCCACTGTTCCTAAAGAATATACTGAATATTTCCTACTAATACAGTCAAAAACATTCACCTGTAATTCCCCATGTGTCTATTTTCATGCTCCTCTTTGGAAATCTGTTTACGTACTTGTGCAAGTCTTTCCTTCTACAAATCAAGAAAGTAAGACAATTAAAACAAAAGAGATTATAAACCATGAGCAAGAAACAGCACTTTCTTCCCCTTCCTACCAGTTCTTGTTTTCTCCTTTCCAGTGTGTGGCGCTGCTTCTCCCAGTCTGAGGAACCTGGCAGCAGTTTTTTCACTGACCCTTGACCATACAATCTTTTTTGAGCCTCAGCCTTCTGTTGGGCTAAATTCTTCCTTTTATCACTTGTCCTGAAGCACAGATGATAATAAGAAATGTCAATTCAATGCAGCCAAAATGAGATGAACTTTCATATCAAGTAAATAATCTGTATTTTCTAGTCAGTCATGTGTTTATCATATAAAATTAGAATTGAAACATTAAGGTTTTTTTTAATATTAACATTCATGGCTACAAAATTTTAATACCTTAAGGGATGCTGTATTTACTCTCTGCTATAATGTAATGTACAAGCATGGTTGTATCTATTTTCCTGAGTTGTAGATTTTTTTTCAACATATCTCAGCTACAAAGTATTCCTCTAGAGAGGTAGGCTTTTGACTGAATGTGATTTTGTGATTTTGCTATCACTCAAGCAAATTTCCTTTATGGCCATGTACCCATGACTGCAGACATATGCCAACTTCAAGATGTGTTTGAAAAATTTTTATAAAGAAGTACAAAGATTACTATTACCATTCATTTTTTGCAGGCACACATGCATGAAGAAAAATTAAATTTAGGTTAATTTTTATAACAAAATTGATAGCAAGGGAAACATTTACATTTTGAAAATGTGAAGGTGGGAACAAAGGTTTTTCATTTCCTCTAAGTCCAATTCAAATTAAAAAAAAAAAAAAATCAAAGCAACAGCAATAGAGCCAGACTGAAGAAAAGAGGACAAGGTACCGTATGTTGAGAAGCTTCAATGCATTTAGCAGAACACCTTTTTTTACAACATAGTCTATTTTTTGATCCGTTCCAAAGCTTGGGGCACGATTAATCTGAAAAAAAACGAGACACAGAAGACTCAGGGATGTTCAGGTTCATTGGGAACACACCTATTGTAACAGGCTTTGTAGAAATGGCTCTTTCAAATACAACAGAGTTTAAGAGAATGCATGTTGAGAAGTTCTTTTCCATTTGTATATTTTTTAAATAGAGTACTGAGTATGACAGACACCGGGAGCTGGGAAATGTACCCTTTCAGTCACCAGGTTATCCAGACATTTACAGTGAACACCATTCAAGTCCTGCCACTGTGAATCCAGTCTAATCTACTCTTGGTTGCTGCCACCAGAAAATTTACCACACAAAGTGGTGTTAAACACATCATAACAGATGATGTGCCATGCTATGGTGGTGAGGCACAGAAAGAGTCCAACTCTTTTCTAGTTCCCAATCTGAAAGGAACTTTAAATACTACTTCAAAACATAACAACTGTACAAGGACAGAAAGAGGCTCTAATACAAGGTATTTTTAAGCATATTTAAATAACTTTTCAGATACACTTGACAGCAACACATAGAGATCTAAGCTATTAAATCAGTACAGAGTGTGAAAACATAACATAATTAACAGTCTCCACAACAAAAAGCTTATAAGCAAAGTACAAGATTAGAGATTAAAAACTGTACCATAAATATAGAGAAGCAAGGAAAATGCAACTGGGAATCTCATAGTGAGACTAAATCATAAACTTAACATCCTGTATAACCCTGACAAGTTTTGGACTCCCTGCAGAACCTCAGTTTTCAGGATGATTTGAGGAGGAATAATGATTTATTCTAGGAACCCTTTCCAGGCTGGTATAAAGATTCATACTTGGGTAATGGGTGCTAATGACAAGCAGGATTCTCACTTTGATAGTGCATGAGCAGTTCTGGTTACAGAAGGCACAGATAAAAAAGAGCTTCAGAAGTGAAAAATAATGCCTTGTGCCCCATACAAATCAGAAGTGGGAGACAGTTTGCATGTCCAAAGTGGATGGCAAAAGCAGTTTATTTTGTTTTAGCACTCTAAATATATCAGAGCATCTTAGAGCCTCTACAGTTGTGGGACAGAACTATCATGGCTGCTGTGCCACCCCGTGTCCTGTTGCTGAGTCCCAGCTGCCCCATCACTTATGCTCATAATTGACAGGTACCTTCAACTTTGGGAGTCAGCCCCTTTGATGCTATTGCAAACAGACTGGCAAAGTGAGCAGTGAAATCTGATGTTGAAAGAAAAATCTTGAAAATTCAGCAGAAATAATGAAAAGATTTATACATATTCTTTTTTGGAAGACTTTTATCCAAATATTTCGTTGACCAACCTCTTTAGACTGACCTGTTCATCCACTATCATATCACAAAGACAATAAATAAGGTTGCTGGCTAATCTGTACGACTGTGGCATTGTAATCTTGATAACATACTAGTGATATGCCACAATAGCTATTCACAATAACAGCTTACCAAACCATTGTCTGGCATCTGCCAACTGGGAGATGGTTATTTGGAGTTCAGTGACCCGAGAACCAGGACATGCACAACTAGGCTGTGTTAATATTACATCAGTAATTTTATCAGCAAGGCACATCTTGAAGGTTGTTGTCAAAAACAGGATTATATGAGGGACCCCAAAAGTACAAGCAAATGATGACTGCAAAGGTCTTGAAAATCTAGATACTCATGCCAGTGGCTAAACTGTGTTCCCTACAGGAATGCAGTCTTATAAACTAGATAATTCTGGGTCTAGAGGTAACAAAGAAAGCACATGGCATGATTCCAGAGATGTAAAAGACTTGTGGTAAAACTTGGAGACAATGTGGAATTGCTGGCCAGTAAATGAACCACTAGTAAGTAGATCATGGCAGCAAACAAAGAAAAATAACCCAAAGTGAAATTCAGAGCAAAGATGAAGAAAACTTCACCATCAAGAGTGTGTTCTTCCTGGTGAAGAACACAAGACACTGAAAACTTGGTATAACCATCTACCATCTATTTTTGGAGAAGTAGACTTCTCCTACCACTGTGGTGGCCTTTGGACCTCCAGGGGTACAAACAGGGCAAGCATAACACAAGAGAAACAAGTAAATGCCAGCAAGTTTGTGTATGTGAACTTTAACTACTTCATTATTAGGAATTAGCAATAATAGATTGGTTTAAGATGTTCACATTCATTTCACCTGGACTGATAAAGTTTTGAACAGATTTTGCTAGCTCAGTGACAGTAAATAATAAATTTCTGAATGTGTATGTAAGGTTTCCTTTGCCTTGCCCATATAAATCAGAAAGGAAGTTAGGTACCCTACACTTGAGGAAGTTATTAAAATGCAAGTTATCTTTTTCTCCTATGATCATAACTGTGTGATCCCCAGCTGAATATAATGAGGGTGAACAAGGCTGTAGTCCATCCAAGAACTTCAACTGCATGGTTTTCTTTTTCATAAAATAAACTAACATGGAAATTTTGGTCAAAAAGTAAAGCTGGATTTCCTGGGAATCGAAGGGAGGTCTAGGTCATTGTTGCTACTCAGAAAGGATGGAGGCTGCACAGATCCTTGCCAGAAACACTTGGTGCCACAAGATGGCAATCCTGCATTTCCCACAACCCTCGCTACGGTAGAAGGTTCCAGAAGTTCAGTAGCATCAAGGAGCAGGGGAGCTACAATGCATCAAGGCAATATAAGCAAAAGTCAGCTCAGGAAAGCGGAGACATTATAAAAGTTGCACAATTTATTTCTTTTAATAGTTTGTTAAGCTATCTTTATAACAGAAAAGCTACATGAGGCATGGAAACATGAAACTAATCATCCTAATCCTATTTTGGCAATTTTCCCATATCACTGGGAACATTCAGGGCCTTGTGATTAGGACTGGTTTACCACTGTTAGAAAGAATGATTCACTCCCCTAAGGGGATTTTGGCAAGAGGGAAATGGTGGAAAGAGATAAGAGTGGAAATCTGTGGAAGTAGCACAAGTGTTTTAGAAAATAAGAATTATCTATACATGTGCATATATATACACACACGCACCAAATATATATATTATGTATAGTCTATGTATATACACTGCAGATTTGACCTTTACTACACTACACACAGCATACATACAGTGTGCATACATCTACACATTCTGTTGGAATTGATGCAAAAAAGCATGAACAAGCAAGGTAAAAATAGTAAATAAGTATGCAAAATTAGCAAGTTTCAAAATTTGAAATTTTTGTTAGTTTTGGTAAATGTCTGGCAAAACAAGCTGAAGGATACGTGTATTACCAAAAGCAGAAAAGGAAACTCTTGGACTTTTGCTTTTAAAAAAAGTAATGACTAGGTACACAATTCCAAGTCCTGAAGTATTCTCCAGCAACTCAAAATACCAGGAGCATTTACTACTTTACTTCCTCCTAAACGAGTTTGGGATAATATGATTCTCCTCAGAGACACATATGCAGTTATTCAAACCCCCCAAAATCCCCATAGCTCATGGAAACATCAGAGCAGACAGAGAGGGGTCCTTCAGAATGGACTCCCTGTGCTGGCTGACTCAACACCTCTCACAGAATTGGTCTGTCAGCATTTGCTACAGGGCTGAATGAAATGTTACGCACACCCTTCAGTCTGCACTCAAATAACTACACACAGAGTTATATGCAAGCTACAGGCAACCTACAGATGATAATCTGCAAGTGCAGTGCTGAATCAAAGGGGCAGCAAGCTTCACTGGACAAAAACAGAAGATGTTGATGTAGTACAGACCAAGTTCATGTCATGCGCTGCTGTTGGCGAGAACATCAAAGCCACCAAATATGCTATGTCTGCATGGCAACAGTGGAGGAATTTTATTTTTCTAATTAAAATTATAATCAATCCCTGAGAGAAATAAGCACAACAAAACAACTGTTGACAGTATTAATGGCCTGCAAATGAGGTTATAATTCAGTAAGTTAATTGTGTATATTTTGTTCATCAGTAGCTAAATCATATTCATGACTTGCTGTCAATAGAGGGTTTTTGAATACATTTTGCTTTTTTTTCTCCAAGCTGCACAGCCCCCCAACCAGTTAACAGAATGAAATAAGACAATCTGAAAAAAGACAAGTGAACGTCATCTGTATGTTATTAATAGAGCAATAAAAGAGACATAACAAAGTTCAAACATTTCTGGTTGAAAATGTGTGTGAGCACCACTCATTTTAACTGTACCACTAACAAACATATCAGAGAATAAATGTTTCTTCCAATCCCATCATACCAATTGTCTGCAGAATTTCCAGTATATCAAATTCATTTTCTCTGTTTATGGTCATGCTTTTAAAAGCACAGGAGAGGAAAAGAACACATATCCACAAAAAGGAAAAGATTAAGGGCACACATTCACAAAAGTTACCAGAGCCATATTACATAGCCATACTCATGAAGGAAATCTATGTAGCACCCACTTGCTATAATCAAGGTCCTCTAGCTACAATAATAACTACATTAATGTTACATTTTCCATTAAAACTTTCAAAAACATCTGAAATGCAACATCAGTCTAGGAAAACAATTACCTTTTTTTCAGTATCAAAAATCACTTCAAAGTGATACTGCACTTCTGTATGGACGCTGCAGAAAAGCACCATTCATGTACCCAACAACAGTGCACAGATTTTCTTGGCAGGTTTTCTTACATAGATATGGATTCAGCTGGGGCTTAGTTAACTTTATGCCTAAAAGTTTACTTTACACCTGTATGAAGAGGTTTACCTCTAGGAGCCATGGTTTTAGTTTTCTGTCCAGCAGAATATCAAATCCCAGGACTTCAAAGCAGACACTGTCACTGCCTGGAGCTTGCCCCGGCCTGCACATGCGATAGGCGTGCAGCACGTGCGGCTCCGCCACTATCAGAGTCTTCACCACCAGCTCCTGCAGGGATGCGGTTCAGAAAAATTCATCAGCAGAGAAAACACCAGCACATACTGAACTACAGTGTTTCCTGCTTTAATATCTCAAATTTCATTTACATATCTACTAGAAAAAAATTTAAAATACCAAATAAATAGTGTATAGTAAACAAACTATTCCTGTGTAGTACCATATAGAACTTTATATAGTTTAGACTATTGCTGTATTTTCCATGCTACATACAAACTTTGAGACTTGCAATAAGTTAAAGAATAAAAGCAAATTGGTAACATTGAATAGTATAGCAAATCTTCATCCATTTCATTTTGCAGTATAATTTTTGGTAAGTGTTCTCAGAATCATACAAAGAGCTTTAAGCTGTAACAATCTTAAGCCTATTCCTCATCTAAAGACACCTGTAACACAACCACTTCAGTGGTGCTTGAGTAAGTACAAAGATATATGCAACACTGACTACAATTTTGTAAATATTTACACATAAAATTCACTTTATACACTAAGATAAAGTCTCCAAGAGTTTAAATGGCATGATTTCTTTGTACCTTTAAATGGCATATTCCTTATGTGAATAACTGCTTGAAAGGACTTTTGATCCTCAGAAAAAAACATTAACATTTAATTTGTAATCAGACTATGAATTTAGTATTTTAAAAAACATAGTAATAGTTTATAGTATGTCCTTTGTGACATCCATTGCTGAGAATTTGGGTTAATAAAGTTTCAAAAATCATTCTGAATTGCAGTAAAGCAGATGGCAGAAGCAATTAATTTTCTAAAAATACACAAAATAAAATAAAGTGCTTTAGTCTATCTTACTGAAATATCACTCCAGAATTTGGAGACATCAAGATTATTTGTTTCTAGAAACTCAGTAAACCATTTTATGGAACGTTTGCTTCCTTTGTCTTCTGTTTCATCCCGTTCAAAGTGCTCATTATGTTTATTGACAGAGTAGTTAGTCAGATGCATATACAATTGACTCTAAAAAAAGGAAGAGAAGACATTTTAAAGACTTTATAAACAATTCTAAAATATTCAATTCAAAATCATGTAAAGAAAAACTGACATTAAATCAATAAAGACTTAATCAAACAGCTCATATTTGGAAATACACTATGTGCAGATTTAGTGTTTCTGATTCTGGGAGATTGCATGACTGAATGCTCCATAGCCTTCTTACAACAAAACCTGGGCTTCTACTTAAGCCAGTTGCAATGAACTGATCCACCAATCCACATCTGGTTAGATACTATATCTGTCATTTTTACAGGTCTCTATATAAACAACTACCTAAAAAAGTAAAGAGCAATTATCATAACTTAGAGAATTATTACATTCCACAAGAAGCAAACAATAAAGTCAGTATTTTGAAGTGCTACTTTTAAAGTGCTAAAAGACACTCTGACATCTGCTTCATAGACAATCCCACATTTCAGTTTTCACTGTAGCTTATTTATGAGAAGTGTTCTCATGATAGTGATACTTTAAAATATCTTTTACATGTAAACTCATCTGCCATGCTGATATCTGCCAAAATTGCTCATTTTTAACTGGCTGGTAGCCATACATCAGAGGGAGGTAAATTTCAAAACATACGTTACATAAATGACTGAGATCCTTCATGGAGCAAAATGTCAGCAGCAATAGACTCACGTTATCAGTTGAATTTAAATAAAGCATTCCTTTTCCAAGCTCAATTTATAAATCATGATCTGTACACTTACATTATCTCCCAGAGATTAATTCAGCTTTTCACTTAAACTGTGGTGATGCCTGTCCTCATCACAGTGACAGTTCTCTGTCATGTTTGATTACATACATGAGAGTAGATGATATTCTAAGGTGACCATAAGCCTTCTGTTCCAATTCATCTTTAATAGATAATACAAGCCTTCTGCTGATATTTATCCTGCTATACTTCCTTATCTTTAAAAAACTTAATGAAATTACCAAAACCAATCAATTTAATTGCAAATGAGTTAACAGTATATTGTAGTAACACTAGAAGCAATGAATTTCTCCCATGGCTTCATTACTCCTTTAAGAATCATTCTGAAATCTATCGGTTTTAAGTCATCATTCCATAAAATTCAAATTATTTCAGACAAAAGTAATTATGTGTTAGACTACTAAAAAAAAAAAAAGTGTTTGGGCATCTGAACTGATAGTCCAAAGTTATTTGGAACAATGTCACTGTGGAAATATGTCATCAGTGACAAGCACGTTATTTCACACAATAGACAACTTCCAGCATGAACAGTTCTGAGAACACAGAAACAACTGCCTGCTCTGTTTATCCTCTCAGAGCATATTTCAGTGCTGCTAATGCCGAGATTAGCAGCAATACACAAATTGTAAAAGCAAACTATTCCAAATATAGTACTGGAACACTTCCAAATATAGCATTTGTACTGGGCCTCAAATTGTACCTGCGTTTTTCAAAGGCACAGCAAGAGACAGTCAGAATTTTAAAT
Organism: Melozone crissalis; assembly: GCF_028551555.1. Classification (NCBI taxonomy): domain Eukaryota; kingdom Metazoa; phylum Chordata; class Aves; order Passeriformes; family Passerellidae; genus Melozone; species Melozone crissalis. The sequence goes on along the minus strand of NW_026535823.1, from coordinate 19,342,035 downwards.
TTCACATAGGCAAAAAGGCTCTATGGTGTTTTCTGTTACATAATTACATGGAAGCTGCTCTAAAAGCAATGGAATGGAATACAGACAGAGGTACAACAAACCTAACCTACTAATACCTTCCAATGCTGCAAATCTAATTCTTTCTTAGACATCTGCATTTTGGTCTGAGTCAAAAGAGAAGGGTTTACACCCCCAATAGGGCAACATGCCATACAGTGGAACGAGCAGAAAATTGTGCAAAATCTTTAGCACGACCCTTAGCATTTCTGGGTTTTCTCTGTGCTTACAGGCAGCTCTACTGAATCACCCTAAAGCTGCCAAGTACACACTCCTGTCCCTGCTGGAGCAGTCACTGACAAACATCAGCAGCAGCAGCAGGAGATTCCTCATGTGCAGGGACTGCAGGGAGCATTGGGCCCCTGCAGTGCTGGTTCTCTCCTTTCTGCCTCACTTCCCAACACAATGGCTGAAACCTGGCAGGACCCTCACCAAAGGCTCCAAACTTCATGGATGCTGAGCATTGATCTAGCAGGAGATAAAGCTTATTACCACCTGCCACCCCAGCCTCAGTCTCAGATGAATATAAAAGCAATGTGCCCATTCTTGCAGTGATTTGATTTTATTTTTTGGATTGTTATCTTTTGCTTTCCTCTAGAATATATTTAAATTCTTTAGCATCTTATATGCAAAGTCATATAAAATTTTATATATAAGCAATAATGTGGCTGTACTTGTGATTTTGATAGAAAACCATGTGTTAAGGGTCTTTGATGTAATTTTTTTTCTCTTCAATGGCAATGTAGAAGTTTATCCAGATCAACTCAAGTCCTAGTTTATTTAATTTTGCCACCTGCAAACCCTACACAGGTTAAAGTGTATACCATAAGCAATAAATTGGAATGAACTTCAACTTACCAAATTTGAGTCACTGGGGGGGTGATACTTTTCTGTGCCCATTCTCACCAGTCCATCATGATATAAAAATATTTTTAATGGATCACAGGAGGTCACAAGAATATACACACGTAAATCGAACTTGTAGCCTTCCATTAGAAATGGTTTATCAAGATATTCCTGAACAATTAAGTGATCCTGAGCTTGTAACTTTTCTCCATTTCTTATTAAAGAGATCCTGGTAAAAACAAAAGTTATTTTAAAACTTGGACATTACTCTTTGAAATAGATTATCGTGGTCACCCAGCCAAGTAGGTAGGCTAAGGTCTACCTAGAGAAAGAGACTTAGATATCTGATTTTTAGGGCAGAGAAAAAGTTCCATTCCCTTACAAGGTTTTTGGTTTCCTGTCCTTTATTGTGGTTCACTAGATGGAAAAAGGCAACGAGCCATTTCAAAGTAACTTTCTGCTTGCTTTGATTCAACAATTTGTAATAATAGGTTTGCTCTACACTTAGAAATTGTTTGGCAGAACGACCAGTCTCCGGCTTCAGTGATTATTCCTCATGCAACTCTAAAAATAGATTTCCAGTCTTTGTCACAACTTCTGCCTGAGGCACAGACTGCAAAGAACTTCCAGTGCTCACCGTAGGTGATCAAGTTTGCAAAGCAGGACACTGACTGAGGATGGCATAGATTAAGCTGAATATTTCTGTATTTCCAGTTCCCTCACACCAGAATGAAAAAAGGTTTACATATGAACTATGAACTTCCAATCTCTAACAATATAGACTTTTAAATAACTTTAAAAGCTAATATTTTCAGTATACAATTACTAACCTAAAATTCCCAGAACCTTAAGGCTACCTTAACCTTATTCCCTATTATTATACATTTCAGAGGTTTGGTACTGAATAGTCCTAATAGAGTGAAGTACTTTGTAGAAATTTCTCTGAACTATGCTAGTACCTTTCCCTTTAGCTTATCTTAGCCCTTATGAAGAGGACTGAAAAATGAAGAAATTGAAAAGTTTGGGAGCCTTACTTTTATAGTAATTCTGACATATGCTGAAAAACTAAGAGCTTTATTATATTGTATAATTCAAATTGATATTAAAAGCAATAAAAGCTAAAACCAAAATATCTAAAAAAAAAAAAAAGAACTAAAATTACAATTGCAATGTTTATCACACTGGATTTTTACTGTGTGGCCCTGTCACAAACAAAACTTCTTCAACTCAACTGTAGGTTGCAGTTTCTTCAGAGGTGTGCCCTGTTTCCAAGAGGGCACATCCAGCCACATCCCCAACAGCATCTCCTCTGTCTCTCCTAAACCTTGTGGCTGCTGCCCTCAAACACATTTCTGCATCTCTGACTGGCTGCAGTTTGGGAACACAATGGGGTGCCTGAGCTGGTTTTAAAGCTGTGAAAGATCCCGACCTCCCACACACATCCCTGCAGCCTCCAGCCACCAAAACCCTGCCATTTATGCCCAATACAATCTCACCCTATAAATCTAAGCACAGCAGAAAAATTCACAATAAAATATCTGTGTTCATAATAATTATTTGAGTTTATTTAATGCTTGTGAAGCCTTCACCCAATACACTGACTTACACTCAACCCAATATACAATCTTCTTATTAACACACAGCTTCTGTTAATGTTGTAAGTAGCACTGGATTTCACCTTTAACAGGAAAGAAGACTGAAGTTAACTCACAACTCACCCATGTCCCATTGCACCATTAGCTGGTTTGACTATGAAAGTTTTCTGTCTACGTTTCTTCTTCAATTCTTTTACATAGTTCTGAAACTGTGTGTACTCTGCTGGAAAGATCCACGTTCGAGGAATGAAACTGTACTCCTGAGGCTGACTCTTGATCATTCTGCACAAAAAGGGTAATTGAGTTAAAATCTTTTGACTACTTTGATGTTTCAATCCTCAAGATGAAAAAGCACTCATGACAATTTGACAAGGGAGCTTTTTCAGCAAAATTCTGTAATATGAAAGCAAACTTTTTCATTTCTTTAAGAATAGTTAGCATTCTATTACATATTCATATGAGTGTGAATGTGTTATATTCAAAAGCAGACTATCTTGAGCATTTTTGCTTATGTGCTTATTATGTTACTGGTATCCATCTCATTTCTTGGCATCCATTTCACTCCTGTTACAATTTTTGGCCATTTCATCAAAGGACTTAATGCTATTCCTATTCTTAGAAATATTGAACTCTTAACAAACCATGGATTTTTTTTTAATTTTTTTTTTTTTTTTTTTTTTTTTTTGCCAGGGGGAGGTGGTATTCGGGAAGTATTTTAATCTTCATATTGGTAGATGTCTGGGGAGCTATGAGGATCAACAGACACAAAAAAGAGGAGTTGGGATGTTTGGAGTTTCTTCTTGGGTGCAAAAAAGACTGAATTTAAAATTAAAAAGCAATTGGAAGCAATTAAGGAGGAGTTTTTTGTTCCTTTTGAAAGAATTTTAAAAATAAGGAATTGTAGTAAATACACTTTGACACAGGCCAAGCCACTCATTCATTTGCTATATAGGACAAATCACACAAGCTTGGATTAGTCTTTGGTCCCAGTATATTTGGATTAAGATTCCAAGAACACCTAATTTAATCAAAAGAAAGCAAAGACATTCAAAGCAAGATCAAGCAGGAAGGGAGTAGGGTGAAGGGGTGGAGCAAAAGAACTAAAATAAAAATAGGGACTCAAACTCTGAATCTGGGGAAAGGATGCAGCAAGGTCCTGATCTCCCTGCTTTAATAGCTGTGGCAGCTGAGGTAGTGAGTGTATCTCATTCTATACCTCTGTGAAGAAAAATTCTATATCACTGTGAAGACAAATGGAAGAAGAATGGTAAAGAATTGGGGTAGCAGAAGTGTCCATCACCCAGAGCTGTGTATGACAGGAAGATACATCCACTCCACCTGTCAGAATGGCTGAGGTACACACTGTTCCTTTAACACTGCTTAGCACCCAAGGTAAAGGAGCAATGGGAAAAGTCAACTATGCACACTGGCATCATTGCTCCCAACAGGATAAATTTAGTCTTTGCTGAGTTACACACTGCTGTAGCTAGCTTGTTGCAGGTACTCAGAGTACCTGAAACTTCCTTCATGCAGAACCTCATACAAAATTAGTTCAGGTAACTCACAACTACTCTGTAGCATAGAGTGGACACAACTAAAATACAAATATTCACAGAACAACAGAAAGGAATTGGAAGTTTAAAAAGAAATTAAGTGACACAGGAAGTTCCCCAACTTAGATTTTTTTTTTTTTAATGCCACTATGGTGAAGTTTAATATTTTTTAATTAGATACAGATTTAGGTCTATTTCTCCTTTTGTATTGAAAACTAATAGCATCAGCATAATAATATGTAAAAAAGGAAATATCATTTTTATTTTTCATTTCTACTATGAGCTTACGTAATACTCTTGGGCAGATACTTTTTCTTTAAGTGTCTAAAATACTAATGGAGAAAACAGAGCTCTTTTTCAGCCACATGCATGGGGCTAGGACTGTAGCCAAATCCTACTGGTATAATGGATACACTGTCCCCAAACTGTGTGTAGCCAACTACCCAACAAACACTCTGTAGAAACCACAATGGCTGCAGCACTACTGCATGAGGTTCTGTGCTTCTGCAGCTTCATTGTAACTATTGTTCTAAGAAATCTAGTTCAATGAAAGCCACTAAATATTCAGGAAAACTTTTTGAAAACAGAAATAGATATTTGAATTCCTGATTGATTCATGTAGTTAAACTACTCTCCATCTGCTCTGTCTTTATGCATATTATTACTTTGCCAACTGAGTATCTTATCTATGCAGAAATTATCCTATTTTTAGGCAAAAAGCAATTTCTGTGTTAGTTTAAATTCCTCTCCAGATTATTTATCATATGCCTCCTGTTACATGCTAGAGACCTGTTGTTTAACTTACTCAAGGGTTTCAATATACACACTGCCTACTCTAGCTTCAAGCTATTCCTGACATATTGATATTATTTTTTGACTGAAAGTATATCAGTTCTATATGCCTTATCTTTTTTAATGCATAACTGGGGGATTACAAACACTTAATATTATGAAGTGGAATACTTTGGCATTGTTTGTAGGTTCTGAGGCTCACTAAAACTTTCAAAAAAAAGAATTCAGCTCTGTTCTTTCCCTGCAAAGCCCTATTCAGAAAGGGCTTAGGAACATCATTAAGTAGCCTGTGGAATCAAGGCCTATTCCATTACAATAGCCCTATTTTTCAGCACATGGGCTGTCCACTATCATGAGTAACCACTTTTTCACTGTGCTGCTCTATCCTTTAGCTTTTTCTGTCCTTATCAGGAGGTCTGAGAAATAAACAGCAAATTATTGTTCTTCTGAGTACTACTTTAGCTCAACAAATGTGGTCAGACTGCTTTTGATCACAGAGTGCTTTCTGTACAAAAGAATGATTGGTGTTGAACAAAACATAGCTCACTAAAGGCAAAACCTTCAGTCTAATAAAGCAGATTCCACTGACTTTCCTGACTTTTCACATATGAAACGTTAGTGGATATATATGGATGAGAATGATTCTTGGCCCATGATCAGTTCATGAACCTTTTAAATACAATCAACAAAGGTGTTGGAAAAGACAATATTGCATAGCTGAATCCATGCCCCTTCCCACTCATCCTGTGCACTTTCTCCCCCATTTACTGCCTTCATTTTGTAACCACACTTATCCTTCACACAAGGAACTCTTATCTAAGAGACCCTTCACAACGGTCTCTTAAGATCTACTTGGCCCTGCAATGGCACTTCTATTGTTACTTTTTTCTTTTCTGTGTTCTTGTTATTATCCTTGAAAATGACGTTCATGCCTGCCTTTTTTTCTCAATTACATTCCTCTTTCCATCTGTTCCATTATTCTGTGTTCCTATACTTTCTTTGCTGAGTTGTCTTCTATCATACTACACATGTTATGTATTACACTGCTCCCTTCCACCTTTCTGCATGTGAAAACCACATGGTCCTGTGATCCAGAGTGCCTGGATATTGCCTGAAAAAAGAACTCCTGAAGTGCATTACTCCTGAATAGTATTTCCCTCTCTAAGTGAGGCAGATTTGTTCTGTTAGAAGTTAAATTGTGTAAATCAGGTTCTGGGCCAAAAGATTAGCTCTATTAATAATTGCTCTACAAACTAATTTAGATTAGAATAAAATATTGACATATATTTACCCTCAAACCTTTCCTTACCTGGCTATCAGATCATTATTTAGTATTGTTTTCTTACAAGTCTTACTCACAGATTCTCAGCTAGGATAATTCCTGAGAACCCAGTTAATCCACTAGAGTAAGGCGAATTTCTAATTAGACAAATCAGGCTCACTGACTAATTTCTTATATAAACAGTAAGATGCTTCACATTTTTTAAATTTGATATACACAAAAATACAACCATTAATTATTTTAAACAAATACTATCACAGAATTGGTAAGGTTGGAAGAGACTTCAGTGGGTTCTCAGGTCCAGGGTCCCAGGTGAAGCAGGGCAATCCTACAGCACATTGCACAGCATAGTCCAGATGCACTATCCAGCCACATACAGTTCTTTTATTCTGTTCTACTATTATGGGATACATACATGGGTGCATTATGTATTAGATTTATTGTACAATAATTCAAGACTCACCTACATTTTGCAGTGTTTAGACAGAGAAGTGAAGCCATTATAACACTCCACTGAAGTCAATTGGAGAAATAAAGTAGCCCACTCCAATGCTTCAGATCCAGGACCAAAGCTAAAGCTATTAAAGAACTTTGAAAATTATTCTTGGTCCTCTCCTAGTTTCTTAGTAAAAATAAACAAGCCTCAAAAGCAATAGTTCTGTATATTATTGCATTAAATATCACAGCTGGAAAACTTCTTAATATTAAAAGAAATATTACTTAGTCATGTTTCTTGCCAGAAAATCCTTTCTGCATATCTCTCCCATTCCTGGAAAATGGTTGATTCTCTGAGGAAATAGGAAAAAAAAAAGGAAAATTAATTGAAACTTTTTAGTTTTTCTGGCATACCTAATTACAGTCATTTAAAACATTCAACTGCATGCTCAGGCAAACACAAGTACTGTTAAATCTAAATTATTTAAGATAATATCTTACACTACACTACCTATTATTAACAATGCTGAAGATGCTGCAAGTTGTATTCTCTTCCATCCATATAAGTGCCCACTGATTTAATTTCATACATGAGACTATCATACTTTTATTCACAAAGCTATCTAGAAACAGAGAATGCAAACACAAAATAATGGTAAAAAAACCAAAATATTGATTCACAGGACTGTGGAGAGAGAGCTCTGTTACTTAACTTACTGCTTCAAAGCTTATGAGAAACTTATAAATGATGTTTAGTATCTTCTTTAAATTGATCTTTCACAACACTCAACTGGCAGAAAAAAGCAGGAAAGAACAGCCCCTAATATTTATACACCAGATTCCAAGTGGTAAGAACAAATAACTCTGGAGAAGAGAATAGGATTTTAAGCTATGCAGTGGTTCAGCCTTAATTTGCTTGTATGTAAGAACAAATAACTCTGGAGAAGAGAATAGGATTTTAAGCTATGCAGTGGTTTAGCCTTAATGCAGTCTGTTTGGTTGTGGTTTGTGTGGGGTTTTTTCCCCTCCACACAAACAGAACTGAGCAGTTATTGACAATTACTGCACATCTCAGAGTAAAGCAGTTTATGGAAACATGACAAAAATCTGAACTACCACTGCACCTGATAGTTCTGCAGCTCAGCAATCTTCTCTTGCTGCACAGCACAATCGCTCCAGATCAGATTTGCTGTTTCATCCTCATCACGCGTTTTCACAAATCCCATCTCTTGTATTACTATACGCACTGTGGAGAAATCACACTCTTAGGCACTATTCTGAATCTCTTAAGTAGATTCATTTTCAACATTTAATAAATCAATTAAGATTTTAAATACTTCCAATATAGAACCCTTTGTCAGAGAACAATGTTAGCATGGCAAGCTATTTATCTTGCAGTATTTCCATCAGTCTATTGCAAACCTGCCATTACAATGTTTCCGCACCTTAAAGTGAGGCAGGAATCAGCACAACCTCTTATGGGAACTGCCAAGAGCTTCAAGGTATTCCCCAACCCTCCAGCACAAATTGTCTTGTACAGCAGTTAGATTTAATCTTGGTTATGCCATAAGTTAATTTTAAAACAGTGATGACTATAAGTGTCACTGCAGATAGGGACAAAAATACCTCCTTGAGGAAAGTACAGTGTTGCAAAAGCAAATGGATGCATTATTTTAATTTAGAAAAAAAAATCTGATTACATGCCATGCATAACTCTGATTATAGGAAAAAAATATTTTAGCACTAAACATGAAAATACAAAACCTTAACAGACTTTACTGAAATGCCTCTGTATAATAATGAGAGTATTTAACATTGAATTTACACAGCTCATCTTTCAAGGCTTTAATAAACTTCCAAACACATATGTATTTAGAAGGGTCTTCCACAGCCTTCTTGATTACTTAAGTTTTCACATTTGAAAGTAACAAGTGGGAATCAATATGAGTAACAAATGGGGATTAATAGATGCACAGTATCCAAAGCTATGAATTAAAAGTTACAAGAAAACCCCAGGTTTCTTATAAAAGAAACTCCTTCAGAAATGTCTCACTGAAGCTTGATACAGAGTCCATTAATTCAGGCCATTAATCAGTAACTCTCTCACATCAAAGGCTATTATGATGAAAACAAAATATGCAGCTTCCTACCAATTTCATATTTCGTGCCAGCAATATTGGCAGTGATAACTCCATTCTTCTTCTTCTTCTTTCTGACTTTTCTTTTAATTGTGCTCTGATAGGGTAGTTCTGAACTCAAAGTCAGAGGAGCAGTTCCACGGTTATCTTTGAAAAATAATGTTGTAGCTATTAACATTTTTATATCTCAAATAACATATACAAATTAACAAAAAATACAAACAGTACTCCATCACAATTTATAGGTACAAGCATAATGAGGAATTCATAGGGTATATTAAAAATCCAAGATTAGCATACCTCCCTCATTAGGAAAGGATGGCATTATAACCTAGGATAGTGCAGAAATGGAGTTCAAATTCTGTTCCAACTTCTCAGCAAAGGCTGAAACTGTCAAAGCCAAATTACTTAAAACTCCAGCCATGCCATTTCAGTCTCTGGTTGTAGAAAATATTAGTTCTGGAATGGACAGATACCTGTGTTAAAGAAATATAAGAGAGACTTTGTCATAGACAAGTCCTGAAAAGAAAAAAGTAAATAGCAGGAAACTAAATATGAAAACACTTTTAATTGCATGTATAAAGAATTGCTTATTTCAGAAGATTGATCAAGCTATTGTAAATATAAAACTTTATTCATTGCAGTTCAATTATTTTCTTTCTGGAAAAATCATTTTGTGGTGATAATTTTCAAAATGAAATTATATTACCTGATTTTCATTTGGGTATGGGACATTTTGGACATGGAAACAGGTAACACTGAATTCAATCAATAATGCCACTTTCTATCTCCATAAATCTCAATGAATTTAGTTTTATACTTTAAACCATATTTTAAATAAAAAATTAAAATCAGACACACTGTGTGATAGGTTTTCAGTACCAAGTGGGAAATAACTGAAATCACAGTAATAATCTGTTTCCTCTTTTTTACTTTTCAATGTTTTTTAAAGCAATTGTCCAGTAACCATGTGGTAATGTGGATGCAGTTTCATGACTACTTCATGACACAACAGATATGATTTGAAGACATTTTGGGTTGACAAGCACTTAAATTTTCAGTTTTTAAAGTGAACATTTATTTGCATAAAATGCTACTTTTTACATCTACACACAAAATTCCCTTTTCCTTTTTTCCCCTCATGAATACAGCACTACATGAAAAGTAACTCATATTAAGTTTTTTAGGTCCAGCTTAAGCACCATAAGAACAATGGGTTAAAATATTAGGGAAAAAACCTTGGGAATACATCACTTCTAAACACACTGCTACATGACTTTGGACATGCAGTACTGTTATACCAAAGTCTGTAAGGAAATAAATGCTGTCTTTGGCAGGCTGCCTCAAACAAATCTACAAGTTTTCAAAACATATTTAAGATGTTACTGATCTTTAAAAGCTTTCATTTCTTTTCTGCAGTTATATGTGTAGCTAAAGTTCCTCACACTAGCTCTAATCAGTTTATATTGCTGCTTTTGGTGATTTCAAGACTTATTTTAAATAACTTATAGAGAGCACAAGGAATTTCTTCCACTATAAATAACAGAAAATTACAGCAAAGTCAAATTCAGCCATAACTTATGATGCAAAATATATGTGGTCATAAGACTGGACAAGATGTGCATTAAGGAAATTACTAAAACATTACTTACAAGTCCACACCTTTTCTTTTTCTCTGTGTGTGTGCACACAACAGAGGAGAGAGAGATGTATTTTCTGGACAAGTTACCCACCTTTTAAGAAACTACAAAAGCAGATATTTTGAGCTCCAAGATCTAACTTCCTTTCAAGACAGACATTTATCCTTAATAGCCCAGTAATGCAAAAGCATAAAAAAAACCAGATTATGGTTCTTTTATGACTGTCACAAATATACTGGGAGTCAAATTCTGCTTTGTAACAGGACAAATATCTCCCTCATGTCCATTTAGTGCCCCTGAGTATTTATCCACAAAGAACAGGAGATGTTTTATACACAGATACAATGTCAGACAGCACAGCAGTAACACCCAGCCATTTTGAAGTTTGAATGTTTTGGATGACATTATCTGAGAAGGTGGCCTGAAAGTCCTTGGGCCCACTGGCATACTGAAATTAGACACAGAGTTGGGAAAGCAAAGCATTTGTCCTCCTTAAAACCACAGTGAAGGAAAAGCAGTGCTGGGCACAGTGACTCACTGGCTATTGCATGTTATCTGTTTCTCAGGCTAAGAATACCACCAGAGTACAAGACATGTTTAGTTCCTGGGAATAATACTGAAGTATGTCTGTTAGCCAATTAAGGACTTCTATGAATGTACAAAAATGCATGGCAGTCATTTCTTTGCTGTACTGACTAAAAACTTGCAATAAATTTGGAAGAAGGTTAAGAGGACTAACACTGCCCTGTGAGAAACGCCAGCCCTTTATTAACACAGCATGATTTACAAGCTATGATATGCTAATAAAAAGTGAGCAGCTCATACAACTTTCATTCATCTTAGAGTCACAGAACATTATCTGCCCAAAGTTACTGTAACACACTGTGTTCTGAAGGTGGACCATAAAATTCCAAACTGCACCACACTACTGAATTGCTGCTTTTCTTTAGATAGACACTATTCTATTCTTCTCAAAACAATACTCTTTAGGGTCAAGGTCTGTGACCACTCACATTTTTTGTACACATAGATGAGTGGATGGTAAAGATTTATGGCTACCTTTAGAGTATTCCAAGAACAATTAGTAGTTCAGCCATATGGAAAACAAGGCACATTTGAGTACTCTGTACTCAAACTTACTTTAGGATTTTAACTTTTCAAAAGCACCACTCCATACCAATAAATATTCATATTCTGATCTAAGCTTGTATGTAATAATTAAAAATTATTTTACAACTCCTTGACTTCTCTTCAGTAGTCCATCTTCAACCAAGTGTTTCACTGAATTCCAAAGGACCAGCAGTTCTAAACCATTAGTTTTCCAAAATATTTTACATAGGATGCAGTCCTTCCCTTTGTTCCTTTCCAAAGGCCACATAAGGTCCAGTGAAATGGGACAGTCTCAGCATTTTTTCCCACCATGTCAAGTGACAGATCAAGAGTCATGACATGACATGTCAAGAGACACTGCATCTCATCTGGGGGGATACCTTACCCAGAGCAGTGGGTAAGGTATTCACTGCTGTGAATTGTAGGCTAAGCCGTGGAGCAGTAGACTTACCCCTGTTTAGACCTCCCTGCTTTGTGCATCCCCAGTGCAGTAGCATGAGATGCTCCAATTCTGCAGCAAGAAAACCTAGCACCACCCTGCTGAGGAAGCTGCAACCTTCCCAGGTAAACTGCAGCTGTTCCTCTAACTGCCCTTAGATGACCAACTCTCTGAGCAGAGGAATGGATCACTTGGGAGAGACAGGAATACACCTCTCAGAGCAATACATGAAGGGCAGGTGCTGAGGGGAGGGAGCTGGAAGGAGGAGAGCTCACTCAGACCGGCCCTGGCAGCCACAAGCTCCTACAGCTCTTTTTTAATTCTATACCGCAGAAATCATCCCAAAGTTACTTCGTTCCCTGACCCACATCCTCCCCAGGTATCTTCTTCTAGCTCACATCCTCTTATTTGTTGTTATTGCCAAGCCCTACTCCCAGGTCAGAGCAGAGCTGAAGGAAAAGCAGCACAGACTGCTCTGCAGGCAGCCTTTGCCAGCTACAGGCCAAAGCTGATTGCAGGACTCACCCAGATCATGCACAGTAACAGCAGCAGCATTGTCAGGTAATGACTGCATCAAATTCTGAGTCAGTTCTCATACCTGTGACATGTTTTTGCTTATAAAATAAGCATAACCTATAACCCTCATTCAGCTACAATAATGCAGAGGCATATCTTGCACATAATCTACCTGAGAGAGCTGTTTCCAAGAGATTGCTTTTAATAACATAGGAAAAAGCATTCTATTTTCAAACTGGGACTTTTGGAGCAAGTCAGCTGTCAGAAATCTCTGAATTCACACTCAGGCAGAAAAGGATTGCAGTTCCTGCTGCATATGCCATTTCCCTCCTGAAATGCTGATACACATAAATTAGGGAAGGTTTGTTGCTCAGCCATACAGATTCAAGGGTAGCTGAACAAAAAGGGTTAACATATAAAGGGAGAAAGACTTGTGAAGAAGAAATGAAAGCATCTTCATCAGGTTAGCACACTCTTATATAAACAAGCACTTGGACTAAATGTGCTCCACAGAGAAAAAAAAAGATGAGATGTTATCTTTACAGCTGCCTGGCAAAGGTGTGAGAGTGACAGTAGGAAAGATACATTTCTGTCCTAGAAAGGCACAGAAGACAAAAAAGAAAAAGGGAAGAAAAAAAAAAGAAAAAGAAAAAAGGATCTTTTTTCCTCCAGGGACAGGAGAGGCCAGATACTCTTGCTGGAGAGGGAAGTGTTGCACATGGACACAGAACACAGCAGATGCCAAGCTCAAGCCCATTTAAAGGAACAGTGCCTTGGTAAAGAGCAGAGGACAGTGGGAAAAAAAGTGGTTTCATAGTTAATACAATGATTCTTTCACAAATTGTATATTGTGTATTGTATATTCTAGAAACTCAAAACTTAATAATATTTCATGCTGTTACACAAATTAAGTGTATCATAATAAATTAGTAAATTGCCCTGAAAAATACTCTTCTGGCCTAGATTATATGCAGGTATTTTTTAACAAATCCCTCTCTAATTTCCCTGGTTTTCCCCTCCAGACTACTCACAAGTGACCTCTGCCTTTCATGAACCTTCACTTTATGTCTTGATGCAATCTGGAAAGTTTTTAATCTCTGAATAGTAATTGTATGTCATCAGACCCCACCTCCTTTTTTCCCCCGCAAACAGTAAGTATCCCAGAAAAAGGTTTGATTAATCAGATCAAAAAAGAGCAAGGAGAGTCAAATTCAAACTGAAAGAAAGGTAGTGCAATTTGAGAATCTATTCCAAACAAGCCAATGAGATTCTTCAACCTAGTTTGGATCATACCAGTAACTTTGAAACCAAAACAGTGCGCCCTAAGAAAAAAAAGACTAGATTGCATATGCACATTTAAAATTATTTAATCTGATATATTTAATCTCTCAGAATGGTAGAATCACCTGCTACAAAATACACTATGTTCCACACATTACTCAGTGTACTGTTTGTAATTTGTTCCTTCCTTCTAAGCAATTGTGATACTACTGGTGCTCAGTTTGAAAAGCTCCATGGGTTATATTTGTGTTTAACTTTACATACATGAACAGAAAACAAGACTTCAGATCTTAAGCCATGGTACATATGACAAGACCTCTCAAAGACAGCTAACATCCTACATACCTAGGTGAAAGGCTACAAAAATGGATTGTCAGGGTAATTTCCTGAATTCTTTGGGTAGAGATAAGTACTCACTCATCAACAGTGAGCTGGAATATTTTAGAACAGATTTTCAAACTAGCAGGCTGCTTTCCTCTGAGCCCATTAGTGCAATTTACTCAGTGCTGTCACAAGTGTCTGCAAATGCAGAGGAGCTGGAAGGAAACCCACAAAGCTCCTGACATAAGGAGCTTTCACAGTGAAATGGAGACACACTGGAGATATAGTTACAGGAATGGGCAGGTGACCACAGAGATGGAAGGTCAACATCACAGTGCTGCAATCCCCACTCTTCACTTAGCTGGAAAATCAAATTAACAAAAATTTCACAGAAACAGGTGAAAGAAAGATGTTAACATATGGTCTTCAGAGTATTGACCTAGAAAACATCTGAGCTCTGGGATTTTTCAATCTAATATTTAAATCAATTACCCTTAGATCTTAGAGTGTGGAAGTCTGGACACACCATAGTGAGGGGTGTGCAATTTATTGCAGTTATGCAAACCTATAATCTACTGTTGATCTGGAATTAAGATACAAAATTCATATTCAAAATGAGATTAACAGAGAAAAATGCCTTTTTCAGGACCCTGCTCAGCAAGACAAAAACAATTTTCAGTAATGAAACTCCAGAACTAAAAGACTCCTACCCTTTCATGATTTTTTAATATATGGCCTTATAAAATGTATGTTGAAGTGTCCCTGCTACAAACAAGCATAGCAACCAGTTTTATTGTTACATGTTCAAAGAACAATTTGGTGGCAAGCTCTCTCTTACAGAGAAATTCTATATGCCAAAGGTAGTCTTCATTTTGAGGCTTGATATATCAAAGTGACAAGCTTGTTTTTAAAAGACTATCTGTCAGCTGGCTTAAAATTGCATGTAATTCTGAAGTCAAATGAAATCAATTAATTTAAACATCCTTCATTCCCACCACCAAAGAGATATGACATTTATTAAGCAGCTCTTTCAGATCATACAGAGTTCTCAGGTGTTTGATTTGCTAAATGGACAGGTACAAGCTACAAAGGAATCCAAACAGCATGATTTACGCCACTCTTTTCTAATCATGCAGTCCTGTAAAATAACTGTCTGAACTAGTTTATCCAAATGGCCAGCATTTCCATTTCCCTAAGCCACCAAGGAAAATGACCAAGCCAAACTACAGAGCATTGTTTTAAATGGCTGCAGTCCATTCAGGAAAAGACCCTTCAGTGCCAGCTCCAAGGCTGCAACATGCAGTGGCACAGAGCCCCAGGAGCTTTGCAGCGTTAGTTCACAGATTTTACTTTGGTCTTCTCCTGACTTAGCACTACACAGCTTTGGATTGAATTTTTTTATTGTTTAATATCACAAAACATCTATGAAATTATAAGTACAGAGTGCCTGATTCAGACAACAGGAAATGAATTGGAAGCTGTTAAAATGGTGGAAGTTTCACATCAAGTTTCACAGGCATTAATCACTTCCTACTCACAAAATACAGAGACCACAACTGAGCATAGAAGCAATTTTTAAAATTTCAGTGTTGTCTTGAAGTAACATTGCTTCTTTTTTCATTCATCCATTTTCCAAAATGAAACTTCAAAACACTGGCCAAATTTGAATCAATGTCAAATCTTTCAAATCTGACGATTGATTTTCTGTTTAAAAAATGACTTTCAAAGTGACTTTCATAGCAGAGCACACAATGTGACTATCTGTTAGCTCATTCTCACCCTTCAAAAGCCCTTTCTAATGTGATAACATATTTCAGACTGCTAGCAAATTGAGTACTATAGAGTTTCATAGTTATGGTTTGTATATTGAACAAGGACCATCAAAGAAAGTGAGACCAAATTAGAAAAGTCCAGAGAGGTCAAGGTTTGAATCTTTTACTTGTTCAGTAAAACATTGAAAATATATTCATTGACAAGGCAAAAGAAAAGAATCTACATGACTTAAAAATCAATAATGCAAAAATAAAATGCTCTGAACTTTAAATAAACATTATTTAGCATTCATAATGGCAAGGAAAAATATTGACAAAATAGCTCAAACAAGCAAGTGTAACAGTGCTTTTATACAGTAAAATCTAAATTTCAGAAAATACATATCTCTGCCTTGCTGCTAAAAAAGATCAGCTTTCATGTTCTACTCTCTGCCAGCAAAAAGCAGAGACAATGCATAGAGCTTGTTCACCACTTCACTAAGTGCCAATAGCACCATAAATCCGATAGCAGAACAGATAGCAGAACATTTCACTAACTCTGGAACATGAAGTATTCCTACCCCCTGATCACATTAAGTTCCACTGAACACTGCTGAATGGAAGACAATCTCTATTTATTATAGAATCATTATATACAACCATTTTTAATATTTCATATATATATATATATGAAATGGTTTTATATAAATATATTATATACAACAATTCCACCTTCATTTAAACCAGCGTTGGTGTGCTGTAGCATTTCCAGCCCAGAAATGCACACACCATTAGAGCCTCAGCCCCATCAGCTGTGCAAGCCACAGCTGAGTAGCCAGATACCCATGGCCCCAGGAGGGCTGGAGGCCTGTCCCCTCAAATGAAGCATTCCCCTGAACCAAACAGCTCAAGGATATTGGTTTGCTTTGTGCTGAGGACCGAGGCCAGGAAGCCACACACACTGAGGGACTCACACACTCTGTGGTGAGAGAGTCATGGCCTTGAATGAATGAAACAGAGATGACAACATCCCATAATGATCCTGTGTCATGGTAATATTGAGGTGTGACATCAACATTGTGGGTTTGGTAGGGGAAAAGGTAAACAAGAGAGAGTTAAATGAGGAATTTGAGTTGTGCCACCTGTGGGAGCATCTCTGCTCTTCTTTTGACTTTGCAGTATGCCATCCATGCTCTTCATTACAGCACATCAACACACACCAACAGCTACCAGGCAGAGCTTCAAATTGTGTACACCACACACTAATCACTGCTGGAATTATACTACTCCTTTCTTTTTCTATCACTCACTTCTCAAAAGAGCTAGAGGCCTTAGGGATCTACAAGATAGGACAATTTAACATTTCACATATATCAGCAGAGCTGTCTTAGCATAAAAAGCACTGATCCTTTAATGAAGCTGATATGTTTGCAGTGATTCATTATATTATAAATAGACCTTGGGGAGAGATTTGCTAAGGATCTTGGGGAAGAAAAAAAAAGAGAAAAAGATATCTTTAGACTGTTCCCCCTCACACATCATATTCTCCCTGCCTTGCTTCAAGCTGGCAGCATTGACTTAGTGTGAAAACAACCTCAAGCTCCGGAACACAAGAACACAAATATGGTTAAATTCATTTCTACAGAGTTCTGTGTATCACAAGAGACACACTTCAGTCCTGTGCTGGTCTGCATAATTTCATCTCATATTTTACAAGCCTGCAATTCATAGATTCATTTCAGCATCACTAGACATGGGCTGCAATCCTCACACACGGCCCACGACAACTGATTGAAGATTACATCATCCTAATTCACATGCTGCCACATAACATTGTTTTCTAGTTTAACAACAAGGGTGACACTCCCACAGCAGTCTGAAATTTAAATTGGCAGACATTAGCCTGTAGTTTCAGCATCAGATGTGCAAATGTTAAGACAATAATCAGGTCTTGAATAAATCACCCAAAAAAAGTTTCTTGCAATCAGAAGAAACATTTATTCAAAGCCTTCTTGACCATGAAAGTACAAGAAACGTGCTCTTATATGATCACCAAGTTCTTAATCACATTATCTTGACATTTTCAACTATGAAATCATTTGCTCAGCTCCACAGCAATACCTGTATGCTTGTATGAGTGTTGGTAGATCTCTAACATTTTATTGACTGTCATGTACTTCTACTCTGAAAAGAACAAGTGACAGTCAGAAATATTCACAGCTGGCCTACAATATCACTGAGGCTACTGCAGCCAATACTCAGTGCTAGTAAGAGTTTGCAAACAGCTGATAAATGAACCAGAAACCCCAGCAGCTATAAAACATTTCACAAAAACATGCTTTCCTCCCCACAGCTTAGTACTTGGGGCTCAGTGGAGTACCACTGATTTGAAAATATTTTTGCACATAAAAACAGGAGAACATCAAGCAGTTTCAAAAGGATGAGAGCCCTCAGAAGCTTCTTTAAATGAATTGACCTGATTTATAGAAATTCCCTTAAAAGGCTGGATTGGCTCCAAACCCTCTGTGTCACACTATTTTATCCATTATAGTGGATCTAAATAGAGTCACTACCCTCATTGGCAGTGAGATGAGACTCCTTTATTCTACTATAGGAATATTTTGTGCAAATACTGCTCACCTGTAGAGAAATACAGTAGGTAGTCACAAAGCCTAGAAAAATAATGTCTTAAATATTGATTCTAAATGTAATACTTTGAATATCCAAAATAAGAGAGAAAAGTGAAGTGTACCAGACTTTATACACATTAGCTTTAATTTTTACTTAAATCATGAGAATAGCCTACAAAAAAAGCAATTTCCTGGGATTTGCTTGAACTCATGGGATCAGGATAATGTATTTTCTGAATAAGTACAGCATTACTGAGGTAACCCTGTAGTATTCAGTATTTTATTTATTGAGTAGTCATGCACCACCTCTGAGCTGCAGAGCCCATACTGACAACAGCACCAGAGCTTTTTAATGTAGTTTAAAATAGTTCCGAAAACTGCCCTAAGCACGACTATTGCCTCCATTGCTTTAATCACAGCAGAAGCCGTGTTCCAAGTTTGGAACAATATCACAGTTAGTCCTGTCCTCATCCATCTTGGTCAAGTCCAAAAAGCTACACTTAAAAGTAAGAGATTCTGGCATGTGTGTATTACTTTTTTTCTTCCCTTTTTTTTTTAATTAAAAAAAAAAAAGTGTTGGTTTAAGATTAAGAGCTAAGAGCTACACTTGAAAAGTATTCTGAAATTAAAGTCCTCAGGTAGAGGCTGGAGGAGTGAGATATTCTATTCATTTAGCAAGGCTCAATTTTATTTTCCATTGCTTTAATCTTATATTTCTTAAAGGTGCATTCATAATGAAAAAGAAATGCATAAACTTATATAGTCAAATGCATGCTGGCTGCAAAGCTAACTGCTTTTCAAATATTCAAAAGGAACAAATACATTAATTTCTTATTATGATATAGCAACATACATCACTGCCAGCCAAAACAAAACATGACTGGGAACTGAGCCACATACTTCTTTTTTAATCATATTATCCTAGGCAGAAAATTATGAAGTTTATTCTTTTGTACTTCTGACTCTCTCAGACATATTGTGCCCTTCACCCTATAGAAGAATGTATGTAGCCAGAGAGTAGCATACTTACCTTATAAACACAGATAAGGAAAAAGGAAATGCACCAAACTGAGTCAAAGGTATTTTTAAATCTAAAGGTTTGGAAATAGTACAGCACACCTAATAACTAAAACAGTAAATCTTTCAGAAAAAGTTTCATGCAAAGTGTCAATACAGATGAGAATGAAGACGATCACAACTGACATCCAAATAGAAAAAAAAAGGATAATAAACTGATATTCATAGTTGGCCATTGATGCAGAACTCTGAATATTACTTCACAAATATGACATTTCTTCCCAATTTTTTTAGCTCCTTTGATTGCTCAAAGGAAGAAAAAGCTTTCTTCAGGAAATTTCCTAGTCCCATCATTCTGAAGACACATACAAAAATGACAAAATTTTTCTCAAGTCCATAATGTAAATGAGATCAGGCATACAGGATTTTCTCTGTAACCTAGTGAAGTAAATAAAGATATTTCTATTGAGTTTTTTGGACTTTATATCATGATGTTTCAGTTCCAGGACAGACCTGCTGGTGACACAATTCAGAATTATAATTAAGACTCTGGTCTCATCCACATCAAAACTAGAGTCCACTTAAATCAAACTTTCACCACAGTAGAAATTACAACTCAAACTTACTGAGTTGCCTCCAAATTTCTCCCCTTCTTGGCAAAGAATACAAGCTTCAAGCATCACTTTCAGAATTGTTTGGCTGTCTAGAGGTAGGACTTCATATTCCACAGCTCATGCAGGATTCACATGTTTAGAAACTGGGATTACTGTGCAGGTGATATACAGATACACTGCCACAGAAAATGCTTCATGCTGCTCTCCACAAGTACATTTTGTCCAACTAACAGCTCACAATTTACTGCATTCAGTAGATGCTCCTGAATCTAGTTCTCTGTTATAAGGAAAGATAAACTGCAAGCTCTCAAGGATGGATCAGAAAAAGCATAAAAAATATAGAAAAGGAACAAGAATCCTGGAAAAATAATTCATTGCAAAATATATGTGGTGGACAGAATGCATGAGCATTCAAACTGAAGGCAATGGATTTCAATTAATATAGTCTGCAGTAGAGTCATAGTGAAAAAAAAAAACACAAACAAACTGAACCTTTGCAGCAGCATGTGCCAGGGTGATATACCAAATTTTTCTGCATACAATTACTGATAGTGCAAAACGTTTATTTATCATGGATTTTGCTGACAAGATTACATACTGCAGAATACACAGTCATACCAAGACCTCCCACTGATACAGAAACAGATTTTAAATAATTCTGCAGTAGAAGTAGCAAAATGAAATCACTTACCGTTAGTATTGCATTGCTGGAACTATCTGAGGAGTCAGCTCTCCAGAAACAGGTTTTTCTATCAATAATTGACAGCAGATACAGTTTCAGGCAGTGATACACCAGGGATAGACCGGCTGCAGCAGCAGCTCCTTCCCATTTAGCCTATCTCTAGCACTTTTTAGATCTCTTTCTTAACCCTTTCTAGGTATTTGCTCCCTGTGTTTTGGGTGGCAAGACAAAGGCACGATATATGCTATAAGAAAAGAATGCATTATTTCCCACTTTACTTAGTGACAAGAGTTGTGGGAAGAAAGTCAGTAGGATTTAGTCATAACAATAAGCTAAAAAGAAGTACAATCTAAAAACAGAAAATGACTCAGTGACTGGAAAGAGATATAACAGGGATATGAGCTACTGTAACCAGGACAGTGGTTTCTCCAAAGGTAGAATTAAGAGGTCAAGACCACAATAACACAAGGCACTGGTATAGAAGGCTAAAGAAGTTAATAATTTGCAATAAGAAAAAAGATTCTCATTCTCTTCCAGGCTTGGATCTATGAGATCTGAGCTTTGAAATCAAACCTACCTGGTTTCAGTGAAGCCAGCATTACAACCTTATAGATCCATTTCTAAACCAAATGAAATATTAAGTGTAGTAATGGAAAGAGAAAAGGTACATCCTTTACTGGAATAGCTGTTTCTGTAGTATTCTGAAACAATTCCTACTCCTCAAATGAGGTTGTTTTCTTTCACAATGTCAATTTATACCAATAAGAAATTGTTTTCTGACATCACTTCAAAAGATGGTTTTTCTTTGTCATATTATTCTTTTACATTAAGAAAAGATTGCTCTGATTTGACAGCTCAGTACACTTTAATGGACAGTGGGCCACAAAGGATATCTGACAATAAAAGGTTTGGAAAGTTCCTTTGTTCAAGTGGATTACTCTTCCCTCACAGAATAAAATAAACAAACAACAGCCACCAAAGAAGAACAACCATGGAAGAAAACTGGAGGTACCAAGTGCACTCCATTGTTTTGCATTAGTTTTACAGGAGTCAGGCCCATGGGATGTGCCAGACAAGACTGACTGCACCACTAGTGCCATACCTATCCTACAAGGATGTGATGCCTTAAGTTTTAGTTTTCATATTATCCAGATTCTGTGCTGCATTAGTATATAACTCTGAACTTCACATAAAGGGTTAGCAACTTCTTCTCACAGCTTAATAAATAAAACAATCCTTTTCCACCCAAAAGGTATAAACAACAGCAAATTGAGGAGAGCAATGTGGGAGGATGAGACTTCATAACTTAAAGCTATAATTGGACAATTAACCCCAATATGTAAATAGAACAAAACTTATAAAAGTGTGAAGATGTGTGACCCATTGTCCCTCTTGGGCATAGCCTTGGCCAGGCCCTTGTACTGCCCAAGGATCCTTCGAAGCCTTTTTTAATAAACACCTACTTTATTCCTTTGGCACTGTCTAGCCTCCCCTCTAGGTAGCCTCTCAAGGCCTCAGATGAAGTATCATGATAGAGTCTAGTGAGATGGGAAGGGATATATTCACATAAAGTAGCCAAATGCCAGCCTTTGGAAATCAAATGCAGGTAGAATACACCTGGGGAGCAGAGTGTGCAAAGGTTGCAGTGTATGTAAAAGACATTTCCCCTTACTTCCTACCCTCCTAATTTGCAAATGATAGGAGCAGAAGCTCTCTCTGAACAACAGAGAATGTCTCTTGCTTGCCCATTCTAGAGAAGGATGAAGGCCCCTACTTCAGTCATATTGGCCAGGTACACCTTCCAAAATTGAAGAAATTACTCAAGGACTTTGAAACTATAGGAAATTATAGGGGAAAACTTAGTGCAGCCACCTGAGATGCAATTTCATGTGGAAGAATAGAACAGGGAGTGAAATCTGGACATCTCTCCTGAAGTCTCTTCCCACAGATGACTTTTCCCCATGGCTCCTCACACTGTATTGGTTCCAGGTGTCATACATGCAGCTGTTGCAGAAACTCAGTTTCAACTGTACTATTAATCTGTTACCCTCAAACAACTGGAACTGTATTATGTATGTATATCCTAGGACTGAGACTTTTTATTTATCAAGGAAACTAAATGGTGTGTTGACTATCTGTGTAAAACCTTCCCAAACACACATTCACAAGAATAGATCTTTTTTATTTTAATTTCTAATAAATTTTATTTCATTTTCCCATAAAATACCAAAGACTTGCTTCCTCTATGTGCTTGTATTCCTGAGTGTTGCTTTTGGCAAAAAGGCCACAATGTCCTTTCATTTTCTCTTCATACCTAGAGGCAACAGAACAAAGTAATATATAGGCTTTTTTAATTGACTGCTCGAGGTCATTAACTGCATAATTTCTCAACTGGTGTCCAGACTTTCAAATCTAACTCTGTATTGTTCCCTTACTTGTCTTCTATTTCTGCACTTGTGGATGCTGCTCTGGGTCAATATTTGTCACTGTCTAAGCTGAGTTGCCACCTAAGCACCACGCTGCCACTTGCTCCCTTCCCCACCACCTCAATCTCCCAGAAGTGATTCTTCCGGCTGAGAGAATCAGAATCAAAATAAGAAAAGCCATGGCTTGAGATAAAGACAGTTTTATGGGGAAAGCAAGAGCTGCATGCACAGGAAAAGTAAACCAGGACTTCATGAACCACTTCCCATGGGCAGGCAGGCACTGAACCATCCGCAGGAACCACGGCTGCATCACGAGTAACAGTTCTTTGGGAAGACAAAAGGCACCACTCCAAACATCCCCCCCTTCCTCCTTCTTCACCCCTCTTTATTTGCCAGGCATGACTGTCACATGCTCTGGGATACCCCTTTGGTGGGCTGGGAGCTGCTGTCCCAGCTGTGTCCCCT
This sequence comes from Melozone crissalis, assembly GCF_028551555.1. Lineage (NCBI taxonomy): Eukaryota > Metazoa > Chordata > Aves > Passeriformes > Passerellidae > Melozone > Melozone crissalis. The sequence continues at coordinate 19,318,445 of NW_026535823.1, read as the reverse complement.
CTCAGTTTCCCAACCATCCCCTCTCTCCATGGCAGAACAAGAAGCAAAAAAGGCCTTGGCTCAATGTCAGCCCTGCTCAGCAATAACAAAACATCTCTTATCAACACAATTTTCAGCACAAATGCAAAATGTAGCCCCAAACTATGTACTGTGAAGAAAATTAACATTTTCCCAGCCAAAACCAGCACAATATCCTACAAGACTCCCAACTCTATGCATGTGAAACAAGTTTGGCTTGAAAAAGCACTGGTTCCTGTAACTCCATACTTTATTTTATTCACTGGACAGCTCCTTTCCATCCTCAGAACATTATTTTCAGTAAATGCTCCCATTTCTTAAGTGGCACAAAATGTACCAAACTCATGTTCTCAGATCATTCTTGCTCATTTTTAGAAAAAAAAAATCTTTTTATTCAAATTAATGCCTAATTGTTAATGCTCACTAGTAATTTATAGTCTTTCAAAGACTTCAAGTTGACATTAAAAGTTAGGATAATATTATATCCCTCTAAAAAGCCCCATGAAATAAAATGTAATTCAAAGGGTAGTTTTTTCTGGGTGAGTAAATTGCACACCTTTGAGATTTCTTTTGCCAATAATTCACATGAAGTGTTTTTGCATGTTTCTCCCACCTTCCACAAAACCAAGATAAGCTTGGAAGGATAAAACACTATTACAAATTCACAGAAATTTAATGTTCAATGAACACTAAACACTTGACAACCACCCACAAAAGCAAAGAAAGCACAGTCTTCTATCACAGAGCTCTATTCTATATTTTTCAAGAGAAGTTCACGCTGAGCAAGCACATAAGCATGATGTCCCCAACAAATCAATATTCTGTCCTGTCAGTCCACTTGTTTTTTGTGGTCATAACCAGTATCAATATCTTTGCCCCTTCACCAGCAACAATTCAGTATTAAGCATCTGATTTCATTTTCTCATGCTATATTCCAGTGCTTCCACTGCACCCTATAGGGATATAACTGTGGTGGTTTTCAAGTGCTAAAAATAAAACAAACACATGTCAACCCAAGGACAAAGTTGAAAGGAAACATACTTTAATGTAACCAAAGAAGAATATATTTAGCGTTTTGCTACTAAGCAAGGATGAAAATAAACATGTCAACACATTGCTGTGTCTAACTGTGAAACCCACACCCTACTCAACTCGTTCTGCAGCATTTATTATACATGAAAAGTGGATTTAGCCTTCATTTCTTTATTCTGAAGAGTGACTGTTAGTACTCTGTTACTACTACTGGCCATAAAGGCTCCTGAACTGCAGTGTAAAGCACTTCCATCCTTTTAGGCAGTCAGTTTTTCTATCAATTAACAGTAATGTAGCCATCTAAGGTGCATTTGGACAGTGGTGCATATTAAACTTCAATCTGGAATCCTTCCAAAACCAAATACAAGCATAAATGGGAAGTGGCATGACACTCACTCCACTCCAGAAAGTAAAAAGTGATCCCTAAATCAGAATGTTTGCTTTTGTCTTTCTTCCATTATTGTTAATTTGGGCTCTCTGTAAAGCAGTACTGTTCCTCTGTCCCCACAAATGAATGTTCATAAAAACCCCATGTGATCATACTTATTAATACTGCCTTTGAAACAATATGGATCTGTATTTTAACATTTTCAATTTTCTGAACTTTAACACTGGGAAAATAAATAGTACAATTGCATATAGTGGTCTTAATTTTGGAGATCCTGTATTCTGATTAAAACTGATATTGAAAGCAAGACCCATTATGTCTGCTTTACTTAACCTTTCAAAACACAAAGCCAAAAATTTATTCTAATACATTAGAGGTTGTTTTTGGGCATATGGAATTCAATGTTGGTAAATGAGTATAAACTAATGAGGTAGAATTATGAAACCATATTGTACAGTTGTATGAACACTTCAGTGAGAAGGCAGGGAGGGAAACTGGGAAATGCTCCTAGCAAAAAGCTATTACTTAACCTCTACAGAACCTGTAGGTTCTTGCCTTCACTGCCATGAACAAGAGGATTCAGTAGACTGGGGCACTATGGAATCTCCTGGTGTCAAAGATTCTGACTCCAAGGGGTTGCAACCCTGGAAAAGGAACATTTGCTCTAATGCCCACCAGGTTCCAAGGCTGACTCCTTCAGAGTGTCACCTTTTTTCTCACATATCCATACAATATCAAATTATTCTTTTACCCATCAGTGTAGTAGACATCAACAAACTCCATTCTAAATTTAAAAATACATAAGTATTTTAAATATTAATGTTTAAAAGGTTCACTGGTTCTGGTAAACTTTCCAGGAAGCTCATAATGTTTGCAAAAGGAGTAGTTGCAAAGTATCATTCTGGCAGGACTTTAGGTAAGCATTAATGGAGCTCTAAAGACCTCCCCGTGCTTAATAAGGGCCATTTGACTTCCATCAGTAGGATTCAAATGGCCCCAATTAACTTCTAGGTATGTAGAAAATAAAAATTAATCGAGTGCTAAGTGTTCTGAAGTTCACAAGGGAAAAACAAAATCCAGCTAAAATTCTCCAGTATGAATGCTGTGGTACTTACAGTGAGATTCTAGCTTTGACAGTTTGTATGCACCTTTCCAAATAAAATGAACTCCCTCTTTGAAGCAAATCCAAACTATTCCTTTCCCACTCAGATCATTGTAGAGTCACTGTGTCAACTATGGTGATGGAAATACCTCATCAAAAAGACTGGCAAGCATTCATCTTTTTTGTCAGGGACTGATACAAGGCCTATCAAAAAAATTCTGTGTCATCATGGTTTAGGATTGCCCCAAAAGCCACAGCACTTCAAGGCAGTAATAACACTTGGAATTTTTCTGAAGATGTGTGGAAGCATATAGAAGGGAGAAATTAGCATTGTCAGTTTCTACAAGATATCTTCACACTGATAAATCGTAGCACAAAATTTAAAAACATTAGTAACTCATATAAAAAAATTATCTTGCAACATGCTGCCATGTGAATTTTTTAAGACAGATGCTTTGCAAAAGTAGATTCAGGGTAGCTTGGAAGATGTTATCCATTTCTCTATTTCAGACATTAAGGTTTCATTTCAATTTCTTGTTATATAAGGATTTACAGACTTAGATTAATGTGTTCTCAATTAGTATGAGACATCTGCAAGTAGCTAGTAAATGCAAAAATACTCCTTAACACAACATTAAAATATAGGCAAGGAAGAAAATGGGGGGAAAAAAGCACAGAACCTTAGAAAATGTGGATGTACAAGAAATTTGCCATATGTATCCTACAGAGACTTTTAAAATGTATAATAAATATCCATGAATGGAGATTCAAAATCAAATCATACTTCAGTCATTCTTGATGTTGACAACTCAGAGTGAGCACATTCAGCAGTCAGCATCAGTGTGCCACATTTCACCTTCAAATTCTATTTATGGCCCTCATAACCAACATACAGCATTAGAAACCTCTTAGAGAAAAGTCCTAACTATACAAAAATCTGCAAGATGGCTTGGTGTCTGACTGCTTCTTGGTCACTTAATCTCCCAGTTTTTCAGAACTGTCCACAACTAAATCTATGATGCCAATTTACCACTATCAGCTTTGGAAGAACATGGGAACAAATTTTACTTTGATTGCAAACCTAAGCTTCATATTACTAAAATGACTGCTAGATTACTGGAATAATTACCTAATAACTGCTGACAGGCTTGATCTCCTGGCCTCTTCTAACACTCCAAAAGTGCTGGGTAGATCCCTTTGGAAATATGTGGAATGTATCCAAACCATCAGAAATCTAGAATAGGGGCATTTTTCTAAAGAAAAATAAATAAATAAATAAATAAATAAACCTGACGACTATTTTTCTATACTTTCTTGCATAATATGGTGAATACCTGCAGGTAAAAACACATTTTGTCATTATAAAAGAAGTCACATATTCTGTAATAAATACCTCATGTAGTTTTCTGAAGCTTTGTAACATTTTTCTCCAGACAATCTTGCTTCAGAAGTAATAGCTCCATATGTCATCACAGACATTACATATACTCACCACACAGGAAACCACGGCATAATAAATACCTGCTTCTCTACTTTTGTTTGTTTGTTTGAACTATCATTAGTTCAAACAATAACATGTCTTATTTCTACAAAAACCCCCATTGCAGCACTTAAAACAGGGGTAAAAGCTTCTGCAGATGCCAAGTCACTGTATATTTTGAGATACTCTGCAGTATTTGGGGGATAAACAATGCTCACAGAGCAAAATACTTCTAATCATTCCTGTGTGAAAAGAACCAGCAGGATTTCTCTGAATAGTATTTAGATAGGTACTAACACTCTGGTTAATTAATGAGAGATTTAGACAGAAAAGTATACTGAACTAGGGGTGGGTGGGGTGTGTGTGTCTTGTTGGTTTAGAGAGAGCTTAAGAAGGAATAAAGTCTAATTTTGGTACTCAAGCTGCAAATACATAAGAAAGGCACCAAAGCGATCAATACTGAGACCTTAAGTCAGTTTCACAGAATTCAGCAGTACATTCAAATTCCAGCATCAATTGCTTTTCCGTTTTGCTTACAATTATGTGTGCTTTCAGCAGCAGAAATTCAAACAGATCCCACAGATTACGGGCTTCCAGCTAAGCACAGAAAGCACAGGAAGATATTTGACTTGTATCTCCAGAGATTTAACTTGTTCTACATTTCAGACTCCACTGGGTACCACTGCCAAAAGACGATCCCATTTTAACCTTAACTGCTTCTGAAGAGACCTGGCCGTACATGCGATACGACCCGCACAGACGATGGGCTTGGCGTGCAAAAATTGGGGGGGAGGGGGGCGAGAAGAGAAAATTAATACCTTTAATCCTGGAATGCCTCCTGCTTCCCTATTCCTCACACTGCGACAACACGCGCAGTCATCCTCTCCTCCCTCCCTGCGCGAGGGCTGCCCGCTGCATTGGGGAAACTTCCCCAGGGGCCGCTGCCCGCGCTCCCGCCGCACCTGCCCGCGGCCCCGGGCGGACAGCGCTGCCCCGTCTGCTCCGGGGCACCGGGGGAGCGGCGGGGCTGCCGGCACTTCCCCGCGCTCCCGCCCCGCAGCATCGCCCCGAGCCGGCGGCAGGTCCCGCTCCGGCAGCCGCCGGTCGCCCGGCACCCCCGCACCCCCCGGCCGGACACGGCTTCCCCTCCCCGCCGGCGATGCTGAATCACGGCGGGCCGCCGCTCCGCCGCCTCTCCGAGCGCGGGGGTGGCAGCCTGTGCCCCGCCGCCGCAGGAGGAGGAGGAGGAGGAGGTGTCGCGCCCCGCCGGCCCCTCACCCTGCCCTCACCTGCCGGGGCGCGGGCGGGCGGTCCTGCAGCGCTCCGGTGCTCGCGGGCGGCGCGTGCTGCGCCTCACGGGCGGCGCGATGCCGGGCGGGGCGATGCCGGGCGGGGCGAGCCCGGGCGGCAGCATCCGCGCCGGGCACGGGCGGGAGGAGGAGCGGGAGGTTACGGCGGCGAGCCGGGACAAACCATTCCCTGCGAGGGGGCACCGCCGGCGGCCGGGCGGGGCGGGGAGCGCGGGCCCTCCCACACAGGTACGTGCGAGGTTCGCCCCCGAGGGGCGTCGGGCGGCGGACGCGGAGCGGCGCGAGCGGCGCGGCAGGCGCGGGCGGTGCTGCCGGTCCGCCGGTGCCCCCCCTGCTCGCGGTGGGAGCGGCCCGCGCTGTCTCGCTGCCCGAGGACGCGAGCGGACTCGGCGGCCACGCGGGCAGCGCCCGGGGCGGCCAGCGCCCGCCGGGAGGAGCGAGGCGGGCCGCGCCGCCCTCAAGGCTGGCCGCGGCCGTCTCCCTTCGGCCCCGCCGAGCCGCGGGCCGGCCTCCGGCTGCCGGGAAGCGCCTTAGGAATCCTGCGGAGCGCTCCCCGGCCGCTGAGCCCCGTGGGTGCCCCGAGCGCGCCCCAGGGGCCGTGAGGCGCGGGGAGCGGAGCCTCCCCCCCACCCTCGGGGCGCGTGGGGCCGGGGTGGGTGGAGGCGCCCGCGGACCCGGAGCCGCCGGCGGTTCCCCGGACACGGCCCGGCACCTGCCCGATCCACAAAGCCGTGCCCCCTGCCCGCGGCTCCGAACAGGTTTTTTTTCCTCTTCCCCTTTGGAACCGTTGCCAAATGTTTTGCTCCCGTGCGCACCATCGCTGTTTGCCACTCTGAAAGAGCCATTTCGGGCTTTTCCTGAACTGCATCCTCGCATAAAGGCACGTGACCTAATCAGATAAATGCAATAAAGATTGAAAAAAATAGAGAAACGCTTGCCAAACAAAAATTTTTAGGAATTTTTCAGAAGAATAAAAAGTTTGACAAAAAAAGAATACTTACAGAATAAATCATAAAACCTCAACTGAAATTTAGTCAAGTATCTCAGTAGATTTAGTCAAGTATCTCAGTGTCCTCTGTATTTATCAAGGTTAGGAGCCCAATTCATAAGCAGTGGAAGTCACCATGGCATTTTATTTTGTCTGCATTATGTTTGTCATGGAACTAGCGGTAATCTCTTATCAACTTATGGTTTATTAATTAATGATCTTTTGTCGTTCATCCTATTACATTCTTACATCACACATTCCTCACTACTACATACCTTTTAAATCAATTCCAGTCTAGTCTTTTCTGCACAATCTCTTGCCTAAAATAAGGTCTTCCTTGAGAATGTCTACAACTACATCTTCAAGGCAGTTAGAAATAAATCTGTTCAGTAGGCTTAGCTTCAGGTTTTCTATTTCTTGGTCAGAAAGAACTGAAAAAAAGTTGGAAATGTTAAATGATAATGAAAATTTAATTGCAACTTGATCAGCATTAAGTTTTTGTTTTTTTTTTTTAACTCTCTTTTAACATCTTTTGAGGTAAGCTGATACTTTAATAGGAACAGACTGTGGGCTTCTTGCAAATGCTAAAATTATTGCTAAGGACAGAAAAACACATTAAAAATCCTTTAGGAAATCCTAGAGAGATATCAGACTGTTTTCTCATGTGTGGTATCAATCTGTAGCTTGTAAAGTTGAAGAATTTGCTTTCTACAGACATGGTATTTTTCATTGGGTTGAATGACAAACTGTGTTGTGATTTCTACTGATATGCTGAAATTATGATTTATTTGCCAGTGAAACCTTTGTTGGGCTTGTCAAAAAAAAAAAAAAAACCAAACCAGAGATACAGAGATATAATTTCTAGCCACAAGCATGTAATCTGATAGAAGCTCCCATGCTTGTTTGTGTGTTTGTAGGAACAGGTCTGAATTGTAGTGATAGAAAACCCATGCTAAAGCAGCGGGACCTAAGCTTGTCCCCATGTAAACAGTCATCACTGTCAAGCTGTGCCAAAGCTGTGTTCCAGGATGCTCCTGAGGAAAGGTTTGATTCTCTTTCCGTTACTCATTTGGAATGCTGCCACTGACTGCAGATGAAGCCATTTCCAAGGCTGCCATGCACTGCACGTTATCTCTGGGTCAGAGCTCGGGCTGCCTGCTTTGTTTTAGCCGTGTCCACATTGCACAGCCCCAGCCAGGCCTCTCCACCCCAAGCCATGTGCACACCTCTGCTGAGCAAAGGACATTGGAGCGTGGCAACAGCAGCAAACCACAAGGGACTTTGTGATGAGAGCATACCCAGCTGTTGCTTTATGATTCACAGGCAAACCTGAAGTTTGGGATAGAATTGTGGCCTGCTTGGCTCCTGGGAGGATTCTAGGATAAGCCTCCCCTTCCAGGTGCAGCTAGTGCTTCCTCTTTTCAGAGAGCTGGTACCAATGGTGCTGTTCTCAGCTGGGAACACATCTTCCCAGCAAAGGCCAGAGTCTCACAGCAGAAACACTTTTCTCCTCTCCATTCCTGGGAGGCAGGAGGCATTAATCTCTTCCTGATTGTGCTTTTAGTTGTTGTTTCCCAGAAGCAGATCAGATTTACTCTTTTTAATGCGATCTGCGTTCTGAATCACTCTGAGAGTAAATGGTACTCGCTGCCTCCATGTTGAAGCATTAGAGCTTCCAAAATGTAGTAAGGAACCAAAGCCGGGTATTAAATACACAGATGCTTAATTAGGAGCATTAGATAGAGTTATATTTTTAATATTGAGCTAGTTTAAATATTGTATATTGATGTACTTGAGAACAGATGTGCCTAGATAATTATTGTAAATAGAAGTAGTAATGAAAAAATACCTTTTACATAGCATGAAGATTATCTTATGAATTTCATAAATGAACAAACAGGAAAGACAGAAAAACAGATCAAGAAGAAAGTGTTTTCTCAGAAATCTACATATTTCTAAGAATTTTCTTAGGTTTTTCCAATTTTCCCATACAGAAGTTCTGGATTCCTTCGTGAATTTTAATTGTTACAGTTGAAAAATGGTGAGGGCAATCAGATCAGTTCTACCTTCAAGAGAAAGAATTATTATTTACTTGAACACAGTTCCTATTTCACCCTCCCTGTTACTACAAACATATTCCCTGAATAATTATGAGCACTGTACTGATGTATATAATCCATCTCCAAGTCAGAAAATACAATGTCCTCAAATTACAAAGAGGATAATTGAATTCTCTAAAGAACACTGGTATTTGAACAAAGTCACAAAATAGACTTGGAAATGCAGACCTGTTTCTCCTGCTCACTCCCCTGCCAGCTTACAGAGCTGCAATAGGATGCACAGTCTGGTGTGGATCAGAAAACTTGAAGTTGCATTTTACCCCTGCTGTTGAAACAGGCTCCATCCTTGTGCAACTGTTAGTACTCACAAATGCCAAAAAGATCTTCAAAATATTAAATGGGACAATCCTGAAGTTCAAAAGCTTTGAAACTGAATCAGCATATAGATTTGTAATAGGAATAATATCTATTTTTATTAGCTAATAGCTAGATGTGTTTTCTTCTGTTTGCACAACACTCAGAATATATTTACTGAGTAGATGATTACACTTTTCTAAGCAGGTGCATTTTCCCACTTGATATAAAGCCATGTCCAAACACAATCTGTGCTGTCATAAACCATCCATTTCCTAGTGTCAGCCAAGAAAACATTACCAATGAAGAAGCAAGGTTCAGCTCAACTTCCATCCCTATACTTTATATTCCCTTGGGATTCTTGCTACAATACTTCTCAGGCCATACATAATTTTTGCTTCAAAAAGCAACACCCATTTCTTTTATAAGCCATCTGCTCAGCATGTTAGGAAAATCCATGCACCAGCTTCCCAGCAGCACCAACACCTGCTAACAGGGGATGGTGTTTCAGGCAGATATTGCCAGCCTGTCACAGCTTCTTATCTCCTCTCCCTCTAATCTTCAGAGCACTGTCTGGGATTATCTCCTGGAAATCAAATGCCCAGCAAGATGGCTTGTTACTTTTTTATGTATCAGCAAATATGCACTTGATTGAGTTCATTAGTGCTGTAAACATCTTTTATTATAGAGATCAATGTGAATTTACAAGCTGTAGCAGTATGATATTGACATAATGTAGCATTTCATGTACTATAACTTTTTATAGTCCTCAACACTCCAAACATGCTCTGGGTGAAACTCAGTACTGATGTAAGCAGATACCATAACACCAAGGCTATCCACGGACTACAGCCAATTATCCTCAAGCTTAATGAGGCTCCTTTGGTTCAGAAATTATTTTAAACAGCTTTAAGATAGGAACACTTCTATTTTTATCCACACAAAATATCATTTTGGAGCATCTGTATCTGTTTAGTAATCAAAGGTTGGAGGTTCTTTTTCAAATATCTTCAAGTTTCCATCTGCTGTTTGCCTCTGTTTAAGAAAGGAAGTCCCATAATTTCAGCAGTTTGGAGAAACATTTCCTTTTGTTGAGCAGCCATAGAGAACAAAATTATTCTCCTGTATGAAGGCTGTAAGATGAAATGAAACATAAGTTGAAGGAAAATGGAAACATTTATCTGTTGGTCAACTAAGTTACTATGGTCATCCAGGAAATAAAACCAGTTTTTGTAAATATTCACAAACTGGGGCAAGTTCATATAAGGTTACTAAATACTTATGCTATTGCTGGCATGCAGGCCCAAGTAGAAAGAGGGGTGTGAGCTGCTCCTCCTTTGCAGTTGGACACACTAATGAAATCATTATTTTAAGCAATATAGTCAAATATGAGGAAAGTGGGCATGAGACTTCGACCCCAGCAAAGTTGTGCTTTTTCCGTGCTTGTCCTTTAACAGTGTAAAAGTTTTCAGTATCTGTTCAATCCATACCTTACCAGATATAAGTGGAAATTCCTCTATATAGGTTTGTTGAAATAAGTCTGAAGTGATTGGCTCATTACTTTCATGTAACAGCTAACAAATATTTAACCCATCTATTTATCATTTTTAATGGCAAAACATATTGCAAATGGTAACTTTTTCACCATTATTTGAATTTCACTAGTACTTTTAATGCTTTTTAAAATGAAAATTTAAAAAAAAACTAAAAATCATGTAATCAAAAAAAGTCATATCAAAAAAGGTAACTGGAGTTGTCACTTTTGTATAGTCAAAGTACTCTTTCTCATATTCTTCTTTCATTATATATAAATATTTAAACAGTATATATATTTATGTCACAATAGAAAGCAATATAGAAAACAAGAAAAAACCTGCTGCCAGAAAACATGTTTATTTTTTCCATATATCACAAATTAAAACAGACTATAAGAGCATGAAGCATTCAAAAAGAAACGTGCAAAAAGTGTCTGTTAAAAAATCTATGTCTGCTCTTATAGGTAAGGCTACCCTGGATCTGTCTGTCCCCAGATGACCTCGCTTTTCCTCAAGGTCCCCAGCTTTCTGAAGACCACACGTTTTTCCACTGATGTTTACAGGGGTTGTCTAGGCAACCAGATAAAACAGAGATTTAAAGGGGCCTGCCCTGTCTGTGCTGTGGGCTCCAAACTCACATCAAGGACAGGAGCCCTGCCTGTAGAGAAACACAGCCTGGGGCAGGAGAATCCTCCAGATTTTAGCCAATCCTTTCCTACAACTGCCTGCTGTAGCAAAGAAACAAAATACTATTACAATTAGACTTACATAGACATGGTGAGTTTTGATTCAGATTATGGATTGTAATTTTTTTACTATTATAGATAATATTAACATAATGTGCATTTCCTTATGATCTCATTGGATTTTTATGTCCAAGAAGTGACAGTGACAACATTATTGAATGACTATGATTAATTATTTCAATTATGGTAGAAAACAGAGACCCCATTCAAAATTAGTCCCCCATTGTGATGCAGCTGTACAAACACATATTAAAAGACTGTGTCTGGACCAGAAGTCTGCAAATTACTGCACTCAGAGTCATCAGGGAAAAGACAGCAGCACACATGGAACACACACAGGCAGGGATGAACCTGGACAGTGTGTGTATTGCCAAGATTGTAACAAAATCACAGTTTCTCCTAATTAAAGCAAACTTCTTCTCTCCAAATGAGACAGGCTACCATCTCCTATTATCTTTCTTAAAAGACTATATTGCGTATTTTCCTGTTGCATGAGGCAAGTTCTACAATTCTTCTATAATTATTTTATCTGTTCTCTTCTGCACATGTATGTGCTCCAGCTGTCCTGCCTTCATTTTCTTCTCTCTACCATTTTCAAACATTCTCTTCTGTCCTGCAGCCCAGCCTTTCTCTTCCCTCCTTCCTTGAAATCCCAGCTGCCATAGAAATCCTTCTCTCCTTCTCTCCAAGGACCACTGGAACTCTCAGAAGCCTTTTACTTCTAACTGTATAACCCTAAAATTTGTGGATGAAAAAGCCCTCTCTAACTGGTAAGTATTGATATTGATTGTGTTATTAATATTTGCATGTTAAAGGATTCATATACAAACCATTTAGCTCCCCCTTCAAACAGACAATAAATTGAAAAAAAATATTCCTCCCTTGTCATTCAGAGGGAAAATGAACTTTAAACCTGGATTTAACATTTCTAAGAAATTATAGGAATCAGTTATTTACCCAAGGACCATTTCTAAGATGTCTTTTGTGCCTATTCAATATACTATCCTGTGCTAACTTTGAGGAATGGATATGGCAAATTATACTCTTGTCTCTTCAGTAAATTGATGCAATGTTATTGCAGAAATGAAAAAGAGGATGCAATCCTTGAGATAGCTTATGAAGAGTAACAGGCACAAAACTAGAAAACACAGCCAGGCCCAGTGTTGCAGGTAACATCCTGATGTCACTGATGGCAAAACTTCACTTGAGTATGAAGAAATCAAGATTTCATTTGAGACTTCAGAAAAATAGTTTCTCATCAGTAATGGCTTCTATGGCCTTTGCTCCTGCTTGTGTTTGCCCAGGGGATCAGAAATCTAGTTTGTCTTCTCAGTAATGATGAGGAAAGGCCCTGACTGATTTAAACATATCTTCGTTTTTGTTCAACACTGTCAGAAAAAAAATTAAGATATAAGGTACCAAATATTTGGAGGAGGTGAGGGATGCAAAATACCACCAGACTGTGCTGCTGAATTCCATTGGTTTTGTGAACTCTTACAAAATAACAGTTCTGGTAGTAAATCTGCAGTACAGTGAAGGGAAAGACCAAGTAAATGGAATAGAATGGCAAACAAAACAAACAGAAGCCAAAAAGGATAGGAAAGAAGGAAAAGCAGAGTGTGAAAATAGAGGCATATAAAGTCTTTGGACTCCTCTTTTTTGGGAGGAATGGAAATATAATTTATTTTAGCAGTATAAAAAAAATTTAAACTAGGAGGGACAAAAAATATCTGATTAAATCAGACTAACTTTTACTGTGATAAAGTAGATGGAAGGGAAGATTTCTGAGGAGAAATATCAAAGGGAAGCTTTGATATCCAGCTACTTCAAATGATGTACACATATAATACCATCACCTCTGAGTTAAAATGTTGCACCTGAGCATAAGAAATAAATGCAGATGTTATCCCCAAGACAGATTTCTATACATCCTCTGTTAGAGACCTTGATTGATTCATTTTACCTGAAGTTATTTGAAAGGAATTACAGCATTGGAAATGAGAAATGCTTGAGGATCATCATTTTTATATGTAGACATTTATTGGCTAATATATTACTTGGGGATGCATCTGCTCTTTCCAAAAAAGAATGGACTTCTTTTTTATAAATGTGATGGTTAAAATCATAATACTTAATACCAATTTAAAAGCCCTGTCTGTCACATTCATGCGCAAAAACTGTACTGCACATGGTTGCCATCTTTAAAAATTAATTTGAAAAATAAAAGCTTCACTGGAAGCATTACATTTATTTCAACTATTATTAGAAAATTACCTCTATATTTCAGATGTGAAGCTGAGTTTAGAGAAAATCTGGCTTGGGCTAAATGCAAATAGAAGTCAAAGTTCTCTGTTTCATGAGATTAAAACAATGCTTGAAAACACTCAACTTCTCTTTCTTGGTGAATCAGCCATACATCTATCAAATATACAGAACATCTACTGATATCAAAGTACAGTCTGACAATGGCTTCTCAGGCTCTGAGATGAGGGGAAAAAAGTCTTGCATTGATATTTGCATTACAACCACTTGAAATAACCACTTCTTATTTGTGCTAATGAGAATTAATAAGTTCTTCTTGGCATGCACTGTAGATATTTCTCCTTTTAGCTTTGTGAGTCAAAGACAAACAAAAAGAAATCCAAAAATAGTAAATAAACTTTTAATCCAGTTTTGGCTGCTTTTTTTTTATATGGAAATTGGCTAAATTTGACTCTTTTTTTCTTGCATGGATTTTTTTTCAATAGATTCACCCCTATGAATATGGTATTATTATTGGTTTTGTTTATTATTTTTCCTAATGGCCTAAATATTCTTTTAGCAATTTAGCTTCCTGGCTTGTTAGTGTAAGGAAAAGACACTGCAGGCACCTGACTGAAGAACATCTGCTGAAACCCTCTGAGCCTGGAATGACCACTCCTTCATGGCACTAGCAATATAAGAAAATATTAAACAAAAAAAAGACACTGAGAAGAAATTAAATCTTTTAAAGGCTCAAACTCTGGAAACAGCAGAAACTACTGGAAAAGAAGGCAAGAACGCTTCAGTGTACATCTGGAAACAGTAAGTGTTATTTAAAAGCAAGTCTATCAGAAGGAGGTTTTCCTTCTGAAAATAGCAAGTGCTGATGCATTTGGCATATTTAACACTTCTCAGCAATCTAAGAAAAGAAGGATATTCATGAAGCTGGTACAAAAAATGAGAAGTATTGCATTCTAAATAAAAATGAAGCATATTAAAGTTATATGCTTTGGTCCTGAATGTTTAGAAGTGTATTTTACTTTATAATATTAGGATGACAAGATTATGAGATTATATTTACTATATAAGAATGGGGTGCTAGAAGTGTATGATAAAGTGTGGCATTACCTTGTCATAGGGTAAGATCTATTGAAGATTTTTAGATTTAAAAAAAAAAAATGTAAAGCCCTTCCAACTTTAAAGAGCCACTGGTTTTCAACAGAAAGTGGAGCAAATAATACAGAAATAGACTCCTGGGAGAAGCAGGCTCCAGCTGAGGCAATTTAGAATCTGCCAAGAAACTAGTACTTGAATATTCAAGTGTTGGACTGGACTGTACTTTGGAACCTTAGATATTACCAAGAGCTGAAAATACCATAAGACAGAGATATCAGAGGCAGAAAAACACCCTGAGCTGGAATTCCTGAGCAAGGAATAACAACACAAATAAAGCAGATGGAAGACTCTGAACATTAAGCAAAACCTTGTATTTGTCTTCCAGGTGCCAGGGGTCTGAAGCATGAAGAAACTGCATGTTGCTACCTTGGGTGATTGTTTTCTGTAGAATAAAAACACTTGCAGCAAAAGGTTATGTGTGCAGAAGAAATAACAAACATAAGAGCAAATGGGACATATTACCTTCATTAGGCATATATGCACAGCTCCTAGTCTTTCTAGGAACTGTGCTGTAACTCTGAGATAAAAACAGCAAGTTGTAGAAATACAAAGGAGTAAAAATACAGGCTTATAAAAGTGATTTTTTTTTCTATTTAAAAATGTGCTTCTAGAAATTTAAAAAAAAAACCAAAAAAACCAGGATAACCATCTTGTACAGTTTTCCTATTTTTAGATGGCACTACTAAAGATATTACAGCAGAAAAGCTGATTATGCATTAAGAACTTTTCCAGCTAGACTTCTTTAACCAATACAGTAATATGTGACAGAGAGACACAATTTACAGGACATACATTTGAGCAGAATACAGTGAAGCCTAGATTTAGATGTGAGACTACTAGTTCCTCATCATTCCTCACTTATTGGGTGCAGAGTATGTAGGAAAACTTGCTAAACTGTTTGAACTTTCCCAGCTAGAATTAAAATGACCTTCAGGTAACCTAGCATATTTCACTTCCAAAGTGAGTTAGGCTAAACTGAATTAAGGTCATTTTTAATTCTGAGGAAAAATAGATACTGAGGCATTTAATATAGCTTAGTCTACTTTAAATTAACAGTTGTAATTAACTTAGAGATCTCTGTAGAAAAGACCTAAAAAGATAAATTAAAAACACCACTGTTTTTGTTTTTTGTTTTTAATCTTCTCAGTTCTGTAGAAGGTGATTCAGAGTCTTAATATACAGTAAAAACAAACAGTATAATAATTGATCACCTCTCAATTATGGTAAACTTAAGTAATTAAGGATGCTATCCTGAAAGTAGCTTACTATATAGTTTTTTAAACAGCTTTGCATTTTTTAATAACTTTGACTACACAAGTAGTATTTCTATTCAAATCTGTGGGAGTAAACTAGAATCAAATATCAGACAAGTATACCATCAACTCTGACTTTGGTTTCATTCCTGCTACAGTTCATGTGCAGCAGTAAAAATATGTTGCTAAACTACTAAAAATACAAGAAAATATGTGTTGTTGGTTTTTTTTTTTGTTTACCTTCCCCTACTCAATATGTACATAATCAACTTATATGGAATAATCTACAGAACAATTATAAGCAACTGAAAAAAAGTGCTGCTTGGCTGATAGCAAGAGACTACACCCAGTGCCAAATGATCATAAGAGATAAAGGCCAAGAACTGAGCAGCTGGACTTGCCCATTAAGGCAGTCTGTAGCTTATCTCTCAAAAAAACATGTCTGTTCTGCAGGACATTGACCTCAACATAGCACCTCTCACCTCCTGTGGTGGATTATTATGTAGCCAATATCCATAGAAAATTTGATCAAATGCTCTCTTCTAGGGGGTAATACTGACAGCAAAAGCATAGAACCTTTTTTCTTAAATTAGGTCTAAAACATCAAAAAATACCCCTCACCTTGCAGCTCTGTGGCTCTTGAGAGGCTTGGGATGAACCATAGTTAAAAATCAGTAAGGGAATATATAAACTCTTTTCTTCTGTTTACATGGGGGTTTTTTGGCCAGTGGCTATCTTGGGAAATATTTGAGAAACATCTAATGCCAAGAAAGAAAAGGTGGCAGTGGTGAAGTATTAGCTGCTGGTGTAAACTTCCTGTGGAGTTTTTTGCTCTAAGTCTACCTAGTCACACTGAAGGAAGCCCAAGTTGCCCTTAGTTAAGATTCCTTCCAAAATAAAATGTCCCTCAAAATTGTAACATCCATGGTGTGATAAACACCATCCTGAGGCTCCAGATTCCTTTTAGATTCACAGTTGAAAAGCATCAAAGAACATTTTTCAGGACATCTGAAACTGGCAGAGCAAGTCCTTGGCCAAGTTGCTTTAGTTTCATAGTGGATTCAGGGCCTGGCAATCTCAGATATTGTAGAAATATGATGTAAGTCCTTTCACTTCTCTCTGAGTGGGTGGGTCCTCAACTGGAATGAATTTGGCATCAGTGGATTAAGCCTTCCCTGCAGAAGGATGTAGTTTATTGCTGTCTGTATAGTTAGTACAGGGAGCAGGGGAAATTGCTGTACTCCTGCTTTCATCCTTTCCCTTAGCACATCTACATGACATAATTGATATATTCTTGGCAGGTCTGAAATTATGCTGCAGTGATGAATATTCCTGTTTCTGGGTCAGAAGCTGTAAAATTTGGAAAATATCTTCCATATTCACAAAGAAATACATATGCTTCTTGGCACGTTAGCAACCTGCTAGAAAAGCATCCCACACTGGCAGAACAGGGGTTAGCTGAGAGCAGGAAATGTGCCAGTAGCCTGGAACAACCCAAAAGGAAAACAAGGAGTTAAATGCCAAAGATATCATTCTGTTTAGGAGAGAGAAGGAGGCTGCCAGAGGTATTCAAAGATGCAGGAATGTGGGATTTTGGGAAGAGCAGTCTAATTTGGTATTCAACGCCCAAAGTTTACAGGCACTGCTGCAATTGTGAGGCAGGCTGGCCACAGAAAGAGAACCCCAGCTAAGGCAGGTTCATGGTCACACCTCAAGCAAAGCCTACACCCTCAGGCTAAGGATGATCAGTGTGGATGGGCTGAACCATCAATCTGTGCATGGCAACCCCTTGCAATGCAGGCACACCTCAAATTTGAGAGAAGAAAATGAAGATGTGTAATGATTTAAATTTAGTGACTTGTTTCAAATGTGTATTGAAAACAACTGCTGTAGTTGCTACAGAAATGCCACTATCTCATCTAGAAATCAGAATGGTTATGAAGTGAAAGAATATGTGGCTCCAGAAGTAATTACCAGGTGATCAGATGATTTCTACTAAAAACACCTGAGAGTCTTTAATCTAGAAGAAATTTATCCTTTTTGACCTGAAATGACCCTCTCATTTTTAGTTCTAAGTCTGTGTAGGGAAAAATATGTGAGTTTCATGAGGGAACTATACATCTGATACAGAGCTTTAGGCTTTATCAGAGTGAAGGATTGGTCTTGTTAGGATATTCCTAGCTGATAGTTCCCAAGGAATATGTTAAAAAATGGATGAAAACCTGCTGAGAGTCACTGAAACAACATCATCAAATCCATACTGCTAAAACTGCTGAGTTGACTTTCTTAGAGTATATTTTTTAAAATCTCATATAGATCACCAAAACAAATGAAATTTGAATTTTCAGATTGGACCTTTAGTGAAATATATTAACATACACAAACAGAACATTTTTCATATTTGCATTACTTTATTTTTTAACCAATTGTGTTGACAGAAAGAAGGTAAACTACTTGTAAATAAGTAGTGATATGAGGTATTTCAGCATAAAAGGATTTTTTTATAAGAAATTTAAGGAAACTAAAGATTAGGACTGGAATAAGAGTCTGAATGCTGGTTGTATACACATAATATCTGTAGTCATCAGTATGTTTTGCAATTAATCAATGGTTATTAACTTGTTAATACAGCATAAGATGTGTGAGTAGTGTGAATGTGAATACAAACATCCATCCCTAACTCTTTATTTTTGTTATCTTTGCCTACACATGTAATGCTAGAACGATGGATATGGTTAATTTAATATTTCACAGTGCTGTTGAATTATATTTGTTACGTTTCTGTTAAAGAGAGCATTTGGGTAAAAACATTTATGCAAATCCCTCAGTGCTGCATGTGCATTAAGAGCATGTGGTTATTTGAGAACCAGTGTCATTGCATTGGTGTACACACACACACATATAAATATATGCATATATGTGGTCTGGACATGTATATGTAGCATGGGTTTTGCTGGAGTACATGCAATGACCAGCTGATCCTTGTCCACCAAGACCCAAAGGGCAGTAATGTCTGTTGGACCTTGGTGGATTCCCACATATGCAGCCTTTGCAGCACAATTTGCTAGCGAAGGGATGAGCTGTAATGCCAGGAATATGCTAAAGGTGCTGCAGCAAACCTCATTTGTTAGCGATGCCACTGCTGTCTTCTCAAGGATATCAAAATGCCTGTCAGCACCTGGATGAAAATCAGCTGACTCAGACTCAATCTGGCCAAAATGAAAATTATGGTGGCTGAAGGAAAGAAAACATTTAAAACCGAGATAAGATCTTTACCTGAGATATAATTTTCAGATATTTGTTTAAATACTACAGCACCTCAGAGTTCTATTTTTTGTCATTGTATGAATGATCGAGAGGACAGATGACAAAAGTACCCTCTCCTTTTCCCGTGCTTAAGTTCTCCTTCTGTTGCTTATCCAGCCATTGCAATCTACATGCTATTCCTCAGCAAAGTGAATTACTGATAACTTGCTGAACCTCTTTTTAACTGCATAAAGAATATTTGGCAAAATGAGACAGCCCTCTTCAATAGTAGCTGCTTCACTGCCCTTAATGGTTTGCAGGTTATTTCCTCATGATGTTTGAGTCTTGTTTCTATCTTCAAAGCAATAGAGACCTGGCTTCCTCAGAGGCAGCTTCTTTAATCATAGAAACACAGGTACTCCCCTGAAGTAAGCAGTATAATACACATCAGGATAAAGCAAGGGAAAAGCTGAAGAAAATCAGGAGAAAGTCCTGATTTTAAACCAAAAAGTTCATTAATCAAACCTCAACTTACGAAACATCAAGATAATTCAGGTAAGTGCTCCCAAAACTTTGCAGCCATATAACCCAGGCAGCTTGTACAACTGTCAAGGCAGACCACACACTGGCTAGATCTGCCAGGTGCTCCCATACACTGTACCCACTGCACAGGCCTAGGAAACTGGGAATTTCCTAGAAGTGTCTACTTTAATGTGCATTAGTGTGTGTGTACAAAATCCTGTTTTGTAGTAAGGTAATTCAGTATTAGGCTGTGACAGCATGTGCTTTACCAGCAGGTAGCCCACAGTGCTGGGAGAGGATTTTGATAACCCCAGAGAAGGATGGTAGCCAGAACAATTCCTGCAGCCTTGGGGAAAGAATGCTGCCAGGAGAGGCTGGGTATCACATACATTGTCCTGGCAGAATATATGCAGTTTGTGATCCGTTAGATTAGCACTTCTGCTCTCCACTCTCTCCACTTTAAAGCATGTAAAATAGAGCCTTTTTTTGATAAGCATTTCCTTCCAGAGCTAAAACACTCAAAGTGTTTCACATGATAAATATATAAAGAGAGCTATCATCAACTTGAAAGTCACAATACCGCTTGAAAATGTGTAGCTGTAGCTATTTATGATGGGTGGCAGCAAAAGGGGGGGAGGAAAAAAAAATCCTCTTTCCTGGCAGCCCGCTTACTTTCTGCGGGTTTTTTTTTTTTTCTATAGTCTGGTGAGCCGTGTAAAAACAGTCACTGAACAGGCGGCAAGTGCGAGTTTCCTCCCGTCGGCCGCCGGGGTGCAGGCCCGGCCGGGTGTCCTGGGGGATGCTCAGGGGCGCGGGGCGGGCGCGGCCGCAGGGCCGCGGCCCGCGCGGCCTCCCGGGGTCACCTTGGGCTGAGCGGCCTCGCCCTCGCTTCGGCCGCGGTCCCGCGGGCGGGCCGGGCCGGGCCTGCCCTGCGGCAGCGGGGGCGCTCGGGGGCCGCCGCCCGCCAGCCCGGGGGTGCGGAGGGTGCCGAGACCCCGCGGGTGACGGCCGCGGGCACCCGCCGCGCCCGCCCCCCTGAGCCGCTGCCGGGCGGGGGGCGCCGCCCGGGGCTCCCCCAGTTCCTGCCCCGGACCAGCCCCCGCCCGAGGCGGCGGCAGCGGCCCGGCCGTGGTCGGCTGCGCCCCCGCGGGCGGCGCAGCGGGAGGAGGCGCCGCCCCGGCCGTCATTTCCGCCGAGTGCGGGGCGGGGGAGGGGGCAGAGCGCTCGCCTCCTCCTCCGCGGCGGCCGGAGACACAGAGACCCAGAGCGGGGCCAGGGCAGCTCCGCCGCCGCTGCCGCCGCCGCGCCCGCGGGCCGCGCCGCCCCGCCAGCCGAGCCCGGCCCGGCCCCCGCCCGGCATCCCTCCCGCCCCCCGCCCCGGCCCGGCCATGGGGAACGCAGCCACCGCCAAGAAGGGCAACGAGATCGAGAGCGGTGAGTGAGGGGGACGCGCCGCCGCCGCCTCCGCCCGGCTCCGCTCCCGGAGGAGGGCTCGGGGCCGGGCCTGGCGCGCCCGCCCCGCGTCGTCGCCGCCGCAGGCCCCGCGGCCTCGGGCCGAGCCCTCCGCCCCTACAGGCCCGGCCGCGGCCTGCGCGGCGCCGCGGGGAGTTCGCCCGACCCCGGCCCCGCCGCGGGGCTCAGCGGGCTCTCGGGAAAGCAGCGGGACAAACCCGCCCGCGGCCGCCGGGCCGAGGCCGCCGCCGGGCCGCGCGTGCGGCTGTCCCGCAGCAGGTGTCCGTCCCCGGTGGAGGAGGAGCTGGCGGCGGGGCCGCGGTGTCGGCGGGCAGGTGTCGGCGCCTCCGCCAGCCTTCATCCTCGCCCCGGCCCGCTCGCTTTCCCCACCCCCGAACACACCCTGCCGGTGGGGGAGGCCTCCCGCCCGCCGCGCTCCGTCTGCGGCGGGAGGGTTTTTATCCCGCTGCGGGGAATGTAGGTCAGAAACTCCCGTGCTCGCCCGGATCGTGCAGCCCCGGTGACCCCGCGGCCGTGCCCGCGCCCCGCGGCGCAGCCCCAGCCCCGCGGCGTGTTTACATCGCTCGGGAGCGCGCCGGGAGAGCCCTCGGTACCGCGTTGCTCTCCTGAGCCCTGAGTAAAATGGAAGACAAAAGCATTGATCTGAACTCGTCATGGCAGGGAGCTTTCTGCTGGTGTTTCTGTTCGTTTGTTTGCTTTGTTTTTGTTATTTTGTTGGGTTTTTTTTTCCTCTGAGTATTTCAGCACAACTTTCAACAATAAAAGCCGATTCATTTGTTGGGAAGAAAACCCTAGACTTTATTTTTTTGCATGTTGACTTACTTACTTCGTTTCTACTGAAAAACTTTGGGTGTGTTTGTGATGGATAAGAGTAAAGACAAGATGTAGCGAGCAGGCAGTTGTGCAAGCTCAGTGTTGTGACAACAATACCCTTTGTTACTGGAAAATCCTAGGGCATTGAAATGGAAATAACTTTAAACGTTGAAGTTGGGGGTTGTTGGTTTGGTTTTGGGTTTTTTTTCAGTTGTGGTGTTTTGGGGGTTTTTTTGTTATTTTGGGATTTTTTGTTGTTGTTTTTTAGGGTTTTCTTAGTGTGTGTACTTTTTTTGTATTTATTGTTGAGGTCTGGGGTAGAAGCAGGTAACCCGATTTGCATCGGCCGGGTCCTGCCCACACAGCATTCCTCTGGCTTCCCAGAGATCTGCAGTGGGCGCTTCCAGCTGTGAGCAGGGTCTCTGGCTGACCTACCCAGTTCTGATTGTTGGGTTCACCTTGCAGTTCTTCTGTCTTAGCTCACTATTATTGTAGATTTCACAATCCAAATCTGTTACGAGTATTTGACCGTTATTGTTTAGTGGTTTTATTTTTTTACTTGAGTGCATTTATTTTGATGGGAAGTATTTTGGCCTAACTATAAAGATAAGTATGGAGAGGGTGGATTATTTGAAGTACTTCAGATGACAAAACACCTCATTTTGTACTTAATGGTAACTGTACTGCTATTAGTTTGTGCAATTAAATAAACACTACAACACACAGTGTTTACTTTCATTTTAATGAATTCTCATATTACAGAATATATAATAATTTTTTAGGTTGCAGGAGTTTCCTTCAGAACCTCTCTCTCCCTTTGTTAGTGTTTAAAAATGAAATGATGCTAGAGCCATCAAGCTCAGATGTTTAATTACTCAGTATATTTAGCAGCAAAATTCTGTAATGATACAACTCCTGTAACTAGGAGAAAAAATTGGTCATCATTGACATACTGCTGGGAAAGATCAGGATTCACTTACCATGGAAGATTGATAAGATAGGACTACTATACAACTAATTAATTATTAGAAACAACATTTGGTTTACTATCAGTGAATGTTGATTGTCATCTATTCATATGATACATGGCAACCAAAAACTAAAGAAATATAAAATGAGATGGAGCTTTAATATTTCTGAATTATTTATTTGCATTGTTGAACCAGTTTTCTAGTTTTGCACATTAAGTGTCCTCAATAGCATGTATTTCAGACTACAGGACACTGAAAATGAAGTTGTTTGAAGGGCCAACAGAAGAATATCCAGCTTAGATTTCTAAAGGTGATGTTATGCCTTGATTCATGTATGGAGTTTATGGAATTGAGCAGATCAAGGGCATGCTAAGGTCCCTGGAGGAACAATGAAGGGTAACGCAGCTTCCCCTGATAACTACACTTACTAGTTCATGAAGTGTAATTTGAGACCTCTTGCAGTGTCTGTGGCCAGCACGGTAAATGCTGTTCACCCTGCTATGGCCCTTGCATCCCTCTCATTTATTGTAGCTTTCCATTTGTAGTCAAATGTCTTTAGTACTTGTTACTTCACTTAGGCAATGAAGTGGAATAAAACCATGAGTATGTGAACACCAGCAGCAGATGAGAGGAAAGGTTTTGGAGTATTTCTGGGTTGAAGTTACAGGTGAATGAAATCTGAGTGGTGGTGGTTTCTTAAGCTTGGTCACCACAAGAGTGAATGGGGCTTGTGTAGCAGAGAGGACAAAATACATTGTGTGCACAGAAGCTGGAAAGGAAAGCTTAGATGGAATCTGTTATGGGATTATTTCTATGGTTGCTGTTCCACATTCTCCTAAGATGCATTGGGTTTTGACTTGGAGGACCAAAACTAAAATTGTCCTTTGGTAACAAGAAGCATCAGGGTTCTGGCTCCATTTTTAGCTTTGTTTTAGATGTTTTCATGGTTTTCCACAGCAACCTACAAATTCTGAGAGCCTTTTAGAATAGTAATATAAGTGTCTTTCATTTGAAATCTGGAGAGAGACAATTATGAGTTGCCATAAAATTTACTCTGATTCTTCATCCTAATATTCGTTTCATTATTTTCTTCGTTATTTGTTGGTTTTTTCAGCTGCTCCATTTACATTAGTTGAGAACTTTTACAACCTAGAAGTTAAAGATATCAATATGTAGTAAATTTCATTTTTTAGAAAAGGCCAAATCCTTAACTTGTTGCGGTTAATGTGGGAAAATATTAGCTTTATTATTATTCATTATCTTGGAATAATTTGTGGAAGTAGCATGAAACAGAACTACAACACATCTGAGGTTTAAAAAAGGTCACATAACTTTTTAGTTCAGCAAGTGAATCTGTTGCTTTCAAAATCATTGTTAATTTTCAACAAAACAGGAAGGTTTTAACTTTACTAGAACTGCTTTCTAAACTAGAATGTATGTCAGTTCTGCAAAACTATATACTTAGAAAGTTTTGTGTGTTTTACTTCAGAGAACACAATAATACAGATTTTTTTAAAGTAATTATGATGTACAGCTCTGAATTATTTGCCCTATTAGATATGCAATAGAATGTCATACATGATAGCAGGAGGTTTGGCTATAAATTAATAGTAATCCCACTTGTAGTTTTGTTTGTGGTTTTTGTTGGGTTATTTTGTTTCCTCCATTGCCCATTCCCCTTCCCCCTCACACACACAGATTCAAGAGTACTTAGGTGTGATGTTGTCTGTTTCTGTGTAACCACCAGACTGGCTGAGAGACCAGGTGATTACAAGACACTCTTAGGGACTGAAAGATTTGTAAATTTTCTCTTCTTCCAATAGATCTTGATGACATGGCTTGGCTTCTGCATTTTATTTGCTGGGATTCAGGTGGTCTTTGCTGCTTTTTCTGTGGCATTATGTGGTAGCAAATTGCTCTCAAAATGTATTTTAAAGGGAAACTATACATGATTTTTAAAGCATAATTCTGTACATGTATCTTCTTACCTGGTATCCAGACCTCTGGTTCTATTAATCCAGCATGATTTTACTAACTTTGACGTCTGTGGTCTTTAAATAGCCAAGTACAGCATGTGTGATGTGTATTCTGCATGTGAGTTTTGTGTTCATTCACTCCCATTTTTCCTCCAAGTGTTCCCTACAGTATCTTCAGTATGAGAGTTCCCATTATACTCAATTCTTTGCTTTTGAACTCTTATAATTTGTAGAAAGTTTAAGTAGTGCTCCTTTGAAGTGTACTTGACAGGAAGATGCAGCCTTCTACTTTTTCTTTTTCCAGTAGATTTTAACCTCATCTGGGTACATTTCTTAAAAACTGAGGGTGTTTTTTTTTTCGTCTTTTTCATGTGTATTCACTGCTGGGTCATTCTGTTGTATTTTCTTGCTGAAGACCAAAAGAGACCACAATTGTATTTCTTGTTAAGACTAGATGAGGCAAGGCTTTATTTATCACTGCTGGCATTGGTTAAATTAAAATTGGTGAAGTAAAGGTGAAAAGCTCTGTATCCATTGCTATCCCAAGATAGCTGATTCCCTGTCACTTTTCCAGAGGCTCTTGCTTGAGTGTTTTTGATCAGAGATTGTCTTTTTTCTTTTGCTCCTTATGTTTAACACTCCAGTTGTGAAATGGGTATCTTTTGGAGCCTTGTTCTTGGATCAGAACATCAGCTAAAGTATGTATTGTATAAAGAGTAATTAAAAATGTGTATTGGAGTGATGCTGGAATGGTCTGCATGAATAACATCTTTGAACAATGTATGTAATGCTTCTTTCCCACTATGTTGGGGTTGTATCATCTAATCAGGTAGGTTTTGGCAATAAGAAAATAAGAAATGGTTGTAATTACTTGCTGAAGAAATACCTGAAAATCCCTCTGCTGTAATCACCAATGTAAGACTACCAGTATGCATCGTGTGAAGAGAGGTGCCATCTGAAAATTCTGCTTTAATTAAAAACAAAATGCTTATTCACAGCTTGGATTAGCAAAGAGAGAGGTTATCACTCATTAAAGATAGCCACGTGGTGGCATAACAAAAGGTCAGAAGGGCCTCCAAGTGATAAATTGATTTGTATTTAGCTGTTGTGGTTAGGCCTTTATTACAGGCTCAGACTACTTTAGAGACAGAGTATTTTAAATTACTTGGCATTCCCTCCTTGCTGGGTTTGTTTAGTGTTTGTTCATCTACCCATCCACATTTGTAGAAGTGACATAATCAAAAGTAATATCTTGAATAATGCTGGGAGTGCTCATATTCTTTCGAGTCACTTTATTCCTTAGCCTAATTAGGGCTGTGCTGTGCTGCAGAAATGAAGCCTCTCATTGGTACAGAGAGCAGAATGTAAGGATGCAGCAGTGCAGGATATGGTGTGAGTAGAGGGCACTGCTCTGTTCCACACCAGGCTGGCAGGGAGTCCTCTCCAGATAGTGAAAGTTCTCCTGGAGCTGACACATCCCTCCTTTGGACAAAGCTCCTTTGGAAAGGCTTTTGGACAGCTGTCAGATTTTGTGGTTTGCCTGCATCCTTTCTAGACATCATAAAGGACTTGTTTGTCCAGACGCTTTTTTTTCCTAAACTACAGGAGTTGGTTTAATAAAGAATATTGTTTCTGCTATACAGCAGGTGAGTTCCAGATCAGATCTGATCTAGAACTGGATCTAAACTGGTTTGTTTTGTTTTATTTAATCAGTGCTTCTAGCATTTAAACTTGCAAAGTTTTCAGTGTTAGGAACCTTGAATCAGTAGGGATTTTCCTTATAAACTTGTAGAATTTAGGGCTAGAACTTGGTAAAAAGTCTACCCTGCAGTGCTGCTCTCAAGCTTTGTCTTTGTTTCAGGTGCAAGGTGCTATTTCATAAGCATTTCCTTCATTTGCAGTTCTGCTTTTCTGTCCCCTGCTACTTGCTTTTCTGCCTCTGTGCCTTCAAGTGTGCTGGAGTAACTATTTAGGAGACAACAAGGTGAACTGAATTTGAGCTTGATCTACGTTAAAAATAACCCTACAGAAAAGGGAAAGCAGAAGGGGCTTGAGTTACCTGTATTTGGCTTCCCGATGCAGTTCACTGCAGCCACAGCAGAGTTGTACCAGTGCAGGTGGGATGTGGCACAGAGAAGGGAGTGGATAGCAGGCACTAAACGGGAGCTGCCTGACCTGCTGCTGCTGCCAAGAGGAGAGCTGTGGTTTCAGGCTGTACTGTGAGTATTTTCCTACCATAAGCAGTTTCTCCGCTGTGAGGTAGAAGTGCTTCCTGGGAAATGGCAAAGAGAACAAAGTAGCAGCAGAGCTCTGAGGAGGTAATTGAAGTGAGGAGTATGTTGTCTTAGAGTTGCAAAACTAGAAGATAAAATCACTTTGTTTCCGATTTATTTTCTTTTTAACCTTCCCCTTCAATGGTTGGTAAGGATTTAGACACATTTTATTTCGTTTTGTTATCCTGGTGTTCAGGAGGGCTAGTCATGAGCTAGAACCCCATTTTGTTTGTAGAAACATACCTCCTTCTCTGAAACTCTTTTGGGAAATGAGGTAAATGCTGACAGGGAGTGAAGGTGGGACTGTTGGTTTGTGTGGCAGGAGAATTGGGATGCAGCAGTTTAGAGGATCTGCTCTGCAGAGAGCTCAAGGGAGCTCCTGCCCTGCCTGTGGTGTTGGGATCAGCAGCAGGGAGCAGGAGTCTCTTCAGGGCTCATTTGAGCCTCTCTTTGGCATCTCCCCTGCTCTTTCTTCCACATCTCAGCAGAATCACATCCGCTCAGAGTAAGGTTTCACAAAACAGCTGAGCCCATCTGGTGACTTGCACTGTTGAAAAATCAGGTTTTATTCCTAGACCCTTCACAAGTCAGGACTCAAGTGTTTCTCCAATCCATTGTTAAGGTATTTTACATAGGCAGAAAACAATGCAGTTTTTATCTCTTTGGGTTGTCCATAATTATTTTTGCACTCCAAATCAATTCGCTGAGGTGTCAGATGGCAAAAGACAGATTCAAAGGAAGCATTGAAAGCACCATTGATTATGAAATGCTCAGGTGGCAAGAAAAAGGAGTCTATATTTTTTAGCATTGAACTCTTTAAAATCTCCCTCTGCCAACTTCTTGTAAAAAATATTACTCCAAACTACGACTTTATCATCTGCATTTGTTTATATTTATAAGAAATTCAAGACTTCAAGTTTTTTGGTGAGAGATATTAGCACCTATCAGTTGGACATCTAGAGCTATATGGAAGTAGAGAAAAATAGAGCAAAACATTGCTTGCTTTTATCTCTACGCGTGTCATATGGATCTTTAAGACAATAATATTTTAGAAGGGTTCTTTATTTTTCTTTAAGATTTTCAGTTTGTATCTATTTGTTTGTTTTGTTTGGTTGTTTTTTGGTTTTTTTTCCAATTTGCTGTTCAGAGGAAGAAACATAACAAAGTTTTTATTTCTTCCATTAAATTACCTTCTGATTTTCCCTGTCCAGAAGGAAAAGGTGTTTGCTGACTTCTGGTAGAATGAGTTCTGGTATGTATTCTTGTTAGACGTGTAGCAAGGGTTAGGCTAACTTCTTAGCATTATGTTATGCAGTAAAGGTGTGGAAACGCCTTGGTGTTTGTTTTGTCTGGATTTTTAAAGTCACAGTTTTTGTGACTTCTGAATAAACAGCCAGTTTCTCTACACTGGCATGTCATCTGTCTGTAGTTTTGAGCAATAATTGTGGTTTTAGAAATACTTCTCAGTAAATCAAAGAGGCATATAAATACTCTGCATATAAGAGCTAAATGGATGTCCATATTCTGAGAAAGCAAAAATCTTTTCTATGGCATAGCTGATCTTTACCAGAGAAAGCCTGATGAGCATTTTGAGCCAAATCTTCCCCTTAGGAGGGGCTTGGAGAGGTGCTATTACACTTGCACTGACCTTTTTTCTTTAGAGAGATACAGTATTTCTGTTATAGACTAATTGTAAAGTAGCAAGATATCTTACCTGTGTGTCCTTTAAAATGTTGCTAGGTGAGTGAAAATATAAACTGCTTACTGCTTTGTAAATGTTATTGTTAGTTTGTTGTTCCTCTGCCTCTTGTTAACTTGTATCCTTTTGCTAAAATACTGTAATATTTAAACAGAGGACATCAGGAACTTTTTGTTTCTTTTGTTTCACTCAGGTTAAGCTGCTTCCAGGAAGTATGTGCTCATTAACATACTGCCCTTGCTGCTAGCACTTGTCTGTAAGCCCACAGACATCCACAGCTGCCATGTGGCTCAAGAAATTAAAACAAAGGAAAGTGCTTTTTTGGCAAGAAGGTGGAAACTTGAAAGATAGAAAAGACTGTTACTTTGCCTGTGCCCAGAAACAGTTTGCTTTTCCCTCTCACAAAATGACATAATTAAGGGTGTATGTACTCTGCTACTTCAGTAGTTGCATTGTTATAGTGATTAAGGTTAGTTTTGATTACTATAACATTAGGCAGTTTGAAATTCTTTGTCTTGTAGCAAGCAGCAGTAGCAGTTTTATTGTGTATGTAAATTCTGATTGTTAAGCATATGATAATCTAGTCTTACTTTGCACAGGGCAAAATTGTGATTTAACTGCACCAAAGTCTATCATTAGATAAAGTTTTTAATGCAAATTATCTGTATTTAAGCATTTTATTAACTGCTCCATAGATTATTGTGGAGGATGGAGATTTTGATCAGGGTTTCTCATTGACAAATAGGAAATAGGGTAGGTGGTGAGAGAGAGAAGGAGCATAACTAAAATCATGCCAAGGCCATTTGAAAGATCATGGTATTTCCCTCTAACAGCTATGATGAAAGAAGATATGTTCTCATTAACTTGTTGAGGACTGTTTTACATTGGGCAGCTTTGAAAAATTCAATACCTCAGTTGTATGTTTGTTCCTTGTGAAGACTCGTGCAGTGAGGAGCACACCCTGCAGCTCCCAGCACTGATCCTCTGCTGTGGGAACTGTGGGTTAAGCATTCTAAAGCAGTACAGTGCAACAGTGCATCGTGTGTTCAAGCTGCATTCTCTCCACTGGCTGAAAAATCTACATTGCAGTGGTATTTGTGTAGTGAACTGAGCTTCAGAGAGAAATTAGGGGCTAGATTTTTAGCTTAGTATAGTGGCTTGTATTAACAAGCTTGAATAACAAATTGCAAAACAAGCAAGTTTTGAAATTTGTTTAAGTGTACAGCAGCTTCACGGGATGTGGAATTGCCTGGGAGATTGAGGGTGTGTAGTGCTTTGTAGTGGTTCTTAGGGTGTTTCCTGGTTCTTTTGCAAATTAGCAATTTCTTTTTCCCTTGAATTTCTTGAGGATGAATGATCAGATACAAAACTGACACTAAAAAAATTAGCCTGCTTTTCACACAGATGGCACTAATACCTAATAAAGTTCAGTTTCTATCTAAATTTGGTCTATTGTTATGACCTGCTTTCTTCCATAAAGATGGCTCTTTTGATGCTACCTACCTCATAATCCAACTGTTTGTTTAATATTCAAATGCAGATGTTATTTCATTTGCATTTTAACTTAGGTTTTTTATATTGAACTCCAAGGTAGGGCATTGTTGAACTTTAGAGAATGCGTTCAGACTTTGGGATTCTTCAATTTCAATTAACAATTTTTGTTTTTAAGCAATACTTACTACCATGTGTTGGTGATGAGCATCGCACACCTTGCATCTCAGGTGAACACTCAGGAAAGGTTGGCACATGAAGAATTACTATGTAATTGCTATGTAAGTGACATCTCCTATCTAGAGTAGCTTGAAGGCGTGATCTGGAAAACTGTGGCACGGGGAGTGAGGAATGTCCTATGCTTGCTTTTTTCTTGCTTTTTTAAAAGTAACTGCTTTGAGTCATTGCTTCCATTGGCTTTTTTCTTAGGAACAGATATCAATTTATTCCTAATAAAACATTAGAGCTCTCCTTGAGAATGAGAAACTACAGAAAATGAGGATGGAGAAAAAAACAGGCAACAGCTGGTATAAGAAGGAATGTGAGTAGAGAAATGTAAAAACAGGGAGACAAAGGGAGCTCTGAGCAGAATATGGTTTGGGTCTTGTCCACATACTCCCATCCCAGAAAAAGGAACTGTTGGGTGCTGGCCACAGATGCTCTGCCTGAGGAGATCAAAGTACCACAGGTGTCAGGACATCCTGGAAAGCTTCTTCCACCTGGTTGCAGCTTGGTCAGAGCAGTAGAGTCTCTGATTAAGAGTTCCTGCGTTGTGTGGAGAGTTAGAGAGGAAATGTATAAATGTAAAGATGAACCAAGAGCATCTTAATGAGAAGTTTTGGAGAAGCTGAGGTCTAGGTTGCCATTAATCCCACTTGGGCCATGGCATGCATGTATTCCACCTCATCCCAGAGGGATCTAGCTTTCAGGACCCCAGGCAGAGCATTATGGCTGTGCTCATGTCTTTAATGTATTTTTCCTGGCTGGGCTCTGGATTTAGCCCAAAGTACAAGCTGATCCACCTGGCATGGTGCCTCTCCTGATGGTAGGAGATCCCATCCCCTAGTGTCTAGGCAGGGCAAATGGTGAGAAAGTGATGTATGAGGGCATAATGGAATTTTCCAAGATGAGGTGTGAAGATGGACAGGATGCCATGAAGCCTGCTGAAATACTGCATGGGAAAGGCATGTGTCTCATGGGACAACAATCTTCTGTTGGGGTTACTCCTGCCTCAGTCTTGTAGGTGAGTTCAGCTCTTGCTGCAGAGGGAGAGGACATCCCTGACTAACTTCATGCCAGATGCCTGAGGAGACATTCTGGGGTTTTGTTCTGCCAGAGGTGCCAGGTATACTTGGCACATTGTATAGTTTCAGCCAGTTCTTGTGGGGTTTTGGGGGATTGTTAGTTTTTTAGTTTGGTTTTGATGGTTTTTTGTTGGTTTTTTTTGTTGTTGTTGGGGATTTGTTTGGTTGGTTGGTTTTTCATGGGGTTTTTTTGTGGTTTTTTCTTTTGGATGGTTGTTTTTTAATGGAAGGTGTCTCTAGAAGCTTGGTACTTTCAGGAGCTAAAATGGTATTAGTTATTCACTTCAGAAAAATTTGGATTTTTTTGGTGATGGTTTTTGGGTTTTGTTTTGTGCTTTCTGCCTCAAAGTAGATGCTTCAAACTATGCAATTTATTAAAGAAAAACATTTGCTAAGTAATTGACAGCAGAAATATAGAACATAGTTTGGTCAAATAACTTGTTCAACTATAAGACAGTGATGTATGATGATCTGGTTGAATTTTCAAACCAGTTATAGCCCCCATTGCTTGTCACTGTTACTTTAGTGGTTTTTTTCAGGACCTATTTTAGAAGCAATTTTATAGTGTCTGCTGGGCAAGAGTCTTCAGAGTAGAACCTGATTTTTGCTGGTATGATATTTAAAAAAAAAAAAAACAAACAAAAAACAAAACATGTTTCTACTGTCTTCAGCTTGAGGTTTGAGGCTATAATTATATGAACATTCTTCAACTTGTTGCTTATGCAGTACTTAGATGACCAATTTTCCTTGGCAGTAAAGCTGACTTGAAAAATGCCTGCCCTTATCACCCCTGCTGCTCTGCTCATAGCTACAATTCACTGCTCCTCCTGTCCTGATACAGCTGTTCAAGGACTGCTCTGTGTCTCACCACAATGCTTAAGACCCTTGCTCCCACCTGGTGCTGCTGTTTTAACCCTTTATTTCATGGACCTATCTTAAAACACCACCCCACCTTGC
Source organism: Melozone crissalis (assembly GCF_028551555.1). Classification (NCBI taxonomy): domain Eukaryota; kingdom Metazoa; phylum Chordata; class Aves; order Passeriformes; family Passerellidae; genus Melozone; species Melozone crissalis. The sequence continues at coordinate 19,286,037 of NW_026535823.1, read as the reverse complement.
GTTGGGCTGATACAAAGGAGAGATCCAAAATGGGGAAATGGTGTTGAAAGTGCCTTTTGCCATTGAAGAAAACACAGGTTTCACTGAAGGGGAGGAGAAAATGCTACTGTTGCATGGTGTCAGTATCACCCTTTGGATATGTTAATGTGAGATGGTTTTTATTTTGAGGGACTCCTTGGAGCTTTCTCTTGATCCAGAGGTGCTGCTGCTCACTGACTTTGTTGTGCTGTGCATCACCGTGCCATTCTCAAATACTATCTGCAAGAGTTGCCCCATTTTTTGCTTACAACTGAGACTAAAATAGTGTTTGTATCATTTTAGTTCTGTTAAATGTGATTACCCTCATGGTTTTCAGCACAATTTATTTTGTCAAAGGTATCAAAAAGATTGTAAGCCTTCCTCTTCACATTTCAATTGCTCCAGAATGTACTCAAGTATTTTTTAGGACAATAAAACTGGAAGATGACTAAAACCTGCACATTCCTTTTAGATAGAGTGTGTGAGTAGGGAGTAGCAGGAGGAAGAAGAGATGTACAGAATTGTGCAGCAGCACAATGAGATGTGAAGGAATCCAATACCAAAGTTAACCTAAACAGTATGGTAAAGCCAGAGGTGTAAGCATTGGAAATTTAGTATGATCTTTGGCAAAAAAAAAATGAAGGCATCTTGTGCATTTATCTTTTCTGCAGTTGAACTGAATTCTTGCTTAGAGGTGAAGATACTGATTTTCTGTGGGATGTATTTTTCATTTAAAGTAAAAATAAAGTTCATAGCCTTACTGTCCCTTTGTTCAAAAATAACTTGTGGTAGTTCAGCCTTTCTTTGTGTGAAAATAATTCCAAACAGAAAATAGTAGTTGGCTGGTTTTACACAGTTCTATTCACAACACTATAATTTTCTCCACCAACTAAATTGACTCATTCATTTCCACTAATACATACAAACTTTACTTGTTCTGCTGCCAGTCTAGTTGTTAAGAGGACCAGCCCAAGACACATTGGCAGAGATGTTCAGTATGGAAAGCATGAAAGTGCAGTCCTTTCAAATGCAGTCCCTTCAGACTTGGACACAAGTTTTTCACCAGGAGAGCTGTCAGCCACTGGAATGATCTCTCCAGGGGAGTGATGGACTCACCAACAGCAGGACACTTAAGGTTCAGCTGGATAAAGTGCTGGGCCATCTTGTCTAGGGCGTGCTTTTGTCAAGAAGGTTTGGACCAGATGAGCTCTGAGATCCCTTCCAAGCTGATGTTCTGTGATTCTCTGACATGGTACGGAGAGGCTGAGTAGCAGTGCGTGTTTGTTGAGCTTGAGATTGTTTGATACTTGTGCAGCACTAGAGAGGGGTTTGTAGGAAGTGACTACAAGCTGGGAAGGAGACAATAGATAGGTACATTTTTAAGAAATAAAGCTAGAATGAGAATTTTGATTCCTCTTAAATGGTGTGAACACAGTGGGATAGTCTCAAGAAGGCAAGAGTTATATGAAAAATGCTTTTGATTTCTTGTTGAATGTGCATTTAATAGTGAAAAGGAGACAGTGAGGGAAATACATTTGGAGAAAATGTATGCTTCAGTTGTGAAAGATGGAATATCTTCAGTATATGTGTGTAAGCCACAGTATTGGCAACTTTCTGAGTCAAAGTAATAGTAAATACTGAAGAGGAAAGATGTGACAAAATTAAGAAATAGATTTATTAGTCCCTATTAAGTATTTGCCTATGCTACAGATATCAGTTATAGCATTTATAGCATTTATAGCATGAAGAGTATTTTCCTCTTCCGAAACAGAGAAGTATATTGGTATTGTGTGTTTAAAAAAAAAAGAATTGTTGACATGTCTGTTGATGTTACTCCTCTTTGGGACACTTCTTTCCCTGCTGCAAAGAGCCCAGTGGACCTTTATTGCACTCCAAGAATATGATGAAACACTAGATCTCCCTATTTGTAATTGCATCAAGAAGTACTCAATGAAAGGTAGCATTAAATTTTTTCTGGTGTTTCATCACATGGCAGAGTGTATTCACTCATGAACGATTAAACTGCAGATGCTGCTGACATCTGTTATTGTTTGGGAGGTTCTCATTTCTTTGTGTAGTTGCAGGAGAGTTATCTGAATCAGAATTACTTTCCTGCTGCAGCAGCATCAACCTTGCAGTATTTTATTGGACAATATGTAACCACAACAAAACCAGTATTTCATTTTTATAGGTGTACTTACTGAGATGGTTTTGTGGTCCAAACACAGAGTAATTGTCACAGATTGGGTAATTTAGAACTGAACTTAGAGGACTGCAATTTGAAGTACCAAAATACTATGCTTAGACATCATTGCTGTTTAAAAAGTGCTTCCAGCTAATCATTCTGTTCAAGTGCTTCTTCACTGGTGATAGTGTTTAAGAAGGGATGGCAAAATTAGAACAGTTTTGAAAGATGACCTACAAGCAGATATAAATCTGGCCCTTGAAATTTTTACAATTTAAGAAGGCAAAAATGTAGTCTTAACAGTAGCCTATCATTTATAGATGCTTTATACTGAAGTATGCATACTTGCTGTATAGATGGAATTCATTTAACTGAAGGAAGAAAAGCTCTAAACAAGGGCAAGAAAAAATTTTCCTGCCATTACCACTTAATGATTTTTCAGGTTGGAGAAAGTGAAGAGAAGGATAACAGTTTTAATAAAACAAATATAATTATGCTCTAGGCAAGATCATTGTTTGTAAACATTTTATTTTGACAGTGATGATGTTGGTGAGAGATACATTGGAATTGAAGTTAGGAAAACGGGAATAAACAGTAGTTAAAATATTGCCAGTTGCATCTTAAAGCATTCATGTGGTAGTAGTTTTAAGTTCTGTAAAACATATTAATATTCTGTGGACATTGTATGTGACATACTACAGAAGAGCAGGTATCAATTCATCTTTTTACTGGTTAAGGCACAAAAGAGTGGAGATGATGGCCAGCTTTTGTTGCATTCCCATCTTAGTCACCGATTTTGATAAAGTGGCCAGATTAAGAGAATAAGAGACCTGTTTCAAGAGAAGGTCTTTTAGTATGTTGTGGGGAGCTTTTTTAAGCAAATGTATTTGATTCATTTAAATAAAAGGAAATTGTGAGGCTAGTGAGATTGTCATTGTTAATGAACTTTACCCCTCAAATCCTGCACCTGTTCAGGTAATATTTAAAAAAGAGAGAGGACATGTACATCTTGTTGAAACAAGGTGCCATGGGGTGTTTTTTAACACCTTGTATTTCAAGAATATATTTAATCTCATCTTACAGGATAATTAATAGTGTTGTTTTAAATAGTAAACAGTGATGACTATGGCATATTAAAAACTACACATTTTAATTTTTTGAACTATTAGATATTAGTTTAATTTTACTTTGCTTAGAAGTAAAGGTTACATTATTTGAGTATCTATATTTTCAGTGTCAGTATATTCAGGTCATTTTCAGTATGTTACTTTGCTTGGTAAGAGTAGAATTATTCAAACACTTCTTATGCTGTCCATTCTTATCACATTTGTGATATTATGGGCTGGGTAGATTTCTAGAGAGAATTAAGGCTGGAAATGCAACTTTCCTATTCTTGGTAAATAAACTGGAAATCCACCAAAACTCAAACCAGCCAAATTGATGTTTTCAAAATACAAAACTGGGCAGCTCACCAGTGGAATATTTCAGGAAGGACAACCTGTGTACCTCTATATCATTTGGGGAAGATGAGTGTGTGTTGTTTCTGAGGGGAGTCAAAGACACAGCAAGAATTCCACACAAAGAGTTTGAGCAAATAGTGGAAGATGGCCCTTGAAAAGCACAGCATGACGTTTTTTGACTGAGCATGGCTAAAGAAAACTTGTTATGGACTTCTCACCTTTGTTTCTATGTATGGGTAGATTTTTATACATTCTTTATAAATACCCAGGGTTGAATCAAGACAATCTGCAGAGAGCAGCATTTCACTTATTTCTGTTCAAGTGCTGAGTGGGTGATGGAAGCAGGTTACCTGCTCAGGTGAAGTAGGTGACAATGTGCACTTGTGTGAGGAGCATGGGTTTGGTTGTTTTTGTCTTGACTGGCAGAGCTGTAATGATATGTACTGTCCAAAGGTTCTTTTGCTGTATCACCTGGTTCTTTGCCTTCATTTTATGGTTTAGTGTTTCTATCAACAGGCTGAGATGTGACTTTTCAGGTGACACATAATTTTCCTTTCCTGGGCTGTTAAAAATCAGTATATGTTTTATCTATAGAAACAGCTTCTCAGAGTTTGTGACCACACACCACCAGACATAAAGTGTGCCACTTGATTTTGTAAAACTGATTCTTTCTTGCTGCTAAGAAAGTTTGCAATTCTTTTGTAAATCTATAAGCTTTAAAAAAACTCTGGTGGAACAATTCCAGTTCTGTCAGGCCTCTATTGTCCATAATAAACAATCATCTTAGAATGAATTTTTATGGTTATATAGCTCTTATAACAATTAAAGGATTCCTTGCTCAGGCAAAGTCTCATGATGGGGGCAGAGGGAAAGGGTTTTATTAAGAAGTTGAACTTATTTCCCTCATTTTTATGTATACTTCTTATGAGTCCTATAGAACTTCTTTCAGCTGTAATTAACATACACATAGAGCCCCTCTGTTTTTTCATTACACCTTTTTCCCAAGCTGTCCTTCCACGTAGATCTGTTTCAGACAGATTAGCTTTATGTCTCCATTATGGTTTTGTTCAAATTGGAGTTTTTACAATAGTGCATGCACACACTGTTTTCTGTTGAAGGTCTATATGAAAGCTGTTTCATTTGTTACTAAAAGTTAACCAATGCAGTGGGTAGAGAATAAAATAAAGCCTCATTTTGCTCCCTGTTTGTTTTCTTCCTGTTCTAGTAGTTTTTATTTCTTCTTTGTGAAATAGGCACCCAAATAACATTTCATCATCCTGGGGGTAAAAAACCAGCAGTAGCTACAGCCCAAAATCATATAGTTCCAGTAACTTGTCCTAGAACAAGGATAGTGTCTACTCTTCAAGGATGGTATTTATTAGCCTTTGGCAGCAGCTTGTCCTGATGCTTCTAAAGGTCCTTCATCCTGCTTCCAGAGTTCTGTTGGTCTTTCCAACAGAAAGGAGCTCAACTGATACATTTCCTTCACTGCCTGATCCTGATTGAGTGCCAGGATAGTTCCAAACTGCAGTTGTTCTGCGGGAAGTACCAGTCTCTGGAAAATCGAATACATGCCTGTATATGTTGTTACAAAGAATGTGTAAACAAGGGTCATGCAGAGGTTGTAAAAAGAATACTAATTCTGACTTTTTTAATGCCTTTGGATGCCAAAATGTGAAATATAAAGCATGTCTTTAAGACACAGTTTTCTGTTTAAGTTATGTAGACAAGTACTTGTTTATATGGTTTCATTTGTAAATGTGTCCCTATGAAAAGGCAATAAATTTTACTAGTCAGTTATTGTCTTCATTCATAAATATTCATAATTAGTATGACAATAGGTTGGCAGTAGTTTAGTTGACTTTATCCAGTATCACTGGAATTCCTGGTTATTATTTTTAGAATGTACAATAAAGATAAGAGGCAATATGGGAGCTTTTTCAGTGGCATAGTTTGTAATTTGCATATTTTTATGTTCAAGTTAGAGGAATTTATTAAAAATTTTGGGAAGAAATCAATCTGTATATATATCAAGTTTAAGACAGACAATTTGGGATCATAAGACAGGAACAGGTATTGTGATAAGCCTTTGCTGTCTGGAACTCTTAGGGAGTTCTTTTTTCTAAACTCAGAAGTACTCCTAAAAATCTCATTAGAAGCCCACCCATCAGTGTTTTGTACAAATAGCAGAAATGTGTTATGCTCTGGTATCACGGTATGAAAATTGTTTGTAGATACTATTCAGCTCTTATCCGAGGTCAAACTGCAGTATTTGTTGACCTTCCTGCTTAGGCTTGATGCACTGAAAATCTGGGCTGTTAAACTTGGGAGTCATATGATTGTCTAAATCCTCACTTCTCATTCGCGATGTTCCAGAAAAACAAGGCAGAGGCAATGCAATCAGGCTTAACAGTCCTATTGCTTTTAACCATTTCTGTATTGCTGTTAGGGAAAGTATAGGGAAAATAACAGGGAAATAGTTTTGGGAAAATAATTCGCTTTTTAAATTAATTGGCACTATTAAGCATCTTTCATCTGTAAACTGGAAAATAGCTGCAAATATTAATTTAACAATTAACTCTTTAGAAGACTTAAGCATACAGCAATACAGTAAAGAGACTTCTTATAATTACCCTAGGCTTGTAGTACCACTTCTAGTAACTTAAAATAATGTGTATCTTAATTTTTTGATAGTCATACATCTAAGTTGGCAGTCTGTTACAGAGAGAAAACTATACCTTATTTTATGGCAATTAGTATATCAATTTACTTCACGTTCTCAAAGTGCTTATTAATTTTAGCTCAAAATAGATCAAATGTACCACATGTGACTGCTGTATCATAATACTACATTTCTATTTTTAAACCTAAATGGACTCTGGGAAAGTACTTTGCAAACTTTTGGCTTCTATTGCAGAGCAGGTTTCCCATGTGTTCCTGAGTAAAGTGCCTCCTAATGGGGTCCTGGAATAGCCGTTCGTCTTTCTGGCCACTTTTCAACCTTTATGTTTGTTAATTAAAAAGCCCTGAAATAAAGTCAGGTGAATTATGTAAATTCTTCTTCAAAATCAGCAAGATGAGGAAACTTCATCTTCTTCATTTCAGTCCTGAAAATGTTCAGATACTGCAAGGGAAAATTAAATGTATGCTGGAAGTCATGAGCTCAGAATCATATTAATAGTATTTTGTTTTGAAATCATTTTCTCTGTGAACTTACATTCAACAGCAAAGAAAAAAATGTTTGTTTCCCTGTAAGTGACAGGCTTTTCAAAACTTATTAATCTCTTATTATAAATAAGTCTCATATTAAAACTATGCCAACTATTGGAAAGCAAAGAGTCTTTACCTTTGTTACTCTGCAGTCATGGCTCAGAAGTTATGCTTAGGTTAATATTTATTTTGTAATGGCCAATGGGGATCTCTTTGTCCCCACTGCACATGGTCCAAGTTAAATGTTAGATCTCACCAAACCATCACAGTCATGAAAATGGATAAAGAGAGAGTCGCCAAGGCAATAAAGAATTTTAGTCATTTCTAGGTTGAAGGCAGCTGTACAATGCAGCAGATGAGTCTTAGGAGAGCAGGTAAAATGTTACTAAACTGTTGATTCCATGGCTCTGTCAGAGCATGCAGTGATGTTGTACACTGATTGTAGTTGGGCTTTTGAGCATAAATGTGTGTAATCACCACTTGTAGTAATTTAGTCTGAAAGTTACAAAGACAAAAATACCAATGACAAGCAGCACCACAGATACCAGTATTTAACCACATCAAAAAGGAATATTAATTATTTTTGCAGTCTGAGCTGCGTCATAATTTAGGGTCCAGGGGAGTACCCTTAAGTGATCCATGTAATCTGTGATAAACTTTGGATGTTTTGATTGCTTTGCCTGTGAGCCAAGGAGCAGAAGTGCTTTTATGAAGTCTCTTTTCATGCTGCAGTCTTGGCTCTGGCTGAGGAGATCGCACCCCAAGGTCAGATTTTTTTATTATTATTTCATATGAATACATGAACATATTAATGATGCTGCAGCCACTAAATTTTACAGCTTAAATGTCTCAATCAGCATCTGTAGCACCATCAGATAAAAATGAAGGCTAGCAAAACAAGATCTAGCAAACTTTAATGTTTGAGGAGTTCATTTTTTTAGCATGCCCAAAGTGTATCTGTAGTTTGGTATTCATTTCCTAGCCAAGTTATAAGTTGCTAAAATACTAAAGAATATTGAAGAAGTGGGTGTTTCGTCTTTCCTTTATGCCCAGTTGGCCCTCAGTAACTAAATTAAGCTTCCATTTCAGTTTGAGAACTGAAAAGAGTTGAGATAATAAGATTGTGTTAAATCAGTTTTTGGCCTTTGACCTTCTAAAATGAATGTCTAAAAGAGAATTAAGGGTGAAGTTGTATAGAGACATGAAGTATTGTCCTTTAAATTTAAATGGCTGAAAAATTGGCAGCAAGTGATTAGGGTATTTTTCTTCTTCATGTACAGTGAGAGGCAGACCTTTTTATCTAGAAAAGTTTTGGCTACACTACACTCTTGGAGACTTACAGACTTACATTGTACAACTTTATTTTTTAATAATATGAGAGAATAAAAGTCTTCTAATTGTTAGAGACCACAGATGAAGATGCCTTTTCCTGTTCTTTAACATACCCTCAGGCTCAGGTTTTGTCTTCACTCACTGTAGTGGTTTCAGATGCAGAGCCCTCACTCTGCCCTTCCTTAGCTCCTTGTTTCAGTTTTACCTCTACCTTGTGCCAGCTCCCTAATGCAATCTTGCATCAATTCTCAATTCTTTGCCTATTAGCCCTTCCTCTGATTTTTTTTTTTTTTTTTTTTTGCCTTTCCTCCCCCCAGTTCTGTTGTGAAATTCTAATTTTTGACCGAGTGTTGGTGACGTTCTGGTGTGTTCTAATATTGTTATGTTCCCCATGCTTGTGTCATACTTGTTCCTGAAGGGGACACTTACTGGCAGAGAAAAGAGTATTTTAATTTTAAAGTGTTTTAATGGCTCACTAATTATTTGTAAGCAAAGAAGCAAGTCTAATTTCCTTTATCTTTCATATTTTAACCTGTTTTAGCAATAATTAAGGTTGCTGGTGCAAATATGTCTTGAAAATATCTATTTCACTCAATATGTTTTCTTTGGAGGCCTTAATTTGGGGTTTATTTGATTTAGGACAAGAATCAGAGTTTATTAAATGTGTCTTTTTTATGTGTACTTATAATTCTCTTAATTTTTAATATGTCAGCCAATTTATGCTGTTTACTGTCAAAAGTGTGATATTAATCCATCTTCTTGTCTAATGCAAAAAAACCTTAAAAGCAAGTGTTTGACCTTGAGGATGCCAATTTAAGCATGAAAATCAAAATAAGTCTTATTTTTAATTTAATCAAAAACCAGACAATTTTATTTGAAATTGTTTCCATGTGTATGGCTGAGTTTTCTGTTGAATTTCAGGCTACCAATTATTTTTAGACTACATAAATTAATGCGAACAGATGGAATGTATGATTAGAAATTTTGGCATATTGAGCAGTCAGGCTGAACTGAAAAATACTTGAATGTATAATATGTGGAACAGAATTATATCAAAGAGGTATTTGCAAAACCAGAGGTGCAAAAAAATTCTGTGAAGAAAGGCAGAGAGAACATCTGAGCTCGGGCTCCACAGCACACTGCCCAGGACATGAGTGGCCTCTTCTCTTGCAGGTGCTGTGTCCATTCTTGTGTCTGGTAATTGTATCTCTAGATGTGTGTTCACTCCTTCAAGGGAGAGAAACAAATAATTCAACAAAAACTGTCCAACTGAGAGGAAGGAGGAGGGGAAGTTTTTCAAAATACTGTGTAGTATATATACTCCTGTAATGATGTTCATATATGACTTTCAGCATTAAAATATTTACCTAGAGACATGAATTGCATTTTTAATAGTATTGAGAAGAATTTGTCTTTGTAGAAAAGGAGAAGAGTTAAAGGTTCATGCTGAGTTTCCTGCCGTTCTATTTTCATACCTATTCTAGGTGAGTGCAAGCATTTTGTTATTAGGGTAGTTAGTTATGGTTTTGTTTGCAGTTCTTCTGAAAGTATGCTTTTCTTATCTATATTCCTTGAGCTGGTTGCTTTAAGTAGAACAAAACTTGTACCCAGAATATCAGCCTTTCTTTCCTGTTTCTTAGAGTGAGTGTCTATGTACCCATTTTCCTCAGAGCAAGGAAGGAAGATAAACTTGGTGTTTCAACATGAATGGCAATGAGGCTGCTAGTTTTCCAGCAATGCAGAAATGCATTGTTAGCCTTGCACAACTTTACAGAAAAATCATGTATCAGCAGTGTTTTCAAAAATTGCAATAATACTTTGCTGTACTTGGCTCATAAATGAAGCTGATATTTTCTTCTGAAAGTGTCAACTTCACAGAGACAAAGGAATGCAAATGTCATATGTTGCCTAATAATAATATTTAAGCACTCATTTTCACTTCAGATAAGTATTCATTTAGGCTTTTATTTCTTGTAGTTTAAGTGCTGGGCTTTTTTTTATTGTATTAGAAAGGTGAGAAGAGGGCTCAGTTACTGCAATTACGAAGTTCATTATTTTGATACTTCACTTAAATGGGATGCCATGTGTTTCCTTCCACCCACCCTCCCTAGAGTGGAGGAAGGTGGATCTTATAGTGGAAATAAGTTTAGAAAAATTGCCCAATGTAGTGCAACTGTTACCTCATTTTGGCAGTTGGCAGCTTTCTTGGGTAGATTTTAACTTGAGAGGAATTGGAAGAAAACCAGAACCTTCCCACATGCCATGTGACTCCCAGAAATAACAATTCTGTATTGAGCTTGTTAGGAAGAGCTGTGAGCATCTGAGACTGGCTCCCAGTGAAACATGTTTGTTCTTCCAGGAGGAAGAAATGAAGCCTCTGGCTAGTTACAAACTTTTAAGCTTTTTTTCTCTAAATGGTTCAAGTAAATTAAGATAAAAACTCAAGAGATATCTTCAGGCTCTGCTAAATTAGAGAGATTTTTATTTCCCAGAAATACGAAGGGCCTGTACAATGCTATCATGAGATAGACTTCACCCATTCAAAATAGGAATAGTCAAAACATTTTCTTTATTTTGGAGTAATCATGATTAGGATGGCCTATCCTATGGTGTGACCCCTGCCAGGTGAAGGATGACATTCCCAGTTATTAGCAGAAGACCCTAGATGGTGAAGCCTGTTTGGGAAAGGATCTGCTCTGGAGTCTGCAGTGGAGAAAGGCACTAAAGCACACAGTGGTACAGAAGGGTCACAGTATCCTTGTTCAGAAGGGTATGGGGTTGATTGGCACTGCTTTGAGAAAATGCTTTTAGTGGCAATTCACATTATGAAACACAGTGATTTTCAGAATGCATTTTTAATTACTCTTTGCTCTTATTTCTCTTTAGAGAAAATTAAAGGTAAATACAATATCAACTAATGGATATTCTTGTATCTAATTAAAAAGTAGCTTCAAGGTGATTTACTGTGGTTAACCTGTCACTTAAAAGTTTATATTACACTTAAAATTATTTCTTTATTTAAATAGTGTTACTGTGGAAAAGTTTATTCTTTGTGAAATCTAATGGAGTGAGCTCTATTACAAATAGCCAGCATAACAAAAACTTGTTTCTTAGAAAGAAAATATTTGCTTTTTAAACAAAATGCAGAATTGTTAAACTTCTCAGAATAAAACTGTTATGTATTATCAAGCACTCATTTTCCATTAAAATAAGAAAAAAACATTATGTGTAGCACAGCTTGTAACTTTTTCTCTGTAAGCTGGTAAAGGAACCTCCAGTTTCTTTTGATCTTTTTTTAAAAAAAACCTTTGATCATGATGCTTTGAAAGGGAAAATACAATTGAAAGGTTAAGGATACAATATTAAGGAATTATATCTTTGTGATATTCATATTGCATGTGGAGCTAGCATGCCATGTGAATTGTTTGACTTTGTTCAACAGTTGTTCAGAGAATTACAAAGATTGGTGTAATTTAACCACAAAAAAGAAGAGAAACACTGCATTTAATCTTGTAGTGTTTCTTTCCTGGAATGTGCTTCCTGCTTTCCTATGCTTTCAAACAAACATAAAACCAAATTAAATATACGTATAGTCATGATATTTATCTCATTCTTTGTAAATAGAAGAGTGAAAGATATCTTTTGACCATTCTGCCTGTCCAAGCTTTAGTTGTTTTGGCATTTGTTGTCAAGTAAAACTTGGGAATGCCACAAGGTGATGTGGACTGAGAAGCTAAGTGCCTGTTGCTTACTGGTAAACACATTTCATAAAGAGCCAAAGGCAAATGTTTAATTTTAAGATTTTTTTTTAACTTGGTGAATTATTTCTGTTATATTCAAATGTAAATACTATTTAACAATATATTCAGACTAATAATAAACAAATTCACCTTATGTGAAATAAACTATATAAATTAGCATTTTTAAATTAAAACCCTCCACAAATAGGGAAAAAAGTACGATCTGTAACCTTCATTGCTGCTTCACTAAGAAAAATAGCCAGTAATTAGAAGGTTGGTGTGTGAATTATTTCCCCTCTAAAAAATGAGATATTCAGTTGTGCTTGTGCAACGCATTACAAATGAATGACCAAGTACTTCTAAAATTTTCTGTTCGGTGTTACAGTTTTTTACCTCGTGCTTTGTTTGGTCTTAAACCAGCAGATGGCATTTGTTACTCCATTTAAGTGCATACTAACATATATTTTGTAAACACGGTGTAATTAACCTCAGTATATAGAGAAATCTTGTTTTCTGAGCGGTGCTTCTGATGCCTCTGCAGTCCTGCAAGTTCCTGTAGCTGAGATTCCCCTCACTTAGCACAAGGTGTGTTTGGTGAGCTCTGAAATGCCCTCTTAGACGTTCTCAGCCTCTTGTCCTGTGGCCAGCAGCATCCCCTGTACTTTTCAGGGCATAATGCCCATGTTCCACTCTAGCTGCTCTGGGGGACAGCGAGTGCTTCACTTGTTCCTCTGTGCTGTGGGGTATCTGAATCAGAGCAGGCTGGTGGGGAGGAGGGAGCAGGACCCTCTAGGGCAGCCTGCAGTCTGGTGGGGCACTGCAATACAGGGGCTGTGTAGTGGGGAGTGCATCTCTGCAGCACTTGGCCAAATGTTTTGTGCTGCAGACTGTACTTTATGAAAGCCACTACTGTGTTCTAATTTGCACTCTCTGCTCCTTCAGTCTATGAAAAAGCACTATCCCGTTTAATAGAGTTACTTTGGGTTAGCTTTCTTCCTTATTTGGATATTTTTCTAATTGAACCTAAGTGTCATATAATCAAGGAACACTCCAGTTTTGGAAGGAAAACAAAGGTATGAATTTCAAATACTTTGCTCAAGGTGGAGTCATTCGGTTTGGGTAATTTTTTTCCCCCTAGGAAGTGTGCTGGTGATTTAAAATGCAGATTGGCTTCCTGAAAGTGTTACTAAAATGTCTCTGGTTGCTCTAGTATTTAGCATTCTGATCTTTTACTGTGCAGTACAGATCTGATAGTGAAGTCTAGCTGCTAATATTGTGAATAATTTTTGCCTACAAAACTTCAGTTTAGGTGAACATTTTACTGCTTTTCTTTCTCTTCCTCCCATTATCCTGCATCAAAAATTATGTGTAAATATGAGTCTAGATCTCTCAGAGTTAATAATAATTCATGATGTGTGGCACTGTGATTCACAACAAATTATGCTTAATGTGTCCTAGGAAGGAGTTTTTGAACCCAAGTGGGGCAATTCCTTACAAGTTCCTTTAGCTCAGTAGCTAAACCAAGGAAGGACAGACCAAGCCTGTAGATTTTGGAAAAAGGAGAGCTGCTCCACCCAAAGCTTCCTGTAGCCAAGATCCTCTCCACAGCAGCTTTGCACCTGCAGGAGCCTTTGTGGTTCCTGTGAAAGTCAGATCTTCAGCATCCTTGTTCTGATGGAGAAGGACCAGGATGGAAGCAGAGAGCTTCTCCTTGGGCCCAGTCAGATACTGAGCAAACTGTCTGCATGGTTCTTCTAATTCAAGAACTTCATCTTACTCATTTTGGATCAATAACCCATTAATGCTCAATGTTAATCAACAGTAGTACTTAGTTTGATGTAAATTAGGTGGACCAAAACCTTTATTTGCTGTTAGGTTTTTCAGAGAGGCAGATTAACTGAGTTCATGCTAAATTGCTTCACAATTTAACCTAGGATTTTAATTTTAAAAGTCCACATACTTACATTTTTTTTGTAGACCTCATTGGTTCAAAAGCAGAAACAGTTTTCTCCTGGTAGATTACTATTTTGTGTAAACACAGTAAAAACCACTTACATAGTTACTTTCTCTTTTGCTGCAAAGTAAGAGTACAAAACTTCTGATTGGCTGTCAGGCTATCATAAATTGTGCTAGCAAGTAACTACAGAGGTTATTTGAGCAATGTGTGTGATTTGGAAGGGCATGGATACCAAGCAGATCTCACCAGTACTTTCAGATCTCCAGTACTTATGTGAAAGCAGCTGTTTCAAAGATGGTTGCTGGCTAACCTTTGTTTTACTGTGAAGCAGTTGGGTAATTTTTATTCACATTCTGCCAACACCCATCTTGCAGTCTCCGCTGTTGTACTGGCCAGCATCAGTGAGCACAGCACCTTGAAGGGAGCTGTGAGACAAGCACGGGGCAAGGTGATGTCTTAGGGGAGAAATCCAGCTGTCTTTGGCAAATTGGACAGTTTTGTTGAAGATTTGCCTTTTGTACTGAGAGAGTTCTCTGTCCCTTTATTGTCAGTGCTAGATGTGGGACTGTGACTACAAGGTATTTGATTTCAAGAAGACCAGATAATGTGTTGGTAGAAATGAGGAAACTTGATCTGCTGCCATGGTATGTGTCCACAGCACATACATGAATCACAACATCTGAGATGATGAATTTGTCAAATTATGACAAGAAAACTGATGGGAAGAGTAAGAACTTTTAGCCTACATATGAAAAATCAGATGCTGAATTTGACATTTTTATTCCTTTTTTTACTCCAAGTTCTCACTTATTTTTTTAATTCATTTTGTATCATCACGGTTAACAAGCAAACAATGCCGTTTGACCATGTGAGCTTAAATGAATGCTTCCTGATGAGAAGGTATTGAATGTGTGCTGCAGTTAAACTGGTGTACAGTAGATGCCAGTAGAGACCTATGGAGTGAAAATAGAACTATGACTGGTGTTCCCATAGCAACAACTTCCTCCTGGCGCTCCTATTTATAGCAGTGCTGCAGTCCCAGCCCCGGTGCAGCTCTCGCAGGGACTCTCTAGGAAGGGTTAACCTTGTTAGGAAGAATGTAGGCATACAGGCACACTGAACCTGGATGGGTTTGCTTTCTTGTGTTTTATTAAACAATGAGGTTGCTGGTTGTGTTTATTTTCGTTATGTACGTTTTGAAAAATCTTTGTTTCAAAATGGAGAGCCATCAAAGCTGTAAGCTGTGAGCAAATACTGCTCCTCCTTCCGTGTGTTTAAGAAGAAATGCAACCCAGTGGAATAGTGCTGGATTTACAGTGAAAATCAAAACACATCTGCTTTTTCAAGAGCCTTTTTTTGTCTCTCTACCCATAATTCCTTCTGAAATATGCATGCCTGGCAAGACTCAAAATGGATTGTGTTCAATTACATAATTTAGGATGAAAA
Source organism: Melozone crissalis (assembly GCF_028551555.1). Classification (NCBI taxonomy): domain Eukaryota; kingdom Metazoa; phylum Chordata; class Aves; order Passeriformes; family Passerellidae; genus Melozone; species Melozone crissalis. Next base: position 19,270,689 of record NW_026535823.1, on the reverse strand, counting down.
TGAAGGGGGGTTTTAAGTTACAAAAGGAATATCTGTATACTTTGTTTTGCATCATTTTCTCTCAAGGTTTAGCTAACAACTAGAAAAATACCACACATATTGCCTAAGGCTTATAGCACAGACACTCTAGGGTTTTTTGTATATATCATGTAAAAATTTTGAGAATCATTCAATACTTAGAAACTTTTTTTATTTTCAAATTCAAAATTCATCACTTAAATTATTTTCTTTTTATGAAATGTGTTGGCTGTGTCTTTCAACTTAGAAATACTTTATTGGTCAGTAAGAGACAAGCAAAATTTGGCAAGATCCCCAAGCTCTTAAAAATGGAGGATCCTTCACTAATACTTTGTATCAAGTAATTGCTCATTCCTTTTGTAATAAATAATAAATGCTGAAGTTGGATTTTTTTCTTTCATTTTTGAAATAACTGATGCATAAAGGAGAAAACGTGTTTCATCAAGTCATCAATTTTTAAAGCAAATAAGCAAACTTTCTTTAACCTCTAGGAAAAATAAGTTCTTCATTAGTCATTTATAAGGTTTAAGTTATTTTTTCCATTGATTAAAAAAAAAGCAGAAACTGTTGCAGTATGTCTGTTTAATACAGATAGAGGCCTCCTGTGAAAAAAAGCAATATTTCCGTTTAAAATAATATGTTTCATATGTAAAAGAAGATAGAAAATAGTATTTTTATTTTGAGAACTAGAAGATGAAACCAGAAAAATACTATTTCAAGATATGGAATTAAAGCCTAAATTTTATTTAGCTGTAGGTGATCTGAAATTTGGTTTGTATTACAAAACCATTTTTCTAAGTCCTGTTAAGGAATAGATTTAGTTCTCTTAAAAACTCTTGTTCTTGACTGCAAGATTCTCAGGGTTAACCTTCATTAAACACTAGAGAATGGTGTTATTTGTACAGTCCTGCTTTGCCTGAATATAGAAAAATGCACACATTATCCTTTAAAAATATTTCAAACGATTTCCAAGTAAAGTTACAACACATGGTAACATGCTGTTACTCAACCATCTGGGTCCTTTGAGGAGAGGAGTCTTCTCTCATTCTTAATCCTTCATTTTTAAGGCTTGACTGGTACAGTAGAGTTTCTTCTTAGAAATTGAGAAATACTGTTTTAGCAGGGATTATTAACAATAAATTGTCCACGTAGCTACCTGGTAGATTCTTTTTCAGCAAGGAGCTGGAAGATCTGTGGCTGGGTTATAGTGCTGTGTGTTGTAACATGCCACAGGGCATCAGCCCCTGGGAAATCTGCCCAACCAATAGATTGGCCACCAGGAGAAGTGTAAATGGCTTTGTTGCCTTTTTCAGCTTGGAGGACCACTATGTTAGCCCTTGTCCTTGGGCTAACTCCTCCTGGTGTTGCTTATTATAAAATTGGGGGAGCATTTTTGCTGAAATACTGTTTAAAATACCAGAATTTGCACATGCAATGTTCAAATTCAGAGTTGGATGGCTCAGTTTTATGTTACCTGTTGAATGTTACTGCTCTGAGTTTTTGACTGTTTTAAAATTTTGCCAAGATTTGGTGGTCAGAAGATAGCAAAAGTAAAATTTCTAAAGAAAATCAACATTTCAGTGTTGACTTTGGCTGCAAGAAATTGGAAGTTTATCTCTTACAGAACAGGAATTTCATATTCTCTCTTGCACGCTGTTCTTCCTATATAGCATACAATTTACTTGATGTAATAATTAATTGGAAGATCAGTGTGTCAATAAGATGAAAGATTAAGTAAACAGGAATAGGAAGTTCCATCTTTAAAAATCATGGACTTCATTTGGAGACATTGAAATCCATATGAGATGTTTGTATGGTAGCTTTTTGTACTGTCATTGGGCAATGCCAATCAATGCCAAGAATTTCCTAGATTAGAAAAGTGTATTACTATCTGTGAAAATGTTACCAGCACTTTCTTTTCATGTTTTATGTGTGCAGAAACTTCTGTAACCGTACACTGGCAGAAGTTCTTAAAATTCTGGCAAATTCAGGCTTTCTCTTAGGATTTCTTCTAAGAATTCTTTTTCGGTAACATGTTTTCACTTAAACCACTTACTTCTGTGATGTCAGAGTATGAGTATTGATGATTCTTATTTTGACCCCTGCCTCAAGTGTCCAGGCTAGACATTTGGGTGCATTAAGTGCCCTGAATTTTGATGGGCAGAGTTGCTCTGTGGCAGTTTCCACATCTCTCCATAGACTCGACATGGCTGGCAGACTGGAACTTAAGTAATGTGAATCTTGTAAATTACTGTCTTTCAGATCAGGGAAACAAAATGGTTTAGTTGAAGAGCTGTGTGAATGATAAAACAACAGCAGTGTAATGGCTCAGAACCATAGGAGAGCAGAGAGACAAGCACACCATCATACCAGGTAGCTTTGTTTACTGGAGAAAACAGCCAAGGTTAGAGAGAATATGAGTCTCTTGGAAAGAATCTCTCAGTGCCCAAGGACTTGTGGTGAGCTGCAGGGGGAGCACATCTGTACAATTCCAGAGAGGCACTTCAGCTCCAGAAAGATCACCATGCATGGAATAAGCATCTTGATGTTGTCTTAAATAATTTCTGTATTGTTGTGTGGGAGTAGCATGGCCTTACTCTGTGTTGGGTTATATATGGCATGGAACATATCCCCTCTGCCTGTTTGTGACCCCTGGTAAGGCAAACAGATCCTCATGATCTTCACTACGTCCTGTTTCTAGCAGAGAGCCTTGAACCAATGGGATGTTCTGGACGTCATAATTGGCCTTGGAACAGAGCAGGTGAAAGGCTGGAAGGCATGAGGTGGCCTCCAGGGAAGGTTGCAGCGCCAGACCCTGATGAAGGAGCAGCCTGGGCACCTCTGCAATAGCTGATGATTACCCGAATTGTCAGATGGCTGTGCAGAATGTAGGCACCTCAACAGTTGGTTCCAAATTTTGACCAGGGGCTGGAGAAAGAAGTTACATTTCCAGAGTATCTGGAGTATCTGGAGCCTGCAAGCACAGGGCATTCCTGGGCTTTGTGTAGACTCTAGAAATGTAATGGGTTGTGCTGGCTGAGGCAAATCACAAGTGTAGCAGTGCCCATGAGGAAGAATGTAGCCAAATTTGTAAAATCTGTCTGTTGGCATTTTTATTGTTTTATCACTGTCATGGGCAGTTTGTCAGCGTAGGGTTTTTTTCTGAGGCACAGGGCTGTTATGAAATGGTTATATAATGTCCAAGGGTGGGTATCTGCTGACATTTGAAAACTATGCAGTGAGAAGTATGGTGGTGAAAAATGAGAGGTATGTCTTTAACACGTATTGACTGTAAGACAGGAGACAGATTGTGGAAAACGTATTTCAATCTTTCTTAAGAATAGCCTAAAGTTTTAAAAAGCCACATTGTAGATGTGCAGAAATAGATGTGTTTCCATTTTCACAAAAATGTATATTTAGTATTATCCATTGTAAGCATGCAAAATGACATAATTTGCAAATAATTGTAGTGTTAAATACAGCTTTCAGTTTCTTTTCCTTGTATTTTGTGCCATTGAAAGTTACACTTTTTATACTTACTCCACAGTTGAAAATACTAAGATTTCTTGTGAAAGAATGGACTCTTACCAGCAAAATTTAAATGTGTTTGGTTCATTCGCGGAATAAGTAGAACCCAGTCTGAAAAAGTACAATGCAGTTGTGTTTAAATGTGCAATAGAATTCAACTTCTTCACTGATTTTATCCACAAAGGAGGAAAATAATATGTTTTTTCTTCCTCCAGTAATAAAATAAGTTTGTTCAGTAACTTCCTTGCTTAGGAAGTTGATTAGTTGAAAGCATGAGATTACTAAAGATTGGATTCCAGCTGGACATGTTTGCTGTGATGATGTGGTACTCCATCTTAATAACAGAAGAGGAACTGCAGAATAGTTACTTTTGGTTTTTTTCACGTGTGGTTGTGGTAAATGAAAAAATTACCTATCTGCTTTCTGATCTTTACTTCTAAACGGGTTGTTTGTAGTACTCTAACATAAAATATATACTTAAGTATGAACTTTAATGTGTTAAAAAGCAATGAGAATACATGCTAGAGAAATTATTGCTTGTTTGTTTTTTAAAAAACAAAACACTTTGAAAAGAAACTTTTCACTGTACAAACCAGTACATCATAGAGCTCAGTGCATCATAGAGCTTTCCTTAACAGGAAGTAGAAGAGAGTCGTGGTTAGCAAACACTGCAGGCAGGAAGCTCGGCACATGCATAGCTCTTAGTGGCGCTGGGGCGTCCAGCTCCCTTTAGATGTTTTCTCTTTTGCTTTTGTGAGTCCCTGGTGTGTGTAGATGGCAGGGCACAAGGAGGTCCCTGGCAGCCAGGGCACGGCCACGGCGCTGCAGAGACTGGAAGGGTTTGCTAACCGCCTCTTCCATAGGCACTCCAAGAATGGTGCACATGAGCAGAGAGAGGCTCTGGAAAATGAGAGCCAGCAGTGCTCTGAGTACACTGCCCAGTGGGATGCATCAAGTAAGTGTGGGGAGGGGTTGGTTTCTTTTATAGGTGGTTGCTCTTCAGTTTGCCTCGTGAATGAAGTGTGAACACTGATGTGTGATAGGTTCTGGGGCAGTTTTGTAATTCGTTACCTAAAGGTATTAATGGGAAGAAGAGCATATTGCATCAGGCAGGGGAAGATTGGGGCTGGTTCATGGACTGGTGGCTGGCAGGAGAATTTATCGTGCATTCCTTTTTCTTTCAAAGCACAGTTGACTTGTTTTGGCAAGCACCCACCCCAGTTCTTACTTCTAAATTACTTATTTTCAAATTAAATCAGTGAGTTCAGCAGAAGAAGAAGACTAACTAAAGACTAGAATGTTTAAACTTCAAAATAGGCAGACATTGCTGTGAAGATTAAAATTCTAATTAAAGGGATTTTTCATCATTCATAGTTGTATTTTAAGGGATATATACATCAGAAATGTTCTATATAGTGGTAAACAATATAAAATTGAGTTTGATTTTTAACTATTACATATTACCTTAGTGTGGGAATACTGATTAGCTAATTAATTTCTTAATTAGTGAACAGTTTACAGTATTATTTGTATGGATTCATATTTTCCATGGTTGTATTTTGAGTAATGAAAGAGATTTCAAAAAATCACAATCTAAATAAATTGACGTTTGATTTTCCTTTTAACTTTAAAGCTGTGTAGTATTTTGCAAAGCAATTCTTGTCTCTGGTTAAATACTCATTTTAAAATGTTACAATATGGTAATTTATGATAATTTTGTTCCAAATTTCAGATTCATTGATGGATTTGAGATAGCACAATTATTTCAGTTGAAGATAGGCCATGTTGGAAATTCTCAGCATCACAGTATTGCCATGAAAAAAATCAGCATTTATACTTCTTACTTGAAATTTAAAATATTTTATGAGTAGGGAGTGAATCTATTCTCAGAGGATAAGCCATAAACATGGAAACAAAAAGGTGTTAATGCAGTGATCTAAAATAGATTAAATCTAGGTCTCCCAAATGAGACAGGAAGAATTGAGTCGTTTTGTTGGGAAGATAAATGATGAAAGTGCATAAATTCTGAGCTTTCACTTCTCCATAATATTTTCAGCTTGGTAAAAATAGGCACATACTTGTGTTTATGAAGAAGCTCTTTTTTATGTAAATAGCTGTTTGGAAAAAATAACACTGAAGTATTTTTGTTTATATAACATGAAGAAAAAAACATGGTAATGACCTAGTGACACTCACAAATTGCGACCTGTTTTGTACAAGTCTCTTACTTTCTTCCCCTCTTCATAAGGCAGGCTTCCTAGTGTGACATGTTTGATGAGGAAATGGACTGTCGTGTCTCTTGATAAACATGGAGAAAATGGCTGTTCTGTGCTATTTTAAGTCGTAATTAAGCAGAACAGTTGCATGCAGTTTTCTGAGCTGAAGTTGCTGAGCTGGTAACTGAATGGTGGGTGACTATGTAGCTTTGGTTTTGGGATGAAATTCTGAATCTTCATCCTGAAACTCTACCTTCAATCTCTAGATTATTTTTAAAAAGTAATAATATAAATTACTGTAGGTACCCATGCACTGAGTTCACATTTAAAGGTTCTCATTTTGCTACCACTGAAGTCAGACTGATAGAGAAGAAAAGGGAGTACAGTGGAGGAAGTATTTCTGTCTACTCCTGACTTCTAATTAGATCTTCAGAAAAATCCATAATCACTGAAAATAGTTTTTAAAACATGAAAGAGAAACAAGGTGTTTGGGGTTTTTTGTTAATTTCATTTTGGTTGGTTTGTTTGTTTGGGGGTCATTTTGTTTTGTTGTGGGGGGTTTTTATATCCAAGAGTGCAATGTCTTAGAATTGCCTAGAGTCACTGAATTCAGCCTGTAGATTAATTTCCCAGAAAGTTTAATTAATAAGCAGTGTTTTGGAAACATGCCGGTGGTTTGTCTTGGAAGGATAATTGAATATTCTCAACTATTCTTTCAATATCACTGCAACTTAGAAATGTTAGTGTAAAGTTTTAGGTGAAGCTACTTAGCAGACAGCATGAATAACTATTGAAATTCAAGGCAAAAACACTCTCATTCCTGGAAAAAAATTGCAAAGCGACTTCTCAGAGTTTTTGTTGTTTTAGGCTTCAGGTAGAAACCATATGAAAAGGAAGTGGATGTATTTGTATCTTCTGGTGTAATGAAATACAATAGCAGGGCTGTTTCTTTTACAAGTGGTTTCTGCAGAAGCTCTGGGGTTGCTGAAGGGGAAGGAGCTTGTTTGGGTGGACTTTGGTTGTTAGTTGCTGTTGTCAGTGTTATGATTCGAATAAATTACCATGTGGTCTATGGCCTTTGGGGATTTTCAGTGGTTGGGTTTTAAACTTAACATCTTTGCTTTGTTATTTTGATATATAAGGCATACAGTTTCTCCAACTTGCCTTGGATACTTGGTTGATGCATGAAATTAATGTGTTTTGTAATGTCCTCAGAGTCCAGTAGGGCAGAGGTGACTCAGGGCACCACAGGCCTTGAAATCTGTTTTAAAAAGTTGCCTGAGCATGCATGTGATGGTACAGCCTGAACTGGTGACCAGGTCAGTTGTGTTGCACCGCCCAAGGGTGAAAGGGACGTGATGGGAGACATCAGAACGATGCATTTCATTCTTTGTTTAGAAGTCTTGACTGTGGCCACTTGCAAATATATGGAACCTACATTTTGGTTTTTGCTTTGTTTTCTTAGTTTCTTGTTGCTCTTTCAAAAACTGAAATGCAAAAGGAAAGGAGAACGAGGTTGCTTGATTTTGAATGTAGTGACAGTAAGATCAGCGTGTCTTATATTCTTGAACCAATAAGTGTTTTCCAAATCTGCATAAGAATATCAACAACTTGGATAACTGAAATGGTCAGAAGGGTCACCACTAGTGCATCTGCCATCTTCATAGTCTCTAAATTGAAAGTGGATGGGTGATAAACAATCAAAAGAATATAATTTGATCTCTGATTCAAAATAATACCAGCATACTTCCAAATACAGTAGAATGATTTATAGAGATTTAGCAGAATAGTTACTTGTATATGTGTGTGTAGAGAGAGAAAAACGCATGTTAAATATGAAATAATGTACAGCGCATACTGTATGAATTGCTTAAAGCTTTAGAATAACTACTAGTTGGGTACAAGTCAACAGATAATTCTGGTCTAAGGTTGCCATGGAAACAACCAGTGCTTGATATAATTGAGAACATCTTAAACCCTCCTGGTGTTTGCATGCTTTTTTCCCCTGCCATTTTGAGTTGCTTTAGACATGAATAGGTAGCATTGGTCAGAACAGTAGTAGTTAATGAGCAGAACCAAATACCTGTGTCCTGAATATTGATTTTGATATCCTACTGGTATCTTGTGCTTCGTAGTTTTTTGCATCACAAGGAGCTCATAAGGAAGAGCAGCTCTCTGGATTCTGTGTGCTCTCTTTCTGGTTAGTGTGTAAGTGTATTTAGAGATTGAAGCACTGATTTGGTAGAGATTAACATATTTCATCAACTGTTGGATTAATATTTGGAGCAATATGTTTCTGAAAACTAGCTCTTCAGCATGAATGGTAAGTCTTTTCTATTCCCTTTTGAGACGTTTTTTGTTCCGTCTTCACAATCAGGGAAAATCTACCAGGTTTCCCTTTCTTGTCTGCAGAGCTGCATCGACTGCTGGTTTCTTTGTTTTTGTAATCGACTCGCTGTGGGTTTCTATGTAAAATTATTAGTCTTAAAGATTTGCAGCTTTTTATTAAACAGCTTGCTTTGCATGACTGGTATTTAGTATTTTAAATATTATTTTAAAGGTTTCTTTTGGAAATATCCGATTTGGGCAATTTTGTAATTGAATATATACATGTCTGTTCACTTAATTTTCTGTGTCACTCACAATAAATTATTTTCTGTGAATTTATACAAATCAGAGAGGCCTTCTGAAATTATTGTAATCATCACCTGCAAATCTAAACAGGCTTTTGTTTTTTGTCTGAACCAGCTTATTCTGCTATTATTTTTAGTCTTCCAAATGCTGGGATGGCAGAATAGTTGAGGTCATTCATGGAAGTAAGGGAGGGGAGTCTCATTTGAAATGAGATACTGTAATAGATCTAGTAAACTTATCAGGCAGATATTTACTTTCCAAAACCACTGTGTCTAGTTATTATAAGGTACTTTGAATATAATGGAGTTATGAAGTGCTATAGTCCTTCTTGTAATGTTATTGAAAGTTATTTTTGTCAATATATAGACTGTAAATCTGTTTTCTTAGAAAAATATATCCTTTGAAAATTGTTTTCAAAAAGCCCAAATATGCTAGTTATGGAAATGATGCCTGATTGTTTCAAACAGATAGTCTAGAGCTTTGGAAAATGACTTGAAACAGATTTTATTGAAAAGAAAGAGCAGTTAATCATGTATGTGGGGAGTTTGTGTGCATGTGTGTCTGTGTGGTTTTGCTTAATACTACAAATTTAAAGGATCATTTATACAAAGATTTCATTTATGTGCATGGCAGGGAGGCGTTATCCCACTGCCTTATCTAATATCAGCTTATCTATACTTATCTCATACAAACGTGTTGAGGTCATCTTGCCCAGAATGGAAAGTGTGGCTGTCATTTCCTTGGTGTACAAAGTACAAATGTCAGAACCGATGCCGTTATTAAGGCAGTGTTTCAGTACTTTGTACCTACACTATGGAGATTTGTGGCACAGCATCATTCATGGCTGCTTGAATAAACCCAAATGCAGGCTGTCCCTGAGAGTGCTGTCCCAGCCCCGGGTGTGTGCTCCCCACATCCCCGCAGGGATGCTGGCAGGTGGAGCCCAGCAGGGAGCTGCTGTGGCCACATTGCCCCGCAGGGACACGATGGCGTCCCGGCATCCCCGCACCACCTGCCCTGCTCAGCCTCCGGGAGGGGGGAAGCGACAGCCTCTGCATTTCCTCCATGTCACAGCCACTCCTCTGCTCATGGAGAGGTCTCTCCTGGGGTCAGAAAGTCTCCACTTTTCACCAGCTGGTACCAGACTGGTTTTTCTATCACATTTTGCTCTGTTTCTCTTACAGTTAGGTCATAGCCTCCATAGGAATTGAGATTTGTGGAAGTCAGCTCTGTGAATTCTGAGTTTTGGGTTTTTGTTTGAATATTCTCTTATGATTTATGAGTCATAAAGGAATAAATTTCACACAAGCTAGGTGAGAAAGAGGTTATAGTTGTTTATAACCTCAACAATTATGTTGGTTTTTTGTTTAGTGGTGTGAGTTTTTTGGGGGGTGGTGGTTCTTCTTAGGGTTGGGGATTTTTTATTTCCCCTGGGGGTTTATTCTGCAATTTGCATCTGTAGATTCTATTCATCTTGACATGCAGGCTCCCAGTTCCATTAAAACATAGAAATAAATAGGAACAACTTTTAACAGGTGTCAATTCCCAATCAAAAATACCTATAAATTAGTCTAATTTTGACAAGGGAAAGGCAGCTATCTCCTGCTCCATCAAGATTAAGTCTTTGCTGTAAACATTTCCCTATTTAAACCACTTATGCTTTTCAATGCATTTTTGTGGCTGGCTTCACTGCAGCAGTGTTACATTACACCCTGTCAGCAGATAAAATCAGATGCTTTCCTTGAGAAAGACGGCCAAGATGCAAGTGAAACCTTGATGAAAAAAATTATGTATTTTCTTCAATTGCAAGTACAAGTGGCTAATTTTTTCCCCCTTTTATTTCTTCCTTTTTTTCCCTCCCCAGAAAAGGTCTAGTTATATGCTTAGATTTTTTGTTTTCTAGAAAGACTCAAAGGAAAAGGTGGTTTTCTATTTCTTTGAAGTTGGACTTTTGTTTTGAACAGCTTGAACAGATAAAACTGTAAGGTCAAGTAAATAATAGCCCCAGCTCCCAGGGGTCAAAGGTATAGTCTGCTAAATCTTCTGTTTCACTAAGAATAGGCTTAAAATTCTGAAGTGTCACTAATTACATGATTGGGCTACTACTTTCCAATACTGCAAATAGACGTAATTGGTGATACAGACATTTGGACTCAAAAGACAGTCGCCAGATGTATATGGAGACAGATGGAGCAGTGCGTGGAAAGGGCGTGAGCCACGCTGATGGACTCTGCTGAAATATTGCCCAGTTTAGTGCACACGAGAGCACAGGCTTGTGTAAGGAGTGAAGGGTGAAGGGAGGTAGTATAAATACATTAGTTATGTGCACTGAGAACATTTCTAACAGCAAGGGGCAATAAGCAGCAACTGATTATTCCCACTGCTCAAAAGCCTGTTAAAAATGGAAGAATGCCATGGAATTTCTGGGTGCCAGAACCATATATCTTCCTATGAATGTCTCATGGGACTAATGCTTTCTTCTTTTCAAAAATTCCCTGCTGTTACTCATTACCCTCTGACAGCAAACTACAGCAGTTTCTTGGTGTTAACTTGGGTTTGTGTTTTATTCTAGTTCTTGTACAAAATATTTGAAAAAGACAAGACAAAGACTCCTGCATTTACATAATTCATGAAATATATCCACAAAGTGAACACAGTGCTTGGTTTGGGGTAGAAGCAAAAAATGAGAGTAACAGAATTGAGATTTCTTCCAAAGGAAAGGGTATTTGGTATGTTGTAGTCTTGAACTCTGACTTACTCTAGTCACTATTACATTACTTTTGTATTTTTTTATCAGAAATATTTGGGTTTTGCCCTCATTTTTAGTTAACATCTCAAATTGTTTATATATTTGTTGCTGGTTACTCGGAGAGTTTCTGCTAGTCCTGCTGTTGTAGGCCAAAGTTCACAGAAGTTTCCCAGCTTTAATTGTGGAGGTTCTTCCAGGTAGTTTTGTAACTTGCACAATGTTTTTGCTGTTTTTCTTTATTCATCTTTAGCTGCTGACAGATAGCCCAGCCCATTAAGAATTAATTTCTTAGGTTTAATAGGTTTAATTTCTTCAGCTTTTTTTTTTTCAGGGTTTGCAGTTCAGTTCTATGCATGCCTCTATTTGGCATGCCTCTATGCCAAATAAGTGCTGAATTTACCCAGTTTCTCTCTAAAATCTCATTCTTTATCAGAATGGATAATAAACCTTCTTACCTACTTTTTACGTGCCTTAATCCTGAGACAAACAAAAATTTGTTATTCACCCAGTGTGTTGAATTGTGAAATGTGTTTATTTACATAAGACTTCCTTATTCAGGAAGCCTGTCTCTGCTATTTAAGGGTATAAATGAACTTCTCCTGCTTGGCTGGTTACTGCAGGCAACCCTTTCCTGTAAATATTGAAAGCATGTTCTGAAGGAGATATGTCAGTGCAGCAATGTGTCAGAAGCCCAGATCTTGTGAGGAGATGAAGAACTATTTTGCTGATTTACCCTGACAGCTGTGAAGATGTCTTGCTGATCCCAAAGTATATATATGATAATTTTTGTGGAGTTTTAAAAATGCAAGGGCTGGAACAAGATAGCTTGTGGGAAGTGGGCTTAGACATAAGTGCCCATAGACCAAAATTGTTGCATCCACTATTATTTTTATACCTTGTATTAAATATTTGAAAAAAAGAAAAAGCAACAAAATAGTTTCTCTTCTCAAATAACTTTTTAAATGCATCCATACAGTGAACAGCCCCTGCAGTTGTTTAGTTTGGAGTATAAGGAAGAATTTAGTTTAGTAAAACTTCTAAAGGTTACTTTTAAAAGGAAGGGGTATTTGTGCATGAGTGTGTGTGGTATTATTCCCTGTTTGCAGGGAGTTCATTAGTCAATATGCAGATAAGATCAACTACCTGCAGATTTATGTTTACTGTTGCTAATAATCTAGCCATAAAGCCTGGTCTTAGGGATAGCTGCACGTTATCCTTTGTAGTCACTGAACTGCTGCAGAGAGGAAATGTGGGACAGTGATATGGAGAGGAAAGTGGGTGCTGACCAACTGGCAAGAATCTTAATGGTGCAGAGAGCTTAACTAGAGGGAATCTGCAGCAGGTGCTGAAAACATTTTTCTTGGTAAGTGATTTTGACTGTAATAGGAAAATCTGATTAATTTGTGTATTTGTATCAACTACTAGAATTTGTTTAAAACCTTTACTCAAAAATATGATACATTTACAAAATACTTTATAGTAGTGCCTTAGAAGATGTTGTTCTTGGAACTCATTCTTAAACTGTATTCTTTTTTTTTTCTCCCCACATGGTAACCATGGAAATGTATGCACTGCAGGAACAAAAGATGTTTCAATTTTGACAATTGTCACACAGTTTTCAGCTTTCTTTGTTGTATTGTTAATACCTGTTATATTTCACACAGGAATGTGGTCTTTTACACTACAGGTCCTGTGATAGTTGTAACATTTTAGATTATTTGCTGGATAAAGTTCAACAACTATAGAGGATGGTACTGCACAGCTGCACCTTAATTCCTAATTGCCTACTAAGTTCCTCAGAGGATGACAATTGATGGCAATATTACATCTTAAGATTCCTCAGTTACATGTTAAGATTCTTCACATAGATTTTTTTCTGTATGAGCAAATTTTTTAAATGGGGAGTGTTATGTACTGCATTTGAAAGTAATTGTGTTAAACACATAATTCATTAATTTTAAATTTTAAGATAGTGGAATTATTCAATACAATAATTGAAAACCAATAACTTGAATTTAGAATTATTTCTCAGAAGCCTTTTCTGCAGTCCAGGGTGATGTGTTCATGGTTCTGTCATGGTAGCACAAGCTGATACCCTTTCAGAAAGGAGCAGTTCTGTCCCCCATATTTGCCCACTCACCTCGGGAGGAGCATTCAAGAGAAGAGGAGGGAGCTGCTTCTCTGCTCATTCCCTGCCTTCTGCCCATTGCTTTTTAGTCTGGGCTGGTTCCCTGGCCTGGCTTGCAGTCAGACACGAGAATGCTTTTGCTCTTTCAAGGAAGGTCCTTAGAGAAATGCAGGAGTGAATGACCGTGGGAGGACAGGACTGCTGTGGGGGTTTTTTCAGCCCATACTGAACACTGAACTGTAGCCTGACAAACCAAACTGCTATTTCTTGGAATTTAAAGCCTCAAATCACATGGATTGTTGCAAGAGAGGAAGCAGATTTACAAATGTGTCATCTCCTTCAATTTATGCTTCAAGGGCAGGAAGAAGGTATGAGTGAGACTCCGTTCATTAAGCCAAATCCTAGTTTTAATATATTCCAGAACTAATTGAATGCTAGTTCTAAATGACCCACTTAGAGAATTGAAACAAAAACCTCAACTCTAATCCATCAGCAAAAGCTTGATAATAGCCCTTTAATTTGAAAGGGAAGCTTGGGTAATAAAGAGGGGTGGCAGCCTGAAGGACCAAAATACCTAAAGGTGGGGTTGAACAGCTCTCAGCCACCACGAATCTGCAGGAGGCTTTGTCACATCCTATACATTGATGCTCAGATGAAAATATTCTGCTTGTCAGCATTGACAAAGTCTTGCATATCATTATTACTTTAGGATTTGAATAACAGATCCTAGGTTGGATCATAAAGTTAACTGCTATGGTGCTTTTGGCATTTATCTTCTGTTGAGGGAGAAGTCACTTATTAAAGTATGTGTTTGTAAATTTTGATGAACATTGGGTCTGGAGGAGCTTAATCTTTTAGATTAAGAAAGTAGAGCTTTATCTCACATGTGTATTTTTTTGTGGAAAATGATTCAACTGGGGCATGGGTGCATGTGCAACTCTGCTGGGCGGTGCTAGTACAAGATTTGATTGTGTTTGTGACTGAAATTCTACTGTTTTGCATTTGACTTTACTGATTTACATTACACATTTTGGGGGGGGGTTTAAACAAAATTTCAGGGATTCATGTCCTAAGTGACTCTGTTATTTGGGTTTGATTCTCTCTCCCCAGAGTGCCCCCCCCCCCCCCCCTTATATTCTATTTTTGGCATTAGCAGGGTTTGCCACCTCTGAAGCAGTACTTTGGTATTTAAGAAAAGATCAAGGGAGAAAGACTGAGCATTGGATTTGAAAATGAAATTAATTATATTGTCTATAATAAAAATAGAAGGAAGTCAGTCTGACTGTGGCAGTTGTGTGCAGTAGAGTATCTACTGCTCAGAATTCAACAGAGATCAGTGTTATCTCTGATGGCTGAAAACCTGGCTCCTGTTCTGATGTGTCTTAATCTGTCACATCTCTTGTACAGGCTGTTGCTGTGTAGCCAGCCAAGTAAAGCAGTGAACTGGGTTCTTTACAGAGCTCTTAACTCTTTTAACTTTGCTTTTTGGAAATTCACAAAATACTGTTTAGCTCAAAACATGAAAATCATGCACAGGATTCAAATAAGATTTGTGCCTGTGTTTGAAAATTGATTTGTAATGGATAAGATCAATTTGTATTTTACAATTTCTGCACACTTTAAATTAACTCCTGAATGTGCTCCTACAAAGATCAGATTTTAGTGCCTTTTAGTTTTTAGGCACAACAGCTGTAATTGGTCTTAATTTACTGTTTTTTCCTGTTTGTCTCCCTTTTTCCCACACCTGTCTCTTTTCCTATTTCTTCCCCATTCTTTCCACTATTCTATAGAAAAGTTTACAGTGTACAGTTGATAATTAGTGCTTCCATTTTAATAGTAAGATTATATTCAGTGAAAAACAAGCTTAATTCAGTTAATTACTAATTAGTAGATACATAATTCTTACATGATCATGTAGCTACTCAGAACTTTCTGGTTTTGTATTTCAGCAATTGGGCTCTTTCAGAAATGCTCTGTTTGGCTCTTTGTTTCTGGGGATTGTTGGGTTTTGATTTTTGGGTTGGATTGATTTGGTTTGGTTTGTTTTTTTAACTGAAGAAAGGGTCTTACCCATTTCAGCTGGGAAGTTGGTTTGCTCTGCATCACCTGTGTTTACCATAATTAGTGTTTATAGAGAAATATGAAGTCGGAACCTTGCTCTTGAAGTCAAAACCTGATAAATGAGATATTCAGTTGAAGCAGTTCATTGATCCAGCCTTGGCAGAAACAAGGCAGACTCCTTGCTGGTCAGCTCTTCACAAGAAGGCTGGTGGCTGTGCTCTCTGCAGCGTTCAAAAAAGGTGGACTTGCCCTCAACCAGGCTTGTATCACCTGGACTTTTTTCACCCACCATTTTTATATTGTGAGAAGCAAAGTGTTTTGGTTTTGTTGACAGTCTGTTTCAATGATATAATTTTAGTTTATGCTTTGAAGTATTTTCCAGCTATTAAATTGTTAACTGGTGCTCACACTGCTTCATCTGAGTGTATAATAATACTTAACACTTAGCTGTGTTCATTTTGAAACACTTGCCAGGGCAGAGAAACCTTGTTTTGAGCCCTTTTTATTACTCCTGCTAATCAAAAGAGAAATATTTAAAAATTTAGACAACAGGTTAATAGTGTAAGAATGGGACTTAGAACCGGAATCAGAAGCTTCTCATTTGCATCTGAAATATGGTACCAAAACCACAGATATCTATATACATCTTGATAAAGTTTAAGGCTATAAATACACTTTTTATAAAAATGAAATATACATTTACCAGAATCTCTTCATACATATTCATTTTTCCATTAAACTATTTAATTAAATAGCCCATTTAACTTCAGACTTCATATGATTATATTGCAGTTTTGGAAGAAAATTTGAATTGTATTTTGATAAAGGGCATTTTAAATACCAGACAGAGATTGGCATTTAGCACAGCAGATGGGGGTTTGTAGTGGTGCCCAGTGTTTAGTCTTAATCAGTTTAGTTCTTGCTTTCTTGCTGTGAATCCTAGCCAAATACTTTTTTTTTCCCCTTACAAAAAAAAAAAAAAAATCCTGGCTTGCTGGCTCTTGTGGGAGATGTGATTGAGAATAACAAATACTGTGTATGTGGGAGGTGGGAGAAAGGCAGAGTAACTCATGGTAACTCTCAGGACTGCTCCATCTGTGACCCCTTTCCCTCTGCTGTCATTGCAATCCTGCAACCGAGAGGTCTTCACCCTCTTGATTTTTTTCAGGAACTTGCTTCTGATTCACTTGCCCTTAAACTGTGTTTTAGGTCAAAGTACTCATTACAGTATTCATATCCTTAGTTAACAGGTTTTTTTATAAGCATGTTAACTTTTCATAGAAAAGTTGATCAATAAAACAAGCAAACATATTGTGAACTGTGTGAATATACCAATAGAGACCAATCTCCTCTTGTTTGGATGTGGGCTCAGGGGTGTTTCTGTTTTGCATGTAGCGGAGTTTGTTCATTTGTTCAGGTGTTGTTGGTTTGTATGCTTGGGGTTTTCTTTAATTCCTCCTATGCTGGCATTGCTTAGAAGCCTCTGGGTGTTGGGTTCCTCTTCCCTTAGAACACTGCAGACTTTCCTGCTTATCCTCCTGTTGCCTTGGTTCCAAGTACAGCTCTCCACAAGCGCCCTGTGATATGCAAGGGAGTAGCTGAGGCCTCGTGTTGCAGTGGTTGTAGCACTGCTTCTCACCAAGGTGAACCAGAGCAGGCAGAAGGTGTGACTGCTTCAAGCCATTCACTTGTGGTCCTTGGCCATTATTCCATTTCTTCCCACCCTCTTCTGAATCTCACCAAATGTCCTGCTTTGGGTGTTTGCGCTGCAGAGAACCTGCCTCTCCTGCCAAGGCTTGCTCATGCTGGTCGCAAAGGGCTGGGTTTGTGCAGTGTGTTTGTGCTTGCCTGATCCCTGGACAGCCGGTGGGTGCATCCTCTCTGCTTCCAGCTGGTGTCCTTCCTGCCATGTTCAGTTGTTTCTGCTGTGGTCCTTGTTGTGCTGGTGCTGTTACCTGTGCTTTGCTGTCTCCTCCTAGTACCTTCCTTTCTTGAGCAGCAGCTCTCCTGCTTTGCTTTCAGCCTCCTGCACTCCAACTTCCCCTGTGCCAGCAAACCCCATCTGAGCAGTGTTTGTTGTTGGTCTGTGCAGATACTCCTTGCCCCACTCTCATCTTCACTTTGCTCAGCCACAGACAAGTGATCCTTGCTCTTCAGTGTTTATGGGAACCTGTATGTCCACATCCTTAGCTCCTTTTTTCTGACAGCTTTACCGAATTAAATCACGCTCATATGGTGTCCACACCAGATCCCTGTGTACATTCCACTTTGCATACGGTGACCTCAGCTGTGCAGATTAGACTTCTCAAGTTGCTGTTATTGGGTAATAGGATTGAAATCTGATTGAGATTTTTTTATTTTTTGGAGACTGCTTGCCACTTCTTTGCTATCTACCACATGCCATGCAATTCACACATGCTGTCTTCTGGAACAAAGTGCTAAGTAGTGGGAAGATCACCCGATTACAGGTTTTATTGTGATCCAGCATGCTGTGATGAAGATAGATACACTATTGTTAGCAACAGTTCCGTGGATGTGTATGTCTTGGAATAGCTTAATAATTAAAGATGCCAACTTGATCTCCTGAAGTTTTCTAAGCTGTGCTTATTTCTGTGATGCATCATCTTTTTTTCATACTGATTTTAGCTGCCTTTGGTGATTTTTTTTCTTTCTTTGCTCAAACATTCTGTGATTTAACATGAGTCATTCTGTCTGTGTGGGAAAGGGCTGGTTTATTACAGGGTCTGTTCTTGAGTGGGGAGGGGAAAGGGTGGAATGTATTTGTGTTTTCTATGTGTTTGTTGTGGAAATGCATAAAACTTTTTTTTCTTCTTCTCTTTCTTTCCTCTCTTCATCATCTCATCTGTGTGGGTGAATGTTCCTGCAAACCCTTGGGGAACCTATAGAGACGTTTGGTATGCTCATTCCTTCATTAGTGCCCAAAGTCACAGATGCTAGGTACAGTTTAGACTAGAAAAGCAAACAAGAGCCACATCATCACAATGTAAGGTGGCTAAAAATGTGCACTTGAGGAAAACCTCTAAGTCATCATCTATTACACCTATTTGTTTGCATCATCACAGTAATACCAATGGCCACTGCTACCCAGTTGGCGTAAATTTTGATTCTGCACTTAAAAGTAGAAGTTAAATGTGTTCTCCTCTAGCAAGAGCTGCTGTTTTGTGCTTGAGAGATAATTTTCAAAAGTTCAAATTCCAAGTCGTGTTTTGAGAAATGACAGAAGTGCATGCACTTAAATTGCCTAAGTTCTGTTTGAAAGCACCTGCGGAATTGTGTTGAGGTGTAGGAGCCCAGGTGACCTCTGGAAGTGAGAACCAGACATAATTCAATGTACTCTGTCATTAGGAAGAAACTGATTTTAATAAAACTGAGCACAAAACATTAAACTGTTTTTAAAAGATAGTGATTTTCAGATATGTTGTTACCTTTGAGTAGCTTTATTTTGGAAATTTATGTTCAATGCTGCTTTCTATGAAAAGAGGGCCAAAGTAAAGTAGAACAATGTAGGAGTTTTGTTGCAGGAGAGCTTGTGGCTTAATGGTATTCTAGAAATGAGAGATTTTTCTCATGAATCCACAATTTGAATATTTCCAGCTGGATCACATTTAGTTCATAAACAGCATTCTTTATTCCATAAGTAGAACAGAGATAAAATGACTGTAAATGTCATTGTATATTTTTATAAATACTGAATAGATACTGAATAGTCATACTTCTATGTGAAATAAGTGGCAACATAAAATATTTATTTATATGAACAGAGATGGCATGAGGGATATTTAAACATATGTACTGCAATGACATTAAAAAAAAAAAAGCAATTACTTTGTGTTAATGTTCCCTTCTAAGCTACAGCCGCTAAAGTTTGAAGGCTCAGCTCTTTGGTAATCTTAATGATTTTCCTGGGGTTTTTTTCTTGTCATTAAGAGAAAATATTTGTGCTACTTTGACATAAATTGATGTTTGAATAACTGTATCAGTATTCCTCATTTGATCAAGTCATCTCTGTTCTCCTAATGGAAAAAGGATCATCAAACATGAATTTGGACATTGCTAGTTTCCGGTTTTTGTGTTGAAAATTATTTCATGCCACAGGAAATCCTGTCCTATCTTCAAATTAGGATAATTAAAAGTCATTACATGAATAACCTCTATTACTTATAAACAAAGGAAATATTTTCGACGCACAGGATAAATACATTCACATTTTTTGCTGATTAGCTACTAAAATATTTTTAACTCTCGGTTTTAATGCCATTTTACCAGTTTCTTTGATACAAACTGTTTTTATTGCACTTCTTAACCATAAGTTTAGAGTACTGAATATGTTCCTCCTCTGTGATGTTGCTTGTTTCTCTTCAAATAACATTGCTGAGTGGATATCATGCTTTAAACACTTTCCTAATGTTGAGGTCAGCCAGAACTTTTGACAACTTCTATGAAATTACCATTTTATTTAGTGCTCCTTCAGAGCCAGTGGTAGTGGGAGCCATAAACCTCCTTTGAGTGTTTTGTGATAATCAAGTCCCATAGCACACCCAAGAAGGGGGTAAAAAAGGAAAAAAAAAAATTTACACCCAGCCTTGTCCAGGGCTGCTGCTGTTTTTACTGCTGCTGGAAATGTACCAGTATAAGAAGAGTATTTTTGAAGTTTTCTTTGTCAACATTAGTATTCACTGAAAAGTGCAAGGAAGTTCTGATTCATCAAGTGATTTGTTTACAACCTGTTATAAACCTAATTTTTTGACTGTCAGAATGTAAAATACAGTTGCTAAAACACAGAGTGCTAGATATTGACCAGAATAATCTTGGCATATTGTGGTGTATTTTTAGCAATTGCTTGTGGCAGAACGTCACAGTACAGAAAAAACACTGTTATTAATGTTGTATTATGTGAAATGATTCAGAGAACACACAACCAGTATGATATTTTCTTGATTCTGTGACTCTTTCAGAACCACAGCAATGTCTGAAACACCTCCCATTAATGACTATGCATGAAGTAATCCACGTTGATCTGGCTGAGCATTGATATTCAAAAAAAAGAGAACAGCTGAGAGATGATCTGAACAAAATATTTTGGTGCACATTTTAAACAGTCATCCAGAATTTTGCCATTGTACATTCCTTCAATTTAAATGGAAAATCAATATTAAAACTGCATATTCTCTGACTGTGGGCATGCCTAATGTGCAGTGTTGTTGTAGCCCTGTTCTTTGTCTTTGCTTGCAGTAATGCTGTCCATTTTGTCCTTGAGCTTGCAAACAGCCTTTAAATAAAGGTGATGAGGGGAAAAAGCAATGAGATTGACATTACACTCAAGCAGCTGAAAGAGAATGCAACATTTAAAGAGATAAGAAGTCAATCTTTGTGGAATGGCTATTTATAAACGTCAGGTGTTTGGTTTTTTCCCAGCTGAATTAAGAATGTCTGACATCACCTTAAAGCCTGCTTGCCTATAGAGTATTTGAGCTATTAGAGCTGGTAAAGTTTAAGTAATTTGTGTAGAATGATGTAGTTACTCCAGAAAGCTTAGATATCACCTGGAGATAGAGTAGAAGTTCTAGAGGCATTAATGCTTGCTTTCATCCATGGTGAAAATAGCATATTATCAATTGAAGAAAGAAGTTGATAATGAAGTTTATGTATTTTGTTAACAAACCATCTCCATTGCACTCATGATGAATTATATTAATTAAAATGTACCTTTTTTGTGTGTTTTCAGTGAAAGAGTTCCTAGCCAAAGCCAAAGAAGACTTTTTAAGAAAATGGGAAAGCCCCCCTCAGGTATCAGTCATTTAAGCATTCAGTAATTTTCTGTGTTGCATTTTTTGGATAATGTTATCAATATGTTATCAGTCTGTAATGAGTACTGCAGAAATAATTTTAGTGTGATTTGTAAAGGATTTTCAGGTTGTTTTGATAGCAGCTTTGTCACTTTCATCAAAGTTTATCCACAAAGACTCAAATCTTCTCCAGATTTGAACTGATAAAATGCTCCCACTGAACAACATTTTCTCTTATGAGAATGATGTTCACAATGAACATGACAAGACTCAAAATCTATTGGCATGTTTTTAGTTGGCTTTTTTTTAATAACCAGAAGCATTGGCACATGTGTAATTTACCATGTTAATAATTTCTGCCATGCTAGTAAGTGGAATTAAGAGTATTAAGACTACTGCATAGTGCTTGGGAGCTGGTTAATGAGCTTGTTAGAGTGAAGTCTTGTAAAATTTGGGATTTTGGGTAAGTCCTAGTGCAATATTTGAGATGCTATGGAAATGAATGTCTGAGAAAATGTACTTGGGGATGTGCTCTTCAGACAGCTCTCATGTAGAACTCTCTCTAGAGCTTGGGGTCTTTTGCATGTTCTAATATTCTTGATCATGAAGCGTGAAGGGATTATTTATCTGCATGTTATATTCATGATCTGTTTACTGCTAGATGTCCCTTACTAAGCATGTGTGGACAGCTGTATGGACAAATTACAGAAATGTTGGTTCTTCTGTTTCAATGAGTGCAATGTAAAATCTCTTTTTTAAAATTTGACTGATATCAAATTATAACAGTATAGTTGGCTATAGTTATCTTTGTTAAATGTAGTATTTCCCAACTCTTTTCCATAACTGAATTCATACAGTTAAAATTCTCTTTGGTATTATTGTAAACAATGTGATTATATCCTACATATAGAATACTGCTGGCCTAGATGATTTTGAGCGGCAAAAAACCCTTGGAACAGGATCATTTGGGAGAGTAATGATGGTGAAACATAAATCCACAGAACAGTATTATGCTATGAAGATACTGGACAAACAGAAGGTTGGTATAATTCATTGGGGGTTTTGTGCTACAGAAGAGTTTGATTTTTTTTTTTTTTGCATAGAAAACCCCTTTTTTTGCATCTAAAGCATTCTCCTGTTATAATGGTGTCTAACTTGTATTTTTAAAAAATCTAATGAAGTTAAAATGACATTCCAGCATAATACAAATAAAGGCAGCCCAGCCATTTCCACCTATGTGGAAATGTGCCTCAGCATTACCTCAGCATGGCTGGTGGCATCCTGCAGCAGAGCATCCCAGTGGTGCACAAAGAGTCCACCACCAAATTTCAGAGTCTCAGCTGTTTTTTTACTTTGAACCCTTTTTTTGTGAATGGCTGAGTTGTGATTACTGGAGGAGTTTAGGAAATAACATCTTACTTCAGAAAGCTGCCATAAAAATACTTCAAGAGTGTTTTGTTTTTTTTAAGTTAATTAAATTCATTATTACCTCTCAAAATTGGAAAGTTATCTGGAAAAAACAAAAAGGTCATATTTTTAACAATTGCAGTGGACTTGCAGTAAATGATTCCCAGGATTATAAAGATGTTTGCATCCAGACATCAGTCTTCTTTCATAAATTAGATGGTTTTGTATATAATAAGAAATCTTGATGTGTTCCTTTATGAAATACCTGTTTTTTCAACTTATCTTAGCATAATTATTTTTTATGTATTCTATTAGAAATATATTAGTAGCTTCCATTAATTGTTAGAAAAATAAAGAATACATTTCTGTCTCTTTGTTTATGACAGAAGACATACAGCTATCTGAAATTAGACAATGGGCAGGCTGCCTATAATTTTTCATTTCCATTTTGCTTGAATAAAAGGAAAGCATCTATTGAATATCTTTGTTATCCAGTCTCATGCTTGATTCATAGAACATGAAAAAAATGTAATGGATGTTGATGCAGCCTGGAGTTTTCTGTGTAAGGATGTTATTCCTTTGTCTGCCTTGAGTTAGGAAGGCTGTAACATGCCACTGCTTGGCTAGTTTAATTAGGTAGTTGTTTTTGGAAAGAAAAAAATCCTGAACAAGAGCCTGGGCACAAACAAGCTGTTGGAGAATCTGCCATTATACCATTTGGTATATGGGAAGCTGACACTGGCCATGCCCTGAGTCTGTGGTGAAGTGTGAACAAGCTGGGTCTGAAGCCCCAGTTGGACATTCTGAAGTGTTAAACAGCAGCTTCAGCCTGTGGTGTTGCTCCATCCCCCTGCAGTACCTCCCTGGGAGCAGATGCAGGGGCAGGAGTGAAGTCTGGTCTGGCGTTGCAGCTGAACACCTCCCAGACAAGAGCCTTGGCTTTCCTGCTTGGATGGACAAGATCTTTCCAGCACTGTAGCTTTTTAGGGATGAAGTAGATACTTCCCACAAATGAGTTGATTTGAGCAAAACTTTATTTGTACCCTGAAGATATGGAATTCCAAATGGGTTTCATTATTTCCTTTGTATGATGTTTATTTCAAAACAGTAGTGAGGTTTTTATAGGTACTACTTTTTGCTTCTAAAATTAAATTTAAGTACTGTTTCATTCAGGGTTGGAGTATCTTGATTATCTCTTATTTGTAGCAGTTAGATTTGATTTCCAAACATAAAAGCAGACTTGTTTTGATCACTTATGTACATTTCCTTCGCTTTTCCTGTGGAGTGAGGAAAATCTCTTAACTTGGAAATCATGCCATTCTGAAAATGGGTTATAGATAAATTGTTCAATTGGGATTAAATAAAATGGATGTAATTCATTATGCACCGTGGGGGTCTAACACAAGAAAACTGATTACTAATTGCTGAGAAGGAATGAACAGAAACCTGCCACTTACTGCCTTGTTAGTACCCTAACATTGTAACAAATTATAAGAAGTAACTTGTTCATAAAAATGGATATTTTGAATTTGTATTCTCCTTAGTTTTGTCACTAATGTGTGAGCTGTATAACATATGCCTGTTTACTTCTGTTCACAGGTAACAAAATTCCAAATTTAGTGTGTCTTACACAGTTTCCTGCCTTTCATAGCAAAGGGTCCAAAGATCAAGTGGACTTTATTGAAGTGCTGAGAAAGTATGGCCATAATAAACATAAACCTTTCATAGAAAATGCAGACAGGTTTTCCTTACTGGCTCTTACACTCAGCAAATAGGAAGAAACACTATTTGTAGAGTTTTCTGCCAACCATATTACACAAGTGTTACTCATTAAAATATTATTAGACTTTTAAATCCTTTCTTGGTGCTGTTACTGTACTAGGAATCCATAAGGTTTTTCATTTTCTGTAAAGTTACAAATTTGCTTTCAACTAATTGTTTAACATGGAAAAGTTTATCAAGAGCTATAAAATATCACACTTAAGCTGAAGATTGTTTGTTTTTTCTCTCCCAGGTCGTCAAACTGAAGCAGATAGAACACACACTGAATGAGAAGAGGATATTACAAGCGGTGAACTTTCCTTTCCTTGTTAAACTGGAGTATTCTTTTAAGGTATTCATTACATTCAAAGTAGTTGTTGGGTTTCAGGGAAGTGGATGCTTACACTTTAGATATTAAAATATATAACTTTTACTGTGCAATAGTTCAAGTATTTTTGTTTTCTAAGATGCTTCATTTGACACTGTTGCCAGGGCTTGAGTAGGAGTGGAGTGCACTCGTGTACACTTCATATACCCCTGTTCATCAGGTAATGTTTGAAAGGATATCTCCAAATAAAAATTAAATTAAGTTAAACTCCTCAGATTTTTCTCTTCTCTTGGAGGGCAGCTGGATTGTACAGGAAGGGAGCTTTAAGGCATCATTTTACCTTTGAGAGATATCAAAGCGTGTCTTCTGTACCCCTATATAGAATGGTAAATTTGTAATTGTTCTGCAGATCTTTTTGCTTGAGATTTATACCTGAGGCAGGTCTTAATGACAGTTTTGACTATGAAGAACAGTTTTAACATGAAGCTTCTAATTTAATGACAGTACATACTAGTTAGTTTGTAAAGAAATTGAGAAGCTTTCTAGTTTATGGAGTGATGTGTGCCTTCTTTTTTTCTTTTTTCTTTTTTTTTAATTTTAAATGAGCACACATGTTCTACCTTAATCTCTAGAGGTTTGAGGTTTGGGGCAGGGGCTGTGGAGACACGAATACCTCAAGTTGTCAGTTATAAGTATTGAAGAGTTCAAGGTCTTCCCTTGCAGTAGACATCTTACCCTCTCTTCCCTCAGGTCTCTTACACACCAGTCTGCGTCTGGACCTCGCTAATTATCTTTATCAGATTTGCTTTAAAATATATTTCCTGAGATATATGATGCTTCTTTTGCAGTTTTTCAAGAATTTCTACCTATGTTGCATTACATTTGTCAATGTCATTGGATGGCTACAATTTTTCATTTTCATTCATCAATAAAATGTGCTCCATCTAGGAGTTGTAGAGACTCTAGCATGCCTAATGTGCATTTATGTGTGTTTACTTGTCTCCCTAATTTCCTTAGGACAATTCTAATTTATACATGGTAATGGAGTATGTTCCTGGTGGAGAAATGTTTTCACATCTAAGAAGAATCGGAAGGTTCAGGTAAGAGTATTAATGACACTATTCCTTTTAAAAAGCCTAATTTGCTGATTTGGGAAGAGGGGTTTGTAAAATTTGTTAGCATTGAGGAAAAAATTCTGAAGTGTTAAGTGCATTTACCCCTTATTCAGTGGACTTAAATTAGGTATGAAGAACTCCTATTTATTTTTCATTTAGTTAATACAGGCATTTGTGATCTGTGCATGATAGAATCTTGGAATTCCTATGCATATTGTCACTGAAATTCATGGTAGTTTCTAAAAGTTAAATTTGAAGTCAAAGCTCTGCACTGTGAGATACGTTTACCTTGATTTGCATGTGTATTTTAGCTGCAAGACTTTAATTTAGGGAATGTATGTATCAATTCTGAAAATGTTTGATTTTGCTCTTTCTTGTTGCACAGTAAAAGAACCAGTTAAAAGATACTTACTTTGTCTATCTCTGACAGTTAGGTGGTTGTTTTGGTACCTTAGCATAGCATTGGGATACTTAATATTCTTTTAATTCTTCACAGTGAACCACATGCACGGTTTTATGCAGCTCAGATAGTGCTAACATTTGAGTACCTCCATTCATTAGACCTCATCTACAGAGATCTAAAGCCTGAAAATCTTTTAATTGATCAGCAAGGATACATCCAGGTATGATATTTTCATATATTTAGGGATGAAGTCTTGTCTTGCAATGTAGATTTAGGTAATTTGAGAAAATGTGTTTAGAATAAATGGTCTGTTAGCATGTTTGTGTGGAGCATTCAAATGCCATACAGTCTAGTAATGGTTAAAACCCTTGGGTTGTACTTCCTCTGACTAAAATTAAGTATGCACAGTAGAGCTGTCTGCAGTTGAGCCAGTTGTCAGGATTTCCCTTGGGGTCTGTGGTGAGAAGTAGGTGATTACATGGCTCTGTTCATCTGACCTATTTTATACATCTGCCCTAGAATAAGATGAAAGATGCCCTAAAATGTCTGTTTCTCTGCACTGCCTGTATAAG
Organism: Melozone crissalis; assembly: GCF_028551555.1. Taxonomy (NCBI): domain Eukaryota; kingdom Metazoa; phylum Chordata; class Aves; order Passeriformes; family Passerellidae; genus Melozone; species Melozone crissalis. Next base: position 19,243,962 of record NW_026535823.1, on the reverse strand, counting down.
GAGTTTAGGAAAACCAGCTTAGATATTAGCCCTGACATGATAGTACTTAATCATGTACTCCCACCCTTGGAGAGTCCGAGCCTTCCCAGAACAGCTGGGGTAGGAGCTGAGTTGAGGTCTGCACTGCAGTGCTCAAATAACAGCTTTTGTTTTACAACAACCTCTCATGGCACCTTCTCATCTTCCTCTTATCTCTTATGCTTTTAGCTAAATGGCAAATGGGAAGGCAGAATGCAGCAACAAGCACTCTGCAATGCTGTGCAATCCTTAAACTTAAAAGGAAGTTCTTCTTCCCTCATTGTGTCGCCTTTTGCCACAGCAGAATCTAAACAAGAAAATACATAATAAAAATGTTTGAGAGAAGTGTAAAGGATTCATATCTTATGTTGTTTATAACTGTAAGATAATTTTGGAGTCTAAGATAATACTTTAGGGAGAAGATCAATACAAGTTTAATGTAGCTGGGGAGCGCCATTAATGTTTGGCTGGTTTACTCCATTTACTGTGACTACTTTACTCCAGCACTGGCAGCTCTCTCTGTGCAACAGCATGTTTCTGTGATGGTGGCAGAGGGAGGCTTGTGTTCATATGTTGATGCTGCAGCTCCAAATTCATTTTCTTTTTGTATTTTAAAGCCATTACTGTTCATCCCATGTCTGCAGTGTATTCTTCATACGTAGACTGATGTGCATTCTCAAACACAGAAATGATTCTTTGCTGACTGAAGCAGGTCTCCCCAGTCAGCATGTCACACACTCCATTCAGTTCTAGCTGCTGATGCTGTTGTTTCTACCAAAAATGAAAAAAAGCTGCCTTGGTAGTTTGTCTTCTTTAGTTGTGACATTAATGTACAGTAACATCAGCACAGGTTATTGTATAATTAGCCGTGATTGTCATTTGGTACAGTATGTTTGCTCAAGGAATGGGTTGAAATTGAAACCAAGAAGGAGGAAACAAAAGAAACAAGCACAGACTTAGTAGCTTGAAACTGATCCAGAATTCCACATGTAATTACCTGGGTTCTGTATGTATTCCACAATATGGTCCAGGTAAAAACACAGACAGTATGATATTGCATGCAGAGTTCTGAAAACTTACTGTAGAAAACATGACAAGTGAAATGAGGAATTTATAATGTTCAAGTACTTGCCATTTGTGAATACAGTTATTGCTGCATTTTCCCCCTCCAGGCCTCAAATAAACAAACTTGACTCTGATGATGCTTTCAAAGATACTCAGAATCAGAAGTTACTGGAAGACCTCTTCTATGTTGTCTTATTCCCACACTAATTTTACATATGACCTTTATACACTTATGCCATAAAATTCAAAGTTTACAAGACTGGAGGATATATTGACCCTTTTTGTGATTCATTTATTTGTTAACTAAAGGAAAAGATAAATATCTTGTTTATATTCTTCAAATTTTCAGCATGACAAACAGTCCGATGTTAAAATATAACAAAAAATAATAATGTAATTGCAGTACATGTGGAAGATTAGTAAACCATAGTTTCTAGTGATTTTAAAATTAAAAATAGAAGCTGATGTCAGGGTGATAATACATATTTTGTGTTTTTTATTAGTTTTATCATGAGTCCTATTTATCTGACATAGACGTTCCAGGAAGACTGACTAATAAAGTATATGATACTATGTGCTTTGAGAAATAAATTTTTCCCCTGTAAAAAAATGGCTTTCCAAAATATTTCTAAAGTACTTCCTTTTAAATTTCTTTGTAGCAATGCACTTACAATCAAATTATTTCTTCTGGTGACAGGTCACGGACTTCGGCTTTGCAAAAAGAGTAAAAGGCAGAACTTGGACGTTATGTGGGACTCCAGAATATCTGGCACCTGAAATAATTCTCAGCAAGGTACTTTGTCTTGTTACTCAGCCATGCATTTGATGTAGTTAAAGCTTCTTACCCAGTTTTCAAGCTCTGAGGGATAAATAGTTGCTGATACTTCCAAAAATTAAATCTTGATTAGTTAATTGACAGATGACACAGAATGCAGTCATTGCATTGTAAATATTTGTTCAGTATGCCAAAATTTATGCCAGATAAGGAATTTTCACATAACTGTACCAAACTTTCTACATATGCTTGCCATGTAACTTGTGAGGAGCAAAGAGATTTAAAGATCCTATAATTAGGTTATTTAACTAACATTCTTATCAGAAGAACAGATCTGAGTGATTCCATTCTGAAGTGTTAACACACTAGAACAAGAACTCCAGAGGTAACAAGAACTGTGTATGGGATGAATCAGTAGTCATTACATAACTAGTTGCTGAGTTTCAGGTTTAAGGCATTTGGCATCAGATCAAACGTGACAATCCACTGGTTTTACACATGAAGCACACGCAGTCTAAGCTGACTGTAGATCTCTGTGTCCATTACTTGCATTAAGTGTTCCAACATTAAAAAAATTATTTATCCTATAGCTGTTCAACTGCAGCGTTGTATGTTTTGCAAATGGAAAATATAGAACTGCTTATGCTATAAAACAGTCATAGTGCATAAGGTTAAAGTACACATTTAACATGTGCTTTAATTAAATAGCCTTTACAGATCATCAAAAGTGAAAAAAAAATACTTTGGGGAAAAAATGTTTGTTGTTTGCATGTTTTCCCCCTGTGCAGCTAAAACAGCAGAAAAAATTACAATGCATCTCCAATCATGTCTTCACAATTGATTGTCCTTAAAGACTGAGTCTGAGCCCTGAGCTTTGTAAAAAATCTCAGAGAACATATATGAAGTGGATGAGTTTGGTGGTTTCTTTGTCTTTCTTAACATTGAATTGGACCTACTAATGGTTTAAGGTTCAGCCTTTTAAGATCAGATCCTAAATGACTCTAACAGCTAATTAACTAAACTTCTAAGCTCTTGTAGCTGGTTAGCTACATATGAAACTGAATGTTCCAAAATGTGGATAATCAAGCAAAATGGTGACAGTGTACAATATGAGAAATGTTATGTATGTTGGTGTAATGAAATTTCATTAAGCTTTGAAGAATTATCAGTCTGTAAAAAAATGGTTTTGGTCTTAAATAAATAAGTTGTGCCCATTTACCCAGGGGTATAAAGAAATCACTGACGCTCATCACAGGAATGTGTGCAAAATGCTTTATTTCCATCACTATTTCACTGTCATTGCTGTATTAGGTTTTAAGTGTATTGCTGTTGGAATCTGTGAATGCCAGTTTGGTTGGTGTCCGGTTGTAAGTTCTGCATTAAATGAACAAAAATGTATTTGCTTTCTTTGTATTGCATAAATACATAGATCTATAGTGAAAATCCTAAGCTGTGTTAGAACCTGTACTAACAGTGGCATGTTTCATCTCATTCAGGGTTACAACAAGGCAGTGGATTGGTGGGCACTAGGAGTGTTAATCTATGAAATGGCAGCTGGATATCCCCCATTCTTTGCAGATCAGCCCATTCAAATTTACGAGAAGATTGTGTCTGGCAAGGTGGGTTAAGGCTCTGGTTGTTTCCACAAACACAGTTGTTTTTATAGAACCTGGGTTTTGGTGGAGGAGATGCAGAATTCACTGGCCTCTAGACAGGGAGCAATTTGAAAAGGGCCTAGGAGAAGTATGTAATGTATGTTTCATAAGTACAGACATTGTTACTTGAAAACCAAAGTTATAAAAATCTGTTCCCTGCCTTCAAATTTAAAATGCAAGTTACTAAATTTACAGACATTGTGGTATTATATCCTTTTATGCTTGTATTAAAGTGATCCAACCACTGTTAACAACTACTTAGCTGTGTGCTTAATTTGCCTAGCTATTTTCTATAATTTTTTTTGCAATTTTTGAGAAGCCCTGAATAGTTTCCATCACTCCTAGGTCTCTTTACTTCCACAGTCTTAGAGGTAGACATGTCTAATGTTGTTTGGCTTTCATTGTTATATAAAATTTTTGAAAAGTGTATCCAATGTTTCCTATTTATTTTTCATTAATATCTCTTAGTGTGCTGGATAGCAGCAAAATGTGATCATTCTGTTGTTTCCCCTGCCAGCCAGTGTTGATTCTTTGTGCTCACTTGATTTGTTACAGTTGTTCCCTTCCTTGCCCCTACACAGACACATGCTGTGCTGCATCTCAGGTGCCTCTGTAATTCCAATCAAGGGCATACCTCAGTAGGCCTGTGGTGCCCTGCACTGAGGTTGATTCTTATTTAATAAAGAAGGTGATTGGTGGTTGCTCTTTGAAAGGTTTAATGTTGTGAACTTTCAGCCTTGTCCATGAATATATGGGAATTAATTTACAAGGACATATTTTTAAAGAAATCTTTTTCTTCTGAACTATAAACAAAATGTTAGGCAGTTTTTGTAGTTTTATCTAATTGGCTTGACATCTGTAAAAGGTTATCTACCTTTTTTACTGAGTCCATGGATGGACTACAGCAGAAATAGTACTGGACATCAGCTCTGGAGACTGTAATTCAGTCCTCAGCTAGCAGTTGTTTACAACCTGGGGTCTTTCATTTATTCTACCTCATTTGCATAGTTCTCTACATAAAAATTTGAGTTAATATTTCCTTACCTCTTTGTGGTCTAGTCTGATATTATAGTCATTAAACCTGTGAATTTCTCATAATCTACAATAGAACTATATTGGTAGGTAAACTGAAGCAGGGTTCTTAATAGCTGGACTTCTTGATTTTTTAAAAGTTTTTATGTTAAATAATTCCATGATCTATATTTACATCATAACTGATCAGCTCAGTATCGGGAGTGTCAAACACTGAGACTATGAGGATGACAAATACAGATTTCTGCCTGTTCTTTTCCCCTTCCTTCTCTCTGCCAACTCAAATGGTGTCAGTAGATCATTTGTTAGAAAAACCCTTTGTAATTACATCCCACGAATCATCCTCAAATATCCTTTAGCCAGGTTTGAATGAATTGCAAGTCACTAGTGTGCTGTCTTCAAATAGTGCTGTTATGTAAGGCTTCTGATGTTGGTGCATTTAGTTATGAGAAACAGATTGCAGTACAGCATGAAGTTCCAGATTGACTTTTCATATATGATTGCTGAATGTACAGTTATTTCAGAGCATATCTATGTATTTATATGCTGTATATATGCTATATACTGTGTCTTTTCTGTATGTATATATATATAATATAATCTAAAAATATATACCTAGAAAATAGCTGAGACTCTCTTGAGATAATGTGTTGTTAAAACACCAAGTTCAACTTAGCTTTTAGACCACTGTTACATTAAATTAATATCTTGCCCTCTAGAAACTTCCAGTTCAAGAAATTATAAATGGGCAATGTAATGCTGCTGATGAAGGCTTTGTGAAACAGAAATGCATGTGCAACAATAATCATCTCTCTCTTCATGCATTCCTGCTTGATTTGGTTTTAGAAGAAAGATAGAAAATTGCCCTACTGTTTCCCTTTGTGTCAAGTTGTTTCCCTTCACAGGGGAAAGAATCAAATTTGTATCATGTTTTTTAATGTTATGGGTGTATAATTTTAGGTGAGGTTCCCATCACACTTCAGTTCAGACCTAAAGGATCTTCTAAGAAATTTACTCCAGGTAGATTTGACCAAACGATATGGAAATCTCAAGAATGGTGTAAATGACATAAAGAATCACAAGTGGTTTGCAACTACAGATTGGATTGCCATTTATCAGAGAAAGGTAAGACCCTTCCTGATCAAAACTACTACAAGTCTTTAAAGGATTGAAGTAAAATTTCTAATTGTTGTGTTTCATTTTCATTCCCTAGATCTGTGACTTCTAAATTGAGAAAGGGTGAAAGTAGTTTAATCTTTTAAGGTTCCAAAGGATATGTATAGGTTGAATTATGTTTCTTTTTCTGGGTATTCTAGCCTGGACCTCTGTGTACATTCACGTTCTCTTTAACACACATGTTGTGCATTAGTCTATTTCTGGATTATCTCAGCACAAGGCATCTCCTGCCTCTCTCACTTTTTATTTAACCCCTGCTATAGTGGCATCTATAAATACTCCTCCACAGCAGAAATGAATTTGTTTTCCTTTCCAGTCAGCACTCAGACTGTACTTCAGTGTGGAGAAGCTCATGCCAAAGCTAGAGCTTTTTCTTTTCTCCTAAAGCAACCTGCTCTTTCTGTAAAAAAAGCTAGAGATAAGCGATAATATTTAAAGAAATTGGTTTGGATTTGAAATGCTAACAGTCTTGACTATAGAGGCATGAACTTGCTGCTGTAACAGCAGTATTTTAAGGGCCAAACCTGAATACTAACAATAGTTTATAAAAGGAAACTGGTTGTTTGGCTACACAAACTGACAGTACAATTGTGGAATTATTCACTAATGTATTAATTACTAGAAGACAGGGTACAATTAATGCATCCTGTATTCCTTGCATTAAGTATAGATATTTTTAAGAAAATATTCCCCATTGTGGAATTCTAATTATCTGTTCTTCACTTTCTTAATGGCTCTTTGCAAGAAGGCATTATATACACCAAGATTCATTTGCCAGTATGCTGTTTGGGAACACCCAGGCCCCATAATATTAACAGTGTTTTAATACTTGCTAAATACTCTTAGCATTGCTAGTGCACTGCTATAGTGAATTACTTTCACATAAATAAGAAATATTTTTAAATCTTAAGAAGTAGTAGAGTCAGAATAACTATTACTAAATTTAAAGGTTGTGAAAACTGATACCAAGTAAGTTCGAAGCTTCCAATTATAAAGAATAAATATTGTGATAGGGTCTGAATCAACAGCATGGATTGTAATGTCATTCAAGTAGTCACAGAAATACACCAGTAAACCTTACACTGATATTAGTTTTTCACAGTGGCTGTTACCACAGCATGTATTCTCCTGAATAAACCTAGTGTTCCATTAGCAGCTAATGTCATGTGAATGGTTTTGGGGGTTTATTGGGGTTTTTGTTGTTGTTTGTTTTTGTTTGGGGTGGGGTTTTTGTTTGGTTTTTTTGTTTGTTTGGTTTGGTTTTTTTGTTGTTGTTGTTGTTTTGAGGGGTTTTTTTAATGCTATGGTCATAAGTAAACCAGTCAATTACTTCATATTTTGGATACAGAATCACAAAATTTGCTGATTTGGAAGGGACCCACAAGGATCATCCAGTCCAACTCCTGGTCCTGCACAGGACCCCAGAAGTCACACCATGTGCCCAAGAGCATTGTCCAAACACTTGTTGAACCTCTCAGGCTGGTGTGGTCACCACTGCCCAGGGGAGCTGTTCAGTGCCCAAACACCCTCTGGGTGAAGAACCTTCTCCTGATATCCAACCTAAACCTGCCCTGCCTCAGCTCCAGGCCATTCCCTCGGGTGCTGTCCCTGTCACTGAGCAGAGATCAGTGCCTGCCCCTCCTGTTCCCCTCTCAGGAAGTCGTGACTGCAGTGAGCTCTGCCCTCAGGCTCCTCCAGGCTGAACAGACCCAGTGCCCTCAGCTGGTCCTCATGGCTTCCCCTCGAGGCCCTTCACCATCTTTGTTGCCCTCCTCTGGACACTCTCTGATAGTTCAGTGTCTTTCTTACATTGTGGCACCCAAAACCGCCCCCAGCACTCGAGGCGAGGCTGTCCCAGTGCAGAGCAGAGAGGGACAATCCCCTCCCTTGCCCAGCTGGTGATGCTGTGTCTCATTTGAAAGTGTTCTAAAGTTCAAGCAGTAAATAAGATATTTTCTGTGCTCTGAGTTTTGCTGTAATAAAGTAACTGAAAATCAGTTTAAGAAGATACAGAGACAGAACTCAGATACTGGTCATGTGTGCCTTTGTAGGCTGGATATGTACACAGACTGTGTTCACTCAGGCTAAATCACTGGAACATGTATCTTGTTTTAAGAATAAGAGGATATACCCGTGACAATTGCATGCACAAATGCACAAGTTGCTGTTATTTCTTGGCAGTGTATAATGGTATTGCCCACAGTCTGGAGTTTAATTTTGTTAGACTGTGCTGTACCTCTTTAATTTACTGATCTAAACATGCAACACATCACCACCATCAGCAATTTACCTGGGGGCACAGTGTGGTGTGATGCTCTGCCTCAGCTGCAGATGTGCCTGCCCCATTTCATTGTCTCCCCCCCATTCTGCCTCTGGCACACCTACTCCTTGAGATGTTTGGGAGAAAGATACTGATTACTTTGTGTTTCCAGGTTTAAATTTGCATCAGCTGCATAATTTTTTGTAATTTTGCTTACCTTATGGTGCAGTCTTTGAGCGACTCCTTCAAGTCATTGCTTGTGTCTCATTGTGGCCTAGTTTTTAGAAGGCTTTCTCTTCTCACTTGGCTCCTAGGAGAAACTTCATAAAATATGCAGAACAAATTCTTTTCCACTTGAATTAGGTTAGTTTTTGTTTGGAAATAAAAGATTGTTTTCAAGTAAGAGGGAGAGGCATTCCAAACTTTGCTAAGATTTTTGTGTAGTGGTGGTGGCAATCAATGTACTCCATGTCTGTGCTAATGAGCTGGAAGGAGCAGGATCACCTCTGCAAGGAGGGGACTAATCTTTGTTTTGAGTCTGTCAGCAAGAGATTAATCTTTTCCAATTTAGATTCACACATCTAGGCCTCTACCTTCCTAGGTTGGTTTTGTTTGTGCCACGACTTAAATCTGTAATACCTGATTTCTTGGCAGGATGTGAGAAGTAATGGGAGTATTGCTGTGCTCATTATTACAATGTTAAATCTATTGGTATTTGGCCAGTAACATTTCATTTGCCTTTTTGTATTTCCTACCATTACAGGTAGAAGCTCCATTCATACCAAAGTGCAGAGGTCCTGGAGATACCAGCAACTTTGATGACTATGAAGAAGAAGATATTCGTGCTTCTCTAACAGAAAAATGTGCAAAAGAATTTGCTGATTTTTAGTAGGAGTAAGAGGACAAGATGACATCAGGGCTCACATTGGGATCTTTGCACTCTGTTAACAGATGAGGTGGAGCTGAGACCATCATATGTCAAAACAGTTACCTAGTTACTTCATTCCACAAAGCTGACTGAGGTCTTTATTGCCATCTTCCATGTGTGCAGTTTGCACCAACCCTTCTAACTAGGCACAATTAAGCAAGCACTGTTTGTGCAGTAACACAGAATAATAGACCACTTTCCTACTTAACTTTGGTTTCTGTCGTTCTTTGTTTCTGTGTATTGTTCATTTTCCCCCTTTGAAATGAAGTAGTTTTTTACCCAAGAATGCTCCATTTTATTTTGAATAATGTATTATTTGTGTGAGTGAAATGGAAGGTGTTGCGGCTAGTGTGATTTAGACTGAAGTGAAAGATAAATGTTGCTTCTAGTCTGTGCCAGCCAATAATTCATGTCTGTCTTGTGTCTGATGCTACAATTTATAATAATTTTTTAGTAGCTCAGACTAAACCTAGCCAACATTTTTAGCATTTTTGAAGGTAGTATTTATCGCCATATAAATGTCTGCTAAATTAACTTAAAAACATTTCTTCTTGGAGGCTGACCAAAATTCAGTAGAATCAATTGGATGGCTTAAGTAGGGGACAGTAGCTAGACCCCGTGCCTTGGTTTTCTACATCCCTGCAGTTTTCGTCACTGCCTCCTTCCTTTGTATTTCCCACCTAGGCAGTAGGCAAGTTGCCATAACCAGACTGTACCATGGAAAGCTTGCAGTCTCATGAGAGGGAGTAATTCCACCTGGTCTGGACTTTGGACCATATTAAACCAAGTCAACTTACCAGCATTTCAGTTGGCAGGTGTGAAATGGCTTGTTTAAGATCAAGAACCCTAAACTCTTAAAGGAAGTTTTGGTCAGTACTGTAGAGAATTCATTTTGATTCACTTTTTCTTCTTCTGTTTTTTTCTTATTTTTTTTAAAGTAGCCAATGTTTCGGCTCCCAAAGTATTCCTTGCTTCAAGCCTTTTTTGATTAAAAAAGGCATCCATTAGAATAAAAACCATCATGCCACAGAAAGCAAAATGCGCTCTGCCACTAGCTATGAAAAACAAATGGTTTAGCAAATGCAAAATAATGTTCTAGATGCATCGCTGGATGAACACGGTTATTTTTTGTTAGCTGTTAAGAATAAGAGGTTATTGCCAAGTTTTTATTCTGGTATACTATATTAGTAAACTGAGGATGGAGTACTGCTACAATCATTTTCTTTTTAATAACAGCACTTCATTCATGAAGAAAAGAGATCAAGTTTAAAAACTGCAACAGCTGAGTTTATTTTAGTTGCGTTGTGTCTTCATTTCTAACCTACTTTCTTTCAATCAATCAGAATGTATGGTCACACAGATACAAGTATTTGGGTTTAATTATGTTTTGTATACTCTCACCAACTGACTTAAAAGGTATTGCTACCATGTGCTAGCTTTGGGCACTTTTACACATTTATTTCAATGTTAATAATCAGCGGCTCAGCACTTTTTTTGGGGTTGCTTTTAAACTTATTCATAGTAGTTTTATTTGAACACTTGGTTCTGGCTGTCTCAGTGACCTGTCTTAAAACAGCACATCTAAAAGTTTAAACTAGACTCATGTTTTATGATAAATTTACATGCATACAAGGATGAATTGTTTTTTTAAAAAATGAGCTATATTGATACATAGCCATTGGATTTGTTTGAATGCCAGTGCAAATAAACAGCTGGCGTTCCTTCCTTTTAATCTGTACGACGCTCCTAAAAGAAAGGCCTTTGTAGACATTTTACAAAAGAGTATGAAACATACCACCCAATGTTCTGTCTGTTTAGGTTGTTGAGCATTTTTGCACAACATCATTAGGAGGCTGACACTGAATGCAGTCTTTGTCCACCCATATTTACATACATGCAAGAAAAGTATAAGATACTTTGCTGTAGCAAATTTTATGTAACAAAGATATATCGTCACATTAATAAATTTAAAGAAATCCTTTGTATGAAAATGTTAAAATCTTTTGTATTTCATTTAGACCAAGGACATGCTGCTGTATGCTAGCTGTATGCGATAAATTCTACAGTAACTTTGTTGTCGTTTATGAACTTTAAAAGATTTTAATAAATGTTGAAGATCACAATTTGATTCTGTTATGATTTTAATTTTTAATCATTACATTTATAGTTCTAGAAAGGTTCAAAGATTTTTCTGTTCTGTAAAATACTGTAATCATTCATCTTGCGTGTACAATAAGACAAAAGTCTAGGAAATTGGTTCTGACATGTCTGTCTGATATCCAGATTAAATTCTACACGGGCATAAGTGGAAAAGTCATCATAATGCCATGATATTATGCTATTTTTTAATTTTGTGAAAATCCTGTTAGAAAGTAAAACACTTTTCCAATATGGCATAATAGACTTCAGTATGGAAATGAGATTCTATTTTGGAAAAGAAGGGGAAGTGTGCAATTTCCAAGGCATTAGTGAGTACATTTGACAATGTGAGTATTATACAACCCTCTCATTTAAACACAGTCATGAAATATAACTACAGAATATTATGTTACCTGTATTTAATTTGAAAAATCCTTTTCACAATATGGAAAAATTGTATATCTATGACAGTAGAAGCTTGTTAATTTTACACATTTGAGGAATTAAGTGTTGAACTATATGGTATATTTTAATTGTACTCTAGTTGTATGTAACTTTCATTTCCAACATAAAGGATTGTATCTCATTAAGTAAATTGCTTTTTTTATTATCTTGTCAGTTGCATTAAAACCCTTATTTTTAAATCCTTTAAAGTATTTTACTAATTTTTGCAAATAATTAGATGTTTTTAAGTGCTGCAATAGTGTGCAATAGTAAACATTTATATACAGAAGTGCAAATTAAATTATGTACAACACTTGTGCTGCTTCTTTGTGAATCAGAATGTTGTATGATGACAGTTGTTGCACCTCCCCACATGTGAGCAGAGTTTGAGAGCAAGAGGAAGAGGTTGTGAAACCTACTACACATATGAGTTGGGGCACAGTAAGCTTTACACTAACTAGGGTGTCTGGAGAAGGTGATGTGGAGAACATTAAAGGCACTATGAGAAGTCTTGGACTTCTTAGACAATCAAAAGCAAGCAAGGTGATCATTAGCTTCAGTATTGTTTGTCTTCATTTTATTTTCATTCAGACTCAATGCTTTTTATTAAAGATAATTGCCTGTTTTTAAACTGTCTGCAGATCCAGCTGTACAAACTTTGTGCTGTGTCTCATTGTGCTGTGAAACAACTGAGAAGTAAAGACTGTTCATGGTCTTGGCATTGTTTGTCTTGAGGCTTTTTCTGCAAGTGGTGTTTGGAGAGGCTCTGGTGCCTGCTCTGTAATGCAGCTCCTCCTCTTCCCACTGTCTGAGCCGAGCTGTGGCCTCTGTGCTTCTGCTGCTGTGCGCCTGCGACTGCGGTCTTGTGTTCTTGGTTTCCTGGTACCACTGCTACATTACATTTTAAAGACCTTTGTACTTTTTCTAAAGCTCAGCTAAAAAAACTGTGAAAATACTGTCTTCTGCTTTTACTACAGCTCCTAAACAAGCACAGCATGCTGAGCCACAGATTTGAAGGTGTCATTCAAATCTGTTCTGATTTCCTGCATAAGGAGGACTTATCCCAGATCAGAATTGAAGAGCCATTCCATAAGAAACTGGTAAAAAACCAATTCCATTCTCTAGCTGAGGTGCATATAACTGATCTGGATCTGTTTGATGATATTAAAAAAAAAAAAAAAAAGAGTTTGACCACCACAGTTTTACAAGTGTGGGTCTTGCATACATTTTAAAAATGTTTTTAATGGAAAGGTATTTTCACAAGGTATTGACTGATTTAAGTTCTTTAACAGATAGGTAAAATATGAGCCCCTAGCTTCAAGCTGGGCAGTAGAAGGGTTAGAACTCCACAAGGGTGTTTAAATGCCTTATAGATAGTAAGTGTTTGTCATCTTACGTAGGGATTATGTGAAGTGTTGGATTTTTTTAGAAGTGTAAGATGAGTACCTAAAGGTAAGACAGGATCTCATGAAATCTTCCCTTTCTAACTTCTGAATTTGATGATGAATAAAAGTATGAATTAAATCTGAGATCTAGTCACATTTTTACCTCTTTTTATTGTTTGGATTTGGGAAGGGGTATTGTATGACAAAAAGGGATGCCTGAAGGAACTTTGCATATACTGAAAATGTATTTTATTTTTGTAATTGACTAGTACAAAGAGTGTAGTCCCTCAGAGGGATAAAAGCAGCTTGAGGTTTCTATGACATCATTAGGATCAGTTCCCACCAGTGTTTCGAAGCCAGTAAAAATTCCTTTAGAATCCTTACAGCTTCATGGTGCTGTTCCCTCCCTTGGAGGGTCAAGTACCAATGTCTTTGCAAAAACATATTCTTAAGAATTGTGTGTGTATGGCTCTTTGCTTTGAAGCTTTAAAGAAACATAGTTGTGATGTTCATTGACACGAGCTGCTGTCAGTAAGCACAAATGGAGGAGCCAGTGACAAACTTGCACATTTCTAACTGCTGCTAAGCTCACAGGTCTAGATTGTGATGGAACACACAGTGGCAACAGTTGTCTGATGGCAAGGCTGCAGCACAAAAACTCTTCAGGATGAAAGATTGGAGTTTGAGGAGGGAGGTCAGTGATCTGTTCCATCTGTATGCAACCACAGTAACAGGTGTTTTCCTTTGCTGGGAGGTTGTTATCAGAGACTTCTTCCTTTGTCTTTGCTTCCAAGGTGCTGTGGAAGATGAGAGAGGACACAGCTGTAGCTATGTTGACACAAATGGAGCAAGGTCTCAACAGCCTGGCAAGCAGTGTGATATCTTCTGAGTGTGTTCAGTAAGTTCCAGGAAAAATTACTGCTGACTAGGGCAACAAAGAGAAAATTGGAGTGCTGGAAAGGCTTGGTTAACTAAAATTCTTCCCCCACCAAGGTGCTTTAATTCAATTCAAGGCAAAAAAAAAAAAAAAATTCAAGACCTCACTTAGATTTACTGGTGTATTAATGCTTTGGTCTACACAGCAATATCACAAGAATACCATAAGTATTGCTCTTTTTAATTTGTATCTACATTGCTACTTTGAATGTGTATGTAGTTATCTAAATCAACGAATCAGTTCAACGAAATGAATGCTTGATTGGGAGTCCTTTCACTTTCTCCTGTCTTTGCCATCCTTCTACTTGATGCTTGTATGAACTGGGGATCTGAGTGTCAGGACTCTGGTAATGATAGGTAACACCCTGGATAAGTAAAACATGATTCACCCATCTCATAGGCATGTTAATTCAGGGTAAGCAACCAATATGTAATCCTTTTATAAATGCCCAGTGTTTATCAAGTATCTGTTTTCAACTGCCCCCCTAAAAAAAGGCACTGTGTGTCCTCAGTTAATATATTATTTTTATTTCCCTTTTTCTCTGGTTATATTGGGAAGTGGCATTCTCTGGCATTGGGAAGCGTGCATCTGGCAGGCTTGCTTACCAGTGGCAAAACTAAGAGAGGAACTGAGCAGGCAGCCTTAGTAAAAACATCCCATGGAGGCAGAAGGAGGATCCCAGTGGCAGAACATGTGATGTAACCTGCACGTGGTGATACAGTTTGTTAGTGCAAGCACATGAGTTCATCTACAGAGTGGTTCTACTTCCCCAGAACCACTCCAGAGAGCCACCTCCCAAGGCCACAGCACCCAGCTCATGGATTCTGGAAAGGAATTTCAGAGCAAGACTGAGTTTGCTGCAAGGGGTATTTCCTGCCAAGAGAAGTATTGCAGGAGTGCTGGGAGGAAAGTAACTCCCTCAAGTCTCATAAACTTATTTGATCTTTTTTAAAGCCACTCAAGGAAACTTGAACTATCAGCACAAATTCTTTTTCACTTGGGATTTGTGCAACACAAACCTCTGCTTTAGGGCATACCTCGTGTTGTGTCTGAAGTTATTGAACTTGTCTTCATTCTGCTACTACCTATTGACTAACAGAACTCAACTCTGTCTTTTCTTGAAGTTTTTTTTAATGTTTCAGGTTACTGCAAAATCCTGTCAACTAAAATCATGAAAGGAGATGATCTTTAAGGTCCCTTCCAACCCAAAGCATTCTATGATTGCATCTTCAGGAGCTTTCCATAGCCAATTGCTCTAGTTACATTTATTTGCCAGTAGGTGTCACATTTACATGGTGTGGAATGCTGTGTTAAGACATGTCAGCTGCAGAGCACAGTAAGAATAAGAGACTTGGAAAGTATTTAAGAAGCAATAGGGAATGAAAAATTTAGATTGTACCAGTCACATAATATGTCAGGGAATAATACATGCAATACCAATCATGAGTATTTGTTCTTTGTGTATTAGTAGATTTTGCCTTTAAATCCTTTTTGAGTTAACAGCTGCAATATTTTTTACTGGTTTTCACATCAGCATGAGCAAAAAAAGTAGGTTTTGACACTAATTTGAGCAAAAGTATTTTTTCATAATATGTATTATTGCATGGACTATATAAAAAAAATTCACTAAAAATCCCTGATTGATAGTTCCTATTACCATTTGAAGCTAGAACTAGAGGTGTCTGTACTAATACTCCACAATTACATTTCTATTTTATGTGCAATTGAAATTTCAGAAATACACTGTTTTAACCAAAGATGGTCACCAATAAAAATTGAAAAGTGTTCCTATGATGATTTGTTAAGTAAATAGTATTTATAGTAGTTGGATATAAAATTTTGTGTTGGATGGTAATCAAATTTAGATATATCTCTACTAATTATGTTTACAGGCAAAATAACAACTGTTTATATTTTTCTGAATTATGTGATCACCAGAGCAGTTGGAAAACAAGTTACAGTAAATGTGCTCTTGAAAGCACCCGTGATCAGAGCATCATCAACCAATTTAAGAGCTAAGTAAGTTTTTTAATGATCAGTTTAACTGTTACAATCTTAATGCAGAACTGTTGAATGTCATGTCTGCTCATATTCAGATGCATCTGGGTTTGGTTTATATCAAAGGAGAGAGTAGAGGGGGAAACAGGGTCATCCAGTGTGTGACTGGAACATTTGCCCCCCTGTAACAGAGCTTCCTTTCCTGCAGTCTGTTCTGGCAACCACTGTCCTACCAAAGCACTGTGTGCATGCTTTGAGCTTGCACATTGATGCACAAATCATAGGGATGCCATTCCTTCTGCTCTGCTCACAGTTCAGTGCCTGAGAGCACACACAGCACCTGTAAGTCCCCCAAACAGAAGCAGTGAGTGAGACCCTTCCCTGGCTCTGGGGTGCTTTCCCAGGGCTCAGGAGCAGCATCCTGCAAGGCTGAGCAAAGAATGAAAGTTACACCAAAATAACAACATGGAGAGAAAATGCCAGTATTTGCTGAGACATGGTGGCTTTACAAATCTTAAAAAAAGACCTTCCCAGCAAAGTGGGGGAAAAAAACAGCACTAATTTTTCAATGTATTGTTTGAAATATAGTTGAAATTTCTGCTTGAGCTTTGTTGACACATTTCTGTCTGTAACTGTTTTTCTGAGTGCATCACCATGTTGTGCTCTTTCATTTTCCTCACTTCCTGCAACCAAGTGCTACATTTTAGATTTCCTAGAGAGGTAGTAGCTACTTCACTGAGATGTCTGGGCCATGTTTATATAAAATGTTTTTATCAGGCTGGATTCCCTTTAACACTGTTGGTATTTCATATGAATAGTTTTTATAAGCTTCTTGCTACATTATTACAAGCTGGGCAAATATGTGGCAGGTATTACTGCTAGTATGGGCACAATGAGCTGTGTTTTATACAGTGATTTTTTTAATATGAAGTATAAACTTTAAAATAACAAAGGTTTAAGTCTAGACAGAAGCTTTATTAAATATGAGCAACTACTAAATAAGGAGTTGCACAACAAAACAAGTAGGGCAGGAAATTCTCAGTGAAGTGGACATAACTCAGGTGCAGGAAGATTTATTTAAGCAATTCAGTCTTGGAAAAAAGAGGAAGTAAAAGCGTAAAGGTGTCACTGGCCTTGCATTCTAGTTCACTACTGTACACATTCATTTTTAGGCTGTATGAAGAGGGTGCAACTTCAGTCATCTTACTGGAGATACATATGATTATGAGAAAAAGGTCAGGTAATGCATATGGTATCCAGAGTACCTTAGGATACTAAAGCAAAGGTTTCAGGGGCTCCCCAGCAGGACAAAAGCCAGATCTTTGTCCCCTGCCTGGTCAGTGAGTCTGAGCAGTGCTGCTCCCCCCAGCCTGCAGCCAGGAGCTGTCACTGATCCAGCCTGGCACCGCAGAGCCCCCAGCCTGGCAGCCAGGAGCTGTCACAGGAGGTTGTGCACATCTACAGAGCCTGTTCTTTACCTTGTGGGAGAGCCCCCTGGGAACTGCAGGGAGGGTAAATTCAGACCCACTGCCTGCTGTGCTCTGATTTGGTGTTTAACACACACTATAACATAACTGCCTCCAAAATGAATGCCAGGCTAGTACCAAGTCACTGCTGCATTCTGGCCAGGGGTTTTCTGCCTCCCTTCCCTCCTCACTTGCTTAACACCATTGTGATCTTTAGGTTTTTGTCTAGGCTTTATGCAGAACTTCAGAGCAACATGACAATACCCAGCCATGCAGAACACCCTGGCAGGCCAGAAGGGAACTGTGAAGAAGACACAGCATGGTTTCTGGAGGACCTTCCTGGCCAAGACAGGAATTGAAGAGAGGCACTTCATTGCTGGACTCCATGGGCTGGGAACTGTCTCTCATTCCTCTGTGGAGTGCTGAAGTAGGGAAGGGACAGCAGGACCCATTAAGTTGTTGATACTGTGGACCAAGGTAAGTGGCAAAATTCCATTCAAGCAAACTAGAAATACTATGGACAGGGGTGATAAAGAACTTAAGTGAAGAAAGACAGTTTTCTGAGAGTAAAGTGCTGAAAAGGTGCAACTGGACCAGTAAGAGGGATTTTTCCTCTTTCTGGGTATATAGGAGTTGCCAGGAACTGTGGAGAAGATCCTTAGTTACTTATCAGTGCAAGGATGCCTCAAATCATCAGTACCATACAGGTGTGATAAGTGTGTAGTGTGGAGTAAGGGGCCATTCAGAGCAGACAGGAAGGGGACAAGATACTGCCAAAACCCTACTGCAGCCCAGGGTGCAGCTCCAAATGTCCTCTCCTGGAAGGTGAATGTACAGAAAGCAGAAAGGGGAATAAAATCAGAAAATGCAGACCACAAAAGGGCTGTAGTCATTCAGATGTTTGAGTCTATATAAGAATGTAAATACCAGAGAAACAGAGAGATCAAATATTGCACTTAACAATATTAAACTAAAGATTAGACTAGAGGAACAAACAGGTATAAACTGTTTCTATATTTTAAGTTGTAGATTTAATTTTCTTAACCCCTGCAAAGAGGAGCTGGACAGACCCTTTCTGCAGGGCAGAGTGGGCTGAGATTCCCCATGAGCCCACATTCACTGGGTGTGAATGTGCTTGTGTGAGGGCTTGGTTGTGATGCCAGGAGATCAAACCCCATGGCCTGGACGGTCCCTTTCCAGTCTTGTATTGCTAGGAGGGAAATGATGCAAAAGGGATTTTTAGACTGTTGTTAGTAATTGACTTGATGTAGCTATACATTTATTCAGTTTGCTGGGCAACCTGGCGTTTTACACCCATGCCACTTCCACACTCATGACAAAAGTCACTTAGAAACAGCCTGTGCCCCCATTGGACTCCCATGCTGCCAGTCCTGAGCATTATATGGACTTGATGATTTTTTGACCACCAGCCACATCTGGATGAAATCTCTTTGGTTTACTTTCTTCCTCACAATGAGCAGCAGGAACCACAAAGGATCGCGGCCAGTCCCGAAATGTCTCCCTGAGAACCCAGAGGAGCAGCAGGCACCTTCCACGCTGTGGTTCGGGTACCGGCGGCACCAGCAGCTCCCAGAGCCGGGGCCGTGAGGGGAAGGCGCGGCCCCCGCGGGACTACAACTCCCAGCAGCCCCCGCGGCGCCGGCGCACGCGGACTGCCTGGTGTCTGCTGCTGAGGGTCCAGGGCTTCCCTCGGGCCCCTAGGGCTCTGAAACATTCGGTCGTTGTTGGCAAAAAAATACGTGTTTTACACGGGGCTAGATCCATTCTACTCTGCATAATGACGCCTTATTGAGAGAGGTTTCCCCTCAATTTCCTGTGTTATTTTCTCACTCAGCTTCCCCAGTGTTTTTTTTACCCAGGGCACTGAAAAGAAGGTTCCAAGGGCTTTATTTAGCCCTGGGGAGCTGAAATTCAGTACTCTCTGCACACCTAGCAGGGTGCTGTGCATTTTGTATTCTACTCTTTAACTGGCAGGGACAAAACAAAAGGATAGGAAGGATTCCAGTAGGAAACTGACATTTTTGAATACCCAGAAAACAGGGTCCAATGGTGTCCAATACCTGCACTGTCCTTTGCATGTTTCCCCTCATGTGATAGCAGAAGTTCAGACACACACACAGGACAGACCCCTTGACCTGGATCTGCCAACCCTGGTCTCACTTGGTTCCCTGCATGGCTTGGAAACTTTTTCTTTTTGGCTGTAAGCGGGATGCAAATAGTCAAACAAAAGGCTAATTCACTTCTCTGCTTTATCTCCCTCCAGACATAATTTCATTACAATTAAATTACCTTACCCCAATGAATGAAAATACAGGCCACAGATCATATTCCACACTGAATTTTTCCACAACCCATTTTCTTAAAATTCCTCTCTTTTCTGTTCAAGGTCCTCTAGAAGGAATGCATGCACTGTGTGAGCCTCACTTCAAATACTCAAAGGATTAACACAAGAACACGATGAAAGGGAGAGTGTGAGTAAAATAGCTCGTTTATATTTGTATCCTCAAATGTCAGTTCATTACCAAAGTTAGAAACCAGCTGATGCAGAAAACTCATTATGGCTTCATTTAGAATGTTTATTTCTTTAGAGACAGAAAAGAATTGCCTTGCTTGGCTAACTTGTCCAACACAAATATGCCACGTTTTACAGTGCACTTTGGGATGGGAAGTAAAGAGGGTTTTGTTTAGGGCACCATACACTTAATCCTCTCTTTATTTTGTTTATCTGCATTTATTTAAATCCCAAAGCAGTGAGAACTGTTACTGCCCTCTGTTCTCAATGCTTCTGTTCGATGTTTGAGTGCCATTACTTGCAAAGCTCCTGCAAGCTCTGGTTATTTATCTGACAGCACATAAGTAAGACAAAATGAAGTGGTTTGGGAAGTCATGTTTGCAGTCCTTTGCCCAAAAGTCCACTTTGCTGGTAATTTTAGTGCTTGTAAGTGTGCCCAGTTAGCAGTTAGGTGACCTGGATCTCCATGCAGTCTGGGTGCAGTAAGCTTTGTCTGGGAGTGAGACGGATGCAAAGTGCCTGGGACAGTCCCAGGTGCCCACTCTGGTGGCTGAGCAAGCTCTGTCTGTCTGTGCCAGCTGGGCACTCATGTCAGAGCCCTGCAGAAATCAGGCCAAAGTCACCAGTAGGTTCTGTGCAAATCCCCAGGTAATTTGTAATGTCCCCCTTGCATTCCAGCAAAGAGCAGGTGTGTAATTTTAGTGCCTTGACTTGGAAGGAAATTTTTCAAGTACAGCGTCCCACTAGTTTGAAGTAACCCAGCCTGTTACAGATAATCAAAAGGTCACAGCACCTGATTAGTGGCTGGGATGCAGCCCTGGCTACAAAGCCCATGTGTGGGGAAACAGGGTGTGTTGATAGTCCTTGCTTGATTTCCCTTGCACTGACAGTGCATCTAGGTAATGCCTACCTGCCACTAGAAAACATCACCAAGCAAGGAAATACTTAAGAGAAAAAAATAGTGTAAAAAGAAAAAAAGAAGTATTGTTGCCAGAAAAACACGACAACTTTTGTATTAAACTCTGTGGGTGATTGTATTAAACTCTGTGGCAATTTTATTGCCAGTGGGACACTTAGTAATTTGTAAGTTCTTTGAGTTGATTCTTTCTGTACATGGTCTCCTTGTGAAATGAAGTCTGGAGTTCAGACGAGTAATTTCTGCAGACTCGGTGCCTCCATCTCCTCCCTTTCCCCAGTGCCGGCGGTGGCACGGTGGGGGGGACTCGGTGGTGCTGTCCTGGGTCACTCCTCTTTCCCATCACCCCGAGCCTGCAGTTGCAGAAAACCAAGTGTTTGCTACTCACAAACGTGTTGACAAACTCATTCTAGGAATGAATTTTTGTAACTTTATTAATCTGCCAACATCTCCTACATCGTACCTTGTATAAAATTTCTTCGGCTTGGTACTGCATCCTTCAACAACTAGGGATGTGTTTCCTTTCCGTTACCTGTAACACCCCGCTTGTTAGGAGGAGCAGAAATGTCCACAAGGAGGCCCCAAGAACCTCAAGTCAAGAACCGAGCTCCGATCGCTGCTCTCCGGCCGTGTGCCGCTGGCAGGTCCGTGCCCGCCCATATCAGCCCCGGCGCTGCCCGCGGCTCCCCAGCAGGTAAGCGCTGCCGGGGTGAGCCGCTCGGCGGAGGCGCCGCTCCGTGCCGTGCCGTGCCGTGCCGTGCCGTGCCCAGCCCGCCGGCCCCGGGTGCCCTCCCCGCCGGGCGGGGGTCCCGCGGCGCGGCGCCTTTAACGCGGCGGCCATGACGCGGGCGGTCCGTGTGTGGCGGGCGCGTCACGGGGCCGGGCGGGGCCGCTCCCGGTGTCACTCGGAGCCGCCGCGGAGCGCCCGCTGCCGCCGAGGGGCGGGGGCCGCGGGCTCCGCCGCTCCGCAGCAGCCGGTAGCCATGCGCCGGTTTAGTTGCTCGTAGGTAGGTTTTTCTGCCTTGCTTCCCTCGCCCCCAGCCAGGAGTGACAATGTGGTGCAGTGCGAGCGGGTGCCCGGGCGATGCTGAACGCGTGTGGCAGCCCCGGCGCAGCCGCGGGAAGCGGAGCCCCGGGAGCCCCCGCCGGCCGGGCCCGCGGCTCCGCGGGAGTGCCCGCCCCGAGCCCGGGGGCTGCGGGCCGTGCGCGGGGCGTTCCGCAGGTAGGCTGGTGCGGGTGTCGTCTGCAGTCACCTCAGGTGAACCGAGAAGTGATTTCAGGGAATTCGTGGAGTTGTTTGGTCAGCGGTGCAGGAAGAAGCATCTTTTCGATTAGTTTGTTACTGTGTTCTTGGTGCTTTACGCGCTTCTACGTGTATAATAAAGGGTCGTCTTCTTTTTTTCCCCTTTTTTTACTTTTTTTCCCCCACAGCAGTATTAATTGCTATTCTGTATTTTTGCAAAGTTTTAGCTGAAGAGCATGATTTCCCTATTCCGTATCCCAGAGCTTTGAGACATTTCACTGGCATCCATTAATGCTACAGCAAGAACATCATGAGTCCTTGGTCCATTCTCTGGCGCTTTCTGAAGTAGAAATGGCTTACTTGAGGACAGAAAGGAAAGGCTTGGGTTATTTCTGCATGTTCCGTGGAGCGATGGAAAAAGCTGTGTGGTGCAAGTACTCCAGCGTGCTGCAAGGAAGGAAACAAACTGGATTTTCTCCTGTGCCCTTCATGTGCTCCTTTCCTTTTTGGAGTTCAGTGTAGCATACCTATAGAAGAAGCTGCTCTACTGCAGGAAGGGAGGTCTTATGATTTAGGCCTCAGGAGTTTGGGGCTCATTTAGTAACTCTGCTTACCAGCTTTATTTGTACAATGGGCATAAGTGACATGCTCATCTGTATCCAAGTCCACATTTGTAAAACAAGGCTATGGATTTCCAAATCTTTCTAAATATCCTCCATCTGTTTGGATCCTCTGTATCACAGGATGACTGAAGATCCATCAAGCTCTTGATACACAGCCATATATTGCACATCAATCTCCATGTATTTGAATACATACAGTTTGGTCAAAATTTTAACACTTGTGAAAAGGATTAAATGTAGTGTTACTTTCCTTGATTTTCAGGCAAGAATTATTTCTTGTGTTTGAAGCACAGATCAACTTTCTTTTCTAGTTCATTAGCTACTATCAGCTTTGCCAGGCTTCCAGGGAAATCAGTCTTTGACAGCACTGTTGCTCTCAAGTGGAAACATGCATGTGTCCCTGTAGAATGCTTGTTTCTGTTACGTTACACTGCACTGGTCTTACTACCAGTTATTAAACACAGCTTTTTTTTTTTCCTCCCTATCAATCAGTTGCTGAAGTAAAACTTCTATCCTCCCCATGCTAACTGTTGACATGGAAAACAAGGAAAATGGCTCTCTGGATGTCAAAAAGTAAGTGTTTCTTTTACATAAACAGCACATGGATTTTAAATGTAGTTTTCCTTTGAGCTAATGTGGTTGGCAACAGTGCCCATCTCCATCTTTGCACATTTCAAATCCTCCCTGTTCTTAATGACTTCTGTTGTATTTCAGCTTTGAAACAGAAGAGTCCAGGGCACTGAGCTGATTACAAGTGATATGTGGTAGGACTGTATAGCAATGAAGAGATGTAGAAGATAGTAACTTAAGTTAGGAGTACGTTTTTTCTTTTCCTCTCAACCAGACACTAAAGCAAGTGGTAGCGCTGTAGCCAATACTGTGTCTCTGCTCACCGTCTGTCAGTGGCTTTTGCAGAACCAGTGCCTAATGGGAGAAGTGTCCTGTGTGGAAGTTACCTCTCTGTGCCCCTCTCTGCTGACAGCCCACCTGTCTGGGGCTGAGTAGTAGCAGGATATCACTTAGGTGTCAGTTCCCTTCTGAAACAGATACGTTAAGCTGTTTATTGGAGAAGCCTAAAGTTGCTGGGGTTTTATTTCAGACCTAGAGGAGGAATAAGGCAGAGACATGGTGTTCATTGCTCTACAACTTTATTTTGTGTGGTAAACTACAGGCTAAGGCATAGAAGTTTTTTGTAAGCATTTATTTAAGATCAGAAATTCTTTAATTAGGACTAGCAATTCTGAATGACATTATGGACTGAGAAGTGACATTCTGTGTGGAAAAATCTGGCATTGCTGCTTTAGGATTACAGAAGCCATGGTGAGAGAGATGTACACATATGTGTATATATTAAAGGAAAAAAAAGACCGTAAGGAAAGATACTAGAGTAGGCTCTTAGTCTGTTCTGTCAAGCTGCAACACTTTGTGCAGCTGCATCTCATTATTCTCTTTCAGATCTCTCTTACATAAGCTGTCCAAGAAAACGTGACAATGCGTAGGCTACCAGGCACTAGAGTAAGGTAAATCATAATGGTCACTTCAGGCTACTGATAAAACACCTGATTCTGAAAAGCATCAAAAGATCTGATGGCAGCCATTAAAATCAGCATCCTCCCCCTTCACTTGAGATGCTGGCTACACCACACCAAATAAAGAGCATTTTCCTATTCAGTGACTATGAATAATTATCCTGTGTCCCTTAGAAACCACCTTCCCTTTGGCAGGCTGGTTTCTACAATGAGCACTCTGGGGTGGGAGGAGAAAGGAGACAGTCAAAGCAGGGACAGTTTATGTTTAATCATTTTCCCCAAGGCTTGGGTGATAAAGACTCAACCACTGATTGCTAAGTTGGCCTTTTAGAGTGGATGGAAATTGTATTTAAACTGTGGGACTGTGGTTTCTAGATGAATGTATATTGTATGTATGTGGGCATATCTACAAAGGAAGTATTTGACACTTTCTTGAAGTGCCTATAAATAAGCTGGATTAAATCTGTTTGTTCTCAGCTATATCCTTTCAGACCTTGCTGCTTCTGCCACATGATGGCAATAAAGGCACAGGGACAGTGGTGAAAAACAGACAAGCCTAATTTTCATTCATTGTTAGTGCATCTAGTAGCTTCAAAGCCTAAAATGCCAGTCCTTGTAAGATTTTAAAGCATCCAGGATGTGAGGCATAAGCCAGTGTATGGATGTTACATATTCCCTTGTCTTGACTGAAGAATAGAGCCATGTCAGCAGCAGTGTGAGGAGGAGACTGACAAAGTCTACAAGCAGAATGAGCCTCTCTATGGGTAGATGGGTTAAAATCCAGCCAGCCTCCAGCAGTCTGCCACATGCCTTCCAGTCTTCTGCAGCTGTAGCTGTGGAAATTGGCTCCACTTGAGGTCCAGCATGATGCTATTCCTTGAGGCAGGAACTTGCAATTAATTCCTGTGATTAATTAATGATTGAGGTAGAGCCCCTGAAGTCACTGCAGTTGAGCCTTGGATGGGGCTGGACCCAGACCAAGCTGCAGCTCCCTAGTGATAAAAGGGGAGCTACAAGAAAAACTAAAGCACTTGGGCTGAGATAAAAAATTGTGGAAGGAGGGTTTGGGGCCATATTTAATTTGAAATTAAAGTGTTTGGAGAAGTAAGTTAATTACAGTTAGGTGATATTTTTACAGACTGAACCTTTTATTTGCTGTTTAGGAAGGGTTAAATTCAATTTGTTTGGTTTTTTAACTGAGTGGTTAGCATTTAGTTTATGTTTTTTTAGTAAAAAATGAGTAATTGAAAGTGACAGTCCATGTCTTAAGGAAAATGCAAAGATTTAAATACAATTCCTCTAATGCTGCTTTTATAAATACATACAGATTTTGTGTGGCAGTTTTCACATTTTACTTCTTAAGCCTTAGAATGTGCACAACACCAAAAACTCTTATTTGAAAGGCATTCTTTGATTAAAAAAAAAAAAACATGAAAAAAGTGCCGCTCTGATAAGGCCATATAGTCTCATTTTCAATTTTGCTGAGTATTGCTTTCTGTGTAATCACAATCAGTGAAGCAGTTCATGAAGTAAGTCATCATATGATGAGCAAAAGTAAGAAACTGTTCCTCATTGCTCAGAGATCTGTGATAAATGAAAG
This sequence comes from Melozone crissalis, assembly GCF_028551555.1. Taxonomy (NCBI): domain Eukaryota; kingdom Metazoa; phylum Chordata; class Aves; order Passeriformes; family Passerellidae; genus Melozone; species Melozone crissalis. The sequence goes on along the minus strand of NW_026535823.1, from coordinate 19,218,240 downwards.
AAACTGCTTTTAGAAGGCCCAGTGTAACACAGGCTGCAGATGGTCCCTGTGGTCAGATTTTGTTGCCATATTGACAGACACATTTCAAGAGTTTGGGGACGTGCAAAAATCATTGTTTCCATGAGTCCTCCTTCCCAGGACTCAGATAGTTTTAGGAATAAGAATGTTATAGAAATGGCAATGGGAGGCACTCCATGTATGGATTGCATCTGGCTGCTTTGAAAAATGGTGTGCCCTTGATTCACTCAGTTATTTTGCTGAAAAACAGACAAGTATTGGCAAGGCAGAGATACAGACAGTTGGAAAAGAAAAAATTGAAGGACAGAACAAAAAAAATTGTCAGGACAGTATAATCTGTGTTTCTTTTCCAGCTGGTGCTGTTGAAATCAAAGTCCTGCCTCTAAGCTTCAGGCAAGAAAATGGACAGGATTCTGACACCTGCCCTAATCTGTACATTTTCAATATTGCTTCATGAGCATTATGGTTAAGCAAGTATAATGATGGGAATATTTGGCATGAACTTCAGGACTTCTGGTTGAGGAAACATGTTAAAGAAGCTCTCTCTTTGATATCTTGCTCTTCATCCTCATAAATTGCAGTAGAACAGGAAGTCAAGCTCACTATGTGGTTTTTTTTTTACCAAAATTTTTCAGATACACTATTATCTTTGTGACAGGGTGATTGTAGTTTGAGGAAAAGAAATGCAGGATAAAGATAATAATATGAATGTTTTGTGGAAAACAATTGCCTGAGGTTAATCACAGAAGGAATTAATTCCGATTGTGTTTAACAGATGTTTTGTCAGATGCACAGCTATTTAAAAAGTCCATAGATTTGTCCAAAGATGAGTCTAACAACAGTTTTGGGAAATTTTCTGTATTGAGAATTAGTTCAATCATTTGGTGCCTTTTTTTAGTTTTGGTTGGGAAGTTCTGTTTGTTTGTTTGTTGTTTTGCAAGGTAAAGATGCCTAGCAGTAATTTCTACCCATGTTACAAGGACAGTCTCATCTGTGTAACGAATAATCCACATGTAGTTCTTTAAGTACTTGGTAGCTGAAAGCAAGCTGCAGGCTTGAAAGGCAGGAGTTTGGTACCCCAGGTGTGGCAGTTCTCATTCTCCAACAGGAAAGACAGCACACTTGTATGAAGATCCTAACTGATTGCCTTTGGCTGATGTGAAGATTCATATACTTTCTTCTTTTCTGAAAGGAGAGGGGTCTCAGTTTTCCCCAGCATGAGGTGGAATGTGAAAGAACAGGGGACACAGTTCTGTATTGGAGTGGGGGAGATGCATCAAAGAACACTTTTCCTGCAGAAGCAAGGAAGGAGGGGGACGTACATGAGGCATGCACAAAGCAGCAGCAGATGTTCTGCACACCTTTAGTGATTACTTGTCTGCATTTGCACTTTGCAGTTCACTAGAGAATGGGAGACCTCTGGATCCTGCTGACTGGGCTGTTACTGATGTTGTGAATTATTTCAGAACAGCTGGATTTGAAGAACAAGCCAGTGCTTTTCAGGAACAGGTAAATCTCTTAGCAAACACCTTTTGACTGCCACCAGTTTCTCACATTGCAAATTTTTGCTGTGAGCCTGGTTATACACTGTAAAATGCGAGAGAAAATCCCACATTAATAGTGGGATTTGAGTCTGTTATTGGGTGACGATACATGGGACTGTGATCTCTGAGTAATGTAATAATCTCTCTTGTTCTACAAGCTGTGGATAATGAGTTGGAGTTTGTTTAAGATAGGATTCAGAAAGGTGAGAAATCTAAATAAATTTTCTGGCTTGAACTCAGTCTCCCTATACAACCCACTCAGTTTCACTGTCTTGTTATTTAAAATGTGAATGGTGTTTAAAATGTGAATTCCCTTCTTTCTTAGTGTATTGTGTAGTTACACTCATGAGTATTTATAAAACCTGGGGCTTCTAAGCAACAATGTGAGTGTGAAGGCATAGGGTGACAAAGGGGCTGCTGTGTTGCACTGAACTTGGCAGTACAAGTGAATATGGAAAGGACAGATTGGCACTAAGTTGGCAGAGGAGCAGCATGTTTGTAGGACTCAGTCTGAGAAAAGGTTAGGTCTTTGTTTCTGGGCCTTGTAACTGCTGATACTAATGGGAGGTTTCTTTTGGTAGATTAGGTCAGAGCTTAAGCAGTCAGGTGGCCCATTGGGACTCACCTGCCAGCAGCTGGGGCTGTGTGCTAGTGGGGCAGGCTTGGGAAGTCAGCTTGCTTGGCCTACAGCCCACCTGTTCCATAGAGAAGTAACTTACATCACATTGGCAGTTCAGCACCTCCCCAGATAAGTCTGTAGGCTTGTGTGTGACTACCAGCAAATTAGTCACCCACACTTGTAATTAGTTATCAAAATAGATGGCTCGACCTTCCAAGGTGCTGAGCTGGTGCAAGTTACTGGCAGCTTTGCAGGGAGACTGTCCATTTCATTGTCCATGAAATAACCTCGTGGTTGGTCAGGGTAATGTTGCTGCCCTTCAGCACCACGTCTGTGAAATCCAGTCTGAATGTAACTGATGCATATAACAAAGTATCTAAATTCAGTTCTTTGTTCTTGAGGGTGAAAAGCCTGTTGTTGAGTGGTTCTCTAGCAGGTTGCAGAGAAGGTTCTTTCTGCAGCTGCTGCTAATTTTTCAGAATTTGAAGATGAGTGAACAGGCTAAAAAGGAAACTGTTTGAGTGTGTCCAGTCCTTAATTCCAGCATCCATGTCACAAAAGCCCTGGAAATGTGGCTTAAAAACTACACAGGCAAAGTAATTGTGGTCTCTGGGAGTCTTTTGCTTATACTGACAGATATCTCTGGCTTCCATCAAATATCTTGACCTCTTTGCCTCACAGCTGGCAATTATTGTCAATAATATTGAAATAATTACTACTGATTTTGCAGCAGAAAGGTGAGGCTGATTTCTGAGTTTTGGCAAATCAGCCTGCAACAGCAGCCTTGTAGGTTTTATTAGTATTTTGCAATGAGGATAAGTGGTTTCAGTAGGGTAACTGAGGACTCTGCTGGGACAGCCATGTGCAGAAATGTGGCTGTGATTCCACTGCCAACTTCACCTTATGCTAAAACCTTGGAAAGAGAGGCTGACAGCTGCCACCAGGATGTGGCCAGGAGCTGAGGGATGGGTAATTGCAGCAGAAGTCATTGCCACTTCCTTCTTCCTCTCCATTAGCAGCATGAGGAGCAGCAAGTGCCTGGTTCTACGTGCCAGGTTTGCCAGCCTATTCCCTGTCTGCATCAAGAACAGGCCCATAAACAATCCTCTCCCTAACTTCTTGTCAGTGGTGCTGTCCAGTTTCTTCTACACTATCTGCTACCACTAACTTGACCTGTGTTCTTACAGTGTTTTTGTCAGGATCTCCCAGGTATGGCAGTGCAGACAGGTTCATTTTGAACCCTTAGCCATCCTCTGTCTGTAGAGCACCAGGCATACAGCTGCAATTCTGGCCATCTCTATTTTCCTCTGTCATTTGCAGTTGCCTGGGCCCCAGAAACCCAGTTTCATTTGATCTACTGCCCTGAATATGTACTGGAAGAGCAATAAGATTGTAAGCAGTAAAGGAAAGTATTCAGTTTCACCTACAACACTCGGAAATTGTTTTCCACTGAACTGCTTCAGTAGGGGTAGCACAATGGTTTCCTTAGAAAATATCCTTAGCCCAGAATGTAGTCATGGCATCTTTTATTACACTGAGCTTTTACACAGCAATAACTAGGTCCACACTTTCCTTTGATGAATCTGAATACATCTGGACTCACCTGAAACAAGTGTCTCAAAAGATCTTTAAGACCTGAATTTTTTGTACAATACTTTAAGGATAATTAGGAGACATTTTAAGGGCTGCAGAATGTTTTATTAACCTCTATTGTAAGTGCTGGTAGGAAGTGATGCTTGTATGATGATTATCTGTTATTCCTTCTTGGAGTTCCCTGATGTCAGCAAATCAAAAGAGCTCGCTGATGAAAACAGATTCAGCTGAAGGATGTTACCCAATAACAAAAATCCATAACATCAGCAAGCAAATCAGTCAAGCCAAGAGGTTGAGGACACAGGATACCTGAAGAGGGAGGAGTAGCAGTTGCAGGACGAGGGTGTGGATACTTTCAGAAAAATACAGCCTGCCAATTTGTGGCTGAGCTTTCTGTAGGAGCCCTGGAAGCACAGGGGACTTTGGCTCACTCCAAGACTGAAGCTGTTTATAAGGTCTCAAGATGTGCTTGTGCTCTGACCTTTGTTATGGCCCATGTGGCTTCTTGAGCATTGTGTTGTGATAGCCAGACATGCCCAGGTGCCCCAGTGCTGGTTTGCTGGCCCCACTGCAAGGCCTTACCAGAAGGGAAACTGGGGTTTGACATCAGCTGGGGTCCACTGCTGCTTTCTGGCAGAGCCACAGTAGGGAGGAGCACGTGAGTGTGCTGGCTTACTCTAAAACTTTGCATTTCTCAGTCACTTAGAAGGGATGGGGGGGGGGACTTGAAGCTTAAGCAGTCCCCTGGTTATTTGTTGAAGACAGTGTGATATTGGTGTTAAGGTCATCCTGGCACCTGGGTAATTACTGTTAGCTTGAGTTGTGCAGAGAAGTTTCTCTGCAATTAACATTTAAAGACATACTGAGAGCTAGCATTGAAATTGCACCCTGAAAAAAATGCAGAAAATAGAGAAGTAGCGGAGAAGAGATCAGAGAAGTCACCAGAGCATACAAAAGCTTACCTGGTGCAAAAAAAGGGTGTGACAATTCTGCAGGATCAGGTAAATGTGGAAAACTTAAAGGAAGTGAAAGAGGTAAAGCTTACAATTCACACAAAGATATAAAATGCTTGAACTCTGAATATGTAATCACTCCTTCCTACACAGATGTGTTTAAAGAATCAGTTTCCTATTCAGTGGAAGTCTTAGTAGTTACCAGCATTTCTAGAAAACACAGGGAACCCTGTGGAAGAAGAAGGGAAAGGAATAGATGCTTTTTTCCTATTCTTGGAGTTTCTCCTATTCCAGGTACTGGATTTACTCCATTTGGATCCTACCAAGCTGGAGGCTGTTCTTCCTCCATAGCATCGTTGAACAGCAGCAGAAAAGGCAACTTCAGATCGGTCATAGCAATGAGCAAAACACTCACTGGTGTCAAAATTCCCACAGAAAGAATTGTGACGAATGGAAAAGAGAGGATAGAAACTGGTTTTTTCCATTAACATTCTCAACAGTAATTGGAAAGAGGCACCTGCTATAATTGGGTAAAAAGTTATTGGAAACTTTTTTTTCTTTTAGAATTACTGTTACTTTATGCTCCCCTGAGGGATTAGTAGTTGTATACATCTTGGGGATATTTTTTAAAAATGCCACTTTCAGCTGATCTTTGACTATGTTGTGGTTTGTCCATGTATTTTGTATTTATAAAATTTATCAAATTTTAAGAGAGATCCATCTTGACAAATTCCTGCTGAGTTCTAATAGAAGTCTTCTTTTCATCTTGCATTGTAATCAAGGATTGGATCTCTGATATTTCCAAGATAATAGAAGGGAGTGAAGAGATGTGGATTCTTTCTCTTCCATTTTGAGTTTAAAAATGATTTAGAGGGAGTTTTCAAGCATATGTCAAGGTTTTAAGATGGAAAACAAAAATCCAAAGCCTACAGGATTTCTAACCTAAACAGATCTGAAAGGAAAAAAAAAATCCCACCATATCTGTGATTTACAAGAGGTATTTTAAGCAGGAAAGTGTCAGGGCTGTTGAAACTTAAGCTGACAAGTTTCTGCTTTTCTCATTTTCCCTTAAAAGTAGAGGAAGAAAAGTTTTCTCAGTGTGTCAAGCTCTAGTTAAGCCCTTCCAAAATTTCTGATTGCAAGAGTCTTTTCCTTTTTTTCCCCCCACAGGATGCATGGGAAGGTTGGCCTTTTAAAGAAGGCACCTGAAGTTATTAGCAGATATTCACTAGTTTAAACTTGCATATTGCTGTCAATAGTAACTCTTCTGAAATGCACTTCATAAGCTGCATTCTTAGGAGTATCCTTCCCTAAATGGCTGATAATTAGGCATTCTTCACTTGTACCTATTAATTAGAAAAAGGTTTACAAGGAGGGAATTTTGAAATTAGGCTCATTTGGATTTTGTGCTTGACAAAATAGTATTTATGCCTTAGTCAGCACAGGTGAGCACTTGAAAAACAGACAGCAAGCAGAATTTAGCAGCTGTGAACATGGTTTCAGGAAACTCAAGGCTACTATTTTCCTCACTGATCCTCTATAGTAGTATTCCATTTGTTGCATGACTGTTCTCCTCTATTAGATTTGTATATTTGTCTTTATCAACTCTTTAATTCTTCTTATAGGAAATTGATGGCAAATCATTACTGTTGATGACAAGAAATGATGTACTGACTGGACTTTCATTAAAACTGGGGCCTGCGCTGAAAATCTATGAATATCACGTAAAACCTCTACAGACACAACATCTAAAGAACAACTCTTTATAGCTAATTGTCTAATTGGGGTCATGCTGTGCCTCAAGGGAAAAATAAGCAATTTGGTTTCATGTGATGGAACTTTGTAAAGAGAGAATATATCTATTAAGAGTTTAAACCAAATTAGAATATATATCCTATTGGATAGAGCTGGCAATATACTATATGCTGAGTCTGAACTGAGAGAGGTGGTGTGTATTTTTTACATAGTACATAATGATTTTCTCTTTTAGGAAGTGTCAATGAGCATGTTGAGATAGCTACATCACTGTATCCAGAACAAAAGGGAGGTATGTCATTCTCATTTTTGAGCCAGACATGTTCTTGATTTCATTAATTAAGATACCAAAAAAATAAACAAAAAGAACCCCAAAGTTTACATGCATCTTTAGAGAGAGGAACCAATTAAAGTAGGTTTTGGTTTACACTAAAGACCTACTAAAATTATTACTACTTATAATTTCAGGATGGGACTGACACTTGCCAAGTCACCCTTTTTTGCAGAGGGTCCTATTTTGACCTTATTAAGGTTTACTTGTGGTATGCTGCAATGTTTAAAGCTGTACATAGAACTAACATAACTCCTTCAATAGCAGAAGGTGTTGCTGACAGGTGAAACTGAGTTGTGTATTTTTTGCTGTCCTTTAAATTTTCAGCTTTTCACCTGTTTTTAATAGTAGTCCTATGTAAAATATAGTTGGTTTTTAAAGGTTTGTGTTGCTTTGCAAACAAAAAAGCTTCATTTTATTCCTTTTTTAATTTATGATTGTTTTCTAACATTATGCAGAAATTTGTAAAAAGTAAAATTCTGCACATTTTTAATATTGTCTGTCTTTGGTGTTGTAATGATTGATTTTTTTTTTAATGCTTTACTTAACACTTTGAATACTTGTTTTAAGAACTGAAAGAAGCTGTCTTGTCACCATACATCTCTGTTAAAAGAGAGTCATGTTCAATCTGTTTGTACTGGTTCCCTATTTGATAGGTTGCTTGCTATATCCCAATAAAACATTGCTTATGTTTGGATTCAGTTTACTTTACAGATCTTTTACTTTCTCTGTTGTGTTATACTGGAGCTCCTTTCCTCCATTTTCCTATTAAAAAGGTATCAAAATCTACTTACTATTCTATGTTCTTGTGATTACTTGTAACACTACCTACCATAATATTTAAAGATTTAATTATTTTTGTTCTTTCTTCTCTGGTGTCACATACTGCTGAAGGAGAAGCCCTGGCCACAGTTCACCAGTAACATCTGTGTTTCCCTTACCCGTGTCTGGAGCTGTCAGTGCTGTGGAGCTGCTGTGCTGGCCCTGGTACACAGGGTGGGTCCATTTACCCCAGAATGTCTGGAGACACCCAAGGATGCTGCTAAGCCCTGTCTGGGCTCACCATCATCTCTGGCCCAGAGAGCTTTGCCATGAGCCCTGAAATGGGGAATGTGGGCTTGCATCGGTGATGCTGAGCAGAGGAGCAAGGAAGGAGGAATTAAGCATGAGAGTGTGGTGAAAGTGGGGACAGGATTCAGGGAGAGGAAGGAGAATCTCCTGCTATCTCCTGCCTGGGTAGAGACCCTGTCTTCACTTTGACTTGGCCAAGTGTGAGGTGGCTGTGTGTGGTTAAAGGGAGAGAGGGGAGAGAAGGGACGAGGCCATGCTAATACCTATGCCATAGGTGAAGCTCATGGTATATGCTATATTACATAAATATATACAGCAGCATGCTTTCTTGGATTCTTCCTAACCTTTACATGGTACAGTGTATTTATTTGGAATTTGAGACAATAGGACAGAGATGTATTCATCATTTCTTTGACTGTCCCTTGTACTGACCTTACTTCAGGCATTGGTCTGTTAGCAGCAGGTTTGTAAGTCATGGTCTGAATTCTGTTTATGATTTTATTTATAGTTTGGTCATGTCCAGAGATACCTGCTGGGAGTAGAGCTCTGCTGGAAGACTAGATTCAAATAGAGGTCATCAACCCTGCCTTGGGGAATTTTGAGCTATAGTCTGTATCTGGATAATTTTGGATTGCAATTTAAAAATTATACATGGAACTTCTAAATATTTTAATATAGAATTAGGTGTGTTTATGAAAAGGATCATGAAAGTAGCCTGGACATGCTAACCAGCACTGTATGTGTAGAATTATTTTGGATGGGAATACATAGTGCTGTGTTATGGAAGGATTAATTGAATATTCTTTTTTTTCTCCACTTGCATGTTTGGTATGGGATTTACATTTTGTGGTCCTGTGGAAGACCGAATTTGAAGTAAAATGTACGTATTCCAAGGAGTAAAAATCTCCACTGTGCAGACATGAGAGTGCATTTGATGACTACTGAACAAAGTTCTTTCTTTTAATATGTTTAATGAGCAAATGAATTGCAGTCAGAAACATCCAGATTTTATTTCCCCTTTGCTCAGCACCACTGAGTCATACAAGCAAAGGCACAACAGAAATCTCATTGCAAGTGCAAAAAGGAATTTGGAAAATATTGGTCAAAACTGTGACAATTTTTTTACTGTCTCTCATTTTTATTGTAGTTTCCTACTGTTCTCTGAGCTTTCTAATGCTGCTCTTCTCTTTGTGCACTTGACTGTTCTGGTTTTGTCTCTTACATTCTCTTTGCCATTTCTGGGAGAACAAAAAAATCTTTCTAAGACACTGAAGGGTTTAAAAGAGGAAGTCAAAGCCAGATTATTTTTAGCTACCATTCCTCTTGCAGAAAACACAGCTGCTGTTGAGACGAGGAAGCAACTGATAGGCATTACTGGATACCATGTCAGTACTGCAGCTCTGAGTTGCAGAGCTATGCAGGAATCCAGTTTAAATCCTGCCCTTATATGTGCCTGCAGCTGGGAGAGCCCCTCTTCCTTAAAAGCCCTGCCTGTGCCCTGGTGATGGTTAAGCTGCCAGCCTCTGGCTGCTCAGCTGATCCAGGGGGTGAGTGTGATGGAGGTCTTGGCTTTCACACTGAATCGCAGTTTAGAGAGTGCCCTTCTCCTGGGGGCAGCTTTAAGGAATAAAGCAGCACTGAGCTCCCCTGCCCTGCTGTTGGTCAGCACAAGAAGTGTCATGCTGCAGCCAAGGTCTTCCCTGTCATTCTTCTCTCCTAATATCAGAAGTGCATATCATTCAGAATCTTTCATACACTTTTAAAATTATTTCAAAGCATTACAATATGTCTGTTCTGGTATGATGGGTGTGAAATGTGTAGGAATTGTTCATCAGCTCTGGTCACTTTCCTCTAAAGCTGTGGATACAAAACATGGCACATTCTCTTTGCATCCAATCAGAGCCAAGTACCACACATAAAGCATGGGTAAGGCACCTGTCAGCAAAGTATGGGATCTGTGGCAGTACCTGTCCACCAGAACCACTTTCTCAGCCCAGAAAAAATGGTTCTGACTGTTTGCTGCTGTCTCCCATGCCTACATGTTATTGGTCCCAGTTTGTTCTAATGTACTGCACTTGATTAGGTTGTAGAAGATTCTTTGCCCATATAATTATAAGGCAAGATTCAACAGCTGTAACAGAGGGAGTAAGCCCCCATGCATCACTCCTGGTTAGAAATGACCCTGGCAAAATGTCTCATTAGGCTGTCAATATCAGGCATTAATTGCTAAATTAACTCTTCTTTCTTTTCCCCGCTTTTTCAAATTCTACCATGTTCTTTTTCAAATTCTAGCATGTTCAAATTCTACCAAATCCTTTCACTCTTCCTCTTTTTAAAAATCAGCATTTAACTGATCTTTTGTCTTCACCAATCCTCTTTCCAGTGTCACACTTAAGTTACAGTGACAGTTGCTTTAAAATCAGAGGGTCGTATTTTCTGTGAGTCTGACAAAAGCTGCACATTTATTTCTCATTTCTTAATGGCAATATTGTACATTTAAAGGCTGAGTCTGGGTAGGACCAGAAAAATATTACCTTACTTTGTCTTCATTCTGGTTTTCTACTTCCAAGTCAGAACAGCAGTTCCTTCTCTTCCAGGAATGGCTTTTGGCCCAAAAGTCGTGTGGGAAATGAAATGACTGTGAATGTGCATGTTGGAGGGTGTAACAATCACTGGCTCATAAGCAGCAGGGTGAGTGGAGCACTGCAGAGGAGGGTCTGCTTTACTCTCTCCTTCACCTTGGGCAATTTACACAGGCAATGGATTGGCTTCTTCATCAAATGAGAGGACTTGGTGCATGGAGATGTGATCCAAGGGATCTCAGCCATGTCCCATTCCATCGCCTCTGTGTTGCTCAGTTTGGACAGCAGTTTGCCCAGGGGAAGTGCTGAAGACAGTGGCTGTCATTAGCCCACTGGCAGGGGCAGTCTCCATTGGAAGAAAGGGCAGACTGATTTAATAAGTAACTTTCATTCCTATTGAGAAAGTCTGTCTTCTTTTTGATAGTGTAACAAGGTCATTAAATTACTTTTTGCTTAGCCCCTATAATTAGGGAGTTGATTTAGTGATGTTCATTTGGATCTTCAATGTGTGTTCGATTCCCAGAATAACATTGGTCTGTAGTTGCTATAAATTTGGGAAATGCAGCCTCAGGCACCTGGAGAGGCTAAGGGGAGCACCTTGAAGACTGTAAGTGGTTGTTGGGCTCCATGTGAGGGTTTCATTGCTGCTGAAGGCTGCTGGTGAGTACTGGAGACCAGTGGTGTATTTATATGCTGCTCTTGTGAGCATCCTTGCTGAAGGAGCAGTCAGCAGTTACAACTGCTCTATTATCAGCTGATCTGCTGATAAGGCAGCAGCACATGTCTTGGCATTGGCAGACTTGCATTCATCTCAGGATGTTCTCTTCCCTTTTTTGGATGATTGCTATAATCCAGCTGCCCCTCTACAGAGTACACTCTTTGGTACTTACTATATTGAGGATGCCTCTGTTTTTAGCAGCTAAATTTTATCAGACAAGGGAGGGAAGGCTTATCGTTTGCACTGATCTTTGGGATTCAAGAGTAACATTGCTTTGTCTTGTCTTGTCTTAGTGGATCTTAGTGGATTGGGGAAGGAGGAAGGAAGTCAAAGTAAGGAACTTGTGGGTGAGTTTGTTCACAAGCTGGTGGCCAGACTGGGGGAGAGAAATGTGGAAATGGGTGTGTGCCTGGGTGTAGCAACCCTGTTTCACAAGGACACACTTCGAATTCCCTTCTCCCTTCTGCATAAATAACCCACCCCAGTTTGGCTGGGCCTTCCTGCCTGGAAATATGTGTGTCTAGAGGATTTGAAAACATTGCAGGAGTATAAGGTCATGAAAACTAGAATTCTTGTCTTTTTCAGTCAGATGTAATGTAGAAATTCATTCCTAGTGCCACACCTGAGAAGTGGCAGAAGCCCTCCACAGTACTCAGGCACTCTGAACTTCTGTTGTATTTCCCTCTGAATCAAAGGTTGCTCTACCCCCTCGTTTATCTAATTTTGAATCCCTCCATTATTGTTTGGGCTGGTTTTTTTTTTGTTTTAGCAACAGCTAACCCCAGATCATAATTTTTTTCTGATGTGATTGACATAGATTAGTCCTACATACATCAGCTGATCTAGTAGGTGTCATCTATACTCATGTTTTATACACATACGTGTGTGTGTGCATGCAGTCAGGTACTTGTGTGTGTCCTTCTCAGGCTGCTATGAATGGTGAAGCTCTCAAAAAACATTTTATATTGTAGCTGACGTGTGAGCTGATATTTTTGATCCAGTAACTGGAAATATTTCATATTTTTCCTTTCTAGATACAGCTGTGCACTTTCCAGGAGGGATATGGTTGGGTGCTGTATATATAAAAATAGTGTAATTCTAAATTCAGAAGTATTTATTTTCCGATTTTTAGCCAGAAACAGTTTTTTGGTCACTTTAAGTAGCTCAGCTTAATTTAGAGTCAGGATTATGTACTCTTGATAAAAGCAAGGTTAAATTAAGAAAGGAAAAATACAACTCTCAGGAAGGAAAAAAAAAGTAGCTGTGATAGTTAATAAAAACTGGCAGGTTTAAATGTATACTGGAAAGCAGGTAACAATATATATAGAATAATACAGTCAGGGAAGACAGATGACTTGTCCTGACCCTGACAGTGACATCTGTTCTCTGTTTTAGGTACTGGCTGATGAGTTTAGCTGGTACATTTTATCTGGGTGACATTGGTTGTGCATGGAGCATGGTGAGCAGCTGAGGCAGGCTGTGCTGGACTGTCCTGGGCAGTTATCAGAATTGAACAGAAACAGGATGGGAAAGAATCAAAGACTAAAAAGATAATGCGTTTGTGCACTTGAAATACTCTGTTTGTGGGTAGGAGACTTCATCCCCTATGAATACTGGGATGTGGCCCAGGACCAGCAAGGTTCATGTTATCAGCAAGAAGTTGTATTTTAAACAGCAATTTTACAACCTGCTAGCTGCTGCTCATTTTCATCAAGTGTGATGGCGTCAGCAAAGCATCACAGCTGCTTCTGAGTAAAACACAGTAAGCAACTTGAGCAGCTCCTTAGGACAGGAACTGAAAAAACATCTGTCTGAATGAAATTAATGCAAGTCCATCGTGGAGACTGAATCTAATGAAGCCAATGGGAATTTGGTCAGATTTCAGGCCCAAGTGAGTCTGGCTAAGTCACATTTTCAAGACTGATTTATGCCACTGTTACCCTAATCTTGTTGCCATATGGGAAATTGGGGCTGCTTCCGATTGCCTGAGTGCTTTCTTTAGAAGCAATCTGCCCACGTAAGTGACTCAGGTTTGCAGTGCTGGATGGAGCTGCACTGAGATGCTCCAAAGACAGTCAGTGTCTGCCTGTCTGTGGAGGTTTATACAAACTACACTGACTGAGTGTGTGTGTGTTTGTTGGCTCAGCAAACAACTGCTCGCTGCTTTGTGTCCTCATTCCACCATAGAGGTTAGTCCACCACTACCTTGCAGGGCCACAAATGAAGCACAAAAAGTAGTGAAAGAAACCTTGTGCTTAATGCAGTAAATTTCTTATAAGGTAGAAAGGAAGTTGGTTGTGCAGCTCTGCTTTGTTTCAGAGGGAGGTAAATGCTGAAATGTTCAGTAAGGTTCTTTTTCATCTACTGGTAGTGAAGTGTCATTTGGAAGAAGACTGGTCACTTTTTGAGGTGAAATTTGATGAATTAAAATAGTTCTTTTACTTAAAGTGTTCACATTTATATATAGGTAGTAAATAGTCAAAAGCTACTTTGTTTTTTGATGTTGCTCTTTATTTGCCTTTAAAAGATACATTAATAAATTAAAAGCACCTAGAAGTGACAGAAGTAGCAAGACATAAGCCCACAAGTACAGTACAACACAATCTAAGAAGGTAAGCAAGAACATCCCCAGGAAAAGTTAGAAGTGTTGTGAATAAAGCTTTCAGAATTGGCTGGTGACCAGAGGACATCACAGCTGGGACAGCCTCACTCCATGGTGTCATTTTTCCTGCTGTTCAGGGCATAGGCCAGGCTGGTGGAGTGTTCTCCTCTTGCATCTCTTATGCCCTGCTCATCAAGGCAAGTTTCTATCTTTCAAAGCACCTCAAAATATCACACAGAGCAGGACATCTCCCCTATTTTTAGTGCCTATGAATTTAATGATTGTACCAGAGCAGTGCTGCATGTCTGCAAACTCAGGAGGCACAAAGGCAACTTAACTGCAGTTTTTACTTTGGGCAATTCCCACTTGTTTTGTACTCTGTCACATGGAGTCTGTAAAAATGACACTCTGAGAAAACGAGAGAAAGAGTTTGAAGCTGTTGGAAGATCAGGATGATTCCTGTTGCAAATGTGGTAGCCACAGTTTGTGAGACGAGAATCATTGACTGTATTGTTTTATCTTAATGTTCAAAGCTTTCACCTGGGGTAACTAAAGTAAAATATACATTATCTGTCTGTCTATTTTTCTCCCTACCCCTCCTAAATGTAATAGGGCTACGTAGGTTGACTCCTACCTGCTCAGAAGTCATGATAAGATTATTAGAATAAAGAAAACTATTTAATTAAACCTACAGAGATAGCCCAAACCCTCAAATCACCTCAGTGATTAATGTAAAAGTACTATAGTAACTACAGTCTGATGAGTAGCAGCAGCAGTCATGCAGTCAGATTACATGCAGAGAAAGTTGTAACTATTACAACACAAAGGAGATATGAGAGATGTTTGGTTTTTTTTTTCCTCATCTTCTGCTTAAAGAAATCCTGATTCTGACTGATTCCCCGTTCAGTCACTCAGTCAGAACATCAGCTCTGTAGATCAGTGTGGTGTCAAGGGGTCATGACAGGTTATGTCAATGAAACAGCAGGTCTTATGCCTGTATATTCAACTTACTGAAGAAATATTAATAAAGAGAATATAGAGATTTCCTGATTTTACATGTCAAAAACACGTTACAGACATCAAATTATTTGTTTCATTAAAAGGTCTAGGAATAGCTAGTTTAAAAATTAAATTACCTAATGTTTCCAGCTGGGATTTTCCAAAGAGCTTAGGGCACTTCAGCCTGCAAATCACATTGGAAGTCAGGGACAGACTTTTATTTCCAATTTCCTGAGGGTCCTTCATAAATCCCATGTTCAGGAGTTCATAGAGGGAAAAGCAGTCAGCAATGGAAGAGGCCAATAAGGAGTAAACATTGATAGGAAAGCCATGCTGTTAAGTTTATCAGGAAGGTTGAGTAGAGCCAAGAGGTTTAGTTTCCCTGGCCAGCTGCCAGTCCAAACTGACATCTCCTCTCATCTCTCAGCATTTGGCTTTGTGCTTCAAAAAATGTCTTCCGGCCAAGTGTGCAAGTACAGGAGCCATAAGGAGTTTCCACTGGAACCAAAACCTGAGGGGGATGAGCACAAACACAAAGGTTATGTTTGAGACAGGGATAGACCAGCAGAAAATCATGCCAGACCTTTTCTCCCTCTTCGGAACATCAGTGGTAGATGCTGACATTATCGCAAGTAAGAGTGGATCTATAATGTCCACCTGAAGGAGGGGAAGGGTAGGAGAGCACAGTAGCAGAATCGCAAGACTTTAGAGGGAGACTAGAGCACAAACAGACTATAGACCATCAATGTCAATGGAATAGCCCAATTTTTCTCTTTCATGTGAGGGTAACGTAACAGACTTTCAGCTAGACCTAGCTGGCAGCTCCACCGGCTGTGGAGGGAGGAGCAAATACATCTCACCCCCTGCCTTTTGCTCTCTGCCTGATCCCAGGCTTGCATCTTACCCACTATTTGACCAATCTGGGATGCCACAGTGCATTCTGCTTGGGTAAAATGCACAGGTTGGCATTATAATTGAGAGTCAAATTCAGTGGAGAAAGAAGGAATAATTTTTCAAAGATAGTCTCTGTTACAGATCCTTTTGATGTCCAGAGAATTCCACTTGCCATTCAAGTTTTATCAATAACACAAAAAGACAATTATTTATCCTACTTTTGTAATCAGTTTAAGTCTCTTTTAGAGGTAATGTGGAGCTTTTACTGTGACTGGGAGAAAGTTTGCTCACTTTAACTCTGTTTTATGTAGAACTGCTGCTATGCTTTGAGGCTGAGTATTTCTAAAGAGGGCAGTCAAGTTGTATTTGAAGCATTTACTTACTTCTTTGTCATTGGTCAAGCCTAGATTCTTCATGTCTACAACATTATAAAAGGTGTTGTTCAAGACGACTTCTATGACCTGTACCTGAAACCATGAAAATGGATGAGACAATGAATTAGGGCACCTTTTCAGTCAACAACCTGGCAGGCTTTTCACTCTGTGTAAAAAAGAACAATGCCACCCCCTCAGTACAGTTGATCAAATGCAATCTAGTGAACATGTGTGGCACACCTTTCACTTTTATTCAAGTGCTGCCAAGAACTGAGTGATGTTCTCCCCCATTGTGTTTCCAGCTGGTGAGTTTCCACTCTTAGAACTGACAGAGGAAATAACAGCCTCATGTTGGTCTTCTCAGTGGTGCAATTAACATTCACTATTGTTGAAGTAAAACATCATTAGGAGGAAAGAAGATACCTGTGGCACTCTGGAAAGGACAAGCATCTGGATACAGTTGACAGTTTTCTGGTAAGAGGGTGAATATTCCCCACAGTCAGGTGGTCCAGCAAAGGCTTCAAGGATACATTCACGGATTTTTTTCCTAGAGATAACACAGGTTCTTACAAAACCTTGTATCAGCTGTCTCTGCTTAAATCTGTAATGCTCTGCTGTGGGGTGTTTTTTGTTTATATTTTGCATGTCTTTTCTGACAAATATGTAGCCCATGGGATTTTATGCAAGAACAAGTTGTACTTTCATCCAAATTCTGTTTCCTTTCCCCATGCCCACCAGATATATAATTCAGAGAAAGGTTTTGTTAAAACTATTTAACAGATAGTTATTTTATTTTCCTAAAGTCTTCTGTACTGTACACTGAACTGTTCATTTGAATCCTGTCCAATGATGTACCCTTAGAGAGGGAAGTACCCCTAAGAGATGCCTCTCACCCCTTGTAACAAGAGCTTATTGCTGTGAGTGGCTGGTGCACAGCAGCTGTGGATCTGGCCCTTACACCTTCTGTATTGTACAGAGGGACTTTGTGAGTATAGATTGGGAAATTAACATTACTTGATATAACATATACCATATGCAGTTAAAGTCAAAATCCTTGCATTCGCCGTATGACCATTTGCAGAAGAACTCTCCACACAGAATCCTGTCATGTCTTTCAGGAAGTGTGGTGTGTTCATTCTTATAGAAGCCTTTAAATCCAGACTGTGTTGTCTTCATAAGTTTCAGGTCCTTAATTCCAGCAAAGACAATCAGAGGACCTGTGATTGAAAATTACAAGAAAATATGAGCTTCTTTTTACACAAAGAATGAAATCTTTGGGTGCATACTTGCATTGACAGCTCCAGAGCCAGAAAGCAGACAATAACTTTCTGCATACTGATATTGGCAGAAAGGTAAGAAATGACAGAAACTACTGAAGTCAGGCTCAATCTAGAAAATGGAGAATCCCATCAAGTGATATGCAGTTAAGGAGAATTGAGGATAGACTCTTTTATCTCGCTTGGAATTGGGACGTGTTGGGTTGGCTCATGCTGATGTCAATTTAGGAATGGCTCTAAAGGGAAATAAAATAGGCTATCAGTGCTGTGATGGTGCCTTTTCCAAGGACACAGACGAATGTAAAAATTCTTGGTATAAACACAGAGCCTCAGTCAGTAATTTGCTTTAGATACCCATCCTGTTGGGAGTTTTGCATCTCTGAGAATGAGAGCCAGGAGCCAGTGCAAATCCCTGCAGTTCAGCTAATGAGCAGGAACTGGCACTGATACAGATGCCACCCACAGGTTCAAACTGACAGTGGCTTTGCTCTTAGCCACTATTTATAAAACAAGCTGTCGAGGATCACTGCTGCATGGGTGGATCTTTGTCTTCCAAACACCAAGCAGTTGTGAACTTTTTCTGCAGACACCTTTTGAACGGCAGCTATTTTAATTTCAAGCAGTCAGTTATTTAGAGCACACCAAGATGGTAACAGAAAATTTTACTGACCAGAGCTGCCAAAGAGCTTATTCAGAAAAGAGAAACTTCACGGCATACAGGCTCATTCAGGACCTGTGCAGATAGTCAGGCCTGAAGTCCAAGCTGCTGGTTTTGTGCTGCTCTTGGTGCTCACACTAGCTAGTTCAAAATTCATCCTTGAATATGTCAAGTGCATAGTAATCCTGCCTTGGATTTGGAAGACTCACAAATTTTGTCTTTAAATGATGTCTTTGAAGGAATTTATACCGGAAATAATTCCACCGTGGTAGGCATTTCTATATTGCATGGTTGTTTAGAGGTTTGGGTGTTTTTAAACTGCTCTGTGACTGGATATTACTGACACTGTATCTTATCTATATTTCTTTTCTTGTTTACATGCAGTATTGTTTTTGAATTAGTCTAAGGAGGTGTATCTATCATTTTGCCCATGTCCCCCCGTTATATACTAAAACTGTAAAAAAATCTAAAAAAGAGACTGACTTTGGACAGGATATTTTGAGGTTTGTACAGATCTTGAATAATTCAGCACTTGGATATAAGACTGTGACACACAGTTATTAATGTAGTGCAGGTACTATCAGTGAACCTGGAGAAATATTTATCTTATATTCAAATAATTAGACTTATTTGAAAGAGCTCCTTGCAACAAAAGGTTGACTGAAAGGCTGGCTGACTGTACAGCAATCAGCCTGAAACTAGCTCCAAAGGGAGAGTTTCCAAGGTGAACAGCTCACACTGTGCTTTCAGGGGGCTTTGTGCTCGAGCTGTCTTCAGTTGACAAATTTTGATTCAGTTAAGTTACTTACAATGTTTTGAGTTTCCAAAAAACTCTGAGCCTTTTATCAGCTGATACAATGGCAAAACATAATTCTATTAAACTTCACTAGGGTTTTCTTTTTCATTATAAGAAAATTATTAAACAATAGGATTAACTGAGAAATGAACTCTCGTGTATGGCTGATAGGTGCATAGGAGGATGCTAAATATAGAGAACATTCTCTTAGAAGAAAAATAAAAGTGATTTGAAAATCATCACTTTGGTTATTGTTCACCTAGGCAGGGAATTCTAAAGAAACAACTAAAGGGCTACATGAAGGGAAGTCTAAGAAGAAAAGGTGGTTTCTTCAGTAAGCCGTAAAAGCTTTCTGTTTGTGTAGAATCTGAAGTTGCAGAATTGCTTGTTAAATTTTCATGATGATGAAAAATTTAATACAATCTATATTAAGAGCAACAGCTTTTCAAAAATGTATAGACTCTTTTTGTTTGTTTCTTTTTTTTTAAATTCAGGTGTCTTTTTTAACATTTTCCAGAAAATACAGTCAATACTGTTGAGGCTGCCAAAAGTACAGCAGTAGTTAATACTAGAGACATTAAAAAAGATGAGGCCAAGAGGCACTGGAGACTTTCTGTGTTCTTTCAGCAGGACCACAGGAACAATGCTCAGATGGACCTTTCAAAACTTGTGTCCTGTCTGCAAGTGAAACTGGTCTTGCCACTGGTTCTGGATAGGATGGGAAATAGTTCTAAGTTATATTAATGTAGTATAGCCAAGTACTGAACTAAACCTAAGCCCTCTAAAGCCATGATGTGAAATGATAGTGGCCTCAGCTCCGTTCCCAGTAATCCAGGAGATGCATCAAACAAAACACCATCACAGTGAGACTGAACTTGGGTTTTTTATGCAAGCTACAGCAAGTAACGATAATTTTTACACTCCCTTTGGAATGCCAATTCATGGACAGACAGCTGAGCTTGAAAACTTGTCTTTTAAGTATCACAAAACTCTTGGTCAAGCTAAATACTGCTTTGTTTATGCATGGTGTGCAAAAATAGTAAGCACACTCTGAAGTATTTTCATGTGAAAAAAGGTTCACATGTAGACCAGAGTGCTCACGATGTGCAAGCTAGTCTGGCTTGCAGCAGTGAAATTGCTTTCCTAGAAATAAAATCTGGGCATGCTGACAGGAGTTTGGAAATTACTGCAAAGCGGGCAATTGGCCTGCAGCAGTGTGGTATCAGGTAAGGATCATAGGAGACCACAAGTTGTAGTATAAGGTAGAAAAGGAAGCAGCCTGTTCTCAGAAGGCCGTTAAATCCTGTGGCAGGATGTAACAGTTCTGCTGGATGTGCTGTTGTAACCATTCCATGTTTGGGATATACATACAAATGTGAGCTACGTTAGCTCCTCAGCCATGTCTCAGAGATCAAGAACGTCAAAATTACACTATAAAAATCTTCTTTGGTTTAGACCTCTGGAGCAGTTTGGCTGTGCCCTAAGCCCTATAACACCCATAGCTATCTCTAAAGCCATTTCATCTCTCATTGGCAGAAATATTTACAGAGAAGTAGGGGATGCTGCCAGTTCTTTTCTCACCATTCCGGCACTGCTCAGCTTCACAAAAGCGGATCCCATCAGGAACACAAATGAATGAGTGGATGTGGGGAACGCCATCCTGCAATTTAGAGCAGACATGTAAGTAAAAGTGCCATAAATATTATTATGTTAATTTGAAAACAGGAGCTAAGAGAGTGAGGAATGACTACAGCATAAACAAATGGAATGTATTAGTATTTTAGATACCTCATGCAGACGTTGCCATGGTACTTCTTGAACGTAGGCTTTGACGTACGCCACTTGGCAAAATGTTGTCATGAAGTGATTGCAGATATCTATAGCAAATTGTTCTAAACTTGAGATCTAAGGCAGCAAACAGTATTATTAGAAAGAAGCAATAACTTCATGTACAAAAGTAGATTTTTCTGGTTGTTGTATGTAAGAATCAGTGTGGTTAAAAACACATTTCTCTAATTTCTAGCTTGGCTCACTGTTCCCAGTCATTTGACCAGCTTGCCGCGTGTGCTGCAAATAGCAACTATAGTTGTGTCAAAAATCTTTCATTCTGTGGTACAGTGAGCTGCAGTTCTTGGACTGAGAGAAACTGCTGCAGGAGTGTTATGCTTTGCGGATATAATGCTGAAATAATAATTTATCACAATTATTCTGATTGATATGGTGATACCGTAATTAAGTTTTACAGGGTAAAGATGGGATTCCATTATGGAGAAATACAGTGCTACAGATTGTCATTATGATACATGCAGTTGATGGCAGGAAGAGCACAGAAGACTTAAGAGGCATCTCATACTTGGAGACCTTCTGTTTAAAAATACTATATAGGAATAATGCGGGATTATGGGCTATTAAATTAAAAAAAAAAAGATGGCTTTTATATGATAAATCCACAAAAACCAGTGCTATATCTTGAGAAGAAAGGCTTTGGAAAACTAAGAATCCACAGAACAAGCAGTGGAGGATGAAAACTAAAATCACTGAAAATTACTTTGGTACTGGTATGCAAATTGAAAATAAAAAGTTAGCAAAACAAATACTTCCAAATGAAGTTGTAAGAAACAGCAAGGCTAGTTAAAAAATAAAAAATACCCCATTTTTTTTGGCCAGCACAAGGACAATATTCTTTATGGTGTCTGTAGGTATCACAAGAGAATTGTTTCCTTCCAGGTACTCCTGAGGAGAAGTCAGCCGGAGATGCGCACACACTTCCACTTCTTTAACAAACTGCTTCTTTCCTTCTTTATGAAGGCGAAGGAACTTAATTGTATTCTTGCCATATTCACAGTTGAGGACTTCAAGGTCCTTGATCTGCAAAGAAAACATGTGGCAGTAGTAAAGAAATGCAGTGGAAGTCTGAGTTATGCTGTCATGAAACAATGTCAGTGAAACATAAACAGTGCTTATGGCCTTTATTTTTGTAGTTACCCATGATAATGAGAATATTTTCATTATAAATTGCAGAGTCCTGACAGGAAGAAAAAATGCTTTAGGAGACTATTATTGTATTAGTAGCAGCTGTGGTGAAATTCTAAAATTTTCTGAGGAACAGATTATAGAACAGGAGTCACAGTGAACTAATCTCTCTTTTGTCATCTGTGATTTAGTCCTGACTATATAGACCTTCACTGAGTCTCTTCTCTGGGATCATTGGCTTTGTTTGCATTAAGCCCTGTTATTAAGTTTTGCCCTGCTTCTGTCAAACACACCCCATTTACACATATCTTACAGTGTTGGACAGGCTGTACTAGCAAGGTGACAAAATTCTGCAAAGGTCGTGAGGATTTCTGTTGTGCTAAAATACCCAGAGCTCATTGCACTAGACTTTCCATGAGGCTGAAATATCCCATACTCCATATCAACAACTTTTGATGTAAATCAGCCCCTTTTCATGTAGGCATAATGAGAATGGAGAAAGAGCACTTTCCACACCAAAATATAAATTGAAGCTTTTTATGTGTGAGTTGCTAAAAGATTATCAGCTGTGAAATCGCTCCCTTCAGACATGTTTGTTCTTAAATGCACTTTAAAAATAGTTGAAAAAAGCACTAGGTAATTGTAAGTAAATTCATTTGGTTCAGAGATCAGAGCGTTTCTCCGGCTCGGTCCCTAAGGGCTCAGTCCCCAGGGGGACTGGAGGTGCCCAGGGGTGACTGGAGGTGCCGAGCGCCGGCATCGGGCGCTCACCGGGAGCCCTTTCTGCGGGCACGGGGCAAGGGCTGGGCGGAGAAGCAGTGAGCTGGAGTGATGTTGTTTTGCTTGTCTGAACACCAGGGGTTTTTCAGGTAGTTGTGAAAAATTTGTACGTCAATCATGGAGAACCGAAAGGAAAACAAAAAGGGTTTCGGTATCTGCAGGCTGGAACTTTATTTAAAGCAGAATACCGTGAATATTCTAAATAGTCAAAATACTTTTTTTCTGTTTTTTGTCAAAAACATAGCTTGTCCACTGACATTTTGTTGCCCAAAGAAGCCGTGAGCAGTTTCCGGCGGCTCCCAGGCGCCCCTGCCCCGCTGTGCATGGCCGGCCCTGCCCTGGAGCCCGGTTTCCCAGGCGGGGTGCGCTCCCTGCTCCGTGGGAAGGAGCTGACGGCTCCGGCAGCGCAACTTCTCCTTTCAGAGCCGCTCGGGGCTCGCCCTGCGCAGCCGGGAAAACAAAATGCCGGCGGGATCTGCTTGGTGCCAGCCTGCTCTGCTCTTACTCCTCTCCTGGGTGCCCCTGTGGGCCGCTGGGATTTCCTGCAGGAATGAAAATGGGGAGACGGTGGACTGGTGAGTAAATTCCGTGCTGGGGAGAAAAGCTGGGAGAGTAAATAAATACATTGAGATTAAACCGCGGGAAGTGGCTGGGTCACCGAGGAGCAATGCAAAGACAATCGCTGGTTCAGCGCTGTTGGCACGAGAGCAGTGGCGGAGTGCTGCGTTTGAAAAACCTGGGATAAGTCACTGAAATCGGATTTCATTTCCCTCAACCAACCACGGTGCAGCATCATGACTAACTGCAGAACAATCAAATAATCACGGTTTTACACAGCGTTCATGTCTCATGATCAAAGGGAGCACAACCTGTGTTGCGGTGCCAGGGCTGCGCCCGCCAGCGGCCGCCCCGGGGGCACGGCCGGGCCCGGGAACGGCGGGCGGGAAAGGCGCCCGGGTGTCCCTCGGCTGGCCCTGACAGCAGCGGAGCTCTCGGCCCCTGCGGAGGGCACTGAGGGGCAGCGCAGGCTGAGCCGCCCCGGGGGCACGGCCGGGCCCGGGAACGGCGGCGGGGAAGGCGCCCGGGTGTCCCTCGGCTGGCCCTGACAGCAGCGGCCCTCTCGGCCCCTGCTGAGGGCACTGAGGGGCAGCGCAGGCTGAGCCGCCCCGGGCTGGTCGAGCTCCTGTGCCCGTGCCTGGAGCAGGAATCGCTCCCTGCCCGGAGCTGCCGTCACGGCACCGCCGGTGCCTTCCCAGTGCCAGCTGCGAGCCCAACTTCGGGCGTTACAGGATTAATTGGATTAATGAGCTTTCAAGATGAAAAGATGCAAAGTAAAATTGCATAATATCCAGCTCAGATTTTAAAAGTGAAATGAGGGCTCTTTAAAAAGAGCTTCCTGAAGATAAATATCAAAAGAAAAATGTTTTTCTTGTGAACAACGATTAGTTTGGATACAAGTGCTAAAGAAATAGACTCATCCCTTTCCTTGCACACAGAGCTAATTGCAGGGAAGGCAGGCGGTCCTGCACCACAGACAGGAGCACAAGGCTGGCTTTGCTCTGTTGGCATAGCATCAAATGTATGAGGGTCTAGTCCATCCCTGTGATTTGTCACCTTTGCCAAGGCACTTCTGGATAATGTAATTTTTTCAGGAATCAGACTCATAGTTGGTGCAGCTGCCCAGGAACTTTAAGCTATGAGATATTTTATTTCTCCCTAAACTGGATTTATTCCTTGCAGAATGAGGTTTTTCGTGAAAAACAAATGAACACAGAAATCCAAACAAACAAAACAAACAAATCCCAAAGACCAATATATATATACAAACTGTCAATTTCTTAGATGAAGACCATTTTTGTATTAAAATTTTCTGAGAAATTCTTTAAAGGGGCTAGGAGTAATTCACCTGTGCCTCAGTGTCAATGCCAGTGACATGGGGCCTGTTCCAGGAGAGAACTTGTGGGTCTGCAGAGGCAAATCCATGTTCCCTTTCACAAATTTAGCAGCTAGGACAGGGGGTTACCTTTTCAATATGCCCTGATCAAAAGAAGAGAAACTTGCCTGTCAGCTGGGGTCATTCTGCTTTACTAAAAAGAGTCAGCCTTTGGATTCTGGATTGGTTGCTATGAAGCTGACAGGAGAAGCAGAACTGAAACTGCTGAGAAAAGCCTCCTCTTAAACAAAATATGTCAATGTCCTTTTAAACAAACAACACTGCATTATTTTCAGTTAGCAGCAGGTTTGTGTGAGTTCCTGCTATGCACTGGTTTCACCCTAACTCCTCAGTGCTCACACACCCTTTCATTTGCCGCTGAACCAGAGGGATCACTTGCTTTATCTGACCTGATCCCATCTGTGCTCCCCAGCTGGGCTGGCAGCTCCTCCCCGCACGCAGCACTGGGCGGGCAGAAATCGCTCCTGTGTTTTCCCTTCGCTCGGGATCTCATCCCGCAATCCTCGCAGGACCGGCTGTGTGAGCAGGGCAGAGACTTCCCTTTATTCATCTAAACTCACTGCTTTCTGTGGGAAGCCTTCCCTGCAGATAAAAGCCAGAATTATGCTTTCTGAGAAATGCTGAGTCAAGGACTGAAGCTGCCATGGCACATTGTTTGTTTGGGCTTCTTTTGGTGGGGTGGGGAGGAAGGGAAGAAGTAAAGATGTGATTCTTGCTTGTAAGTTGTGTTCAGTCCCAAGAAAACAATGTGACAATGCTAATCCAGTCTAAGTGGATTTGCTCTTTCTTGGTTCTCAGGGAAATAACTTTTACTGTGCTCCCACCAATGCCTAAGTTCTTGAGAAATTTCCTGTGCACGAATAGCACTAAATATTTTATACAACTTTAATTGGTAATACACTGAGCTGGCTTTCTGGGAAGAGCCAAAACATGTATCCACTGGGAATTGGCAGGCAATTTCCTGATAGCTCAATGACCAGCATTTCATAAGCATGTCTGCCAAGGTGGGTTTGTCAGATGCAAGGCTGTAAACACTTCCAGAGCATAAACATTTCAGTAGGTGTCAGAGTAGTTTGGAAAGGCTTCATCTACTAATTCCTGCATCAGCTCTTACTACTGTAACTACTGCTATTCCTCTCCTTCCCGAGTCTTCATTTCAAATCTTTATTTCAAATAAAGGGATTGTTGTGTGACTCCTGGTGCATGTGGAGGCACAGACCACTCTCCCCAGCCTAGTTGTATAAATCACTTTCTTCTCTGTGATCTGTCATCAGAAGTTATTTCTCCTGGGATACTTTGAGGAGATCATTCAGTCAGTGGCAATGCAGGTAGATTACCAGGACCACCACTGGTGTGTGTTTTTATTCTGCCTGTGGATTAAATGTTCTTCTCTAGCAAAATGTTTTCCTGCCACTTCTTACCATATTTGGAGATGTCTTTTGTGACCAACTTGGGCCTCTAAATCAACTGGGCAAGGTTTTCTCCTCCTCATATACTTGAGGGGTTAAGTACAGGCTGCATTTTTGTTAAATAGTACAGATTGAAAATAATGCCACTCAGTCCTTACTGTTGACATTAATAGCAAATTACTCAATTACAGCCCTCAGAGAAAGTGGCTGAGTTAATTACATTGTGATTAATCCCATGGACTTGTGCACTGGGAAAACTTGTTTACTTTATCAGGAACCTTAGTATGAACTGAGCCATTTACTCTCTTTACTGACAATATTGAGTACTTTACAGTTTTGAAGAGATTTGTATTCCTGGCTAATGGTTTGAAAATTTCCAGTCTGCAACAGTTCATCAGAGTGCAAGTCTATTATGGGAAGTATGATTGGAACTACACTTTATCACTTTGCTTTATACCTATTTTGTGATTGTGATCCATATAAACATAATATAATGCACTTTTTATTTCAATACCTTTTATCTATTTAATATAAAGCCATATTTATATAATATAGAAATTGTTTGACATGGGGGAATGTTAGACTGGGTTTGGGACCTTTACCAAAACCAGGAGCAGTAGGGATTTCATGGACTCAACCAAGGCTACCTCACATTCTTCAGGGGTACCAGCAGCAGTCTGGCCACAGCAACAGGAGTTTGGTGCTGAATCTGCCTCCCTTGCTTGCTAAGAAGCAGCACAGATTTGTCTGCAGCAGGGACTGTGCTGCCAAACTGCAGCTGGTCCCTGGGTCATTGCTTTGAGGCTGAGATGGCCCCTCTGCTCCCCCTCCAGCCCAGGCATCCCTGGGTTCACCCTCCTTTTCCTCAGGGAAGGAGCTACTCATTTACACATTCCAACAGGGTGGTGGTGAAAAACCAATTGCTCTTCACTGTTGCAGGTTTGCTCTTTACAAGCTGCCAAAGCATGCCAAAGGACAGATTCCCCTGCTGGGCCTGGAGTACCTGTACATGGATGCTCTGACTCCACAGTGGCAGCTTGGTAAACACCTCATCAACATGAGCCAGGGTGCTCTGGGACAAACACTGCAGCAGCTCTATGAGACATATGAATCCAAGGCAAGTGACATTTTGTTTTTGTTAGTGTGGTTACTTGATATTTTCTGCAGATGACAATAAAGCAGCCAGAATAAGCATATAAGGCCAGGCCTGACCAATGGATCTGCTAAAACACATAGGGGAGGAGCACCTTGACAGCTGGGCAGATTATTTGCAGTTTTGGCTACAATTAGGGATAATCCTCAAACTTATTTCTGGTCAGGCTTTTCATATAGTTAGAGTATTGTCCATCAAAAAAAGAGTGTTCATACATTCTCCCTTTGGCTTCTTTTCATGCCAACATGAATTGGCAATTCATGTTGAGCAATATCTGAAGCAATATCTGACCAAGGTCAGTGGTAATTGTTACAGACACTTGTCCTAAGCCCTGCTATGTGCATGTGTTTCATACTCTGACTCAAATCAAATCTGAGTTTTCATTGTCCTCCTGAAATGACTGTGACCTTTTTTTTGCTCCCACCCTCAGACACCTCACATACATTTGTGTGAAGTGACTGTAAAATATCATAAGATTTCCCTATAATTATTTTTTTCCCCATCTATGTGGTATTGTTGGGAGTCTGGGTGTGTCCTCACATTTCTCCTGTGGGTTTGTGGTAGGGTGCAATTAATTTGTATGTAGAAGAGACTCCCAAAAGTCACTCAAATATTGGCAGTCCAGAAAACTGTCAAATCCCAGGTCTTACTGCAGCTGTAATAAACTGTTTACAAAGTACATTGGGAGGGGAGGCATATCCCAACTCCTTTGAAGTTCTCTATTCAGGGGAAATAAGGTGTGGCTGTATGCAAATTTTTTGCAAAAAAGCTTTAATTGCTTGCCCTTAATAACAACAGTTGTCATGTCTATTTTTACTCAGCAAATATTTTTTTTAGCAGATCTGATTGCTAAATCAGAGAGAGGCCCAAAAAACAGACAGTGGAAGTTCTTTGCAAGCAAGAGGCCACTAAACCCATGTAAACTGGCTTAGCAAGCATTTTCAACCCTTGAGAAAGGGCAACTGCAGTGGTTGAGAGAGCTTCCACTTCATGTCAGCTAGGGCTAATGCTGAGTCTTCAGGTTTATTGTACTGTAAGCTCTGTGCAGACTGTGTCAGCTGAACTGGGAGCAGGATTAGGCTCATGAGGTTCACACAGAGGGATCCTGAATTCTTTCTTCTGTTCCCAGCAGATGTTTGCTTAAGTGCCTTTCTCTTACTGAATGTCATGTTTCAGAAATGTGTGTTTCCCTGCAGAGGAACACCACTGCATATGCAATATACAACGATGAGATCCCTGAATCAGACTCCAAAGGATCAAAATGTGGACACACCAAAGGTACAGGGAGAGTCCCAAACTACTATTTTCTCCTTTCTAAAGTTGCAGATAGCATCTGCTTGTCTGTCTGTTTGCCTATCTGCATATCTAAAATTCCTGCCTAAAGCAAAACTGAAGAGTGATTTGCATGGTGTGTGGTTTTTGTATAGTTACCTACGCTGCAGCTTGTTTTGGTTTTGCTATGCCTGTGCTGTGTGAAGGATCCTGGGGCTTATGGACTCTTTGTTTCAAGAGTTGAAACGAATACAAATCCTTTGAGCAACATCCTGTGCCTGATGGCAAAGCAGTACAAGATGTGAAGGGAAACATTCCCTCAACAGAAACCTCTGCACACTTTCTGGGACCAGAAACTGCTGCCAAGATCATGGAAGCACTGTAGGATGTAGTTACAGAAAATCAAGACTTCAAATGAGTATAAACTTCAGTGGAGTTTAAATGTTCCCCTGAGGAAGCAGGTGGGGTTTGCCCAGCCTGAGGTGGAAATGAGCACATTTTGCAGGGCTGTATTTCCAGGCTGCAGCAATGGGCACAGCTCAGGAGCATGATTCCCCCTGGAGGGGAGGAGCATAGCCTGTCTCTCTGCTGCTTCCCCATGGGAGACATTTTGGTCTGGGAAAGAACCACAGTGTTGACAGAACCTGTTTCCCTTTGTCCAGTGAATATTTGAAGTGAAGAAAGATGAGCAATGGAGAGGGTCACAACCTGTGACCTTCTATTGTCAGAACTCTTGAAGGCAAAATTTGAGCAGAGGATGGGGGTGTGAAAGGATTTTATTCAAATAAAACATGATGACAGTTTGAGTTATGCAGGAAAGAATTGATGCAATTTTAATTCAATATTAGTGTCTCCTATGGCCTAATAATCTACTCTAGAACAGCTTACTGTAGACATTAACACATTGAAATGTGGGATCTGCAGCAGCAAAACCAAAGTGGGGAACAGCTCTATCATCTCAGGGGTTTTTCCTCCTTTATTCATTTGCAGTTATTTTTATTTTGACAGGGTTTCTGCTCTTGGATAAATCACAAGGCTTCTGGGTGATTCACAGTGTGCCCCTGTTCCCTCCCAGCCCTGAGGATGGTTATGGATATCCATCTACTGGGGAGTCCTTTGGACAGACAGCCATCTGTATAACCTTCCGATATGATCAGTTCACAGAAATAGGTACGAAAAGCTTCTCCCTGAGAAAGTCCCACCACACCTCTCTGATTGCTTTCCTTGAGGTTTCACCTCAAAAATTCCTTCTTGACCTTTTTTTGGGACATTGGGAAACCAAGTGGGGCCTGGAAAAAGCATTCTTGGCTTCAGTTGTGTTTATCCAGTGATTTCCTGTGTGAATGTGGGAAATTCACTCTTCTGCTCTGTTTTCATCTCCCTGTGGGGACTATCAGGATAATAATAGTCACAAGTGCATATCAAGAGTAAACTCAGCCCAGGCAAACAAATGCTTTGGAAATACAAAGTAGGATGATTAATCACTTTTAACAGTAATAGCTCAGTCAGCATCAGTCATCTGCACTTCTAAAAATGTAAGGCAACCACTGCTTGAGCTGGAGTAGCCTTGACTCATCAGAAATGAAGTATGGAATAAATATCACCTAGAATTTTCCCAGGTATTTCTTTGCCACAAAAATTGCCAATACTAAATATATAAAAAACTCCATAACCCAACAAAATACAGCTGCAAGATTCAGAACTATCTGGCAGTGATAACTGGTACTGGAATCCTGAAAAGGGACTATTGAAAGACAGCACAAGAAGTCATGTTGGCAGGTTCCTCAACTCTTTTCACACTGTTTTTCCCCTCTTCTCTCACTTACAAACCTCAAATCAAGTTAATGAATGGCACATGCTGTGCAAATTGCCAGGCTGGCCACACCTCAGAGCTATCTAACCCAGGTTCCTGTTTGTGGAAACACATCTAGGCATGTGTTTAGCAGAAGAGGACAAAAAATGAGGTGCATATGCTAATGCTCATCCTCCCAGCTTCTGCTAATCTGTGGTTCAGGGATTTCCTGAGCCAGAAAGACTTGGAATGTTTCTGATGGATTGGTGTTCCATGAACTCACCTAATGAGCCCATTTGTTCCCTGGCTGTTTATGCTATCCATGGCAAGGACTTCTACAACTGAGCACTGTTCAGAAAAGGAGATTTCTCCTGCAGATTCAATCCAGATGCTGAAAGTCAAGTTCTGTTCTCCCTAAAACCAAACTCGATCCTTTGGCAGCTCCTCTGTTTGCATTTGGCTTGGCAGCTGTAACTGGCTGGAAACTAGTCCTGTAAATACAGCCAGGTTTGGATTTACACATGATGTCTGAGGGCTCCTGACTGCAGAGAGGCTCCAAGATGGGCATGAGTGGAAGTGGCAGTGATCAAAACCACCAGTTAACAGCTCTGCTAGAAATAATGGGCTGTAAGTGGAAAGCCTGAGTGTACTCTCCCAGCCAGTCTTTGTGCTGCAGGGCCAGTCAGAATACAAAGCAACACACAAATTCTTAGTTGCTACAATAAGATACTTTGACACTTAACTCATCCAGGAGATGGGCTGTGAAGATTAAGAAGGATTTAGGTTTTCTGTCCAAGACAGAACTTTCCTCTCTTGATTGCTTTTCTTTAACCCATTTTAATTCCGCATGTGTTCATTTTTGTGGGTTTTTCTTAGACCAACAGATGCTGAGTTATAATCCAGGAATCTACAGCTGTTCCATCCCTGACATCTTCCAAGCTGATCTCCCAAATCTCCAGAAACTCTGTGCAAAGTCCAGGCTGCCCTCACCCCCCTTGCACCACCTCTCCAAGCTCCAGTCAGCTCAGGGGGAAACCTTTCTCCACTTTGCAAAGTCACACTTGTTCATAGATGGTAAGAGAACCTTTTGCTTTCTATAGAATACATTCTCAATTAATTCTTAAAATATGAATAAATTATTTTAAAATTCATATTCTCTCTGAGGGAGAAAAAGGAAGTTTGTCTTCAGCAATAATTGTAACAGAGGGCAAGATGTGCTGTCCTATCCTAATGTTCTCATAGCCTCAGAAAGCAAAAAGCTGCCTGGTCCATCCTAAAGTATTGAACAATCAGATTTTCAGGAAAATTATGTTCCATTATTCAACAGTAATAAAGAAGAAGAAATAGGGGGATTGAATCATCTGGGAGATTTTGTTACAAAGAGGACTTGCAATTTTTCTGTCTGTTCCCTGTTTTCATGCTGTTTGTTTGTAACAGGTTTTCTATAAGGAGAAAAAGTAGAAATGAACTTCTGAAAAGCTCAAAATAAGGGGAGGGGGCAAAATTCCCTCTGGCCAGCTTCATGCTTTACAATGCAACTAGCACAATTTAGATTATGCTTTTCAGTCTGTTGTTAAATGAAGGAACATGAAACACTGTTTGCCCACACCCTGTGTTATTCCACAGATATCTATGTGGCCTGGATGGCTCAGGAACTGAAGACTGATTTGTTGGCTGAATCCTGGCAGCGTTCTGGTGAAAAGCTTTACTCGAATTGCTCTCTTGACTACCACGTCTACAATATAAACATAATAGGGATGCCTTTGAACTCCACCTTCCATTCTATTAATGATCATTCCAAATGGGCTGTTTCAAGGAAATACAAAGATCAGTGGACATGCATTGGGGACTTGAACCGTGCTGCCGAGCAAGCTTGGAGAAGTGGTGGGTTCATCTGTACCCAGAACGAACAGATCTATAAAGCCTTCAGGCATTTGATAATCCACTATGAAAGCTGCACTTCTGCTCCCAGAGACCTCTAACAAGCATTCCTCCCAACCAGCACAGCCCTTGTTACATGGGAAGTGTAGGAAGTCTCTCTCTCTCTGAACTGTGTTTTCACTCTGAAAAGCAGCCCTGTGAGTTTCCAGATGTGCTAGGCCATCCCCTTGTTAGCTGTAGGAGCAGGTGAAGGGCAGCTGCTTTCCTGTGCTGTGGGGCCCTCAGGGGGTGTGTGCTGGGCCCTGCTCTGCTCCCTGGCTCCTGTCACCATTCCCCATGGCATGGCATGGCAGGGACACTGCTGCACGGGGCTGCACCAAAGCACATCTCTGTGCACACCCTGGACGAGCATCCCTGGACACCTTGGGAGTGGGGCTGGACCTGGGACGGGAGGGACAACAGGAACCTCTCTCTTGAACTGGGCTGTCAGCACTGGCAGGTAGCAAGGGATAAGCACCCCCAAGTGCTTCAGAACTGCCCTGGATTTCTGGCACTGTTGAGATAAATCACAGCATTTCTGCTCAGCTTGGGCTGAATCTCTAAAAGAGCTGAGAAAATTAGATCCAGACCGGGAGATGAGTAGATCTGAGGACAGGAAGGCCTCATTTTTACATGATTCATTTTTAGAAAATTAATGAACTTTAAATCATCTTTAAATTGTCTGTAACTAATAGCTTGGAAATATTTCTAGTGCTTCTATTAATGTACTGCAATTTTATAAACAAATAAACACGTTCAAAATACGAATAAGCAAAACAAGGAGTAACAATAGTCTGTTTACATTCTCCCTTTCCCATCTGTATAGTTATTTGTGGTTGGTTAAAATGTTTTATGGCTGCCAAAGGAAAAATGAAGACAATTAGGAAAAATTATAAAGAGAAGAATATATTTGAAGAAAAATGTTATTTAACCTACATTTTCACATTACAACAAAGATGGCTGTAATTTTCAATATCTCTGCTCTCAGGCTTAGGAGCTGAAGTTTGCATAGTCTTGCTATAAAGACAAAGCTGATTTGCAAACTCCCAATACACTCTTGTGTTCAGATTTCAGATGTGTATCTGTGTTTAATATGTTCCTAAATATATTTCTATGTTTCTGTCTCTTCTTTTCCTGAATTGCTAATATAAACTCCAGTCTGAAGATTTGGCTGTCCCACTGATATTTCTGTCTTGCTGAGTTTGTAGTCCCCACTACTGATCCTCCACAGAAGTAGGTATGAAGAAATGCCCCACAACCACAAGAGGTTGCCAAAGATTTCTTTCCCTTTTCACCCTGAACAATCAGCCAAACAACGAAGTGTAAAAAGTGTCAAACTAATTAATTTCAGAAAACACTTGTGCATATTTCTTGAAGAGACAGAAATAATCTATGTGTGATGTGTAATGAAGGGAATTGTACAGGAATAGGTTTCCTAATTAGCCAGTCTGGATTAAAGGTAGCTCGTAGCTTGAGTCTCATGGCTCAGTGAAAATAGTTTTGTTGCTTAGATATCCTGCAAGAATTTTTTTATTTTATTTTACCTGCATATGACCCAATAACAGATAGATAATTTGTTTGATAATGTTCTTTCTCTGATGCCTGTCAAACTGTTTTACATATTTACTTCTTGTTTTGCTAGCTGTGGTCAAGCAACACCTTTTGTGGCAGTGAAAATTGCCAGTGACACAGAACACTGTGCCGTGGCATGGTAGGGCTTTGCTCAGATAAGCCAAGACAAAATTAATTTATCTTGCCTATCTTTTCATGGCAGACACTGACCTAACCTGCCTGTCTGAGCTCTTGTGTCTTGCCCACAGCTTTGTGTAAGCACAACTTCAGTGTACAGGACTGGCAAGGAATCCTCTGCTGGAGACCGTGCTGGCAAGCTCACCATGTGTGTCAGGGAGCTCCTGGATCTGTGTAACAACCTGTATTTCTTGTAGTATTTTCAAATACTCAGCCACAGCACGTGGGTCACAGGGTTCAATGGCCAAGAGTCTCGGTCCCACTGGTTGTCACAGCAGTGTTGCCAGCCTTCTGCTCCCCAGGCCAGCAGTCACCAGTGCATCACTTGAAATAAGTGCTGATTGCTGTTCTTAATTACTTGGTCAATTAATAGCTGTCATAAAGTTTTACAGGACTACTTAAACATTTGTCTTTCATTATACCTAAGACTGGTTGCCTCCATTTTAGCTATAACTGAGGAGGCAAAAAGAGCAGTGGGAAGATGCAGAGAAACAGCTGCCCCATTCAGCCCTATGAGCACCTCAGCAGCCTGGCTGTGCACACACTCATTTCAGTGGTGGAGCAATAAAAAGGCTGCAGATCTGGTTCTCATTTTTTGACTGTAAACAGCTTTAATTCAGTTTTGCTTTCGTTGTGTAACTTTTGTATTTGCATATCTGCGTATTTCTGCTACATGTTATGAAACAGGGCCAGACTCTTTGTTTCCCTGAAGAGACTAATAGTCAACAAAATAAACAGTATAGATTTTTAAAGGGTTTGTAACTCTAAAAGTCTTAGGAATTTCTTCAAAAATGCAAGACCATAAGCCACTTACTCACCCTCACAGCATGCCCTATGTGAGATGTTTACTTTTTGCCTATTATATATATATATATTAATAAGGTTTTTAAATTTAAAATATGCTGTTCTATTTTAAGATGCCAAACACTCAAGAAACATCTGCCTGTCCCAGTGATTCTGTGCTGCCTCTGCTGCCCACTGCAACCCTTTTGACTGGACAGACTGGTTCCTGCAAAAGGGGACACATGGCATGGCCCCTCTGCAGTTTCAGGGAGATCTGCTCAGCAAAACTGACTCTGCAGAAGTGCCCAAACACTGGACCCTGGCTTGGAGAGAGGAGAAAGCTGCTGCCTGGTGTGGAAACCTGGAGTGTCTTCTCAGCATGCAGGTTTGGCTATTCTGACCCTTGGGCTCTGTTCTAGTTAGACTAAATAAGAACATTTATTATGCATGAAAATTGTTTGCCGAGGGAGTAGGAGAGGCCAAAAGCAAACATTATTAATCCACTAAACATTACTGTACTGCAGCCAGGTTTGTAACAAACACAGCAGTAGGGGTGGTTGTTTGCTATAAATTGCCCTGCAATCATTTCCACAAGCTGAGGCTCGGTCCCAGCATGCCTCACACACTGGCGGGGTGCAGGAAATGCAGACACAGCTTCCCCACATCCAACCCCCCCACCAGGGCATTCCTGCCCTCCCCACAGCCAGAGCAAGGGCAGGACTCTGCCTCCCTGACACTGCTCAGAAAACCTGGCTGGCTCTTCTGTAAACCCCTGCATCCCTGAGGATCCTCCCCCAGTGCTGGTAATTGTGTATCAGTAGGGCAGTGGTTTGAACAGTGCAGTTTTACACAAAGTTAATGCAAGACGTCAAAGGATTAGACATTGAAGAAAAGCTAAAAATAGAAAAAAAACTTGAAGGCTTAAAAATTTAAACTGTGTGAAGTTTGATTCCAGCTGAGCAATGACAATACTGGAAAACAGGCAGAGGCATGGCAGCCTGAGCCCACTTCACAGGACAGCCTTTGTGGTGGAATTGCTTCTGGTGTCTCCACAGCAACTGAACATACCCTGAGCTCTCAGGATGGGAGTGATGAGCAATGTATTGGAGAATTTCTCCAGGACTCTGGGGCTCCATGCCAGCTGCCTGCCAGCAAGTCAAAGGAAGCTTTGGGAGCAATTTCTCTGAGCTGAGAACCTTCTTCAAGGCATGCTAATGCAGCCTGGTGCTTTGTCTTGTCATAGGGGTCTGCAGGCGTACTTCTGACTAATGAAATGCTCAATAACATCATTGTGAGAAATTTTTTTAATGTATCAAAGCATCCTTGGCATTATTAGCATAGCCACATAATTACCCACAGGGAAACTTACACCCATATGTTAACACCCATAAATTATTGTGCAGATTTCTTTTATACCTTTATTTTCAGTTTCTGGGAAGGATACATCACTGGGTACTTAATATAGTCATTGCTTCAGAAGATGTCAGCTGCCCATGCCTGCAGTAAAATGTTCAGGAGGCAGAGTGGTGCTGGCAGCGTCATCTGAAAGCTCAGGAAGCCAAAGCCTAACTCTGCTCAGGGAGTGATGCAAGAATATGATGCACCTCTTTAATTTCACAAGAGGTTTCTTAAAAAGACAGGAATTAAAAAATGAGAATGGAGATGAAGAAATTTGTGTCAGGCTGAGAAAAATTTCTGTTAGTGTCAGAAAAAACCCTTTGTAGCAGGGAAAAAAATTCTTCATAGTAAAAGGCAGAGTCTGATCTGAAATTCCAAGCTAGGATAGCAATATCAATGTATTATAGATATCCTGACACCCTGAGTTGCTAGCCATATGTGTCACATACCTGACACTTTTTTATTTAGACTGAAGATACCAGATTATAGATCTAAACTTCTAAATTTTCACATAATCCACACAAATTTGACATGAATGCTGTAAAAGAAGTGGTGTTTGAACCAAGAAATCAGTTGTAGTACTTTCAGATCTTGGATTCAGACCACAAAAGATTTTTAATGCAGACTCATTGTATGCTTATCTTCATGGTCTTTAAATTATTTATCCCAGTATTGAGGTTATGCTATTCTATGCATATATGATATATATTCATTTTACTAAAACTGTTAACTACAAAACATTAGGACTTGAAAAATATATCTTGCTTTTTATAAAGAGCTGTGTTACACTTTTACTCAAGTTATTTTACTAAGTCCTTTTGATTTTATTTTTTTCCATTTGTGTTTGCTTGACATTTCTACACAAGGTATCTGCTGACTATTCTGGTTCTCTGTAAGAGGGATAAAGTAAGGAACATTCTTCCCCTCCTTTGATCACTTTGCAGCCTGGGAACTGCAAACTGATGTTCAAATATTCAAAGCTTACAGAAGCAGAGCATAGTATTTAATGTTGCATGCTGGAGTGCTGGCAATTGCTACAAGTGGTTCATTGTAGTACAGTAGTTTCCAGCATTGCCTCATTTATTAATCATAGAAATGTTGCATGCAAATTAGCCAGAGAGTTGTGCATCATAATACAGTAATGAAAAAATCTGTCTTCACATGTATTAATGTCCACAAATTTAGCACATTATAGCACTGCATGGTTTCTCCATTGCATTCCAAAACGTGCCAAAAGCACTAAAAGCTGTGTCACTGAGTGTTTTCTTCTTGTTGCTTGCTGACTTTCTAAAGAGTGAGAGTATTTAGCTCCAGGGCACTTTTGTGTCTGCCATTTTCCAGGGTTCTTTTTTGGGTTAATGTTCTGTCAGCCAAATATCAATATTTCTCTTGCTGTAACGCAGTTTAAAAATGTATTTTTTAACTAGTAGGAACATGGTAAGCACCGCTGTCCTCCACTTCAGCACAATTTCAGAAACTCTTCCCTGCTCTGAAAGCTGCTCCATTTCACATGCTGACCTTGTTATTCCTAGGCGCTGTGTAAGGAAAATCTCATATTTTAATCTCTTGCTTTCTAACTACTCCAAATATTTTTTTCAGGAAGGTCAAGGTGAGAATAAAGGAACTGAAAATTTTGCGCAGAACATTTTGCAAAGAAAGAAACACTTCCCAGCAGATAGGGACAATTTGTGCAGTTATATTCCCAGCTGCTCACCAACCTGCCAAAAGATGAGAATAGACAGAGAAATGGCAGCAAAAATTGTTTGCAGGACAAAGGAAGAAGAGAGAACAAAACAACTGGAGGCAAGCAAGAAAGGGGAAGCAAGGGAAGAGCAGAAGGAACATTATAATGGTCAACACCAAGGCAGTCAGAGACCTTGTGTGTTGGGATAGAGAAACTTTTGGAGTTAGCTGTGCAAAAATCCAGTTAACAGGATGTTTCATTTGCTATGGTAGTTACCTAACACTTAAGCATTTTACAGATTCACTCTCCACAGGCTACATCACAGAGATAAAAGCAAAAGGCATAAACTGAAGCGACTTAGCCAAGTGGTAAAAAACCACAGTGCAAACCAACACCCGAGAAAGTCATTACCTCTCTGTTTCCAAACCTGCAAGAGGTGGGGTAAGGTAAAGTCAAATGCATTAAACAGGTAAAAGTAGGAGGGAGAAATTTGTAAGCTAGGCTAACCTGTTTGAACCATACATATTTGAACAACATGCTAAACCATTTTTTAAAAGAAGGAAGCTACTATTAAGGTATAAAGGCAATGTACAAATACAATAAAAACAAGAGATGCAAAATGTTCACAAGAGTAACTGCAGATCATTTCATTACAGCTGGTGACACTAACGTGAGCTGCATTCATTCTTGCAGCATTGAGAGTACCACAGGCAAAAAGAGGTAAATACAAATACAAAAGCAAGTAAAAAGAATATACATAGGGAGTAGCAAAATAATGCCTTTAAGACTTTGCTCCTGGGATCAGTATTATTATAGGTATTTTGTACAATATATGACCTTTTATTGTCAGGTTAAAAATCAAGCTTTGTTTAGAAACCTCCCCAGCTTTATGGTTTTTTCAGTTTCATCTCTGATCCTACTTTGCTCTCCTGCACTAAACAAACCACCACTGGTCTACTATAGTAGTTTCTTACTGCACTGAGTCAAAGTCAGCAATCATTCCTGGGTATTACTTACTGTCACTTGGCTCATGGTGGCTGTTTTGTCACCTCCTGGTCTCGGATCCCACAGAGGAATAATGGCAGCATAGAAGCTGAAGCTCTATAAAAAGTGTCAGCTTAATATCAGAGGAGGAGCTAGGCATAAGGGGTTGGCTTCACAAATGTAAATATTTCATAATTTATTTAGCAACGTGGCTTTGCTTTTTCCCCCAGGCAAAAGCTTTAATAAAGGAATAGGTCTACTGCAACAAAGGAAACAACAGCAAGAAACAGAGACAAGGACACATCCTAGCCCCATTAATATCAGCAGCAATTTGCCTTCATCTTCAGTGGGAACAGAACTTCAAAGACATGGGAATCACCCATACAACCTGAAGGGTAAAACCTGAACCTTCCATAGTCTCTGACACAAGCTGAGTTTGAGGGTGGTGGGGTAGTCCTGACACCATGAAAATGTCCCCAGCAGGAGTTGCATGACCTTGGCCTGGCTGTGACCTTGTCCCTGGCACTGGCAGGTGGTGTTGTTAGGACAGACCTCAGAGAGTTCATTCCTTGACAGAAGAACCTCCCTGAGGCCCATGAGCTGGGCACAGGTGAAGCTCCTCTCTCTCTTTGCTCATGGCTGTACTTTCAGTGCCCAAATCAGGATGAAGTGACATCCCCACCTTTATTGGTACATTTTTTATGTCTCAGTAGCTTAAGATATTCTTTCAAAGCCTGTCCCTGGCAGAATGAAAGCTGTATCTCCTCAGTCCTGATTTGTGTTGTTTGAACTGAGGAAGACGAGTGGTGTGCATATAAAGAATAGTTTCTTCTCTAGGAAGATTTAAGATCTCCCCTGAAGACTAAGAACATATTTAAGTGAACATGGCCTGCTAAATGCTGGGAATGAGGGAAAGCCAGGATGAGGGGACTCTTTCCTGGGCAACTCTGCAGGTCTTGTTTTGGTACTCACACCATACAGCAAGTAAAAATTCAAAGAAGAGATGTGCTAACAACAGAATTAGTTTTCCTGTCCTTCCTTTGGATGACTCCTAGTGCTTCTTCCATTCCTGGGAATGCATAATATGACATGGTATCAAGTTGCTGGATGAAAATATGTATAATGTACAACCTGGGAAGGTTGCTACACTCTTGATGAGTTTATTTGCTCCTCATAGTCATATTTTAGCTCTGTGAGAAAAAGTTCCCCTCTGTCCTTCATTATTTACTGGTCACCGAAGTAAGTCTGACAATATAGACTCTTTCAAATAAACCAGATTCCAGAGAACAGTAGGAAAATGTTCCATGGGAGTGTGTACCCTAACTAAGGCCCCTCCATCAATTTCTAATTATATTTCATGTTTTGTATGGTGTCTGCACCCCGAGACCACTGCAGCCATATCAGGAAAGCAATGGCAAGCACTTTCAGAAAAGCCCCTCTAAAAGAGGTGAGTTTAGCACATTTGCTTGTCTGTGTTCTATACAGCAGTGATTTTGTGTTTCTGAGTGTAAAGAGTTCTGTGGACAACCTTTTTTAAGGCCAAAAACATGACTACAAAATACAAGTTCATTCATGTTTTCCATACATTAAATTTCTTAAGGAATCTGAAGCCTCTCCTGGAAAACTATAAGAACATTTCAAAACCTGTGCTCTTTACAAGTCAGACCCATATTGTATGTCAAAATATACAGCTGGGGTTTTTTGAAAGAGCAAGCACTGCTCAGGATCCTGCAGGAACAGAGAACTTGGGATTTCAATAT
This sequence comes from Melozone crissalis, assembly GCF_028551555.1. Taxonomy (NCBI): domain Eukaryota; kingdom Metazoa; phylum Chordata; class Aves; order Passeriformes; family Passerellidae; genus Melozone; species Melozone crissalis. The sequence goes on along the minus strand of NW_026535823.1, from coordinate 19,177,845 downwards.
TTTTTTTATAATAAAATGTAATATTTGTTTAATGCTAAATTCCTCTGGGTTTCAGTGCCCTTATTGTTCACTACCAGCACATATATAATCAGCCTAAGAAAGGAGGAGCAGAGCATATGTTTTGGCTGCTTTGAGAATCATAGAATAATGACATTTGAGTCTGTGGGTTTAGCTTGGTAGTCCATCTGAAATGACTGTCAGTGAGACAGATAGTACAGGAAAGGTGAAACACTGTATTTCAGATAAGAAACTCATCTGTATTTCATGGTCCCTGTCTCCTCTGGGAATATGAGGCCAGGGCTTTGTGGGATCGAGTGACACTCCTGAACATAACACTGCTGAGCGCAGCTGGTCTGATTGGCTTAGTTAGAGCAGTGTGGTAAAGGCAAAGTGACACTGAGCAGCTTTGTGGTCCTTACCACTTCTACCATAAACAAGGTGTCTTTCCTAAGCAGGGGAAGTTGCAAGGGCCCACAGCATTTGAAGTCCAGTTTAATTTAAATGTAGTACTGCATAAAGTAATAAGATGAACAGAGTAAAAATTAGAAGAGCCAAACTCCTAACAAATTTATGAGCTCTGAACAAATTAATACATATTTGTGCAAAGTAGCCAGGAGAAGAAAAATATGTTTCCTCTAAAAGGATGTAGGTGTGGCTACTGCAGTGTACCAAGGAGATTAAAAAAAAATCGCGTTGTTGTGTTGTGTTTGAAGTATTAATTAGAGTCTGGCGTCAGGTTTGAATGATAACTATTACTTTCTTCACACAGATTTTCTAAGCTTGAGAGACCAGTTTTCAAAAGCTCTCTAGCAAAGCTATTATCTTACCAGCATTACTTTGTCAGAAGAATCTGTGAAAGGTTCATCACTGAGGGTGAGTCTGGTTTTTTCAGTATCTTCTCAGGAATTGCCTTCAAAAATGAAAGTCAGCTTTTCTGACAGTAATCTTTCATAATTACAGATGAAAATTACGCAGTTGGCAAATTCTCAACAGCCTTGGAAATTGGACCTAATACATTCAAAGGCACAAGCCTTTAAAGTATTTCACACATAGACAGTTAGCCAATATTCTCAATTACAATACATGCTTTTGTTCTTAAAGAAAACCACCCCTGCTATTTATTTCACTGCTGATACAGGTTTGTATCTGTTGGTGCTTTGAATTTCCTGATTTGGATACTCCCAGAAGGAGTACTTCTATATAGCACCCTGTCCCAGATAGCTTAATACAGAAAAGGGTTCCAGTAAGTCTTGTACATGGATGTATGAACACACTATATATAAAAAGAAATGTACACCTGTAGAGCTCTGGTATTGTGAAATACAGCATTCAAAAGTGCTTAGCTCCCTGAAGTATGATGGCTCTTCATTTGATCTAGGATATGCAGGAGTGGTACAGATAAGATGTGTGGAGTGATAAAGAGTATTTTATATTAACAGACTCAAACGTTTCCTTTCCTTCCTTCTGTGGGTGCTCTTCCAGTACGCTACAGCAGTTCTGCTGCTGAACAATTTTTCTGAGTTTGACCTGTTATTAGTCACAAGATTATCCCAGCTTCATGCTGAGCCTTTACCTAGGCTTAGTTACAAGGGTTTTCTCAAAACCTGGTGAAATGCTTTTCACCCTCAGTACATAGCTTGGTTTCCGCACACAGTGTTCTCCTGTGGATATGTAATGGACATATGCAATGTCTTTTCCAAATCACAGCAGGTGGAAGCCTGCTTTGAGACTACACTGGAACATCCAATAGCACTGACATTTTAGGCAGTGGCTGTTAAAAGTTCTTGGAAAAGCAAGAAGTACTTAAAGGTCAGAGGGTTCAGGAAGTTAGCAGGAGCTTAACTGGCATCAAACCATGGCACAACAAAAAGAGTGAAGAGGGTATTCTTCTGCAGCTTGCTTTTTGAAATGAGAAAAATGGAAACAATTTATGAATGTAAACAGGAAGGGCACAGCACTTTTCAAAGAGTTTTGAACTGCAGAGATGTGGAGTGCCTGCTTCTTCCCAAAGCAGAATAATACCTAGAAACTCAGCCAGTGGGTGAGGGCATTGCACTGACATCTCACCTGAAACAGCAGAGGTATCCCTTTTAATTTCTGCCAACACACTTGATGGAATGAAAGATCCTGAGCCCAAAGGAAAGGAAATTTTAGTGTCCCCTAAAGGATGGACTGCTTCCTGATGAGAAAGTGCTAAAGATGTGCTGCTCTCTGTGCAAAGCTGAAGGGGTGCCCAGAGAAACAACAGCATGTCCAACAGGTGTGGTTAATCCTTGTCAGGGAAGCAGGCTCTTCCCAGGACTACCGAGCAAAATATGGCTGAAAGAACAAGTGAGAACAGAACTTTTTATTAAATATTAGCTTCAGCCTGGATAAAAACTTGAAAAATTATACGTTCATTTATTAAAAAAAAAAATCTAGAATGACATGCTAAAAATCCTCATCAAAGACCTGTAAAGAGACTCCAATCATCAGAGCAGTATATTCCACTTAAGATTTAAAAAATGTACAACAGAATTTGGTCTTGATAAATAACTTGTGTGCAGGATCTGGAGCAGTTTTGTTGGGATCTCCAGCAATGCCATCACTCCATCTCTAAAAGATTTTGAGGTTGGTGTCATATCAGCAGTATCAAGCCTGCAGGCTGTGTAACAAGCTAATGATGCAACACTTGAGGATGAAGGTGGAGGTGCTGCTAGAATGACAGAGTCCCACCACACACAAACAGTAAGAACCAACTGAGATTACGTGAGGCTGCAATCAAACATGAACCATTAAAGACACTGCTTATTAAAAACACAGACCCAACTAAACTGAATTTATATAAACGATCTAATTAACAGATTAGAAAACCTGATATGACCTGTGTGATCTTCTAGTCTGACTTCTGGCATAATGGAGAGCAGATTTTCCTGAACTCGTCCTGTCCCAACTAGATTGTATCATCTTAAGGGGGGGACATATATCTTGATATAAATATCAACAGGAAATTTACTATAATTCTTGGTAACCCTCTCAATGGTTAATTATGGGTAACTATAAATTAAGATTGCAGGTCTTGGATCTTTGTCTGCCTGAGCTAAGGCATAGATTTTTAAATTAATATTTACACCATAGAATGGTACATAAAGGGCCCCCATTAACTTTCTCTTTGATAAACTAACTAGGTGGAACTTCTTGAACCCCACATTCCAAGGAGAGTATCCTTTAATCATGTCTCGTCTCTACTCTATGAAATCCTTCTAATTTTTCATCACTCTTTTGAATTTAAGACCCAGATCCTGAACAACATTCCACCTTTCCTTGCATTGGTACCAGATAAAGGCGAAGTATAAATCTCTTTATCCTTTCTCAATATTTACTTCCTTGGGCAATCAAGAGTTACTTTCCATATTCTGATCACCATGGAAGAGAAGTAGCAATTGTGATCTGATAAAATTCCTTTTCAGTGACTTTGCTTCCCAGCAGAGGACTTCCTAGGAGATTTGCTGGGCCCTTGTTCTTTCTGAAATACATATTCTGCATCTTTATTTGTATATGGCAAAAAGGCTCTCTCAGTGATTTTGTAGAAGAATAAGGTTCAAAGGGATGTATCAGAGATTACCACAAAGTATTTGTGAAGAAAGAGACTGGGGACAGGACAGATCTCCTGAATCCCATACTGGCACTACAGTACTGCACATTTCCATGTGAGGCTGAAGGACAGAGGCCATGGCCAGATGCATTGTCAGCTGATGGATACAATCCTGGGATCAGATTGAATGCTGCCATTTCTTTCCAGATGTATCTAAAAGTCACCTGATGAAAAAAAAAACCAGGATTTGAACCACTGAGTCTAACTCTCTCCTGCCATGCCTTCTCTTTCATAAATAATTCCATGCAAGCTTAGGAAATAAAGTATTTTTCCAAACAGGAGAAAAAAAGTGATCAATTTGGAAATACAGACAAAGGAAATATTATTTTAGTTAATCCTTCCTTGTCAATTTGTACGTAACTTTTACTGAAATGTGCTTTTAATTCTGTCATCTGTCTCTTACTGCAGAGAACAGAGATTGTCTCCAGTGTCGGTCTGGTCTGGGTAAAGCATCAAACTTGTTGAACTGTGCAGACCAAGCAGAAGAAATCCTGTGATAAAAAGTCCAATGTAAGACCAAATCTCATTATGAGTTTCATTTCTTTGTTCAGTCAAACCCTGTGCACCAGTCAGGATTGGCTCTCACAAGCTTCCACTGTAAAATTATACAAAAGAGACTGAAATCTAGGCCACAGCTAGAAATAATTCTTAGGAAGCTCTCTGGATTTCCTGGAGGGTAAGGTGTGGCTCTTTGTGTGGGAGGTAAACGCCAGTGTTTTTCTGTTACCAATAATTATGTGCAACTTGAGTTTCAGTAATAAGAGCTACATATGCATGCTGGAAAAAAAGAGTTTATCTTACAATGGGATTATACGTTCCAAGATAAATGTCTTACATTGCTTTTATCTTTGTTATTTTGTGATTAGCACTTTTAAATGTCCAAAAGAATGCACATAGTTTATCAACACATAAATAAAAAATACAGTTACTGAGAGTTTGTAACATAAAAGAGAAAGAAATCTTGTAAATCGTCATATTAGCCCACCAGTCTGTCTACACATTTTGGAACTACCACTTGCACTAGCATTTGTTTTTATTAGCTTCAATAATTTTGCTTTTGATGTTTTTTATGATCACTGCCAAATACAGAATATGCTTTCCAGAAAGTTATCCTGAGGTGAACACCCAACATTGAATTATCAGTCTTAAAGGATTTGATAAACCAATAAAGAAAGAAAATCATATCAGGGGAAAGGGGCTTGGTAGCTTAAATAAAAGAAATACTGCAATTCTAATGACTATTAATCAAAATATAGAAATAAAGACAGGCAAAACCCCCAACTTTAATGTAGCTAAAATGTAGCCTGTTAAATGATTTTAAAGTCCATTCATTGCAGTGTCAAACCCCCTACCATATGAATATTATGGAAGATATTCTGCAATTCTTATAAAACATTTGAAAGAGCTTTTTCTACTTCATTTTGAGTTTTCATAGCATCATGGGTTTTCAGGCCAGAAGAAAGCACCACAAGTCTCCAGCCTGACCTTTTGCATGGTACAGGTGATAATTACACTGAGGGATGTGTCCTTTGGGAAAGAACCCACCACCTTGGTTTAAAGTTTTCATGTGAAAAAGAATACTTCACGGGCCTATCTATCAATTTTTTTCCGAAGGCTTAGTTAATCCAAGAGGTTTTCTGTTTGCTTTGATTTTGGTTTTAATCAAAAAAGATCTCTTGACTCAGTTTTCAAACCTTGCATCTTCTAAAAGATTTGTCTGTTAAACTGGAGATTTCTAAGATTATTCCCTTTATTTATGTAATTTCAGGTGAGTTAGTTCTTCCCTGATTCATTGATGGGCCAAAGAGATGAAGCTTTTTAAGTCTCTTTTGTAAAAAGGGTTTCTAGATCCCAAAGGAACCACATAGTTCTGCTAAACCAGTTTCTCAGTTTTTGTCTCAGTATCAGGGCAAGACCTACTGTTCCACCAACAAAATCCCCATTGCTGCAGTGCTCCCCACATTTGTTCACAAGGATGGCATTTCTGTGTGTCCCTAACTGCATTTCTGCACCACTCCTTTTCATGATGCAGCCCTCCCTCAGGTAACTAAATTACATTTTTCTTTTCTAGCAATATTAGCCTGCACTTAACTATCCTAAAATGCACATTGTTTAAGTTAACTCACCTAGATTCTGGGAGCATTGTGGACTAATTTCTTATCATGTATCACTTTACAACTTCTGTTTCTTACAAAAGATTATCTTAAAATTTGTAAAATAACTAGTAACTGTCACTAGCTATTTATAAATACTTCTCACTTATTAATAATGCCAAGTAAAAAAATGATCCTGACTATTTTTCTCAATTTAAAATGTAAAGTATATACTAAGAGCCTAGTGTAATATAGCCAGACACTGAAATGTATTGAAACAGAGGAATATTTAAGCAGTATTTTGCTTGTTCTTGATAGAATGTGTGTTGACAACATGGAGTTAAGAGCAGTCTTCAAGGGGAAGAGAATGACAGTTTCCGTTGACACCTTTTGCTTTGTAATAAAATAATCACCTTATTTCTGTAGTAGCACCTACAAATTATGTTGCAATAATTTTGAACAAGGAGAAAATCCTTCTCTATCTGTGGGCAAACTGCATGCAGAAAAAGAAGCAAAATTATTGGTTATACCAACTCTATTTCAGCAAAATTATTCCACTACTGCACAAATAGGCTTTAATATAAAATAACAGAAATTTAATAAATAAAATGAAAACACAAGGTAGCATATTCTGAGAAATATCTGCCTAGAAATAAGTCATACTCTAATCTTGGATTAACTCCTTTTTTTTCCATACATAAAGGAGTGTTTTATTAAGGCAGCCCAAGCTATGTGTAATTGCACCAGCAGAAAGATACAAGCATCACTTTCTGCAAAGAGAACCACACCTCCCAAGAAACACAAGTTTTTCTACATACCCACAAGGCTGATGAAATGTTGCCATGGACTATCTTCTCTTTTACAGGATAATTCTTTAGCAAAGGGTAGGGATCTCCAGAAGCAGCAAAATGAATTCAGCAAAATACCAGGTTGGAAACAGTGGATGCTTCTTCAGTACTTTGCCATGGGTAACTATTGGATAAACTTCTCAAAAAGTCTAATTGTGTCAAAATACAACTTTATTGTCCACAGAATTTCTATTTGGGGAAGTATTCCAGTTTTCTACACTGGACACTTGAAACTCTAGCAACTGCCATTATCTATTTTTTTCCAGCTTATATACAATTAATGCATTGTCTAATATTTATAATCTACTAACCAGAAATGCTGACACACTTGTAGTAATCAAACACCCAGTACCAGCCAGGCCAATCTGTCCAGATTAAGAAAATGACCAGCTATGCCATCTTGATAAGTCTTGTGGGAAAAAAATATTATGTTGGTTATAACCACATGTTTACTACTGTGTTGACATCCATACATAAAGTCATTTTTTTAAAACTCAAGCAAGTTGAAAACTGGATGCTCATATGCAGCAGAATATGGAATTTCTATAAATTTTAAATAATACATTTGCAAGGTTTTTTTGGAAGAATTCCTTATAAAATGCCTTCTTTTTTAAATCCTCTCCTTTGCTTAATTCTTCCTTAGATTATGCAAATCTTGCTCAGTCAGGCTTCCAAAAGCTTTGCTTCTTTTTCTTTCTCACATGCACATAACCACAGACACACTCTGAGACGTTTGACACAGAGCACTTGAACACATCCCTACTCTTTGCAGTGTTTCAGTAGAAGGCTGCACCAGGAGCTGCTGCAGCTGCAAGAAGAGCAGGAGGGGAAAGCCAGGGAGCTACAGGTCTGCTCTGTCCTCAACGTGAGTGTGGAGCAAACACTGCTGGGACACATTTCCTAGTGTGGAACAAACACTGCTGGGACACATTTCCTAGTGTGGAACAAACACTGCTGGAACACATTTCCTAGCACTTGAGGGACACAAAGGTGGCTGAGAACAGATGGTGCAATGTGGCCTTGCCAAGGGCAAACCTTTGATGGGAAGACTGGCTCAAGAGGAAGAGCAGTGCTTGCTGTTTACCCTGACTTTAGGGAGATCTGCAGCATGGACTCCCACAGTGTCCCTGCAGTGAAATGGGTGAAATAGGGAGTGGAAAAGTGTGCAAGGTGGATGGGTGATCAGCTGGGCTGTGCAGTGAAACAGGTGTGGATCAGCAGTGCTTACTCCACATAAAAGGAGGCTGGTTACTAATGGTGTTCCTCAGGGACCCGTACAGGGGCTAAAACTCTTAATGTCCTTTTTAATGGCATTCTCAGCATGTTCAGATGTGATACCTTTTGTGAGCAGGGGTGTCAATACTCAGGAAGATAAAGCTGCTATTCAGAGAGGTCTTAGTTCTTTTTTACCATTGTTTTCTTTTTTAAACCTAGGACTTCTTACACAAAAGCGTGAAGATTGTAAAGAAGCTTTCAAAAGAAAGAGCACTACAGAATGAAAACGAAAAAAAATCATTTGGTCTCCTTATTGACCCATAGTACACCAAACTTTTTTAAACACTCAGTCTGCATTCCTCATTTGCTCAGTGATGTACCTGAAATTTGGTGTCTAGAATGATCCTGAGCATGCGGACATTAATTGTGAATCTAATTGAATATAGTTGTGGTTTGAACACGTGGTGCTAAATATTTGTAAAATAACCTTTAGATGTCTTACACTGGGCATTCTAAGTGTGTTTGATAAATTTTGTTTTGACAGACTAGTTTAATTTTCCCATCTGTATAATGGACATCATGCCTTCTTTCCAATAAGCATCTTAATGCTTGTACACAGCTCAGGTACTGTAAAAAAGAGCAACCCAGAAAAGCATACAAAAATTTTTTTTTTGGTGTTATGTTATGGGATGAGGACAGGGCATTGAGAGCATATGGTTAGATCTAGTGTTCATCCTGAAATAATAAACAATACCCAACCTCATTGTGCATGGTACCCATTTTATCCATTAGAGAGATTGCCCTGGGTGACTGAAAACACTGAAATTAAAAGACTGTAGACAAGATCCACTAAGGAATGCAAGCCTGTAAGTCTCAAACAGATCTTGAAAAACTACCCACACACTTCCTGCATAGTCACCTGGTAATTTAATGAAATGCACTCCTGGAGAAACAGCTCTGGGTATGCCTGAGTCTGGGAACAATGTGGAAAGAGCTACGCAGTTCAGCATTTATTTTGTGCTTATGCCTAGCTGACAAGAGACTATTCTACAGTGGAAGCCCCCGATGGCTTGGTACAATAATACAAACCAAGCACCAGTGGCTTAGGCTCTCTGCAAAACACAATTGCAGGCTTTCTCTCAGAAAATGATGGTGTGGATGTCCATCTTTCATAGGACAGCATATTGTGATGGGCCCATGCCCAACTTTCTTCAGCTGAGGAGAAGTGGGCTCAAAGACAGATTCCCCTGCCACAGGAGCATCTCCCACCACTCTGACTGTTCCACCCTGGTGAGGCCACGCTGTCTGTTCTTTCCTGTGCAGAAAGCCCAGCAGAGCATCAGGCCAGCAGCGTAGAAGGAACCAGATTCTTCAACTCAGAGATGAGAGCGTACACAGAGAAACTGAAGCTGGTCTCTATAACTTGTTTTTTGCTGTGTAACTTTTAAAGTAAACTACAGGGAGAATACTGAGATCTGGCCAGTAGTCAAATCTTGCTTGCCTTCAGAAGGAGAGTGCCCAGCCTGGCTATTTGATTCAGCATTTTCTAGATCTTACTTGACACACAGCAGTAGCTTCAGCTGGAAGAATGAAGACACTTCTCACCTCAGAAAACCTGCAGGCTTGTGGTCTCAGTGTTCCATTGACAGGTAAGATGATAATCTCCAGAGGCTGGAAAGTCCTGTCTTCTGTATCCTTCTTCAACTACCAGTTAAGCAAAGCCACTATCACTGACTCTGCTGCACATTCCATGGTGTTCAGCAGCCCCTGGAACACCTACCAGAGAGAAGCTGTGAGCATGAGGGGCCTGCTGAGGGGTCAGATGTGATCAAAGCTGCCCTGAGGTGTTTACAGGCATAACAAAGCCAGAACTTTGGGGTACTACTTCATTATCTACACAGCATTGTGGAGGGAAAGAGACAAGTAGTATGTGCTCTCAATCTTCAGGAAAACCAATTAAAAAAAACAAACAGGAAAATAGCAAAATGCTGGTTATTACACAAAAATAAACAAACAAAACCCAAACCAACCAACCAACAATCCCCCTAAAAAAACAAAAACAACAAAAAGGACAAAGAAGAAAACCCCTCACCTCCAAAACAGTTCTCTGAATTACTGAATCCAAAGGTACCTTACCCTATTTTCTCACCTCTTTCTATATTTTCTTACTTAATTTCCTTTCCCCAGATGAATTTTTGTCATTTTTACTTAATCTCAAAGGGTTTTTTCAATTTTTTTGAAATGACAGAACAGAAAAAAACCAAAACAGTGTTCCATTGATACAACTTAAAATGATGCTTCACTACTGAGCTGGGTTAATTTACAGAATTTTTCTTCCAAAATTTCTAAGTGCTTACATGGAATCAATGTCTTCATTCATCACTTTTCTATAGAGAAATTGCTTGTTGGGGGGTTTTGTATGGGTGGGTGGGGGATTGTTTGGGTTTTGGGGTTTTTTTTTCCAATTGTTTTGTTTTTAACCAAGCAGTTTCTTCCAAAATATTTTTTATCTTCCAAAAGGTTTTTTACAATGCTACTTAAGTTGTGAAATAAGAGTATCCTGGTAAAAATGTTGTTTGTACAGAACTGAGTTCATAGCTAAGAAAGACCTTGGAACTTCTGTGAAAAAACTAAAGTAATACTATGCATGCATTTATTAGTTGGGCCTTTTATTGAAGTTTAATTGTACCTTGTCAGTGATCTCTACCAAATCCTCAGTGTGCTTCTGGTGTCTTTCGTTGTCCCTCCCCTGCCCTAGGAAGTTCTTGTATTATTGTGTATCATTATTTTGTTCCTCTGAGTCCTTGGAAGAAAGGTATTTGAATAATATTAGGAGGCTGTCATCCCTCTTGCTAGGAGGGAGAAAGATGATATGTTTTTTCCCCTTGTATGCACTCAGTGATCCCAGCAAAAACAGCATCGCAAACTGGAACTACAAACAACACAGAGCTCCCTGTATGCTCTGCTAATAGCACTGATGAAAATCTCTGCTAATGACTTTGAGAAATAACCTTGCAATCTGTGACATCTGCATGAGCTAGAGAGATAAAGTTACACCAGTCCTTGGTTAACATATTCTCAACAAAATCCTCTCAACCTCAATTACCATGGAAACTACTTATCCTTAAGGCAGTAAGGATAGCTGAAATATTTTCTCTTGACAAAAATGGGAGCGAGGCCAGAAATATATGGGATTGTGCATAATGAGGCCTTTGATCTTTGATTTCTGTGTTAAGCAGAAGTAATCTCAGTGAAGCAAGTTGAGTTGCAGAACAAAATTTGTTTATAGGACAGAACAAGGCTTAAGACATTCTTTATTATTCTGGTTATTTCTAGGTATTTTTTTATTATCTTTCTATATTCACGTTAACAGATTTCTTTTTCCCTTTTCTAGTGAGAGAAAAGCATAGTAAAGACAAATAGTACTTGTATATAAAATTAGTAGACATCGAGCTTTGAAAAAATGCTTGGGACAAATGGAACTAAGCAGTCCCATTGAGGGTCAGAATTTTGCAGTCTGAAATTAAAAATGTCTCCAATTTAGAACAGGTCCCCCCAAATCCCTGAGTACTCAATTTCTATAAAACACTGTGTAGTCTTTGCTGTGCAGAAGCATTTGCACATCTCCAAGCATGAAAATCAGCTCAGGAATAGAAATGACTTTATGTAAATTGAATCTCTAATTTGCTGTAGGAGTTCTTGTTTCATTTTAACATCAAGTTTTAACAGACTTTAATGGAATAAAAATAACTTTTGGGAACATTATCATCAAAACCCCTATGGTTCCTAATAAACAGGTGCTCCCCAAAACTTAAATCACTTTGAGCAAAGGTCTGAAAGTGTGCACACGTGCAAGCACTGCGGGGCCATGATGTTACCTGCAGTAATGTAAACGCATCAATGTGTCACGTTTGCTCAGAGCTTCCCACTTTGACAGCTAACTTGGTTTATAAAAAACACTGCAGCAATAACCCCTATGAAATACACTGATTTTATCTCCAGGTTCGCTGTCTGCTGAGCAATGAGCCCTGACACGTCGTGGGTCGAGCGAGGTGACAGTGCTCTGCACTCAGCCTCGAGTATTGTGTGCAATTTTGGGCACCACAATGTTAGAAAGACATTGAACTATCAGAGAGTGTCCTGAGGAGGGCAACAAAGATGGTGAAGGGCATTGACGCGAAGTTGTGAGGAGGGCACTGGGTCTGTTCAGCCTGGAGGAGCCTGAGGGCAGAGCTCACTGCAGTCACAACTTCCTCGAGAGGGGAACAGGAGGGGCAGGCACTGATCTCTGCTCAGTGACAGGGACAGCACCCGAGGGAATGGCCTGGAGCTGAGGCAGGGCCGGTTTAGATTGGATATCAGGAGAAGTTTCTCCATCCAGGTGTATGGGCACTGAACAGCTCCCCAGGGCAGTGGTCACCGCACCAGCCTGAGGGGTTCAAGAAGCGTTTGGCACATGGTGTGTGCATATGATGTGACTCTCGGGGGCCGTGCAGGGCGAAGAGCGGGACTGATGAGGCCCCTCGGCCCCCTCCAGCTCGGAACACTCTGTGAGGGTGCGCGCGGCAGGCCCGCGCTCCGCCCCGCCCAGCGCGAACCCGCCCTGAGCCCGCCGCGCGAGCCCCGTGCAGCGCATGCGCGGCGCCGCCCGGCGGGGCAGAGGCCAAGGGTGAGGGGCCGGCCCCGCCCCGCAGCGGCAGCAGCGCCATGGCGGGTGAGAGCAGCGGGCCCGCGCCGGGGGATGGCGCCGGCCCGCCCGCCCCGGAGCGGGTGCTCTTCCCGCCCACCTTCAGCGTGTCCGAGATCAAGAACAAGCAGCGTCGGCACTTCATGTTCCTTCGCTGGAAGCAGCAGCAGAGGAAGGTGGGGCGGGCTGTTGCCGCGGGGCGAGGGAGGCCCGGGCCTGGCGGGTCTGGCTAACGGAGCGCTGTTCCTCTGCCCGCAGGAGAAGTTGGCCCTCAAGAAGAAGCGGAGGAAGGAGCGAGAGGCTCTCGGAGACAAAGTAAGGGTTCCGGCCGCAGGAGCCGGGGTGGCGGCGAGGTCGCTCCTTCCCCCCTGCAAACGGGGCGCTGCTCGCCAGGGTGAGAGTCCGCAGCTCTGCCCGGAGCTGGGGCTCCTCAGCTTCCTGAGCCGAAGGGTTTCTCCGCAGACTTCAGGGAAGCGGAGCAGTGAATACAGTGAAGGTGATAAAACACTGCAGCGGGATGCCCAGAGTGCCCTATCCCCGGAAACGTTCAAGGCCAGGTTGGAGCGGCCCAGAGCAACCTGGTCTGGTCCAAGATGTCCCTGCTCACTGCAGTGGAATAAATGGCCTTGAAAGGTCCCTTCCAGCCAGACCATTCTGCAGTTGTATGCTCTTTGTGCTCGCTGGCTGTGGTAGCCTTCAGAGACACTGTTGTCTAGCAGAGGTATCAAACAGCTGACTTCAGAAACCTTGTTGCTCCTGTGCTGTAAACAGGCAGGATGAGTTTTAAACTTAATGACACATCACCACTCCTGAAAAGTTGTCTCTGATGTGATTGCTGTTGTATTTGTGTTGCTATTATTAGGAATTGTACTGCAATTTTAATTTTTGTGTAGATTAAAACAATCAGAACTGACCAAATCATGCCTAGACCAGTTATCTGCTGGATTCCAAGCCCAGCTGTGAGGGAAGGTTTTGCTTCCTTACTGGACTAATTGAAGATATTCAGATGTGAGTTCCTGTATTACAATAGTCTCACCAGAGTAGTGTAAGTTAACAGGGTAAACATTAAAAGCTATTAGTCATTAAATTCTAGATATCAGGGTTAAAATGTGTTGCAGTTGAAAGCAGAATCCTTTTCTTCCACAGAAGAAATAAAAATGGAAAGAAAGTTCCCCTGTTTTTTGTGTTTTGTTTTGAAAAGTGACATTGTTCCAGTGGTGCTTCTCTGCATCTGATGCTCTCTGATGTCCCAATAGCTGTGCATATTTTAATCAAGGTTATGTAACTTCTTTTTTAAAAGTGACATCAAATAAATAATACTTGCAGTTCTGTGTAGAAATACAAACAATATTGGGGTGGTATGAATGTGGTATTTGCAATGCATTTAATAATGACACCAATATGTTATGTTAATAAACTTTATGTATTTTAGGCACCTCCAAAAGCTGTACCAAAGACTATTGAAAATCAGCGAGTGTATGATGAAACCACTGTAGATCCCAATGATGAAGAGGTAACTGCATGTGCTAATAAGTTAACCATTGTTTTTCTAACAAGGGACATAAACTCCTTGATGAAACTGAACAATCCCCACTTTCTTGTTAATCTGTTGATGAATTACTTTTTACGCATATCACTAAGAAGTGATATCATTCTTTCATTATCTGTATTAAATAATTGCCATACTGATAAAAGCTGCCCATGTTCATCACACTAGATTCTTAAAAATGTGAAAACCATGTGCCTTTGGGTGATTAATTACAGAATAGATCTTGTGAATTAAAATTTAGATCACATTGATCTAAATCCTCAGGTATTTCATACATGGTGGATTTAACAAAACTTCTGTTCTTCCAGGTTGCTTTTGATGAAGCAACTGATGAATTTGCACCATACTTTAATAGACAGACTGTTCCCAAAATTCTTATTACAACATCAGACCGACCTCGTGGGGTATGTATGTTTTACTTGGAAACCAAATGGTTTATAAGATACCAGGGTTTTCATCCTATGATTGTTACATTAAAACTGAAGATAATAGCATTCACATGGATTTTTTCTGTCATTTTATTTAGTGCCCAACAGTAACCTTGTATGTGTATGTAATCCATTGGTTTCTTCAGCACTGTTTGTTTCCTCCATAAAAAAACCCCAACTTTGTGCATGTGTTCTTGTATTGAAATGATCAGCATTGCTTGATTAAAGAGATTAATGACATTTTTGAAAACCATAACAGAAATTGCTTTAAAAATAAGAAAAAATACACCTCAAACAGTTTGTCTGAAAACTCAGACATGAGTTCATGAAGAAATTGTTATATTGTATTTTGAGATGCTGTGAACTTTTTATAAACCAGTGTGCTTTATAAATAATGAGTGTGGAGAGTATGCTTTTTGCATTTTCCCGCTTTTCTGTGATGGAGGAAGGGGGAAAAGAAGTCCTTAAAACATCTCTGGTGTGCTGCATTCTTTACTGCAAATATTTTTTTTTGCACTAACTGAATGAAGTAATTTAATAGCTTATCTTCAAATCTTTATAGAAGAAGTGATACATGCTCAGGGAGTGTAGTTGGACTGACCAACCCTCTGTTCTCCTAACAGCTGAATTCTGCCCACTGCAATTTATCTGCCCTGTTTTGCAGAGAACAGTGAGATTCTGTGAGCAGCTGGCCACTGTTATACCCAACTCACACGTCTTCTACCGAAGAGGGCTGGCTTTGAAAAGAATCATTCCACAGTGCATTGCAAGGGACTTCACAGATTTGATTGTCATTAATGAAGATCGCAAAATACCAAGTATCCTTTTGTGTGTTTATCAGGGAAAGGAAACAATTCTGTTGTGTGCACCAGAGATCTACTTCATTCTGTTTTCTTTCTCTTCACAGTGCAAATTAAAGAGTTAAAAATCACTGTGCCAACTTGAGTGTCTGATGGCTAATGGAACTTGGACTTATTAAAGAAAGTGTTGGCACTTTTTTGTTGTTTGCAATGCATGGTTAAGCACTGTTATTTTATCAGTAAATTTAACAGTTTGATTAATTAGTAAGTTTTTCTGACCAGGAAGATCCATTTTTTTTTCTGGCTAGATATAAAACATTATGAATTCATTAAATGTGAAAACAGTAGAGGATAACCCTTGTTAGCATGTAATGGACATCCTTCAGAAAGCTAGTTAACCAGTTTGGGAATGTATGTTTGAACATACAACAAAACCTTGGGAATAGATTATGAATCTAAACCTCCAGTGTAATACTGCATTTTGCATTGAATGTTCCTCTATAAGTTACATGCTCAATTTTATCAGCCTTTTTTTTTTAACTTGGTGCACAGATGGTCTTGTTTTAAGTCACCTTCCTGATGGTCCAACTGCTCATTTTAGAATGAGTAGTGTGCGTTTGCGTAAAGAAATAAAGGTGAGACTCAAAAATATTTGAAAAATGGGTTATCTGTTGGTTAATTACAAATACATCCAGTCTACTTCAACTGTCAAAACTGCATTTTGAAATGATTCAGCTTGATCTTGTAAATGTGGTTTTTTGGCAAGCTAACAGGAGGCTAAGGACTAGTGTATTCTACATCATAAGCAGCATATTTCCATTTTCAAGCTTATTTGCTGTATTTCTTTAACTGCCAAGTATTTTATAATCTGACAAGTATTTTTAAAATCATATGATTAAATAGCAGATGATAACCTACATCAGTAGGAAATACCACATGTCTAGAATACACACAATAGGGTATATGAAATCAGCAGTGTAAAAGGTTTCATTGGATGTAGTTTGTCTTGAATAAAACCTAGGTCTTCTTGTTCCTATAGCCCTGTCACCTCTGCTTAGTATTGCCTACTTAGCCCTAAGTAATTTGCAGTAAAATGGGTTTTCTTCTTTGAAATAAGTAATCTCTAATTAGTTTTTATTAAAGAAGCCCATATGCTCTCAGTCCCATATATCCCTAGTTGGTATGAGTACAGGGGGAATACTCCTGTGATAGGTAGAGTGCATTGTCTACTATAACAGGTTCTGCTAAGAGTAAAAAATGGTGCAGGAGAAAATATAAAATTATTTGTGCTTTTTCATTGAATTTATATTGTTGAACCAAAGATCCTTATGTTACCAGCTGCTCCTTTACACATTTATGAACTTAGGTTGTGTTTGAAGGAATGATTAAGATCTGGTTTTGGCCCTGTCTTCCTATTTCAAACACTTCTTAGGTAATACATTAAAATCCTTTTGCATTCAGTCTGTTCTTTGCATTGTTACTGCTCTGATTTCAGCGGAAGGGGAAGGAGCCCACAGAACACGTGCCCGAAGTGATCCTGAATAACTTCACAACGCGCCTCGGCCACTCCATCGGCCGCATGTTTGCTGCGCTCTTCCCACACGATCCTCAGTTCATTGGAAGACAAGTAGCTACATTTCACAACCAGAGAGACTACATCTTTTTCAGATTCCACAGGTGACATTTTCCACAATACTCATTTACAAGTGAGAGAGAATGCTCTTGTAACTTAATTCCTAATTTTAATTCTTTTCTTCCCCAAGATATATCTTCAAGAGTGAAAAGAAAGTGGGAATTCAAGAACTTGGGCCACGTTTTACATTGAAGCTGAGGTCACTTCAAAAAGGAACCTTTGATTCCAAATTTGGAGAATATGAGTGGATTCATAAGGTATGTCTTAGTAATGATAATAGTCTTGCTTGGGGAGGCTAAATCTGACATGAAATGTAACCAAAAATCTTACCCTCGAAAAGTGGTATAAATGCAGGTCTCAGTGGGGAAGCACTTAAATTAAGTATTTAGAGGTGTATTTTGAGAGTCATGCAAAGCAGAAACATCCTATTGTATTTCAAATAAAAAATAAAAATAGCAAGGACAATGAATGTCAATATACCGTAACTACTTATTTACAACTCTACTGTACAATAACTACATTTCACTGTCTGCCCTGCTATAAAGTGGAGTGGTCCTCCTTGTTTGTTTCATCCTGTTGCATGAACTTGCTGGTAAACAACTTTCCTATTCAATTTCAGCGTCGAGAAATGGACACAAGTAGAAGAAAATTCCATTTGTAAGTGAAATCTGCCAATTGCTGGTGACCAGGAATACAGCAGCTGCTTTGAACTATGGATGATCTTGGACTACTAACTAATGATGATGATACTGAACAGTATCTGTCTGCAGAAAGACAAACAGGAAACATTAAAACTTTCTACAGCAGCAGATCAAGTAGGATGTGACTCTCTTCCTATTTGTAGCCAACGTGACAAGGACAGTGACTTTTACCAGTTTAGCAGGAAAAACTATGGCTGTATTTGAGCAACTTGTCATTTAGCCATCACTAAGGATTTGCCAGAAGTGCTGCTGTGCTGTAGAAACAGATTATGCTTCACAACATCAAAGACAGCAAATATGTTGGTTAAAAAAATTTTCAAAATAAAATATTTCTAGTTTTACAGTTCCGTTTTATTTTTTCTGTTAACCCAGACAGCTTCAGTTAATCAGGTAAGAGATAAATATTTGAAACTTATTTCTAACTTACAGTTTGCTGTTCCCTGACAGTATGGGGAGTTTTCCAAAAAGGTTCTCCTATCCAGAGAACATGGAGAAGGCAGTATGCAATCCATGAAGTCCGTGGTCTTTTATTTCATTAGCATTTTGCATAAAATAGGCATGTTGCTGAAGTTACAAAAACAATACACGTAACTCCTACAGGCATCTCTTCTGTATCACATTGACAAGAGGTCTGTATATCCAAAGCAGTTGAAAAGCTGGGAAAGAATTCATAAAACCCCCTTACAGGACAGACATTTGTAAAGCTATCATCTAAAAATGCTGCTCAGTGACTATGTGAGGTCTCTGAGCAGGGTTTTCCCCACTAAAATTTTAAAAATGCTTCGTCAGCCTCACAGCAACACTTGAGTTTGTATTATCTGCACATAAACTACTGTTTTGCCTTAAGTTGGCACATTCACTGACAGCTAAAAGGTCAAGTTTTCTTTGAGCTACTTTCCACATACAGCTGTAAGTGCTTTTTCATATTTACCTAATGAATAAGAAGGCACATAGAGTAAGTTATCTCCTAGGGTAGAATTACTCATTAAGATTAAGATTTACTCTGTCTTAATGTGATTCTATGATATGGCACAGCTGTATAGCTGAATTATAAACAGGCTCAAATTTTTTTCTGTTCTATTTCTGTTATGCTTCTAAGTATGGTCCTGCTGGAGCCTCATTGTTCTGAAGGACTGTTAACCCCAGGCAGACTTGCAGCAGCAGACGATATTCACACTCCTCTCTCTGCCCTCCAGCTGCTACAGGGATGCACTGACTGTGAGGTGCCACCATGCCCAGAAGTTAATCCAATTCTTACAGTAATTTCAAGACCAGACTAAGTCAAGACACTTTTATTTTTTGCTTGGCGTATAAAAGTGATTCCCATATGAAACAGAAATACGTAACTAGCATACAGTTCATCTGGAGAGGTAGATGGTAAGAAGTTTGACGACAGTAGCACTTTTAGAGTTAGATTTGGCACGTTAAAGCTAAGCTTTTTTACAGACTTCAAACCAGGCCACTCCTTGAGGCACTCTGCCCATACACACATCAGCAGGTAGGAAAAGATGCTAAAAGATCTGAAAAACAAAACCAAAATCTAGTTAGAAAGGTATCACTGCTGAGTGAAGCAAATCAAAGAATACATATTTCAGAGTATGCCATGGACAACTGTTTAGGAAAAAAAAAATCCATTTTCCACAGCTGTTTTATTAGCTTAAAAATAAACTTTAAGTGAAGTCATGCCCAAAGATACAATAAGATAATCAAAGCTCTTACAGAAGAACTGAAGCTTAGTGTCTCCTTGAAACCAAATTGCTAAGTGAAAGAAGCAGCTGTTCCCAGTCACTTTCTGCTCACCAAAACACCAGGTTTCTACTTTGTCTTTGAAAAGCAGGGAATTTGTTGTGTAACTAACAAATTACACTTCCTCCTCAGTGAGGTGGTGCTGACTGTGCAAACACAAAGACTACTGGCTCATCAAGAAAACACAAAGAATCACCTCTTTTCAGGAAGTGCCTGCAACAGATACTGCAAAGTGAAGGAGTTTCACATAGAGGTAGTGTAACTAAACCAGAAATTAGTTCCATTCCAAAGGCTGTAGCAGAGAAAGAAGATATTAAGCCTTCTATGCCCTGTGTGTGCAGGTGTGGTGTGAGACAGAGGAAACTTTGTTTCCCTACATCCACATCCAGGAATTTCTTAACCTTGGCAAACCTCGGTGGGGAATTGTACCTGTCATGGATTAGAGTTTATTTGGCTTTGTGTATGTTTTCAGTCTATAATGCTTACAGATGATCTGATGTCTTCCTTGGATTAGTGCTTACAGCTAAAGCTACACTAGGGTAGCGTCCGAGAGGTTTTTTTTTAAATAGCAGTAATTGGCAAAAATTCACAACAGAAATAATTGTAAAAGCTACAAGAACTCTAAAGCACATTTCAGTTATACTGTTGTAATTCACTGCTCAAAACAATGTGGGCTGTGGTTTTGCTTGTTATATAGTTAGGGATCAACTTCTATATTGTTACTATTCTAGCCTTTAAACGTGGTTATTCTGCTAGTACACACATCTGCAACTTTTCCACAGTCTGCTTGAGGGGAGAATAATTTTATCAATCCAATCTGACTGTGGTCACCCTTCTATAAAGCTGCCTAACAGCACAATTTAAATCTAGCAAACTACAGTTCTTTGGATGATAGAAGTCAGCTACACAACCAGAATTTTTCAAGGTTAAGACTCACTATGAGATATGTAAGGATTGTGAACTTTGCTTAACTGTGTATCAGGTGCTTTGAAATAACGTCTGTGCTCTCATCTCCAACAGATCCACATCAAGGGGCAACAGGAAGAGGGAACATGGTAAAATCATCATGCATTTACTGTGGTCAAAATAACCAAGTTATTTGGACTCTGAATTTTGGTGAAACTTGTGCATCTAAAACCCACCTTGCTAAAGAGGTTAGCCTAAAATCTAGTCACCAAAATGGCAGGTGAGTGAGTAGTCTTCCTGGTGATAGCAGCAGTGCTAATGAGCCTATGAAAGCTCTGGAATGAAAATCCACATGAGTGTTCCACTGTTTCTAGTTATTTAAACTGCTACCCCTGTAGTAGCTTACTTGAGTGGCATGTGGGCTTTTAAAAGTAAATACTTCTTAAAAAGTATATATTTTTTTCTTTTGGCAGAGAGGGCATCTCCTCCCCACAGTGGTCAGTGCTCTTCTTGGGGACCACCACCACTAATCTGTTTCTGGAACTGTTCATTAGAAGTTTAAGAACTGAAGTCTGTTTTATCTGCCACAATTAGGATTCACCACATTAATTCTAAGTGAGAAAAGGGAAATAATACCCTTATAGAGAGGAAGATACAGCACAATTACTGTTCAGCTGGGTTAGTCCAAAGAGCAGCTCAGTAGTAGCTGGTTCCACCATTCTGCTACACAAACTGGTGGAAGCTGCACTAGCAAAGTGCTGCTCACAATACCAATGGCCAGCACGTGTCCAGTACAGAACTGTGACCAGAAAAAGGGAAAAGGGACCAAAAATGGGATCTAGACCAACACCAGCTGCACAAGTCAGATGTTTCTGAGTGCCTTTCATAGAGCCTGTCTCATTTAAATGACAAAAGAGTTTATGAATTGTAATTCAAGAACTTACCACTGAAAGATACTGAAGTAGTTCACATAATTACAAAAAGGAACAAACTTTCTGGGGTCTGAATGGATTTGTACTTGATGATACTCCCGTCAGTAGGGGATCGTGTTGTGCATTCTGCAGGCAGAATTGCTTCAAGTCAGCTGCAGCTTGAGAAACCTAGTTATAATAAAAGCTGGCATTAGAATTCACTGAACACTCTTTACTGAGGATGTGTTTTTTACGTTGAAAAGTACAAAGAATACTACTAAATTATTCTGCAATACAGTTTATGTAGATTTTATGCAATCATTTCATTGTAGTTTTTTTGTTTCTTAAAGACAAGAAGATGAACAATGTAAGAATGAGAACTGATTTGGAAGTTTTAATTTCCATAGTAAACTTTTAAGTATGAAGGGTGACAGATGAGCAAGATCTTAGAGATGACTTTATTAAATATATGAAGATCCTTGTTCTGGCATAAGCAATTCAAAAATACTGTCTATGTTTAACATGTTCTACTTCACTGAACTCGCATTTCAGGCTCCCTTGGAAAGCCTGAAAATCCTGAAATCCTTATGATGAGATAATGGGGTTCTGAGCACTCTTATAAGGGGTTTTTGGCATGCTGTGCCTTGCTAATAAGCGATCAGTGAAAAAAAATCTTTCTCTTGCTTTTCTTTGCTGTAACTCTGAACTCATACAATAGAGCGATCGAAGTTGCAAAAAGTTGCATCTTCCGCTGACACTCGGTAGGTATCTGCAGTTTGCCCGGTTTCTCTGCCGTGCCAGGCGCGGTCTGGCCCCGGCGCGGCACGAGTTCAATGCACTCGGTGTGCCTGGCAGCGACATCTCCATCTTGCCGTGCCGGGCCAGCCCAGCCCGTTGTGCGCCCCGCCCGGGCGGGCTCCCCGCAGAGCCCGAGGGAAGGGCGCTCCTCGCTCCGAGGGCACGGCCGGGCCGCGTCCATCGCCCCGGGGAGCGCTTCGGCCGGGAGCGGCCCCGAGGGGCGGCGGGGAGCGAGCGCCCGAGCCCCGGCCAGGGGTGGCGGCGGAGCGGACGCGGCTGCGCTGCCAATCCGGGCTCGCCTCGGCCGGGGAACCCCGACGGAGCCCCGGGAGAAGCGCGGTGGCCGCCGCCCAGCCGGGTCCGTGGGGCGGGGCAGGTGGGAGCCCCCGGCCCCGGCCCGGCCTCGGCGCGGCGGGCGCGGCCCCGGGGCGGTGAAATGGCGGCGCGTCCGCCCCGTCCCGTCCCGTCGCGGCTCCGCGCTCACCTTCACGCGGGTCACGCTGGCCTCCAGGCGCAGCTGCTGCACCACCTTCTTCATGGCCGCCACGTTGGAGGAGCCCGACATGGCGGGATCGGCGGCGGGCTCGGCTCGGCACTCGCAGCACTCCCAGCACAACTTCCCGGCGCGGCCACAAGTGCCCGGAGCGCGGCGCCTGCGCAGCTGGGGCCGGGCCGTGTGCCGGACGGGCCCGCCCTCACACACTCATCATGGGGACTGCCGGGGCGCTGCTCTCGCACCGAGGCGGCGAGTCTTGGTGGTAATACCCACTGGGTTCCAATCTGGGGGCCATTTTGAGATAAAATGGATGAAGTTCCTAACTTAGTTCGTGCTAGCAGTTTGAGTGTTGACTGTAGCCTGGAGGATCAGTTTTCTAGTCCTGTTCATTGCAGGAAGTGCCCGGGAGCGGCAGTGAAGCGGGGCGCGGGGTGACATCAGGTACAGCAGCATCTTCCCTGTCGGCGGGAGCAATGGCAGCAGCCCGTGCTGTGCCTGCCTGTGGCGGGCAGTGACCGGGGCACTGATGGGTGTCGCACCCGGGCCATTTGAGGGAGCTTGCAAGTAAGGACACTGACCCTGTTAAGCAGGTATTTCCCATTGACATGAGGAAATCTTAATTCCACAGCACCAGGGTGAGACTTGGAAGGTCTGGTCACTCGTGCTCAAAAGCAGGTGAATTAGAAGTAGCTGGGGTAGAGGCAGGAGGAGTGGAGAGATCTCCTGTTGAGAGCAGGAGAACAGCGCCTGAGTTCAGTAGGTGAAAATCCAGAGGAGGTTTGTAACCTCAGAGGGGCTGGAAGAGCCTTCAAAGAGAACACCAAGGAAACTCCTAACAAAAAGAAAAAGATGGAAACGAGCATTTTAGCAGGGCCTGTTGCAATAGGACCACGTGAATGAGTTTAAACTAAGAGAGGGTTGATGAGAGGTGAAAGGAAGAAGTTTTTTACACTAAAAGTGGTAAAAGCTTGGAACAGATTAACCAGAGAGGTGGGAGATGCCCCACCCTTGGAAACATTCAAGATTGGATGTGGAGGTCTGGGCAACCTGGCCCAGTGGGAGATGTCCCTGCTCACTGCAGGGCTTGGACTAGCTGACCCTCAAAGGTCCCCTCCAACCCAAACTGTTCCCTGATTCTATAACATGTTAGGACAGAACCACGGTTATAATTTATGGAAGTATTTTTCTGCCATGGTTGCCCAGCACAGTCACATTTCCTCAGAACACTGCATTTGGCTGGCACAATGTGTTTGCTGCAGTTCACAATAATCATCACTTTATCAGATACAGGTCCTGCAAGAATCTTGTTTTGTGGGGTTTTAGGTCTCTGTCTTTAGGAAAACAGTGGAATTGTGTAGAAAATTGTGTACTACCAAATTCATATTTTTATGAAAGGGGAGGAAATGTTAAGAGGAAATGCTCTAGGGCAGATCTCAGAGGCTCAGGGCTATGATTTAGCAATTCCCCCCGTTACTTAGGTGACACTCACTTGTGTAGAAGGTGTGGTTGGTTCTGTTTGCAGTTAGCTAGAAGCTTTCTGCCTCAGCACAGGCACAACTTCCGTTTTCTTAAGTGGAATGAAGATCAGTAAGTGAAAAAAGGATATTTATGAAGTAACTTCTGTCACAACAGATTATCATGAAACTCATTCTTAAAGAATGCTTCAATCAAAAAGAAAATTAGAAAGCCTCCTGGCATTTGCTGTGGTCACACAGAGGGACCAACATGTCATTGAATCAAATGAGACCTCGAACTTCACAGGTGAGAGATTTTGTGCTTTTCCACACAGATTTTTTAGATTTCACAAACAAAAAATAAGAATACATTAAAATAAGGTTCTAGAATACCTGCTTTTAAAATAGTATATGTAGAAAGAATTATTTTCTAGTTCATATTAAGTAACTCAACACTTGCAGAAGTATTTAATATAGATTATTTGCATGGTTTTTAGTTGAAGGGAAGTGTATCACCCTTATCAATACTATCTGAGTTTTACTAAAAATATCAAGAGCTGGAAATTAGCAGTGCAACAACTGCCACAGGTCTCAACACAGCCCAAGTGAACCTTGCTCACAGCCAGCTTAGTTATTCTTTTTGCAGACATTAGCAGGAATATTTTTGTGTTTCCAAGGTAGCTAATATTATTTAAAACAGTCAGAAATATTTTGAATTTTTTTTTCTTGATTACACAGTCAAGCTGTGGTGCTATTTGAATCAAGCTTTCAGGGCTTTGCATTTTTTATGAGATGAACAAAGGTAGGATTTCAGCTGTGGGATTCTTGTAGTCATGACACTCTCCAGAGTATCAACTGGTTTTGGTAAGATCTCTCCATTGCTGTCACAGTGATACACAGCAGTAGCACAGGCTCTTCATTATCTCACTTGCATTGGGGAGCTTGTTCTAATGTGACTTGTTTCAGCTGGCACTCAGTCACAAATTGCTCTGCTGTCACTGTTGTCACAATCTAGTCATCACTGTGAGACAGGGCCTCACTGTTCTAGTCCCTGTGCTAATACCAAAGGAACCATTCCTGCTACACAAATTGGAAGTCCACCTAAAAAAACCAAAGTGTATAGGAAGAGGATGGTAATACATTTACATCTGTTCTTTTTTCTAGCTGTTGGAACTTCATGTTTTTTATGTCCCAGCAGAAGTGTGGAACTTCAAGCTGAATACAGTTCCTGTAGCTCTTACTAGCAAATTTGTCTCAGCTGGATTTATAAGGTGAGTGTGGTTTTGTGGTTCATGTACATGGTAGGTCCTTCACACTGTCCTTCAGTCCAACTTTTAGTCCAACTGTTGCTCTAGAGAGCACAATTACATCTGCAGCAGAAACTTGTTGTCTAATGAAAAGTCTGGAGTGTAAGTGGTGACCATAACCAGCATTATGTTAATTTGTACTGTGTCAGGCATGGTGTAGACACTGAAAAGCACTTCCAGAGCAGTGCTAGTATTTCTGTAGAAAGATTTTTATTGTAAAATCATATCTTACATTCTTTCTGTCTCCTTGAGTTTGATTATCAAAAGCTGGAATACTTCTGGGCAATGGGCCAGCCTCAAGAAAATGGCATGATGAAGATTGGATAGCCTGTCAGTTCCCAGGAACAGGGGTAGGGTGGTCTGAGCTCTCTCAGTCCAGAGAAAGAGCTGAAGCCTTGTTTCTCAAGGGAAAGCCTTACAGCCCATGAACCAGCAGCATTTCCTCTTTCTTCTTGAAAGAAGAAAGTGAAAGGCTGTGCACAACACTGTGCACTGTGTGTGCTCTCAGGTAGCTGTTTAAAGGACTTAGTGAAAGAATACCCTGGTTCCCAGTCCTAGGCTCAAACCTGGCACAAGGAGTTGTATTTTTCATCTGTCAAAACTTTGAATTTTTTTTAATACTCCTAAAACGCTTTGCTCACAAAATTCAGTATCTAGTGTGGTGAGAAGTTGTAGAAAACTCAAATAATGTAAAGAAGTGTATTGAAACTGAGATTTTACATACACCTTGTCTACATCTGTGCAAAACCTGTCAATTCAGCTAAAAGTGCAGGGAATAGAGGTTTTAATTAGTTTAAATTGAGTCTTGTATTGTCCACTTGAGAGAACATACAGTGTAGCTGAAAAGACTGACAACAATCAGGTAGGACCATGTAGGGCAGAATGCATTCATTCTCACAGCTGCTTTTGTTGAAAGGCTGCTCAAAACCAGAGAAAATAAGAGCATAAACTCATTTTGTTTGCTGTTCTAGTCTGCAGCAGAGGTGCAGAATACAGGTGTGAAGTGGTAACTTCGTTTCATGTCATGGACATCTGCCACTGCCCTATATTTTCTAGTGTAAATTTATTTCACTGAGGCATGAAATTAAATTAGGATCCTCACTGATTTCAGTGGGTTTGTATCTACCTGGATAGTGTTGCTTGCTAGTAACTCTTAGATAATTGTTAATTAATTCTTCTGGGGGTACTATGGGATGATAAAGGATATTAGCATTAACATAACTCATACCTGGCCAGTGAATCACTGTCTTTAAAAACAAAAAATATTTTTAAAAACTTCTTTTATTATAATCCAGGAGAGGGAATGACTGGTACTCCTGTGACTTGGACCTGTTGATAGCTCTGTTGTTCAGTCAGCTTGACAATGCCAGTGCTGTCTGAGTCAGCTTTCCAAAGGATTCCTGGGTCAAAGTACAGGCCACTTCCATTAGCTGTGAAATTAGAGGAAGATGTTAAGGGTGTAATTTTCTATGGCCCTGAGTTCTTGTTCCCGTGAACTTGATTTCTTAGACTGTTTGAGCTTTTTTTCCCATTCCTCATTCCTCACCACAGAAGCCAAACTTTTATTTTTTCTGGATGAGATGTCTGCAATGAGCTCTAGTTTGCATTGCTTTTAAAGGGACACCCTGAAGCAAGTGACTTGTATGTGACTGTTTTCTGCCAGCCAGTGGCAGCAAGTGACAGACTAATATTATTGCATTTTCCTAGCAGCTGCACTGGCAAACAATTTTGAGCTAAATTTCTGCCCTGTATCTCAGGATCTGGATACCTAGATACTTTTCCCCCATTATAAATTGTAGATGTGTCCACTCTGCAGACTGTTTATGATCTTGAGGAGAGTCCTCTAAGTCCAGGGTATTTGAAATAATACAAGGCAAGCATTGTGTTCATGAGATGAAAATGGCAGTGTTTTTACTACGTGCTTGAGCTGTGAGCTGAAGGCCTAAAGGGCTGCTTGCAAGTGCAAACAAACCTTGACAGGGTAATGTTGAAGACCTGTTCAAATGGAAGACCTGGCAGGTTCTTGTCTGTGCTCTTTGCTGAGAATGGCATGTGCAATCCCCCAAGCTGTGTCTGTGCATTGCTTGAGGAGTCAGAGCTGCCTGGGCCA
The DNA here is from genome assembly GCF_028551555.1 of Melozone crissalis. Lineage (NCBI taxonomy): Eukaryota > Metazoa > Chordata > Aves > Passeriformes > Passerellidae > Melozone > Melozone crissalis. The sequence goes on along the minus strand of NW_026535823.1, from coordinate 19,150,529 downwards.
AAATCATCCTGCCACTTAATCAGAGTGGGTCATTAACAGTCTCAGGCCTGCATTTGTTCCCTGGTTTCTTATATGGCAGCTTAGAACAATTAGAATTGCTTGTGCTGTGCTGCAGTGCTTTGGTATGCCTCTGGCACATTTGGATTTATTGTGCAGAGATGCTATTTATTCTGTAGTGATCTTTCTACTGAGCTCATTACCTAAATATTTGCATACTTTCAAGTAGTACATTAAATGATGTAATTCATATTTGTGTCCACATTCTCATCCTCAAATCATGGTGGAAATGTTCACACTGCAGTGTTTGGTTTTTATTTAAAATACATTTGCATGCACACATGCACACACCTAACTGTAGATTTGTGCTGGAAAAGAAAAAAGCAAAGGAATGTGCCTGCTGCTTAAAGTGGACAGTGCTGAAGGCTCCTCTGGTCCTGGATGCTTGAAGGGAATGTTCAACAGTCCTGGTCCAGCCCATGAAACTGTGTCACTTATATGGAAGTGCATGACTGTAGCTTCCAGTGGTGTTGTTATTCATCTGCAGATGAGCAACAGCATTCTGAAGTAAATTTCATATTTTGTCTGCTTCCATGTGTTCCCTTTGTGTGTACAAGGTGAGTCTTGCTGGTTGATGTTAGGACAGCCCTTAGAGTGCAGTGTTCTGAGTGCCACCCCAAAACCCTCTGGCCTGTCTGTAACTGGCTTCAGTTTTAGGACACAGCTCCCAGTTTGGGTCATTCTGGCTGTGCAAGCCAGCTCATACAGACCATTATCTTCCCCCTCCTACTAACTAGCCATCATTATTTGGTCTTACAGATATATTAATGAATGACAACATTCTAGGGTGTCTCCTCACATCACATTAAGAGTGCTGCGGGAGAGGCTTGGAGAGTACCTGAGTGGAGTGACAGTCACAGATAAATTCAGGTTTTTAAAATGCATTGGGAAAAAACTAGCAGTGGTAAGTTATTTCTTTTTCTTTAATGCTTTTCTGTTATATAATGTAAAGCAGAGATTTCATTCCTGCAGATGAAATAATATCACATAAAGTAGAGATAACTTTAGGGGCACTGTTAGCATTTCTTTTAAACATGCTGCAGCCTATGCTCTTGTCAGAGCATATCTGCTTCCCCAAGTGCAAAGCTGGCCAGTTGTATTACAACTACCTTTAAAGCAACAGGTGTAATTAGTCACCATCCAGTGAAAATATAATGGTTTTGGTAAGTCCATGGATTAAATATGACAAATCTGGTTGCATTAAAAAAACCCAAACCCATAAGGCCATTACTACCTGTACAAGGTTGGGGATTATTCAGTTGACAAAGTGCAATGGAAGCTCAGTCAGAGTTCCTCTAATGGCTCCTGCTGGGACCTACCCAAAAGCATTTAAGACATTCTCTGAATGAAAGCTTCTCTGGAAGTTCCACTGTTTAGTCCAATAATACAGCCTGAGATGTCAGTAATGAAACCTCTACATGTGTGAATCATAACTGTTCCTCCATCAATTCTACATATATATCTTACAAAGTATAGCTAAAAATTAAATCAACTTCAAAATTAGTCCAACTGAAAGTTTGTTCATGTAACACACAAAGATACAAGTCATTTATGTAAGTATAGAATACTTTTTCCATGTCTCATTTCACCTCTTTCTCATGAATTTGGAAACTAACTACGAGCAGGAAATTCGGTGCCATTCTTTATTTTATTTCTAGTTGAGTTGTCACTAAAATCACTCTCACAGAGACTAGAATAAATACTAAGTGATATGCAAAAACTAGGTGAAAATACATGAAAAGAAATTTAAAAGAGTGTGATACAATCTAAATTGGAAAGTATTCATATGTTTCAGTGAATTGAGGTCATTTTAACTGGATGACAATAAGTAAGATGATTCATTTTCATCCCCACATAAGATAAATGGAGAAATCCCCATCAGAGATAAATGGAGAAATTTTCCAGCCTTTATAATGTCAGCAAATGAATAAAATATTTTATGTTAATAGAGAATTAAAGGTACTGGTAACGTACATGAGGATTTATAGAGACAAATGAAATATACAGTTTTTCTTTGAGATATTTACTGTTGCTTGATGTTTAACTTTATAGCAAAGTGTAAAGCAATGAACCAACTGCTTTATTTGTTGTTTAGGGTCATGGTAACCTCATTGAATTACATCTCCATGATCAAATATTTGTTCTCTCCCCTTAGTCTTCTGTTTCACAACTCTAACAATGTAAGCAGAACTAAGAGCTGTGCCCTACTTGCAAGCAGGGGTCTCTTAAATGAAAAGATAAACATAAACTAAAATCATGTTCATTTGCTCTTCCTTTTTTATATACAACCTTTGTGTTTAATTCAATATAGTGATTTGAATGTAAGTTCAGATTTCTTTTCCTTACATTGGAGTACATCTTTCAAATATATATTGACTATTTTAGACTTTGTTTTCAGGACAACTATTTAAATGTGAAAGTGTCTGTCACAAAAAGAATATGAAGGAAAATGATAAATACAAGAAGACATAGGATAATATTTGACTTTTTTTCCATATACATTCCATATTTTGCATTACTGTATTAGGGAAATAGAGAAAATTATGTGAGACTCAGAATTTCTGTCCAGATTCAGCTTGAAGCAACTTTTGATAAAGAAAGTTGCAGATTTTCTTTTCCTGGGACTGTTGGATCACGTGTAAAGGATAAAAAACCATTCAGTCTGTGCATGTAATCTTGTGGGTCTGATTAAGATTTTGAAAAATAGACAAAGTTTCAGAACTCTGTCTGAAAATACAAATGTACTCTGAGATACTTTTACCCCATAAAGCCACTACAGATTATAGTGATGGTTATAAAAGAATGCAATGTGTAAAAATGACAATAGAATGCATGTGTCACATGCAACACCATTGATGAAAAAAGTATTTTATTTGTTATGTTTCCATACTTTATCTTCTGAGGTGAAAGCAAAGCAGGAAACAGAACTGGAACTGAAGTCATTTGCTCCTCCTTATGTAAGTACTGAATGGCTTGTAAGGTACCATTTTCAGAAACTTTACATTGCACATTTTCTTTGTGTCTGATGGATATAATCTGTAATTTCAGGCACTTTATCCTGAATTATATTTATTACCTGGAGTGGATTATTTTGAAGATGTTTATCCATTGCTATCATCACCTCAACAAAAACACCACATTAGTGAAGAAGCCAATAATAGGTTTGGTCATGGATCAAGATTATCCAGCCTTTCCCAACAGAAACCTGAAAAAGGCAAACCATTTTTAGAAAGTATACAAAGCAGGCATCAGGTAGAAAATGTGGAAGTGCCCAGTCCTGTGGAATGGGGTGAGAAAGAGCCTGTTCCAGTTTCACACACAAACAATAAGCAAGACAATAACAACAGGATTCCAGAAAAACAGTTTGAAGAAAAAGGTAAGCTTAACCAGTGTGGTGAAGGAGGGTGATGAATGAGAAGAAAAATAAATATTGTGGTTAACATTTACAGTAAAATAATATCTCTGTCATATTATCAATTATTATACAGATCAAAGTAGTTTTGATGGATCTCTCTTCACACCAAGTCATTCCAATCCTGCAGACCAGGAGTGTGGAAAGTGGGACCTGGTATTGCAGACCTCTGAGCAGAATCATCTCAGCCAAAATGAAGAAGACTGCAGTGCTCCTAGGTGGAATGACAAAGCCAAAGGAACTGCTCTTACTCATGTAAACCACAGTGATGAACAAGGCCAGGGTAACCAAAGACCCCAAATTCACATTAAATATCAAAAGGGTACACATGTTTGTTATTGTCTTTGTGCTAAAGCAAAGTAAAGCTAAGTTTTAAGAAATCTGTAATTAAAGTGTAAGTTGGAGTAGCACTATGAGAGCAATATTCCATTTTTTAAAAATAATGATATCTTCCAAAGAGATGTGTTTTTACCTTTGAGTCCTTCATTAGCAATGTGTGCTGGTATAGAGAAACACTTTACTGTAGTTGATACATTTGTCTAATCACCAGAATTAGTCAGATATAAATTCTAATTACAAAAATACCTTTTTCCCCCCTTGATTTCTTTCTTCTGTTGTTTATGGAGCATTTCCAAATCCTAGAGATAACACCACTTGCTGCGTTGATTCACTGAACTTCCAATACAGGTTAGAAAGCCCACTCATTGACAGTCAAACCAGCCTCATTTTTGCAAGTGTAATCTATGTATTTTTGTCATCACTATCCTGTCACAGAGCTAGCAAACATGGAAAATAATGAGCACCAAAAAGATACCAAATTAAGAAGAGACAGAACACAGGATGCTGAAATTCTTAAAATAGGGGAAGACCAAACTACAGATTATGTCCACAAAAAACAAAGGTTAGCAAATAATACATCTCCTAAAATAATGGATAATATTAATTCACCAATACAAACTTACTTTATAGACTTCAAATAAATGGAAGAGAAGGAGGGGAAAAACATTTTGGTCAATGAACTTTTGCTTGTTTTTTTGATTTTATCTTAGCTTGCAGCAAAACAGAACTAAGAAGACTAGAGTTGTTCTTGGTGAAAAACTGGATAATCAGGTATGTTTTTCAAAGTAACATTCCTAGTAATCTTGAGCAATAAATATAGTCCTCCACCTAGAAACAGTCTCATTTTGTACGACTGGTGACTCATTATAAATATGAAAGATTTGAGAATAATTGAGAAAAGTTTATTCATGCTGTGCTACTTAGCTTAGATTTTCTAATGAATATCAACTATATTTCTAAACAATTAAAATCTACAATTACAAATTTTAATTTAGAAATTGGCAGGTTTTGATTTCATAAATAACAAACCAGGTGGCCATTTTAAGGCCCTTAGCTCCTGGTCTTGCATGGGACTATCAGTAACTTGGGGGTTATGGGCATGGACAAGAACCAGTAGCAATAGTCTGTAGTTTTGTCTGTGTGTTCTCTGTGATGGAAAAGTTCAGTGTTCTCATTTTGTTTGCAGAGATCCAGCTGTTTGTAATTTAGTGGTCATGGGTATTGGTAACAGACTAAAAAATCCTGCCTGAAGTCTAATTCAGCCCTCTCCTTCACTCAGGCCACTTTCAGGGCATGTGTCTAATGTAACTATTCAGGATTATGGTTATGTACTTACAGTTGTGTCTTTTGACTCTATAGGCAGATGAAAACAAGCAAAATCATCTTACTTGTCCAAAAGAGTGTATTTCAGCTCCTAGTTCACCTTTTTTGGCATTTACTGTAAATCCAGCTCAAGTTCCTGTAATTCAGGCAGCAAGTGAGTACATGATTCCAAGAAATTGCAAGGAAGTGAACTTTTAATCAAGACTGAAGACTCAATGAAGACATAAATACCTGCACTATTCACAGTATTGTTACAAATTTTAATTTTTAATAGAAAATTCCAGGTATTTATGATTGCACGGGCTGTCCTAGAGCTTTGCAGGTTCCCAGCACTAGAAAACCCAACTTGTCAAGTGGATGGAAGGAGAAAAGGAGGGAGATCAGATTAAATGCTGCAGGCTCAAGTGAGAATGCAGCTAAGAAAACCACAAGTAGTGTTGCTGAGGGGGAGGATACTGAGAAGTTAAGTGTTAGACCTATTGTTGCAGACTAGTGACAGTCTCAGATATTGTCCTGCAAGCTGGAGTTTCGGGCAAGATTTCTCTACAGTTTCTATTGCAATGTATTTTAAGCAGGAAATAGTCTTTTGGAGGCTTTTTAGGCTTCATTGAGAAGAGTTTGCAATGTATGGAGTGAATATATTTCTTGCTTACATAGTTTTAGTGATACATTGTCTAAACATACAGAAATATGTTTGTTTGCATGTGTGTGTGCATGCCTGGATGCATGCTGGATTTCCATCTTTTTCTAAAGCACCAGCCATTCTGAAAAGTTAGATTAAAATGAAACCTGATTAAAATGAAATTGTTTCCACTGCTTGCTCTGACAGAGCTTTTGGCATTATTTGTGATGAGTGCATTACAAAAGTCTTCACTGATCCTTTGTACTTAGAATATTCAAATGCTTGCTAAATATAATTGTAATATCTTTAGAAAACAGGATGGCAGAACAATTGCAACAAATGAAGGAAGACAGAAGGCACATGGAAAAAACTAGAGAAGAGCTGAGAAAAAAAGCTAAAGGGCTACTGGAACAAAATAAGCTGAGGAGATACCATGGTACACTTCTAATTTATTTTGGAATTTGGATTGATTGAGAAATTACTGTGGAACCAATGTGAAAATATTTGTCTCCTTGTCAGTGAGCTTAATTACAGAGAGATCAGTCTGCTAACCAATAGCTCCAAGAAGACTCATGTTGTGTAATAGCATGCTAGAAGTATTCAAGGTTGCAATGTTTCCTTACACTTTTTTTTTCTTTGTGGCATGTCTTATAAAGTTAAGGTTGTTCTGCCTTTCCTAAACTATTCAAATTGTGTCTCATGTATGTGCAGTGCTCAGAGAGCTACTGCAGGCTTTTCTCTGAGGCCCAGGGCAGCCTGGCATTTTCTAATCCTGCCTTTAGCTTACAAGAGGCTTGTACTGTGTTGATAGGGCTTCAGGTAAATTGCAGCATAATAATTTTTGTTCCTCCTATCCAATGGTATTCAGCTTATGACATGGAAGTTCCAAGCCTGTTGTGACAAGCTGGACAAACTTTGGTTTTTAACAAGGTCAAATCTCATTGAAATTTCACACAAATTTTCTTCATAAAATTATTTTCAAGTTTATACTTAAAACCATCTTCCCTAAGTCACATCCCAGTTATACAGAAATGAGATTTAATAATTTTGATGTTTTGAGAGCTTTCTCTTCGTGCTTAAATGTCACTAAGTCATTACTAGTCTCAAATATTACTTGTAGTTCATTGAAAGGAGAGATCATTCTTTCAGTTATTCTCTAAGGACATGGCTGCACAGCCTGGGGAATTTGTATTTAAAAACCCCAAACTTGGGTGTGTGAAGCAGTAACTCTGTAGTAGCATTGAGCTGCAATTCAAGGTAGAGATAAGCCCTAAATGGCACCTGCATTGCCTTAAATTATGTTATCCAGTTAGGTAAAACAAAGATTATTTCACAAGGATTCAAACAGCTTCTGCAGGTTGTGCAACAAGCATCTGTACCTCTGATTTTTTTTTTTATCAGACCTGAAGAGTTTTGTAAGTAAGGGCACATAGCAAGCATGCTTCTTTACAAGGTATTAAGGAAAGATAACAGCCATCCAAGTCTGTATTTAATATCCTCCTAGGAGTGCCATGCTGACAGGCACTCTCAGTTACCTGGCACAGAGTCATCCTCCAACAGTTGAGCTCTTTTGGGTGAGTTTCTGTTGTCCTGCTCCCACAAACTATGCCTTGAAAGAAGGAATTCATTTAAGACACTGCAGATTTGCAGTGGCCATAAGACTGGGGCATAAATACAGGGGCATTTATGTGCTACCTCTTGATAGCACACTGACAACACAGGGGGAATCATAGTGAAGTGTAAAGGTAACTAACTGTTCCCTATAATTTGGGATGTCAAATTGAAGCTGTTCCAAATCTCTGGCCATGAAGAGCATAAATTTTGCTTAAATCTACAATGCTACATTTTCTGGTACAGTAGAGCTGTGGAATTCAGACTCTGCTGGGCATACCACTCTTCACAGGAGCACCTAGGTGCTGCAGAGCAGCCAGGCTGAATAAACTTTGGGTTTGGACCCTGTGTTTTATCTCAGTGGACAGATAGAGCCCTTTGTTGCAGGTTTATGTGAAAATTCAGTTGCATTTAGAGAGAATGTAACTTGAATGAAGATTTTTTTCGCTACATGTTTATTTTAAAGAAACCTTCTGCCATGTTTCAGTATGTGCATTGGCCAGCTGAAGCTTGTGGGGTGAGCTGTCATGACTGCCTTCAGCAGACCTTATGATAAGGTGAACAAGACCAAACCCTGTTACTGTTCTCCTGTGCAGTGCGTGAGGAATGGAAGAAGAAATACTTTGAAACCAAGAAAGCTACAGTTTCACTGGAGGACACTTTAAACAAACTGCAACAAGATTTAGAGCTTTACCACCAGAAATTGCTCTTGCAACTGGAAGCCAGAAATAGCCAAAAACGACCAAACAAAACAACAACCTCCAAGGTATTTGCTTGTATTATTTATTATCTCTTTTTTCACAGTCTGAAGGTTTTTTGTATAAAACATAAATTAAAGTAACAGATTTGTCACCAACCAATAATTTGTAAACTAGCTTTAGCTCAATGATCTGAGGGACAGAGTTCCTTCAGGCCATTTGTCTTCAAAAGACTGCAGAAGTGCTTGAGTTTGAGCATTTGTTTCTTTCTGCTTTCTGTTGGTACCTTTTTGTAACAAAATCCCCTTCTGTTCAGTGTAGTTAATGGATTGTTCAGTTCTACTTTGTTTCTATCATCCAAGATTTCATACAAGGAGGCAGTGAATGTTTGGAGCACAGAAAACATATCTGTAGCTTTTGAAGTGGTTGCACTTCAACTATTGTGCAACTGTGAGTTTCACAGGAAGTTCAGAGGGATTAAAAAGAGAAAAGATAAAAGAAAAGGAGGAAACACCCTTTCCAACAGTTGTCTGCTAATTTTCTACGTGCACTAATGGAAGCAAGGCTGTTGAAAACAAAACTGAAGCTAGCCTAGGAAAAATAAAAGTCCCTTTCTTGCATCTGAAAGGTGTTTGCATGCACAATCTAAGAGTATATATTATATACAAACATGTATTATTGGAACTGTCTTGAAATATCTATGAAATAAAAACAGGAATAGGGTTGGCATTGCATTGTGGCTATGCTCAGACACATTATTGGTCCTTTTCTGTAGTGGGCAGCCCCCTGAGAAGGGAGCCAGGATTTGCAGAGCTGTGAGGCTGAGCAAAGGATGCTCCCCAGCCCTCGAGAGCGACGTGCAGCCAGGCAGGCAGCAGCCAGCTGGGCAGGCAGGGAAGATGGAAAGAGGTTGTTAGAGGATTGTTTCTGAGTGGTGAAGGAACACCCAGTGAGGGACACATGCACTAATGCTGCACCTCGAGGTTTGTTGTTGTTTCACACAGAATTACACAATCATCCGGATTGCTACAGTGCAGCACGAACTCCATCAACTGAGGAGGAAGCTAGAGGACACAAAAATGAGACTCCTTATAGAAATTAAGGTACTGTGCCTTTTAATTACAGTCAAAATGTGGCAACGTATAGAAAAAAATGAGAATTTCTCAATTATTAGATGATGTAAATATTCGCTAAACAGTTCTTGTTTTATGCTGTTAGTATTAAGGTGTTAGGTGTTGTGACTTTAGCATTTGAGCTAAATTACTCCAGGACACAGGTTATCAGATGATTTGGAATGTATGGCATCCAAACAACTTAGATACTCAGTGTACTATGTAAGCTAAGGTTCACAATCTTGTTCATGAAATTCCCATTTCATTCAAAAGGTAATTGAAGAAATACACCTGGTGTGGTGAGGCACTGAGCAATAATAAATAGACTGTGGCTAAAGGTAAAACATGGAATAAAGGAAAAAAAAAAATAAAAGGCTGTCTAAGCAGATGGCAGAACTTTTCCTCTGCTTTATTCCATATCAGTGTTGCCTATGACTCTTTTTGGAAGGTAAGTTCTTCACCCTGGACAGCTTTCCAGCTCTGAAAGCTTGAAATAGGAGTGTTCTACATCACAGAGATTGCCCATGCTCCTGTTTACTGGGTACTCCAGGGTGGCTGGAATTATTATGACTCCTCTATTGTCTAGCAAGGAGTGGAAAGAACAATTATTTTTGCAGTTGTTTCAAAAACATCAAGGCAAATTACAGAACAAAGTAGTGCTAGAACACATAAAATTTCAGAGATGAAAGATGTATTCTGTATTCAGCCATCCTGCATAAAATTCAGTCTTAGTTATATAAACCTATATACATGTCAGCTCCATAAAAAGCTTCCCTAAATTGCCATTCCTTAAATGATGGGTTTTCTTGCAGATGAGAAAGCAAGCAGCATCTGATTTACAAGCACTGAGAGCAGAACTGACCCAGAAGAAGATTCATTCAGCTTTAATTCTCCAGTCCGGAAAATCAGGAATTTAAAAAGATGACATGAGTAACAGCTGTGAAATGTACAGCTCTCTAGTGTATGGGAAAGAGAGTTTCAGAGCATTAATTTGTATGTTCTTGAAGTAACTTTGTAAAAAGACATTAACTATATAAATGTTGTGGAATTTGTATGCTAGGCTACTGAGGTAATGCAGCTCACTTCTTTTTAAATCTCACTGTAAGATCAGTCAGCTACTTAAACATACAGTTTAAGCTAGAAACATGTCTGAAACTAAGCTGTTATTTTTAAAGTGCAAATTAGTTAATTGTGTAACATGCCAGTGGTATGCTGATGTTCTTTGATTAACTACATACCTACCAAGAAATAAACCTAAAATCTATAACCTCCTGTCCTTTTTTTCAGGCTCACACATTCTGTTTTTTAGACATTATTAAAATATAGTTTCTGTAGAAATACAGCAACAGTAATCCTTTATTTGGCTATTTACTGGAGTATGTTTTTGTCATTATAAATACATCTATCTATAAATTACCAATGTATCATTACTGTATTATTATGAAGCATAAACAAAATCTCAGATAATCTCACTTTTTTCCATATCTAGCTGGTTTTGTTCCCTCTCTTATTAGGAAAGGCACAAAAACATTAAGTGTATTCTGTAGTTTGAAAGCTTGCCTGCAAGCTTTCTCTTGGGCCAGTAAAATGATGATCCTGGTCCAATTTACACTCCTGCATGTTCTGCCTTTCCTTAATTCCAAGATCACGCCTGCCCTGAGATTAATAATTCTCTGAAAGAGGAATCAGAATCCTCTTCATAGGAATTTTTTCTAGCTCTGCTGTTTGCCTCTTTGCAAACCAGATGTTATTTTATTGAGCAGAAGAATAACATGCTAGAAATTAATCTCAGCTAAAAAGCTATCAAGGCTGTATTTATAACTGGAAGTGAAACACTCATGGGAAGTAAGTTATGGGATAAGAAAATTATGCAGCTCTCAGAAGAACTAAGTTAGAAATGTCTTGAGTCAAACCACCCATTATCCAATTTATTTTCTTAAAGATAGGACTTAACAAAGATTTTAGTGCTAAAGGATTGAATAAATTATTAAAACTACACCCACTTTTGCCTAATTCAGGGTTGAAGCTCACATTCTCTATTTAAGAATTGTGTCTTATTTAAGATATGAAAGCAGGCTACCAGCTACTGGAAAATCAGAACCTAAATTTAAAGTTTAATATTATCAATTCATGATTCTTGACTGCTACACAAAGGAGCGTTTTATAATTAAATCAGCTGGCCATCAGAATTTTGCAGGTCAGATATTTGTAGCAGAAGACTCTCAGTTCAGCAAATAGTCATTTCACAGTATTTAAGCATTTAAGTAATAATACATGAAGTACATATGTGTGTGTGTATATATATATATATGTAATATATAAAATGTAGGAGTTTCTCTTAAGACTTATAGTTCTAGTGAAAAGCATTCTGATTTGTCAAGGAAATTTTTTAGTTTCTGTAAGAGCAGCAGGCTCCACCTTCTGCTTTCCATCTCCTGTAATATCAAGCAGACACTTCAGATGAACTCTTCCAGTCTTGTCCTCAGTAGCCATTATGGTAATGCTGCCATACTATGGTAACTCTTCAGCAAGCAAAAACAGCAAGCAAAGACAAAAAAACCCCAAGCCCCCCAACCAAACCAAACCAAAAATCGCACCAAGCCCACAAATGACTACATCTACCTAATGAAATAATTTTTTAAATTAATGGAGTCACTCAAGCAGGGCTCAATTGCACTTTAATCTGGTTGTGAAACAGTTCTGAGAAGCAGACAAGCAGTGTGGGCTGTAAGCCGTAGAACAAGTAAAGCACAGACAGGGAACATTGTTTACAAGCCTTACCAAGAGCAGCATTTTATTCAACAAAAAAATCCTGTAAACACCAGCTAATCTTTACATCACTATGGGTATTTTAAAAAGTTATACAACTTCTTTAGGCAACTGATTTTATGAAAATATGAACTAGAAAGAAAACATAATCTCCTGTTATCTCAGAGGCAACATCCCATAAAAACAAAAAACAAGCTACTGAATAAATCTTAGGGTGTGTGGGAAAATAGATATGCAGTTTATTAAATAAGCTTCTGAATTCTATTTTCAGGAAGTAAAGTAGTTTGAAATGGAAGGAAACATCACCCAAGTCGTCTTCATATTAATGCTTCTTCTTCAAGCTAAGGTCAGAGATTTTCAGCTTTTGAAATCGAGGAATTTATGTGATACATAAGCACAGTGAAACTGGAGTTAATTGAATATTCCTTTCTAACAACAACTTTGATAAAAATCTTAACAGCAACTAGTTCATGTTATGTAATTTCTTCAGTCCACAAAAATTTTTTAATCTAGAAGAGTAACCAAGCTGGATATAATCAATAATCTGTCTCTCCAGTATTCTGTTTAATCTGATTCTAGAGTGACTTAGCTAAAATATTGTTTGGGTTGGGAAGTCAGAAGGCTGAGACTGCACCTGGAATAAGTATTTGCTGCACCTGGCAGCTTTAGCAAAGCATCATTATGAGACTGCCCCTGTAAATCCATCAATTGGTTTTGTTACCAGATACACACTGGGTGCAAGCATTAACTAACTTACAGTAACTGTGAAAAATTAAAAATATGAGCAGTCTTAAAAAAACCTACTGATACAAGGATTGTTGTTCCAAAGCAACAATGGAACTTTCTGAAGAATGAAAATACAGCTTTGCATATAAAATAACAAGATTGATTTGCCTAAAGTTTTTTAATCACAATATATTTATATAAAGTCAAAATCTGTGATAGTGTAAGCCAAAATAAAAAATTACCAATTTTCATCATTCTAAATCAAGGGTTTATACAGTTCTTATGGTGTCAGAGCTTGCCACATTGCTTGAGTTTGTTGTTCTGCTGCAGCTTCCCTGGAATAGTCAAGACTATTTCCATTCCACATGCCAATGCCCCTTAAGCCTCGACTCTTCACATATGCTGCTTTTAGAGAGATGCTGTGAGGGTCATCAAACCATACCTGGTGGAACTGACCAACAGAATCCTAGAAAAACATTTAAATACCAGTCTCAGTGATCACATTTTCTTTTGAACAGTAAACACCGTTAAAAGTACAACTAAAAACTGAGATACACAAGCTACAGAGATTTATATAATATTTTCCTGATTTATCAATTCTTTGTCATATGGGACAATTAAAAATTCTAAGCCAAATATTTGGATTTTTTTAAATTGTAGAATATTAGTTATAAAACAGTGACACAATTTAACCGAATCTATCTAGATAAAAAGGCTTATCTAATTTGTTTTTTAATATTTTTTAAAAATACAGCTAAAATTTCAGATACAGTATCTAAGATAACAGGTGAATTTAGTTTGAGATTGTGGGTTTTTTAAGCAATAAGCAGTTTTAGAGGAGGTTATAAAATTTTATCAAGATCACGCTGCTTTTACCTGGTCATTGCTTACAACATCTTTTTATCACCAACATGTGAAACTTAAATAATGTTTAAAGAAACAAGACAAAATGGACACACTGTAGTGTTCTTGTAAGCACAGTCATTTATGGACTCTTTCACTGTGTCCATGTAGAAAACAAATGCAGAAGAGAACATGCATGCAAGGCATCAAGCTGGACAAAATTAAGAGCATCTCAGAATCATTTTTAGTTTAAATCATTTATCAACTCATGAAAGTAACAATAATAGTGAAGGATGGAGCTATAGGATGTCTTTGTGCCAAAATGTCCTTTTTGCCATCATGCAGTATTGGAGTTATGTCCAATGCAGTAACTCAAGAAGACTGGAAAGTAATAAAGATTTTTACTACTCCTGTAATCTTCAGGCACTGCATTCCTCTCTCAGACTAGGAATTCAAGACACAGCTTTTCAGCGATTCTTTACCGTACAAAAAAAATAAAAAACCAACCAAAACAAAACAAAACGTAGAAAACATAAAAGGAAGAATCTAACCCAAATAACTTTATAGTCAAAGATCTGTGGTTCATGAATGTTTACTCCACACCTCAGTGGCTTGGAAAAAGAGAAAAAGACTTACCTTGTACTCATAAAATGGAGCCTTCTGCACCTGATCCCACAGCAGCCCTGAGAGAGAACTGTTCACCTGCTTCATGATGGCTGCGTAGGGCACCTGGCTCCCCGCAGCATCACTGCAGGGAGCCCCACGGAAAGGCACCTTGGGGAGGGAACAAACATGCTCCTGGGAAACAAACAGGGAGCCACGAGTGTCAGGTGAGATACCCTCAACTCCAGAATAGGAGTACAGCCAAGAACAATTCACAAAAGGCGTCAGGGCCACAAGAATTCCAAATCTTCAAGCAAATTCAGCAGATACTATTTGTAGAGAAAAGTAAATTAAAGCAGCTACATTTTCTTTAATCTTAATACAGGACTGGATGGATGCCCTTCAGCTTAAACGGTTTTATCTTTTCCACCTTTAATTGACCCTTACATTTTTCATAATATTTGAGACCTCATAAACTGCTATGCTGTAACAGTCGTAGGTTTGCTATGGTTTGTTGCACCTGTCTTTACAGTGGTGTTCAGAAGGCACATAAAAGTGTTGTAGGGCCTTTGGACTTCATCTCTTCTCATACAGATAACATTTATAGCTCCTTAGCCAAACACAGGGCTTGGATGTCATGGGGTTCAGGCTGCCTAAGGAGCTAAAATGTCTGGTAACACACTGCCCATGAGTTATCAGCCAAAGAAAAAAATTAACAGTTTGATTGCAAACAAACAATCTTCACCTTACCGTGGACAGGTTTTGGCAGACATAGTCATAGCCATACCAGGGGACACCCATCACAAGCTTCTTAGGATCAATGCCCATAGCAATGTACTCTTCATATCCTAGTTTTGAGGGAAACAAAAATTAACATGCATTATTTACTTTTCCTATACTTTTTATTCTTACAATTAATTTAGAGCCAGAGCCATTGCATCATACCCAGAAACCAAGGTGCAAGCTGTCCTTTGCCTTCAACCTGCGCTCTCCAGTGAGTGAGAGGCTTGGTCTGCTGAGATCCCAGTAACTGCTCCAGTTTCTCACATTTAAAACCATCTGCCCTGAGCAGAGGTTCAAAAGATGAGAGAAATGTTTCAGGTTCTCTGCAATCCCAGGCAGACACCACTGCTCTGGCTGCCATTTGTCATTCCAAAAGCGTTCTTTGCACTCCTGAGGTTACAGGGACCAACACACAATGCTGAAGGTCTGCCTGTCTGCAGGCTCATAAGGACCAGGGACACTGTGTTCATACCCTGGCAACACACATCTGAGCACACTCAAAGCCTCACTGCAACAATAGCAAAAGAAACCTGTCTGAGAAAAAGCCCTCTTTTCTATCTACTCATGTGAGCAAATGGCAATGTTCTGACTCTTGGGGAGGTGTTCAGTCCTCACCAACTAAAGTCTGCAGGTAAGGAGCATTGGCTTTTGCAACACAGTCTGTCCAGATCTGGCTCTGTTCATCATATGACATCACAAATAAGAAGTCACAGGCATCTGCAATCCCAGTGTAGTTGTAGCACCTTTTATCTATGCATGCTGGAGACCAAGCCACATCAAAGGTTACCTGAAGGAAAAATGCACAACTTAGTAACAAGTATGGCACTCAGGAGCCCTTGTTATCTCCTAAATAAAAAGTTATGACTTTTAAAGACAGTATTTCCCAAATGGTACAGTTTAACACATCTTGATAATAATGAACTATAGAAGAAGCTGCTCATCTGATAAAACAAACAGAAGATAATAAAGTGAGTACCCCATTAGTGAACATATAGCACCAAAGAAATTAAAATATAATATGAAAACCCCCCAAAATATGAAGCATGGTGCAAATCTTGAAAACTTTCATCACAGGTTTACCGAAACACTATCAAGCTTTTGCCCCAGAGGGCTGTATTTGCCCTACTTTCAACAATTCATTAAGGCACACTAAAAACTGCCAGCTCACACATAGCAGTAACATTGCATGTACAAATCTCAGCAAAGCCCATCTCTCATTGAAATTCACACAGGTCAAAAAGAGTGATTCTTACAAGATTATATCACAGCTAACATTCATAATTAAGCATTCACTAGAATATTATATTTAGATCTGCATAAACTTTTTCATCTGCTAAACAGCACTGCCAAAAGTCCTTACATTTCATAAGGATAAATTTAATGTTTGCATAAAGTACATTATTATTACCTGTGATCCAGCTATTTCTCTGTGAAAAGCATCTGTAGTTTCTTTAACAAGCTCTGTCAATGCATAATACTCAGGGGAGGTTTCATTAACTTCTTGCTCTATATCTAAGTTAATTCCATCCATATACTGCTTTTTTGCAAGATCCACCTGTTGGGATATCCATGCTGCTCTTTTAGCAGGATCAACAATTTCCTGAAGAGGTACATCACCTGGACAAGAGGCCTTCAAGAGTTAACATGCATTTGCACCACAGTAATAGTAGGAAGGAAAAGTTTGTCTTTAGTTTACCAACAAATTTAAACACAACATTAAAAATGCCCATATCAATACTGGTAAAATACAAAGGAGTTCATTTTTTCCTTGAGCATAATTTTGAGAAACCACCCCAAAAAAGATTACCAAGGTCCTTTGAGAGAGTGGTGTTAAAATTAAGTTCCTTTCTTTATCTATAATTTTAATCTTCTTGCTTCTGCTTAATATTCTTTTAGCTATTGTAAATTACCTTTTTTGAAATCAAAGTACTTTTAGCATTTTAACTGGTCATATTTAGAGGAAAGCTACTTTTGTGTTTAACATTTGCTATTTTCCACAATGTAGTCCTGGATTCTGCTTTTTCTCAACAGAGCCAAAAGGTATTTACAACATGTAAGCTAATGAACTTTGTCTTTCTAATCAACATTTGTACCTGCACAGAGTTCCTGAGTAAGCATGTTTTAAAACTCAACCACTTCCTAATACAGAGGGATTAATTTAAGTGCAAAATACTAATTACTTAAAATCCCTTTCCTTACATAGTCTTTTGTGTACTCCACATAAAATCCAGCATACAGACCCAAATATCCGGCTTTTTCTTTCCTCCCTCTTTCCCCATAGCAATGATATTCCCTGTTAAGAGAACTTTTATTAAGATGTCACTGGGATGGTTTGGTTACTACTGTGGCACAATCCACTGTTGGTTTCAATACCCTGCATACCAGCACATGCAAAATGTCAAGGGTTCATTAAAGCCTTATTAATTAATTCTCTTAATGATTTTAATACTCTGCATACAACTGAATGTAAAATGTCAAAGTAATATAGCCCTGTGCACCTTATCTTATTCCCGTATCATAAACACCCATGTTTCTCCAGTGTAACCAACCTTTCAGTACTACCCTCGAGCCTTTGGAGTGGGCATAGCACGTGAGCTCAGGATCGTACTTCCCGAAAGCTGCCACAGTGGTAATTTTGGACCAGTCGTAGGATTTCCAGGCTTCCTTCCCCACATCAAACACGAATACCTGGAAAAGGGGTAAAACGCACCCTGGTTATCCCTGAGCGCTTCTCAGCAGGAGCAGCATTCTCCCGCGGCTCCCGCACCGGCACATCCCCGCTGGGCAGGGATGGCAGCCGGGGCCGAGTGCGGGACACTGCCCGGGGACACTGCCCAGCCCGGGCACAATGCCT
The DNA here is from genome assembly GCF_028551555.1 of Melozone crissalis. NCBI lineage: Eukaryota > Metazoa > Chordata > Aves > Passeriformes > Passerellidae > Melozone > Melozone crissalis. Next base: position 19,132,777 of record NW_026535823.1, on the reverse strand, counting down.
GGGGACCCTGCCCGGCCTGGACCGAGCGCAGGGCCCCCGTTCGAGAGCGTCGCCCGGGGCGCGGTACTTGCTGCGAGCGGCGCTGCTGCCGGGCCCGGCCCCGCCTGCGCCGCCAGCGCCCGCCCGGGCCGGGGCCGCGCACCTCGAAGCCGGCGGGGCCCGTGACGGGCTGGCACAGCCGCGGGTCCCGGCAGGGGCAGGCGCCGGCAGGGCCCAGCAGCTGCAGGAGACCGACGGGCAGCAGCCACCCGCCCCACGGCCGCCCCATGGCCGCCGGTGCCGGCCCGGCCGCGCAGCCTCGGCCCCGGGGCGGGCCCGGGCGGAGCCGGGCCCAGCGCGCCGCTTGTGCAGGGACAAATGAGCTCGGCCAGAGTTCAGAGAGCAGCTGTTTATTGAAAGGTCACCCCGGGGCCGGGTGCCCGGGTTGTTTCCAGGATCCCCGGGAGAAGAAGCAGAGCAGAGAGGCCTCCCGGAGGGCACGGGGCCGATCCCCGCTGCCCGAGGCGGCCGGGCGGAGCGAGGCCGGAGCGGGGCTCAGGCCGGGCACTGCTGCTGGCACGAACACGCCGTGTGAGCGGACACCGAACTCACGACATCCTCGGATTTCTGGTCCAGCCGAAGCTGCCCGTCCAGGCTGAGAGCGGAGTCTGGGGGAGAAAGGAGAGCAGGGTTGGTTTTACATCGGGGCGCTCCTGTGTCAGTGCGGTTTTTCACAGAACCCCGGTGACACAGCGTGGCGTGCACAGCTCACCAGACTCACCGGCTGGAACGCAGTGGAAGCCCACGGACACGGAAACAGTCTGGGTTGCTGAGCAGCCTTTCACACAGCGAAGGACTGGCTCCACGGAGAAACATTTTTCTGCTGCCTTCTCAAATGAAAGTGGCTTCTCACTTTTGACAAGTTTGTGCTGCAGTTTACAAGCTACAAAACATGAACTCTCTTAAAGCATGCACAGAGTTTAGACAAATAGCCTTCAGTAGTTAATTTGTAGAACTGGCAAACACTAAGACCAATGGATGAACAGTGTGACACAGCTAGATGAAGGTAATCAGGTTGAAGTGAATCAATTTTTTGTCAAAGGCTCAGGCTGTGAGAAAATGAGGCACATGGAGCACAGTTGCAAGGACAGAGATGGGATCTGGATGGGACACTGATGTCCAAATCCGAAAAGATACATGTGAAAACCTTGGTCAGCTGACACTCAACTTTACTGAAACTAAGACAGCACTTCATTTTGGGGCAGCAGTGGCTCCAAGGCATATCCTCTCTGTACTGTGAGCAGCACCACACCTGCTTTGCCATGGCTGAGTAGCTTAGTCCTTAAGTCTATGATCCAGCCACCCCGGAGAAACTTGATCTAAGAAAATATTACAGAAAGGCCAACACATGCCCACAGGGTTGTGTTCCACACAAAATGTGTAGTGCACCCTAATGTAACCAACACATTCATGTTTTTATGTAGGACCTGGATGGCAAGAACAATCAGTCATTCCCAGGCTGAAGTTTTCAGACTGTGTTAATCTTCAGCCTGAGGACATTAAAACAAGTTTTTCCCACCTCAAATGCCCTCTAGTTTGATAGTCAGGGCTAGATATGATATTTTAAATCTAAACTAAAAGACTGTAAATAACAGAAGTAAAATAAAGAATGAAACTATTAAAGATAACATAAAATTACTTTTGTCAACAGTCAAACTTCCTCCTTTTCACACTAAGTTATCAACTTAGAGAGTTCTAAGTTGAAAACACAAACTCCAGGTAACTACTAAATTCATAAGATGTTGATATAAAAACCCAACAAAACTAGAACTTGCAGTAAGCTACCAAACTCAGGAAAAACAGATTTTTTTTTCTTCATTTAGTCTGTGGCTACTAATCACAAAATCAGCAAAAAATGAGATGACTGTGCTACAATTAATATAAACCAACTATTCATGTGATTGATTGATTGATTAATTAATTATATGAAGGCAATTACATTAATATATGTTGGCATCTTAGTACCTCCAGTACAGGGGTCTTCTGAGACAATCCAAGAGTGACCAAAACTCACAGCATCTTTAGCTAAATATCCACTGGGTGTTTGATATTCTCTTTCTATCTCAGCATCATATTTTCCACAAATGCCGCATGTTTTTCCAGCCATCCAGAAAGCAACTTGAATCTTTGTGGAAATACAGAAAAGTTGCATGTAAATGCTTTTCTTCTAAAACTAAACCCACTGAAAGTAACTTAAAAATTACCTCAAGTTTATGCCCATCATAGTATATTTTATCTATGCCATAATCTGGGGCCTTTAGTGTCAGTCCTTTCTTTTCACTGCTGAGCAGCATGCTTGCAGCTGCAACAGAAAAGAAAAATGTGATCTTTCCTAAAATGAAGTTATTGTTTTAGGATCCACCCTGAACCTTTTGTTAATTTGCTGGGGACATAATGCACACTCTACAGAATCCCAAAAGAGATGGTGGGAAGTAAGAAGACTACTGCTCCCTGCCCTGGGAAGAGCTGAAGCCACTCACAGGGGTGGCTGTGACAGGGGTCATCTAAATTCCTGTTCTGGGGGTCTCTGGAATCAGCAAAATGTACTGCAGGCCTCCATTTTTGGTCTGTGCAAAGATACACAGGACCAGCATCTCTTTCTTTGCTCCTCTTTCTTGCCACCCACGAGAAAAGCTTGCATGGAGGCATGTTAAAGTCTCCCAACTCTTTCTCAAATTAGTCTCCTAACTCTTTCTCTTTTATCTTGTGATGGGTCTGCAGGATCATGTCCTCTCCTTAATCAAAGGATCAGGAAAGATTAAACAGAATCTAAAGATGAGTCTCTTACCAGTATTAGATGTGTATGGAAAATCTTTTGGGGCTTGGACACCATTAATCTTCAACTGGATGAGTCCATTGGAAACATACATGTCAATCTCACTTTAAATAAAGGAAATTAGTGTAAACAAATGCTTCTCCTTTGCCCTACTCAGCTTATAATTTGCTGTTCTGGCAGAACCATCACTGCAGGATGCTCATATCATCCTGGCATGAATCTGCCCTTTAGGGGAAGGCTGGGGGCCCAGGTGAGTGTGCCAGCAGGAGGGCTCCCAGTGCCCCTCTCCTGGCTGTACCCATCTCTGGGGGGCTGCTCATGGCCATGGCACAGGCAGGGAGACACCAGGCTGCAGGAGCCTTGCTGCAGAGCCACCCAATTGCTATGACCTTCACATAAATGGAAGGTGCTTTACATTTCAAAGGAAGGTTGGGTTCCCTAGGGCAGTTCTCTTACAGCCTGAACAGGTTGTGTATTGTAGTATTTTCTTCAGAGCAGTGTTTCCTCTAATAGAAGAAATATGAAGCTCAAGCACATCAAAAGCACATCCATACAATTGCATGAAACAATCAGGAATGATTCAGTGATGAGGAATGTCTTTATCACAAAAGATACAGTCTATAAAACAAGCATCCTTGTGTTCTTCCACAAAACAGGTGCAGGGAATACTGGATTCCCTCTGTTTCTCTAACACTATGGCACGGTTAGGCACACATTTTTCAGAAATAAACAATTACTTGTAATGAAACCTTACAGATCAAAGTCTATTTATGTGCTTTGAAGAACACTCCCTGCAATGATTTTAGTATGCATAATCCCATACAATTTAGGGGTGATTGCTCCAGGCTGAAACAAAGTGTATCTTAAATGAATTTCAAATAGATTAGAATATTATGTACCGACTGAGAGATGTCCTAAGAGAGTGCCTCTAATCTGGGATAAGTAATGCCCTTTTTAGCTATGTCCACTTCTCAACAACTCTGTGTAATGAGTGTGGGTTCTAATTTGTTCTAATTATTAGCTTAGTGTAGAAGGCCAGACGAATGATTAAAATTTATGTGTCTGCCTAATCACTAAGTACTGAAATGAGATGGTTAAGTTCCAACAAATTAATGAAGAATATGTGGCATTAAAGTCTTGAGGTTGCTATGAACCTCAGATATATTTCAGAAGCACTTTTAAAAGACAAAGTCCCAAATTTCAGTGACACTCCTAGATATCTTTCCATTGACATCAGTACTTTCTGCATGGATCTAATGCTGCCCTGCCAATCTGATCTTCATTTATAGCATATTCAGCTTGGCATCTATTTTTTATTAAGTTTTCAATTACTTACTGGCTGGCGACTCTGACATTTACTGCTATAAGGTCAGCAGCCTCTTCAAGTCTTTTCACCATCACCAGGAATTTAAGCTCTGGACTACAGTCCTGCACCAAGACATGGTAGCACTTTACAGGCATTGAATAGTTAAATTCAACACCATTGAAAGTTGTGATCTTATTTTGGAAAACTGTACAATGACCTGAAAGAAAAAAAACCAGTAAAAAGTAAGCATTTTATAATTTATATGAGACAGATATTTTATTCTAGTTTTGTAATTAAAGGAAAAAAATCTTCTGATTCTGCATGTTCTGATGTAGAAATGAATTAATTCTGTCAGATGAGATTTTAGATTTGTAGTAATTCAAAAGTAAAACTTTTCCAGTCCCCAGGCAGCAGGACAACACCCCTGTGATTCAGGCATTGCGTGAGATGAATTGTGCTCACAGCTGGTGCAACTCTCAGTTTGTGGCATTTTGGCTTTCCTAACTTTGTTGTAATCAAAAGAATTTCACAAGGGTTGATAACAATTCACATACCATTACCACTAGAGAAAGTTTACTGAAATGCAGATGCCTTTATGAAGTCATAACCAGGGTTAGAAATAGAAGTTGGGAAGGAAAAAATGCCACACTATATTTTTGTCTTTTTCACTGTGATGGCATTTTGTTGGAAATCCTACCAGCTCTGATTAGAAATTATTTTGCAACAATTGGAGTTAATACAGATTAGTTCTGGTGTTTACCTAAGAAATACCATAGAATGGCTCAGGTTTGAAGGAACCTCAAAGATCATCTTATTCCAATCCCCTTGCTATGGACAAGGACGCCTTATAAATATGCATGGTATGATATTATCCCACTGATTCCAAGCAAAATGTGACTCCTTATTGTAGGATTACATAAAGCTTTTAATTTTAAAACTTATCCTAAGTAAGTATAATGTGATTAGCTGTTAATACAGCATTAATAAAACAATAATCCCTTCAAACTCAAAGTGCAGGATTTGAAATTAATGAGTACACTTTTGGAGCTGTTTCAGCTTCAACATAACAGTGCTAATCAAGCAGAGCACCCTAAATCAGAGGTTACTTAGATGTCCCTCTCACAGATTTTGTATTGTATTTTCATCACAAACAATTTTTGCAGTGAAGCTGAAATGGATGCATTGGGAATGGAAGTATTTGAAAGTATTATTTGGCATGGAATTGAATGTTTAATCTTCCTAGTGTGTCTCCATTTCTTTATATTTTTGCAGCTTCACAGATTTTCATAGAGATGCTTTGTTTCTATCAGACATCCAACTGATTTTTAAGTGAATAGATAAGTTAAAAAAAAATTACATCAAAAGTGTAAATCATACAAAATTTACAGAGTCAATCAATGGCTGTGCAGATGGTTACTTGCTGACCTTTAAGACTTTCAATGAGTGAAAGTGTTGCTTGGGAAAAGCCCTTCCAGCCAGGGGATGGTGATGCTGAGATGGCTGTGCCCAGATGTGAAGGGACTGGCAGGGGCAGACTGATGGCTGTGTCGTAAATTGTGAGCTGAAAATCAGGCAGGAAACAAGCATGAATGGGAATGGAAGTGCAAAGTACAGTATAGAGATAAGGTAGCATTTTCCTCTAATTTTCCAAGACAACTGTGCTGACTGAAATCTAAATTAGCATCTGGATTTCTGTCAGAGAGAAAAAGAAATCAAGTCTTCTATCTACAGCATGAAATAGTTGTACAGTGTGACACATCTGCAACCAGTGGAAGAGCAGTGCTAGAAATGAATTTGGATAGTCACCAATTTGCAGCTTTTTGGGTAGCTGTACATCACATTTGTTCTCAGGCTGAGCAGTTTGCTCACCTGAGATACTCACATTCTTTCTGCCTGTACATCAAGTGCTGCTGTTTGGCTGTCTCAACAGCCTGGTTTTGCTGTCTTTTCCAGACCACAGGAACACCTGTCTTCTTTCTTAAGATTTTGGGAGGAGTGGGCTTTTTAATAAGTTATTTTTTAACTTGCTGTCAGTCATGATGATTGTTTTCTAACCTGTTTATTTCATATGCTTGTAAGCAAATGAAATAAGCATACATGTGAAAGACAAATGTGTTGTAAGATATTTTCATACTAAAACAAACTGCATGAATATAATGTCTTCTGAAGCCAGCTTCTTTATAGTTTTGTTTTTTTTTTAATCAGCAGGTTAAAAATCCCTTAATAATCCATTTCCTAGGTATTGATTGCTTCAGGATAAAAGATGATGGAAATTGTTACCTCTGGCAACTTAAAGACAACATCACAGGTTCTTGGGGATGTCAAAGCCATAACCAAGGTTGCCTGGTGAGAGGGACTAAGCTGTTGCCTTTGGGAAAACCCAAGCAAATAGGCAGCTCCTGGGAGAAATGAGTAAAACCTGGGGGGGAAAAAGGAAGTTATTAAAATGAACTGTCTTTGAAAGAAATTATTATTATTTGTTCACACTAAAATACCTCCATAAAGTAATATGCATATGTGTTAGCATCAGGGCATGTTTTGCATCAGGGTTTGGTAATGCATGATGTTGTATATTGAAAGAGAGGCAGCAAATTTATTTTTTAATTGGTGTAAAAGATCTCAAGAGTCTGGATGGAAGAGTAATATGAGAAGAAAAGTGGGGCAAATTTGTTTTAAACACATTCAAACTTAAAAATAGGCATCAATTACATAAGCCACCAAATACTAACATGCTAAAACAATGCTAAATTAGTATTTCACTTTAGAAGGTCAGTCATGCAGTGGTAACTTTAGGCAAGGATCCTTTGCCCACTAAGACTGTCAACAAGCTGATGGAGGGATCTCTATGAATGAGTTTCCAAACAATCTTGGGACTCAGATAGAGAAATACAGAAAATGTTCCTTTATAAAAAGGCATAATCTCTGAGCAGAAAAAAAAAGCTAACTTCTGTGTTTTTGCTCCAGGATAGTCAATTGGGTGGTTTACCCTCCTCTAATAAGTGCAGATAACAGATGTGGGTAATTCAATCTAATGTAAAAAGTTACCTTCTTCAGGAGATTTTAATCAAATCACCTGTATGCCTTTAATGTGAAAACTTGTAAGTGTATTTAGTTAACTGAGTTGCTGTGCACGACTGTATTTTAGTAGCACTATGCCAAAAAAAGAGGCCTCAGTGTGTATCTATATGTTATTGCAGGCAGATGCGTGGAGGGATACAATGAATGAATGCAACAGGTATTTCATTAAAAAAGAGAAACATGTGAATGGACCCCAGAATGTACAGTTTTCAGTTTTCTTACATTAACTGTCATAAAATATTTGTTATTTAATGTGCATAAGTTTTATGAGAAGTATTTGTATCACCTGCTTTAGAAGCCAGAGGCAAGTGTCTGCATTAGGAAATTAAGTAAGAGACTGATTTCATCAGAGACCCATGGTCAGGCTTCTGCTCTGAGCCTCCATGAATCAGGAAGCATGACAAGAACAATCTCCTAATTCAGGCACTTAAAATTACAAGTCTGCAATAGATTAGGTGAAATCCCATCATCCCAAGTGGTTTTCTTGCATACAAAAATGCAGTAATTATGCTTTGAGGGAATGAATACAGAGAAGGCAAACATTTGTAATCTGATTTTATGAAATCCTACTGATTGAAGGGTTTTTTTTCTAGCTTGGAAATTGCAGAACTGAACCTGCAATTATTTGGAGCACTGAGATATATTTTTCAAAGACTAAAGTGAAATCTCACCATCTTGCAGTAGTTCGGATTATTGAAGGCACTTTCAGCCACTCCAGCTTCATCTGCATAGCTGGGTAAGCAGCAAATTGTCCTGTTGCAATCTGAGTAGCAATCTGGTAGTCCTGGCAATTTTTACCCCATTTAAGAGAACCCTAGTAAAGGAAAATAAATAAATTTTTACATAAACCATAGTAAGATCATTACGTTTCATTTAAATTTGGGCCGATTGATATTTTAAACTTACTGATATTTTTCGGTAATTTATTACTGAAGCATCAGCACAGAGTTTCCATCTGCTTGGTCCTGTGATGCTTGAACCAAACATCTGTATTCTCCACCTCTTGGGCTGTGTGTCAGTGTACAGGACAAGCTGAAATCCTGTTGGCTGCTTGTTTCTGTAGATGGCACGAAGAACTGCAGCCAGTATTGGTGGCTTTCTGTCTCCCAGGAATTCAGGCTTTGGTGAGTAGAGAGGAAACAGAGACCAAAGGCACAAAGAAAGCATTAGAATTACCATAGTAAAACCACTGGCATGACCAATGCAAGTAAGACTATGATGGGAATTTTTTTGTAAATTTTTTTGTAATTTCAATGCCTAATGAACAAAAGAGTGGCAGAGTCAACACCTAAACTTTTACAGAAAGATACACAAGGAAAATATCCCTGAAAACAGCTTCTGATCCAGCAGGTCAGCACTTCTAAAGTGTTCTGGTTTTTATAGTGAATTATTTGCTGAGCAAGACAAATTTCAACATATACAGCAATACATTCCAATTTCATTCAAAAAGATAACCTGTATTAAATTAATATTAAATTACAGTCAGTGATTATCCAATGTGCTCACCTTTTTAAAAAAATAAAATAAGAAACAGTTCAATTTCTTTCTATATACCTATTATGCTAAATCACTGTAATTTTCCTATCTGTTATAAATATACAAAAACTGGAAATGCAAAGTAAATGTTTGGGTTTCTTGCAGATTAGACATTCACCTGAGATATGGCTCTGGAGAAATCTTCATCACTAGCTGAGGAAGAAGAAGAGCTGATGCTGATGTTCAGGATTTCCCCTCCTGTGTCCTGCAAAAACAAAGAATCACCTTGAAGCAGGTGCCTACCACTGGAAGCTGTTGCAGAATTAATTTATCATATTTTCACTCCCAGAGAACTAGGATCTAATTGCAGAAAGACAGCAAGACTAGTTGTACATGCTGCATGCAGTAAATGTACCTGTTCATCCACTGGCTTAAACAAAAGTTGGTAAACAGGTGGGTTTGCCTGTGAAAACAGATAGTATGTAAGATCCAAGAGAAAATAAAGAACTAGCTTTTGAAAAATGCATTAAGAATTTCAGTTCTGAGTATGGAAAAAAACCCCCTGCAAAATTAAGTTTTTTAAACATTTTACAGTGAAAAATTCTGAAATGTCAAAATTCTGGTCTGAAATGCTTCAGAGAACCAAGGTTACTCTTTCTTTGGTCCACAGTCTATGAGCACAATTTTCTGATGTACAAAAGCAGTCACTATAAAATAAAAGGTAATTACCTGTTGGTTGGAATATTCCCTGTCCCCACTGCAGTGCCTGTCCCCAGAGTGGTCCTCCTGGCTGCTGCTGCTGCTGCTGCATGCTGTGCTGCCAGCAGAGCTCCCACTGCTGCTCCTGCTGCCACGCTCCTGCCCAGACTGCCTTCTCTCATCTTTCCTGTGATGATCTCCAGGCTCTCTGCCATCAGCAGAGGAAGCAGCAGAGGAGGAGGATGAGCTGGATAGGTGGGGTGTGCTGGGCTCTGCCCACAGGCCTGTGTGTTCAGTGTTGTACTCTCGGTTGATCCGTTTTGTGCGGCGCCGTGTCTTATTTGCAGCCTCCAAAAACAGTTGAAAGCATTATGAGTTTATAGCTTGTTCTGTTACATTTCCCTGGCTGTCAGACAAGATGCTCACCACAGGCTTCCAAAGAAATAGAATTCCTCCCAGCCCAGCTCCTTGCTTTCCCATACCAGTTTCCCGCAGTAGAAACCCTTGGCTTCATTATAGGAAATATTTCCCTCCCTGATGCTCAAAGTCTCTTACCATGAGCACCTCTTCAATGCCTAGAATCTTCTTCAGTTTAGCTTGAATGTCCTCGTATGGAGCTGCCTCTCCCTCTTCCTTTGACCCTGAGCTTGATACCTCAATTATTTTTGAAGCTGCTTTGGGTCCTGCTTGAACCTCCAGCTGTATTTTGTCAATGTCAGCATCTGTACGAACTAAAGGCAAAAGCATTCCAGGGTTTGCTGCTTGAGCATTATCTACAGTGGTTGTCAGAAAAACTTGTTTTTATGATTTTACCTGGCTTTAAAATTATTTTGGCTTCAAATTCTTCATATAATTCATGCAAATAGGTATTTCTTAAGGAAGCAGAATTTTGTGATTTAAGGCTGAGACAAGTAGAACATCCCAAACTTTCAAATTTTTTACAGAACCTGCGTGTGTGAAATCTTCTTCTTGCATTGTTGTGACGTATCTCTTCTAGACCTTGCTGGTATCCTTTGGATATTGCATTAGGCATGCTGCTTTGCTGCATTAAACAAAAATAAGGCAGATAAAGTCATTTTCCATAAAAAAAAAAATTGTCCCAGCTCTTAAAATAATTCCTCCAGTTAATGAAGAGAATGATGACAGTCCTGCTTAAAGAAGGAAGCAATGCTTAGAATTAGAGATGCAGGCACTGAAAGCAGTGCAGTTTCCTGCAAAATGCTCTGTGGAAGAGGACATCTCTCCTGCTCACCCTTTCTCAGGCAATGCTTCACAAACACACTTCCAGTGAGAACCTGCAGGGCTCTTTGCAGGGGCAGTGCCTCTGCATCCATTTCAGGCTTCTGGTCCTCCTGCTGGAAGCCAGTGCAGCCTTCCCATGCCAGCCTCAGGAGCTAAAGAGCACATGACAGAATGTGCTCCTGCAATCCACTCAGGGTTATCTCAGGATTTGGGAAGAAAAATCTATATCCTGCCCAAGAACCATATTTTTCCCAGTAGTCTGATTAAAAAGAAAAAAAAAAAAAAAGAGATATTGTACAGAGGATGTGAATTTCAGACACCTTTCCATGACTGTAAAGAAATAGGAAGACATGCTGTCAAAGCAGCCCTGCCTGCATGCAGTGAAGAAAGTCAGTGGACTGTGTAGGATCATGTAATGAACCCATTGGGTTTTAGGCTTGGTGTGGGAAGTATCAGGCCCCTGTTGAATTTCACCATTCCTGTGTTTGTGATCTGGTTGGCCAGCTCCCATGTCAGGGGTGCCCAGCCCTTCAGGGGAGCTCTCTGCTCTCTGCCTGTCTGCAGTACAGGTAGCAAGAGGCTTCCTTACCTTCCAGCCACCAGGTTTTGATGATCCTCCTGTTGACTCCGGGTCAGAGATACTTGGTATTTCTCCTTTGGGGAAAATCTGGGATTTCTTTTCAGAATCTACTTCTTCCATGTTCCTTGAAATAGCATAAACTTCACTCCTGTGTAGGTGATAAATGGCACAGAAATAACACCTTCTGATTTCACTCTACCCATCTTTCCTGGTGCAAAAAAGACAGTGCTAAGCTTTGTGTGACTGCTGAGGTATGGCAGCCCTTAACAAGTAGTTGTATACTTGTTATTTTATAACAGGGAACTCAAAATCAGTAACACAGAGCAAGCAAAATGAGAAAAGCTCTTCTGTACCTCGCAGCTGCGAGCTCAACCTCTTGATGGCAGGGAAGGGTTTCAATCTTCAAATTTTTCTCTTTCATATTTATCCTGGCATCAAATTTCATTGTAGTGTTGGCACTGAACTCTGCATGATATTCAAAACCACTCTGAAAGTACTGTGTGTTAATCCCCATCATTGCAATCATATGAAAATATGCTCTGAAAGAGTGGAAATAAAACCAGGCATAATTATATATTAATATGCAAAAATTTAACTTTGAAATGCAAAAGTACATTTTCATGCTGTTCTTTTTATTGTAAGACCCACTACAGATGGATGAAGAGATTTATCACAACAGGATAAGAAAAAAGCTAAGATGTCACTGGAAAACGTGGTTTGTCTGAAAAACAAAGCTAACATGGACCTTCTGACTGCATTGTCACTGGTATTGTCATTGTCATTGCTTGAGGACAAGCTAACTCCAGAATCTCATAGCTTCAAATTCTGCCTATTTTTATAATATTGTCACTCCTATTATTGTTATCATCATTGTTACTATTATCATTATTAGTACTGTTGTTTTTGCAGATCCAGAAGCATTTCTCCTTGCTCCCTGAAATCCTTCTGGCTTATGCCAGGTGATGATGCCATTCTATGCTGAAATTGCAAAAAACTTGATACGTAAGATAATATATTTTCACATCTGAGTATCTTTAGTCATTGAACAGGTACAAATGCAAGCATTTCTTGCAGTGGCAGAATAGCATAATATCCTGTGGGATACTATGCACATTGCTGGATTTGCAGGGTTGTAAAGCATCAGGGGATTGTGTTACATTCTCACAATCTTGCTGCTCTAGACTAGCAGATTTGTCCAAAATCTGGGACAAGTAAGATACCTGTATAGCTACACATAGCTATATCTGTGTCACAACATATCTATGTCAGATATAACTATAACTATAAATATTAATGCTTGTGTGTGTATGTGAATATATATGTAATATTTACTTTGGCCTGATGTCAGCATGAATATCCGTCTTGGTTTCCCACAGCTGTGAGGGTTTAAAATTGTCAGATACTGGTGGTGATACCTTTACATCCACTGAAAAAGACAGACAGAAATTATATGAACAGAGAAACAATAAATTATGGGAATAAAATACTTTCAATAAGCATAGTCACTAAGGCAAGGGCAGTGCTTTTACATTTTGAAATACTTTACATGTTATTTAAAGGTTGCTAATACCAAACCAGAGTTATACAAATATATCTCAATGACATATCCTAATTACTTCTCAAATCCTTCGGAGGCAGCTGGTCACTAATGTTTCAATATTACTGGGGTATCTTTCAAGATTATAGAGGATTCAGTTTGAGCAGAGGGACTGGACCCACAGTTGTGTGGGGAAGTTGCTCAGTTTGCCTTCCCACACTCACCATCAGCTGCAGCCTGGGCCACCGCGGCCCCGCACAGCCCGAGCTCCAGGGGCAGCCCAGCGACGGTGGGGACGATGTGCCTCATCTCAGCCACCAGCACTGGCAGGGTCCATCGCCCTGAAATGCCTCTCTGGACCTCCTCCACCACTTTTTTCACTACTGGCTGCCAGTCTGATGATCCAGTTAGACTCTGGAAACAGAGAAATAGGTTAGGTAAGAGGAGACACGGAAGGGAAGTTATTCAGAATTGCAGACAAAAAGTCAACAGCCTTGTCAGTACCATCATCGTCTGTTGAATGGCCTCTTTGTCAATGTCAGCAAAGGCAATCTCTTGACCGAATACTTTGATGTAAGCAGATACCAGGGGGTCTTCTGGTGGCAGTTCTTTCCATCCCAGAAACTGTGGTGTTTAGGAGACATGGGGAGAAAGGGAAGGAGCAGAAAATATCATTTAAAGTGAAGCAATGTATTAACAAAGAGTAGATCCCATCTGAAGGATGAGAACTGTGGTTCCTTAGCCAAAAACCCAATAGGCATGTTATAGGTCTGAACAAATGTGGCCTTTCTTAATTGCATAGCTGATTTCAGAAGGAGTTTCCCCATGTAAGGATGAGGTAAGGGCAAGGTAATTTATGCTGCTGTAAGTAGTAGGTGACACCCAAGGAGTCATGAAGGAAAAACCTTATTCAATTATCATTTCAAAATAGAAGAACAACCACTTAGTGTGTTCTAACATACACTTTAAAACATTTTGGCTCTCAGCAGCAGCCTCATCTTTTGTTCTATACATTAAGAGCTAACACATGTTGAGTGAAAAGGTGGCACCTGTTGAGAGAGTAAGTACAATGTAAGTGCGGCTTTCCATGACTGAACAGGATGACAGACTCCTTTCTTCCAGAAACATCAAAGGGATGGCTCAGTGGGTGGGTGATGCAACCCTGGTGCTGTGAGGAGCTGTCTGATGCAGACAGGTCAGAAAGGTGCCCAGACATACCGATTTACCCAGCTCCTTCAAGGTCTTGTACGTGTCATACTCAGCAAAGGGAATGTTCTGCTTCCTCAGGAGCTTGGTGAGGCCTTGTGACCGGAAAGCCACCTGTAGGAAAGAGTCAGGCAGCACAGCCCCAGTACAAGAGAGCTCAGGAAAACTCTTGTGCCTGGGATTAACTCACTGAGGCCACATGAAATACTTGTTTCATTAAGCCATTGCATTATAAGGACATGTGTACCTGGTGGGTGGCTGCAGGCTATGGCTGCAGATGCTGAGGATGTGCTGAGCCAGCCAGCCTTAAATTAGTCAGCAGGGATAATTTTAGGGTAGGGCAGAACTCAGCCCAGGCTACAAAGCTTGCTCAAGAAGCTGTGTGAATTCCTGCATGCTGTTACATGGAGCTTTGTGCTGCCCTGGCTGTACTGCTGGCTGAAATTTAATTTCCCTGTACTTATGCAAAATACCCTGGATCCCATGTGACTTTAGGTGGGCAGATGGATGTTCTGCTGCATAAGCTTTCCTCCGCTCCTAGGCTTACATGCCTATACTGGATGTGTTCATTGATGAATGTGTGTGTCAAGAAGCCCAAATAAAAGAAGTAAAATCATAATCATTATCTAAATTTTCCCTTCCACATCCACCCTCACAGCCAGAACTAGAGTTAAACACTACATCACAGTCCAAAAGCTGGCTGCCTTAATGCAATACTTACCTCGATAATATCCATTGCAGTGTTTGCATAATAGCCTCTTACTTTTGTGATTATGTCAGATGGAAACATGGTGCTGGGACTGTTCATTAGATAAGCCCTCCAAATGGCACCAGCCTGATACTGAACTGTCACAGGAATAAAAAGCAGCAGAAATTAGGGTCTCCAAGGTTCTGGTGCACATAAGCCACCTCAGCTATGTGCTGAGGGGTCAAGATCACAACGGGTTGTGTCAGGGTTCAGTCCCATAAGTCCTCAAGCTTGCAACCTCAAGAGGAGGACTTTATTCTAGGGCAGAGTCAACACAAGCCCAGGGACTGAAAAAGGAGGCCTAAATCTGTGTGCAAGCACCACTTTCCCAAGCAGATACCAGAGATTTGGATTTGGAAGAGTCACAGGAAACTTTGCCTGTTAGGAAGTTCTTCTGTTTTTTCTATTTCAAGAGTGCACTAAACTCACAGTTCATGATTGGATTTTGGATGAAAATCACAGAGCACAATAGAGGCATTTGGCTACCTAAGCTGAGGAAGTGCACATGCAGCTGGTACTCACAGGAATAGTCACTGATCTGAATGACCTTGCTGTAGCGATAGCTCAGCCTGTCAAGCCTGGGGCCCAGGAGTTTAATGGCAACGTTGCAAGCAGCAGATCTGAGTAAGAGAGTTAAAATCATATGAAGAGAGTAAACTGTGACCAAATTCTTAGAAAACTGCATGGAAAAAAAAAATCTCAGTTTTCTACTAAAAATACACTTCTTCCTCTACTTACAGTTTATGGAGCTGTGGGATCCTGCCTGCTGCCAAAGCCTTCATGTGAGAATATGCAAAACTGGCTACTTGCAGGCTGGGCTCTGTCAGCAGCGAGGTGGCCAGAGCTGTTACTGTTGGAAGAGCAGGCTTGGTTTCGAAGAGAACGACACAAGCCACCATTCGGACGTTGGGAGCAAGCGTGCTGTCCATAAACACCTGCAGGGTGAGCTCCCTTACCTACAGGGGGGAGAGAACCTCTGAGAAGCCCATAACTTCCTGTGAGCAGTGCTTCCAGAACAGTGCATATGTGCTCTGCAGAGGATGGAGAACAGAACCCTAAACAAGAGATGTGGGCACGGCAGCTGTCACCAAAAGTGAAGATATTGCTGGGTGCACAGTGAGCATGGCTGGGAGAAACAGCCATTAGGATGAGCATTACAGGGACTAAAGCACTCTTTCCCAGGATATCAGCAAGGATGGGACGATGTCAGGAGTTTGCAGCATGGGCAGGAGGAAGACCAGTAACCGAGAAGCCTGTCCAGAGTTGCTAACATTACCTGATGGCTTTGTAATCCCTGAATCACTAAGCAAACCCAATCCATACCCTTTAAGACATTTGTTTAAATAATAATTGCAGTTACTTTTGCAGGGTCTTTTCTTGCAATTTTCCTTAAAGCCAACACAGCATCAACATGAATTCTGTTTGGTAATGAAGCTGCAGCTGCAGAAAACGTTGGCAAAAACTTCAGGATGCGTTTGATACTGGCTGGCTCTCCTGCATTGCCCATCGCTTTCAGGGCCAAGGACATGTCTTTGGCATCACCTCTGCTGGTGGCTTCAGTAGCAAGGTCATGGAGTGGCTGAAAATGAAGCAGACACTGTTAACCTCACCAGGTAATGGTCAATGATCTTGTAGAAGTGCATAAAAATGTGCTTTCCATAGCAAGCAGAACAATTACTGCTGCAAATCCCAGAACTGAGCTCTTCAGACTTTTCTCCCAGGAAAATCCCGTCATTATCAGGATGCTAAACATGGACCATACAAATAAACTTGGTTTTCTCCTTGCACAGTGTTGTAGTTGATTTTGAATTGTGCCTGAGCCTGAGTGTAGGAGACAATCCCAGGTGGCTGCCTGTACCAAAGAGCCTTTTGCAAGTCCAAAGGCAGTGCGGAGCTGATGCCAAGCTCAGTTCTTCCCAGGGCCACCTCTGCCAACCCTGCCAAATTGCACTTGCATTTTTCACTTCCTACAATAATTTCAAGTTTACTTGAACAGTTCTGCTGTTCTGAGAAGTAGAATTACCATTCTGGTGGCGTGGCTTTATTTCACTTTATTTTGGAAGATTGAAACACATGTCAAACACAGCAAGGCCTTCTCAGTGCTGTGGTCCTGCTGAGCAAGGAGCTGGGGCTGCACGGTCCAAGGACAACATTCTGAATATTTCTGCAATTGTGTAGCAGGGCTTCCTTGGAAGCCCTAACCTATGACATACCTAGAGCTTTGCTTATATTCACACTTCACTGTCTTTTTAAGTGTACTCTACCTAATGTCAAAGTGGAATCATAGAATCATGATTATTTTGCTTTAATCCGAGTTTTGTCACAATTTAACTCAGTTTCAGGCTGGTTACAGGATCCATTATCCTAATGGGCTTCTAGTACTACATTTGAAATTCTGAACTATTCCAGCCTGTTCTCTCAAAGGCATCAGATCAGTGTTTCATTCTGTCTTTGTATTGCTGAGTGAGGCATGCAAATAGTGAGTTACCTAATTGCCAGCATTGTGAGAGCTAAATTAAAAGCACTTTTAAAAATTTTTCACCTTTTATGAGTAAGAAATGAGAGTCACATACCTGAAGAAGTTCATTTGGACACAGTAAAGCGTGAGCACAGTATTTATTCACCATGCTACCATATCCTAGGTAGACAATTATCCTATGCATCAGTACTTTCTGGATTTCGGGACAGGTCAGAAAACTCTGCAGAAGAGAGAAGTATCATTTTTTACATTTACATTTTTACATTTTATCATTTTTACATTTAGAAGTATCAAGTTTCTAGTAATTAGAGCTGTATTTATCAATAAATGCATGTGAGAAATAGATGAAATTAATTTGTGCTGTTTCTAAATAATTTCAGGAATTAAATCGAATGCTAGACATTCAGCTACAAGAAAATTAAGTAGATTTGCCCCAGTTATGTTTATGCTCTTTAGATACTGATTACATATTATTTGCTTGAGTTTGTCTTTTTTCTTTTTAACTTCTGATTTGGCAAAAAGAATCAACAGTAATTTTTTTATAGTTTGTGGGGTTTAATATAAAATATAATTACAAACTTTTGGAAACAAGTGTTTGGGAACATTTTCTGAAGCATTTCCCATTTTTGTTACTACATTGCATTTTATAAGTTTAGATGGAAATGTGTTGTATCTTTCACTTATAATCCTATGAATTGACCTTTAAAAGGGAGTGAGAGGGAAAGCAAAAGGACGAATGATCTGTACTCACTGAGGCAATTTCCAGGGTCTTGATGTTTGGTGTAACAAAATGGAAGGCAAGAGGGAGAGCCACTGTTGCTTCCCAGATGCTCAGCTTCTTGTCATGGATTTTTTGCTTCAGGAATCTGAACGTGTCAGTGGCTCCAGCAGCACAGATGGCACTCAGGAACCAGGGCCTGCCAGGGAAAGGAGCACTCATCACCTCACTGCCCAGTGTGCCTCTGGTCAGAATCCCTGGCTGAAGGCCATAGTTACCTGTAGGGGAGTTCCTTGACAAACTGCAGCCACAAAGACTCGATTTGGTCAAGGGTTGCTACACGAAAAAGCTGGATCATTTGTAAGAACTTGGCTGTAGCTTCTTTGGTGGCTCCTTTCTCATTATTCTGAACCAATTGCCGCAGCGTCTCTGTTAGCTGGGGGAAAAACAGACAGCTGGAAGCATCCACGTCTAAAGTAATTACGTGATGACCTGTTAACCTTATAAATAGTGAAAGTGGTGAAAGTAAGCCTCTAATACCTGTAAATCTGGATTTTTTATCCTTAATAGAGGAATTGGCATCTGGAGTAGCTCTCCTGAGAAATGGTAACGAAGACTCCCCTGTTTATGCAGCTGAACTGTTGGTTCACTGAGAGGAGGCCTTTTAGTGCCCACCAAGGACAGCTCTTGCCTTCAAGGGAAAGAGGGAAATGCATCAGCAGACAGCAAGCACACTGTGCATGAAGGGCTTGCACAGCGTTGGAGCAGACTGAGGGTTACCCAGCAGGACTGTAAATGGAGGGGCACTTCTCTGTTCATCCATGGCTCTGGATTTTCTGGAAAAGTCATAGACTGCAAAAGCCTTTGTGAGAGCTTGCTAAAGTCTCTGAGAGGTTGGACAGATGTTTTGGGTGGCCTAAACAGTAGGGCACAGGCCAGCTGAAACACCCCGGGCATCCTGGGCTGGGCATCCCAGGAGCTGTATGGTGTTTTGGCCCTTGGCAGCCACAGGCCAGACACTTCTTGTTCTCTCACAAATCAACAGCAAATATATAATCAGTTTTAAGCATCTCCTCCTGGCTGTGATAATGTAAGGACATGCACAGTGCCTACCTCACCTCCACGACTGCTGCCCCGTTGGGTTCATTGAAAGGAGAGATCTGGTACACCTGGTCTGACGTAGCGGACGTCAATGATGCCCCGCTGTCGTCATACCTGATCTTGTAGGTGGATGTCACCGTGCCCTTAATGTTTCTGGCTTTCTAGAAGTGCAAAGAGACCACTCAGAAATGGGAGTGGGCTGGTGAGCCCACTCACCAGGAGGAGGAGTGGAGCCAAAGAGGAGAGGAGCCAAAGCCCCACGAGCAGCAGTGCAGGGGCGGCTCCTGCCCTCGTACCAGGGCGCAGGTGGGGCAGGGCCGCATGTAGGCCATCCCCAGGTTCCTCACTGCTTTGTCCTGGCAGTCTGTCAGGTCCTTGCTTTTGGAAACTGTGGCACGTTTATTCGTGCTGTCGTCCTGGATAACGTATCTGGTTTGGCAGATGCCTTCAATTCCAGCCTGCAAGTATGGGTTAAACACAGTGAATGCCCACTTGAAACAGCAATAAAAAGGTCAAAGGAAATGGTCTGGGAAGTATAACTTACTCTTTAATTTGAAATGAGACTAAAAGCAAAATCAGAATGGAAAAAACAAACCTCCTGTAGCTCATACACATTTTGTGTCTTTTTGATGGTTATCTGCAGCATGTTCAGAACCCCTCTCGCTAGGTTAGTGCACAGAACAGGACAGTCCTCAGGGGCAAAAATACTCCCAACCCTTCCTTCAGTGTATTCAAACTTAAAGGGCTGGCTGAGACAGGCAGCAATGGTTTCTGAGAGCCTCGAAGACGGAGTGAAGGAGTCAGTGGGCCAGAAGCCATTGTGTTCCTCCAGCTTTGGAGATCGAATCTGTGAACAAAAATAGGAGAACAATCATACTGTTCACCATCAGATTGAAATAGTGCTATCATACAGAAACTGGACACTCCTCTTCCATGGCAAGACAAAAGTCACTCGTCTAACACTGCAGGAAACAATTTCCAATTTGGACTCCTGTGCTCAGCCTAGGGAGCATCCTTGAAAATGCAAACTTCCATGAAGGATTTCTGCCAGAAAAATAAGATTATGTGAGCAGAATTCAAAAGTTCAGCAAGTCTGATTAAGTTTGTGGGCTGAGTGAAACACCAGCTACCAACCATCAGTACAGGCAGGATACTCACTCCTTTCCCTCAGATGACAAGTGATATCTCCCTTCAGTCTGCAAGGCAGCCAAGCCATTATTGCCCAAGCTGCCTGCCTGAGCACACAGGGACTGTTCTGGCTGCTGCTCCAGGTCCAGCACGTCCCGAGCACCAAAGGCACGGCACAGCTGATGGGAGCAGAGCTCACACCTTTGGAAGTGGCTGACACCCCTTGAGCTCCTCTGGCTGTAAAGCCTGTGCTCAAGTCCTTGACTGCTACCTAGTGGAAGTGTGTGCCTGCAAGCACAGACCCATCCAGTCCCTCACACACACACCTCCCACCCTCGTGCATTAAAGTACATGTTCCTGCAGAGGGAAAAGGTGTGGGCTCAGTGCTCTGTTCTATTTTAGGCATTTATAATCGATGCTGTAAGGGTGGCTTGCTCTTGTCACATTTTCTCAAATTAAATCCTACTCAAGGCTCCTGTCTCAACTCCAGCGAGGTTACACAGAGCCTGCAATGGCAGCCCTGTGCAGTTTGACAATAGATATTCCTTCCCACTGTTTCACTTACATATGTGCAGGATTACAGACTGAGAAAACTCCTAGGTGAATGCTAAGGGCAGAGCTTTTTCTCCATGTGCTGTTTTTCTCCATGTCTTCTCAGTCCCTAGTCTGTGGCCTTCGTGCCATGCCAATATTTTAAGCTGTTTGATTTAATCTTTTTGATGAGTAAAAATGCTTCTAGATCTGATATTATGATAAACACAGATATTACCATTAGAATTCTTCACATTTGAATTAATGCCTATGTGAAGAATATCAAAAGGGGGACAATGGAGACAGTTGGGTCTTTCTCATGTGATATCTGAACTCCAGTGCTGAGCTTTTTTTAGGCAATGGACCAGGTTAAAAAACATGGACATTTCATTCTAGAATGCTCATGTTCATACCCAAGCTTAGTGTTGCCTTAGTAAAATCATGTTAGGACAGTTGCTTAAAGCAGCTGCCAGCCATATTTTGTATGGAGGTGAACCTAGGGTAGCTTTAGTCAGGGGGCCTCAGGCACTGATGGCAGCAGAGAGAAGCAGCTCCAGCTCCTTCCTGCAGAGGAGCAGGCTGTGAGCCAGCCTGTGGTGCTCTCTGTAGGTCCCTGCCAGTGACCAAAGCGTTCTGGATGAGCTGCAGACCCTTCAGCAGTGCCCCCAGCTCTCCCCACCCATAACTTGGTGTGCAGGGTGCAGAGCTCAGTGCCCATGTCCACACCTCTGTCCCTGCTGGGGAATCTTCACTGCCTCAGGGAAACTGCTGGGGCCTGGAGGGCCATCTCAGCAGTGGGTAGGGCCCACAGCTTTTGTGAGAGCTCTACATATTTTTGTCACTTGTTCTGCCAGCCTGGAGGAGTGAAGGAAGCATCTTTAGCTGCATGATCTCGGTGGGAGGGTGGGAGGGCTCCTATGGCCATGGTGATTTACCTGCAGAAGGTGCTCACTGAGGGACACACGGCTGATCTCCACCTTGCTGGCCAGCCTCAGCCCTGCCGTGGCCATGCTCCTGTCAGGGAGCCCGTGCATAATGATGCTCTCATAGCTGTACAGGTAGGTCTTGCCCATGTGAAAAACAGGCTCTGATAGGGAAAAAATATAACACAAACACTTCCATGACTGTTGTGATGTTACTTGAACCAGCCCAGCAAAGAAAGATGAAGCTGCCACTGCCACAAAACAGGGGCAAGCAGCGGGCAAGGCCAGGCTGTGAGGGAAGGCAGCAAGGGAGCTGCTGCCTGGCAGGGGAGCCACTTACCAAGGTCCTGCTTCTGGCCCTCTGTGAGGAAGGAAAGAGAAGTGTTAATGAAAAAAAACATTTCTGTAGATCCTTTAATGTATTATTCATTAAGTCAGCATGCCAATGGTTGGCAAACCACCAGAAATGGGGCTCACCCCACACCCCCAGGACACCAAGCCCATGCCAGCCCTGCTCACTAGCTGCTGCTTGCTTGGCTTTGCTGCTGAGCTTAGCACAGAAATCTAACAGTTTACAGCTGAAGCTATTAAAGGACTTCAGCAAATGAAGTTGTAAATATCCCTGAAAAGCCCCAAGGAGATGCATTTGCCCAGGATCACACTGGCTGTCACAGCTCAGCAGTGATGGTAAAGCTTCTACTTACCCACGAGGGCGAGCACCAGGGCCAGGATGAGTCCCTTCATGCTAAAAGTGACTGAAGTACACAGGGGAAAACCTGTGGCTTTTATAGAAGAATTATTAACAGGCACAGTGAATTTTGTTGAATTATCAACTTCTTATCAACCACCCAACAAACCCTTTGAGGGAGAAGGGTTGGGGTCAGGGCAATGGATATTTTTGCTGAACCTAAACCATCACAAGTTCTGTTGTTCTCACTTCACCAACTGAATGTCTTGAAAGTACCTTTAGAAACAACTACCTAGAAGTATTAAAACATAGTTAAAGCCAAAATTTTTATTATGTAAACAAAACTACTAATTATCCCCACTCCCTGAGAGCACCTGGTGCTATTGCAGTCTGTGCTGACTCTGTCTGGGTTGTCCTGACCTGACCATAAGACACACAGCTTATCTAAGTGATAGTGCTCCAGCAGGATTGTGCAAACCCTGGGCAGCCCTCCTGTGACACCGTGCCCACCCCTGCCCTGCTGTGAGTGGGACAGGCTGTCAGCACAGAGCTGCTCTCTGGGGCAGGGACTTCACCCAGTGACACAAACATGCTGTCATTGTCACGAGGGCCATGGCTAAATGCTGCTGACGTCCACGCTTCCCTCTCCTGCCTTCTCTTCCAGGGCTGATGTGCCAGCCCTTCCACCAGTTTGTTTGGGCACAGAGAGGTGTTGGTTGGGGCTGCCTGGCAAGGGGGACAGGGTGAGGCTGACAGGTGTTACAGATCAGACCTCTTGGTTTAACAAAGGTGGACAACATGCAGGCCACCCAAACTCTTCACATCCCACAACAAGGGAACTTCTTCAGCCCATGGTGGAGCCCCCTTCTCTCATCAGAAGGCATTTTCCCTGTCCCTTTGTAGCCAAACCCACAGCTCTCTCAGGCTGCTCTGGGCTCCACATTTGGCTCTGTTCCCTGCAGTCAGGTCATGGAGTGCTCCATCAGGAATCAGCACAGGGAGGGCTGAGGCAGCCCAGGGCTGGGGGTTCACCTTGGCGCTGTGTGGCCACTGCTTCCCCACCAACCTTCTCCTCTCTGGGTGGGAACAAAGCCACTGCAGCCCAGCTCGCTGTGGGAAGGGACTGGATTCATTTTCTCATCCACAGACCAGCGGCTCCTATCCAAGACAGCTTAGTTTTTGTAATGCTGTTTAGCTGATGGGGTTTTATAATTAGCCTTTGGGATATAATTTATAATGTCTGACAAACAGTGGATTTTCTTTCTAGATCAAAGACAGCATCTGTAGGGAAAAAAAAAAAAAAGAAATTTGAAGCATTAAAATCCCTCACCGTGTTTTTACTGACTCTATTCAGGTCCTGTTTTTTTTAACCCCTTCCCTTGTAAAGCTGGTAGCACATGATGGAAAGCCAAGGTATTCACTGGAGAGTTTTGTCATGTCTTTGGAGATTTGGTAAATGTACTTAAGGATTTGAGTATACAGCTACTGGCCACTGGCACTCAAGGTTCAAAAGCTATTATGGCATAGCTATGGCAGCTGCATAGGTTTGGGTTTTACAAAAAAAGAATCCTGCAGGCAGCAAGGACTTGAGGTCAGTGGCAGTACAAGTAGAAAGCTGCTGTGATGGCAATATTAAATGCAACAACGCTTGTATTCTCAAAATCATAACACTATATCACTGCAACATCACACTATAACAGTGACTTCTCAAAAAAAAGGTCAAACAACATTCCTCAAAATGAAGGTCCTCACTGGCAGCTGTACAGGCTGCACCCAGCTGCAAGGGCAGGGTCTCCCCCAAATCACCAGCACTGCAGAATCTTGTCCCCATCCCTCCCTCTGGGCAGCAGATGCTGCATCCCTGGTCATCCCAGCCATGCTGCTGCCACAGGGACATCTGTTCTTCTGCTTCAAGGGTCACCTAAACCCGCTGGCAAGGGCTTTGTCTCTAGTGACTTCTTTATGAAACTGAAACCTCTCCTTTTCTAGGTCACTTCTTCAGTACCTCAAGAACAATTTCAAATCCCAGTCTTTGCCCCCATATATTCACAGCCCTTTTACACTAGTGTTTCTCAGAAGGATATGACCTGAATTAAAAAGAAGAGAGGAAAAATAATCCCCAAACTAAGAAAATTGTGAGGGTGACAAACAGTTTGTCTGAGCCCATTTCCCTCGAGCTGTGGCAGTGGAGAGAGGAGCAGAGGCTGCTGAGGGCTCTCCATGGGCCCTCATGAGATGGACACCTACACCCACCTGGCCTGCAGTCCCACAGAGGCTCTGGCTGCCCTGGCTGATGCTCACCCAGGCTCTCCTGCCAGGGCAGTGCTGCTGGGGTTCAGCAGACCTGCACGCTGAGGCTGCTGAAGAACAATTCCCCCAAAACTCCGCTCCAGCCTTGGCACATTGGGAAGAGCCCCATGGGCTGCCCCAGCTGGAGCTGGAAGTTTGTGCCAGCATTGCCCACAGGGGCCACATAAAGCCCTGGATTCTGCAGGATTCAGCCTGAGGTTACCTGGAAATCTGTGCTTTCCATCACTGCCCTGTGTGAGTTCCAGGCACGCAGCAAACCACCAGCTCATGGCTTTGCTGCTGCTCCAGCTCCCCAGCATTCTGCAGAGCACGTTACCATGGCAGCATCTAAACTGCATAGAATGGTATATTTAGATCTTTCAAACAGATTTCTTTTGGTACTAAGGACTTTACCTTTCTGAACTATAAAACTGATACCCAAACAAGAAAACTCAGGTATGTGCATCCATTGAAGGTGCAAAAGCTGCTGGGGAGAGCAAAACGACACAATTTTTACAGAATGTTCTCAAGTGTTCTCAAAGTCCCATTCACCCAGTGTGCATACTCAGCCTGCAAACAGAGCCTCAAGGCAAGCAGAAAACACCCTCCAGGTCTGTTGGAATCCTTTGGGCTGCACTGCTCAGGGCAGATGAGCTCGTCCCTGGCCATGCCCACACAGACCTGGGCAGGGCAGGAGGCAGAGCCCACCTGGGGGGGGCTGCAGCCACGACTCCTGCTGGGCACAGAGGCTGGGGCATCTCCCCCTGAGTGCAGAGGCTGGCTCAGTTCAGAGCCTTTGGCAGGTGCTGTGCTTGATGATGCTTGGTGTGCCCCACCCTGTCCTGCTCCAGGACACCAATTCACCATAGCTTCTGCACGTGGCACACCAGAAACTTAACCTGTTCCTGGCTTCCTCAGAGCAGCCTTGCCCAGGGACACAAGATTCAGGTTTATTCCCTGAGCCTGCTGCTCCCTGCAGCAGCCCTGGCCCATCCCAGAGCTCTGGGCAAGCCTCACCGCTGCGTGGCTGCTGCAGAGGTGCAGCATCACACCAAGGTGCTGCAGGTGCACAGGATCCCAGCCCCAGGGAGGGAAGCACTGGGGGAGCAAGCAGGAGCAGTACCACAGCTTCCCAACCCAGTTCCCAGTGAAACCCTGAAAAGAACCCCAGTGCACAGAACTCAAGAAGTCTACAAAATGGGGGATAAGGAGAACATATGCAGACCTCTGTCCACCACCAGTGAAATAAGGAAACCTTCACAATTTTTTCCATGCATGGATTTATTATGAAATCAGATATTTATGGGCAATCGTAACAGTTTCTACAATAATAAAGTTTAATACTTTAAATTACTTGGGAAGATTCCCCATACAAGATCCTTAAGTACTTAATTTAGTATCTATTATTCTTTAAAACAAGGTTTTTTACACTACACAATAGAAACATGAAAGTATTTCTGTTTTCTCCTATGCTGCAAAGGTACAGCTTCATATGCAGTTTTCATTCTCACAACTACATGCTATGTGTGCATCAACAGTGTCCTTCATATCCTCTGACTTCTGGTCAAACTTAATCTGCTTGTCTGTCAGGCTGGTGGCTGAATCTGATGGGGAACAAGAAATGAAAATTAAACAGTTTACTTCACAAGTAGTTCTGCAAGCTACAGCATTTACCATGCACTAGTTATTAATTACAGCAGGCTTGGCTGTTCCTCACTGATTTACATATTCATATTTGTCTAAGTCACACAGAGATGTTCCAGGAAATCCACTTCATTAATAAGTCAATTCTACCTTGAAAGCTACTACTTCCATGAAGAATTTTATTAATGATACACTTAGGAAAGGGTATTACAATCTTTAAGAAAAAAAAAATTGGAAAACAGATACAACTCTATTCTCTATATAATCTAAATCTATTTTATCTAATGTCTTATAATCTACAATACATGTATAGAAAATAAATCCTCCTATATATCCCTGGGTCTGTGTGCAACAATCCTGTCGACACCTGCCCTTCTAGTACCTAAATCAGCACAGTGAAGTAGGATCACACCCAAAGGCAGTGATTTATAAAAAATGCAAGGCAAGGATCCCTGTTTTGGGGTGCTGTGCTTGTTCCTCCATGGCTCAGCCTGCACAGGCTGCAGTACACAGCTTTTCAGCTGAATCCCAGGGCTGACTGTGCTGTTGTACTGCCCTTACTTTGCCAGCCCTAAGCACCACGAAGGAGAATTCAGTTTAGACTTTAAATCCCAGCACAACGAAAACAATTAAATGTGCAACAGAGAACCATCTCCCTCACTGAAGGAATATTTGCCTATTAGTAGAACAGGGAAAGGGCTTCAGCCAATAGGGCAGTAAGTCCATGCCTGCCTATGGCCATGCTGCATTCATGTTTTTCAAGTGGAACAACTAAGTGACAATGTATTGCTGCTCCTGCCCAGCTCCTGGGCAGCGGGATGGGTGTTGCCTTACCTGCCGGGACGCAGTGGAAGCCCACGGTGACCGGGGCGGTGCGGGTGGGAGCACAGCCCTTGTTGCAGCGCAGCACGGGCTCCGTGGAGAGGCAGCGCGACTCGACCCCGGCCAGCTGCACCGCCCGCTCCAGCTTCACAAAGGCGTGCCGCAGCTTGCAGGCTGCAACGGGCGGGGACAGCCTTGTGACAACGGGACACAGCTCCGGACCCCCCAAAGGACAGCCTTGTGCCAACGGGACACAGCTCCAGACCCCCCCAAGGACAGCCTTGTGACAACGGGACACAGCTCCAGACCCCCCCAAAGGACCCGTCTGCCCACACTGCCCGCCTGCAAATTCCCCTCTGTGAAAACTGTGCTTTGGTCATAAATGAAGAAGCTTTACTGGCTGATCAATCTTTCGAATCAGCTTGTTGGATATGGAGCCCTGGAAAGCTAATTTCCAATGCAACTGGTCTGCTTCTAGATCAGGATATAGAAACATTGTACTTTCTAATAAACATTTTTCAAGGTAAACTGAAAATCCATCCAAAATCCATCGGTCCATTCCGAATAAACTAGGAGGCATACTAGCCCTAGCTGCCTCAAACCTCATTCTATTCCTCACTCCATTACTACATACATCAAAACTGCGACCAATAACTTTCTTTACTGAATAGCTGTCAAACCACATTTTAAAATGTTGAATGTTCAGCAGTGGAACTAAAGGGGAGACTTCTGACCAAATAAAATGAATCACTAAAGAACTGCATTATTACCAATGTCATTCAGACACAGAACTGGTCAGAGCGAGAGCAACAGTCACTGCTGCCAACAAGGAATATTGATCTCATTTTGGATTCCCAGGACAAGCAGTTACAAGTGAGAAGCTAAACAGACCACAATTTATTCCTAGATATAAATTTTAGTCTTCAAATTTCAGCAGCTTCCACCATATGTTAAATGGAAGCAGAATGTGCTCACCACCAGCCACAGGAAACTCCATATCCATCTAAAGCAAGTTTGTTGTCCAGAATTTGTGACAAAAACATGGAAGGGTAACAGCTAATGCTGAGCTAGACATGCACGAGCCATCTGCAGGGACTGAGGATGCCCTTCCCACAGGACAAGTCTCCGCAGATGCAACGTGCCTGCTCTCCTCAAGCACTGTGGTGTGATGTTGCATCATAGCCTCAGTGAGAGCTGCACACCAAAAGATCCTAATCTATGAAAGACTTAAAATGCAGCTTTTTAATTTCAACCATGTAATTAAATCCCTGGACTGCTCATCTACTTTGTACATACAAAACATGAATGCTTTGTCTGACAGGTTGCACTGGTTCAAAAACCAGGTGGTCAGCCCTGGTAATAAATACTAATCCCCATCTGATTTTTGATGGACTAATTGCTGAAAATTGATGTCCAGAAAATGGGGTTGTGCTTAAATAAAAGCATTGTGTGTGAAGCTTATCCTCTTTCTGATCCTCATTTAAAATACTTCAAAACTGAAACAAAGATTTTGATTCATATTATTTTTTGAACTTAACTAAGTTGTATATTTTGGCTTGTATAACCTGTCTTTTCTTATTTCTTTCTCAACTTGCAAGTAATTTTAAAAGTTAATATATAACGCAATAATGAATCTCCTAATATGCTTTTTTTCCCCCAAATATATATGGATTTTAAATTTTCTGAACAGATTCCACATTACCTGAACAACTGCAGTAATATTAGATTAAATTTATTAGAGCTTGCATACCTCCTCTACAAGGCCTTTCTTCCAAAATCCAAGAATGCCCAAAGCTCACTGCATCTTTAGCTACATATCCGTTGGGCATCCGATATTCCTGTTCGCATTCTGCATCATATTTTCCACACAGTCCACACATTTTCCCTGCCATCCATAGAGCAACTTGGATCTTGGAGAAGAAGAAGAAGAGAGATTTCAAGTTAAAAAAAAATGTAATACCTGTGGAGCACATTTTTGCTATGCAGGTCCCTTCTAGTGCAAGTTAATGCACAAACATTTAAAATCTCTTTGATAAGAATTTAAAAGGATCTGACAGTCAGATGCCAAACTCCTGTGGGGCTGCAGAATCTGTAACTGATACAGTCTTCATAACCTACTGTGCTAGTCTAGGATGTTGAGTTATTCATGCTCTAGACTGTTATTAATATGCTGAAGCTTTTTTCTGGTGGTTGTTTTGATGGTATACAAGAGACAGACATGAAACTGTTTACCAACCCCTTATGTTCCAGCTTCATGTTAACTTCTGTGCAGACTTTAAACCACTCATTTATCTAACAAGAATGGTTGCATTTTTGCTGTTTTGAAGAATTATACAGCTGTAAGGAGAGTGTCAGGGGCTGAAAACTCATTTTTCTTGCAAAGGCACTGCTGACTCAGCGTGTGTACACTCACAGACCCGCTTCCCAACACACATTTGTACTGCAAGAACAGAATACTTGTGTTGATCAAAGATTCTCATTTCTCACACCCAGAAATAAAGAGCTACAGGACTGTGCAATCCTGTAGCATCATCTTCCCTTTGGGGTTTTTTGTGCCCTGCACACACTTGCCTTTGCCACTCTACACCCTTGCCCTCATACACACAGATTTAAGGGAATTCTATGGAAATTTCTTAGCACTCAATCTTATGAAGAGGAAGAATGATACCCTGAATGTGTATCCATCAAAGTACAGTTTGTCAATGCCATAGGCTGGGGCGAGAAGTGCAAGCCCTTGATTTTCACTGTGGATCCACAGAGAAGCACCTAGAAGAAAAAACAAAACAAAACCAGACCAAACTTAGCTTCTTTAGGAGAGAAAAAAAAGCAACTGTCATGTTTCTAAAATGTTCTTTTCTTCAAAATTCCACACTTACCCTATTCAAGAAACACAAATATAGAAGAAAGCAATGTAGAAATGGGAATATATAGAAAATGGATGCTTGCAAAAGGATGGAAGAGAATGTTAATGGTCACAGATTTATTAATTTTTTTGGGGTTATTAACATAATCTCATTTATGTCTATAAATTATTACTGAGCTGTCGATAGTAGCTCTGTAGTTGCGCAGATCAACAAGGCTCCAAGTGCACTGCATTGGAATATGGAAATATGAGGAACACCTTGACTGCCACTGGAGCCATTTCTGGCACAATTATCACTTCCCAAGTACATAACAAATAGGACAGAGCTCAGCACTGGTACATGCTAACCCAATTTCAGCAAGATTTAGCCCAATTCATAAATTGCAGCTCTTCAGTCAGAATACCCACACTGTATATAGCCCCTGACTGCACAGGATGAAACAAGGTCCTCCTGTACTTTTCACAGAAACAAACTATTCCTGTTTTGGGAGAATCAAGCAGGCTGTTTCACCAGCTCTCCATACCTATCCCTGGCAGAATGCAAGCCAAATTTATACCTACAAATCAAATCAGGAAAAAACATCAATATACAAGTCACGTGTAGTGGATTTTAGAAAAGCTCTACTATGTTAATCAAGCAAAATTTGATAGCATAGCCAAAACCCTTCTCAAATTTGGAACTACAACAGGACCTGCAATGTTGCACAAAAAGGTGGGATCTTCCTGCTAATTATATCTTGCTTATTTAGGCTACTTCAAGAGCTTCACACTCTAATCAATCTTTCTAAGTGTCCCTCTGCAAATGAGTAAAGTACATATTCTTAAATATTACCTTAAAACCAAAGAAACACGGATTGAATACAAACTGATCAAGTCTCCTTCACAGATTCCGTCTCTTTCCTCCTTTCTCCCAAAGCACATGTGACCACTGAGCAGCCCGTGCTGCACCACTCACCAGCAGATGTCAAGGACACGTTGGCTGGGCTCTCAGCCCCATCCACCAGCAGCTGCACGTGTCCGTCGGCAGGGCGCATGTCGACCTCACTGCAAGGACAAGAGTGCTCACACCCTGCCTGTGCCACCCTCACACACTCACAGTGCTTCCTGCTCACTCAATATCACTGCTCAGAGCACAAGCTCATTTCAAATGCTTAAATTGCAGCAGGGGTACTCTTGTCACCCAAGATGCAGGATAAGAGCACCAGCGTCCCGTTCAATATGCATGGAAAATAAATAAGGGGAGTGCTGAAACCCCATGGGCTGCTGGCCATTGCAGGAAAGCTCAGAGTGGAGCTCCTCTCATGCTAAATGTGGGCAGGGAGGTCCCTCATGCTCCCAGCATCTGGCAGAAGTTACTTACTGATTGCCAATCTTGATGTTGATCACTTTCAGGTTCACAGATTCATCTCCATTCTTCATCATCACCAGGAACTTCAGGTCAGAGCTGCAGTCCTGAGCCAAGATGTGGTAGCAGTCTGCCGGCATGGTGTAGTTAAACCGAACTTCATTAAAGGTTGAGACCTTGTTGTAGGAAACTGAGCATTGAGCTGGTTAAAAAAAAAAAAAGTGGTTTGTTTTTGTTTTCCATGAGAGAAAGCCACTAAATTGTGTGGTTTGTTTTAGTGCCATAGTATTTTAGCTTTGTATTCGTTTCATTATGTGATATTTTCATATGGTTCACAGGGACTTTTGGCTAGTAAGCACCCATAAATTCTTAAAAAGGCATATAAAATGTGTTCTTCTATCTAACAGAAAAATAATTGACAGAAATTTAAAATTTTATCAATTTGGATAATTGGTATCTTGATCCCTGAAATGCTGATGATTTCTGTTCTACATGCACAGTCTTTTCTCTCAGTTGAACCATCCTCACATCATTACAGAACATTTCCTAATCAACTGAGATAAACAATGCCAGAAAAATTTACAAGGTCTCCAAATGAATTCTGAGACTGAAGTTGTCATGCTTCTGAACCCAGTTAGATCTGACCTTTCAGATTCTCGAGCACTACAGAAGGGGCTTTAGCAAAGACATTCCAGCTGGGAGGCTGCAGCTCTGACGTTGATGTCCTTGGCCCTACAGGGAGTGACAGGGGAAGCCTCATGGCTTTTTCATAGAGGGTAATCTGAAAAGGAATTCAAAAGCACATTCAAAATCTATCTGGCCAGCAAACAGCTAGGATTTTTTCCCTATTTCTTCTACTTTCATTGTAAAGAATTATGTGAACATCTGACTCGTTGTCCATGAGGTTTTTGCTTTTGCTCAGTTTTCTCTCATGGCGTGAGAGAAGTCATTCAGGTATTGTTTGGGAGATAATTAATTACTCCCTTTCAAAAGTGATGAGGTGAACACTTATGGAGATACTACAGATAGAAACTCATGTCATTATGAGTACCCACATCTCTCTCCATGAAAAGAATCACTCTATAGACATGCTTCTATGAAATATTACAATGATAGAAATATATAAAAGTAATTTTCATCATTTGCACCCAAACTAATGCTAACTTAATTTTTCTTTCTCAGAATTGACCCACTGTAATTAAACAGTTACATTTTTCTACTAGGAATAAGATAGAAGAGTGATAAAAATATTTCATAATTACATCAGGAAGCTTGATAACAACATCACAAGTCCTTGGAGAAGTTAGAGCCACAATCAGCTTGGCTTGTCGAGAAGGATTCTTGTCCTCTTTTTCAGAGAATCCCAGCATAAATGCAGCCCCAGGGACAAACTTGTAAAACCTTAAAATGTTCAAATCAGAAAGATTTAGTGAGATGGAGAAAAAAAAGGCTGCACACATCCCAGCTAGATTGTCTCACACCTGTGTGTAAGCAGCATAATAGTCTGCAGGACCCCTGGTTATGTCCTCACACCCACTCTGCTCTTTCAAGTGTTCAGTGAAAGGATCTGTTCCTCAGTTTTCAGTAATTATGGCAAATATCAAGAGTTACTGTATGTTAAAATGAGATGTAATCTCACTCAGCTTTTATGTCCAAAGGCAGTACTTGGACAGATCAGAGAATAAAGTATCAGCCAGGACTTAAGCCACTAGAACCTCGTGTGCAGATGCTGATTTTTCCCAGTTGACCAGCACTGTTAACAAGTGTCACTGCAGACTCAATTCTCACCATTCTGCCACGGATCTGATGCTGGATGGAACTTTAGGCCACTCCAGTTTCACTTGTACAGCAGGGTGGGCAGCAAACTGCCCAGTTACCAGCTCAGATGAAACCTTGTAGTCCTGGCAATTCCGTCCCCATTTCAGGTAGGCCTGTGATGGAGGGACAATGGTTCCTTTTTTAGTGCCTGGAGCATTCCTGTGATGCATACAGAGCTGTACAAGCCAGTTTTGAGCCTTACCTTTGCCTTGTGAGCATTGTGGACTGAAGCATCAGCACAGAGCTTCCACTTGCTTGAATCTGTGAGGTTGGACACAAATACCTGCATCCGAGGCTTGATGGAGTCAATATCAGCATACACCACGAGCTGGAGGCCTCCTACCTTCTTATCATCACGGATGCCATTCAGGAAAACTGCTAACACTGGGGCTTTAACATCTCCCAAAAACTTGGGCTAAGAGGAAGGGGGAGAAGGCATGCAAAACATATAATTATAGAAGAGTTACCATGGAACATTTTAGATGCAAGATCTAGATGGATAAATGGAAAAAATAAACAACTGAACCACAAATATATACCAGCATATGTATCACACACATATACATGCCTATAAAACCTCATGCATATGTCTCTAATGTGCACGTGCCTCTGCATGCCAGATGGCTTTTAGCACTGTGTTTTTATGAGCCAAAATGTGTGCCATTTCCTGAGCTACAGCTGCTACCATGGAAATAGTCATATAATTAAAACACAGCAATGACTATATGATTGGGGCTTCATTGTTAGTATCCAGCCTGTGAATAAAAGCAAGTGGTTCAGTTTGAACATCAGCTGTCAGTGGTATGCGTCATGCATTCCCACAGCAGAAACATCCCCACTCATCTCCTCTTGTTTATCTGTCTGGGTCCTGTGCTGGCTTTCTGCTCACACTTGGGCTGTGAGCTCTGTGGAGCAGTCAG
The DNA here is from genome assembly GCF_028551555.1 of Melozone crissalis. Taxonomy (NCBI): domain Eukaryota; kingdom Metazoa; phylum Chordata; class Aves; order Passeriformes; family Passerellidae; genus Melozone; species Melozone crissalis. Next base: position 19,098,821 of record NW_026535823.1, on the reverse strand, counting down.
GTTCTGCGTTTGCACAGCAACTCAGCACAGAATATAACCCAGGACATTTTCTGCAACATCAAGAACCCCTTCCCTTGGAGAACAGCCTGAAGTGCATCATGACCTTCAATATCTTCTCTCCATCATTCTCAATCCTGCACTCCTCTGCCTGGTGGTGCTCCATGCCCCTCTGGAACATGACTTTTGCTACCATCAATGTCCTCACTCTGGCACTGCAGCACCTCAATCTCCCTCCAGGCTGCAGAGGTCACAAAATGAGTCTCTGCAGGCATCTGTTGGGTGGGATTTCCATGAGGGAAGGGTTGTGAAGAAAGTAAGAAGGATCCTCACTGCTGGGGAAAGTGCATGTGGGAGCTATGGTGCACGTCTTGACTGCTACCTGAGACTCAAGAGGCTGGCAATTCTCCCTTCCCATGATTATTGTAGCTATGATTATAGACAATTACTGTCAGTGCACAGCCACTCTGACATTATTCCAAGCTGTCAAAACCCCCTAAAAATGATGCAACTAACCCATGAAGCTCGAGATGTGGCATGACTGGATCTGGCAGAGGAATGTGAGCTGTCAATTTGGTCATCTGGGAGTTTTCTTTCTGGGACCTGCAAAAAAAAACAAACAACCAAAAACCCCCAAAAAATCAAACCACAACAGGCTTAAGAGGGTAACTTTAAAGCATGCATGAAGAAATTGCACGAGGCAGTCCTGAACAATACTCTCTCATGGCACTTGGCTTTGCCCTGCTTACTATATAGGATCTAACTCTGAAAAATTTTGTTTCCCCAAAATGTCTGACTCTTCACAGTCCATAAGGACCATATGTAGATGAGAATTCCCTGTATGAAAAAACAATGGACCAAAGCAAGTCAGATTTAATCAGCTTCTCACTCAATGTGACAGACCAGAAATTCTGCACAGGCCTGATGAACTGAATGGACTAACTGAATGGAAAGGAGCATCTGAGTGGACACACACTGCTCAAATGTTACTTTTTGAGGAGCACTAGTGCCAAGTACACTGCTCTGGCTGGCTCATGCCCTAGTAAGAATCTGCTCAACCAAAATACTATATAATAAGGTATCTTTCTACATTTGTCACCATCACTATCCTCGCGTACCTCAGTGATTTCAACCCAAGAAACCAGGTGATCAAAGCCAATCAAGTGAATCAAGCTTCTCATGGTTCCTTCAAAGTGTGCAGCTCCAATCTGTTTTATTGTTTTAGAAGAGGCTTTGTAGCTCCTTTGCAGAGCCACAAGTGGCTTCATGTGCACAGCACAAAAGGGAACACAGCTCGCTGACTTTACCCATCTCAGAAGAACCACCACGGTTCTAATGTTATCAGTACTGTAATTTTCCTCAACAAAGATAACAAGTTGCCATTAAAATCTCCATTTGACTCTTGACAGATTCCATACTTCTTTTAGTGAGGAAAGAAAAACTCACCTCTTCTTGTTTGTGTGCTGATTTAAAGCGGTACTGATAAATCTCATGGGCTTCCTTTGAAAATGACAAAAAACAAGATTAGAAGTCTCAGAGGAAAAGAAATGCTGCAATTACATGAAAATCTAAGAATTGGAAATTAAATAAGAAATTTACTGATTATCATTCATACATAGTCCTGCATGCTTAGTCACAAGAACATAATTTTGCATTGCCTTTGTCAACATGAAGTAATTTATATAAAGCATTAATGTTTCTACTGCAAAATTAAGACAGAAATATGCAATGTTTATGGACAGCAAATTGTCAAAAATCCATTTCCTGACAGTAACAAAATTTTCAACAAACTTGTGAAAACTTTTGAGATTAAGTAGACATCTGTGCCAATGATTGCAGGTGTGTTTGTAGAATAAATTCTTCAATTTTATGTTGCTAAAATCTACTGGCCATCCCCTAATGTCCTGACTTGTCATGCAAAGCCAGGAGCGTGATTAGTAGCATCAGTTGATTTACTGACAAAATTACCCATATTTTGGAATATGCACTGCTGCTGCTGCCACCTTCCAGATGTCCTGAATGATGTTCATGGCTGCGGTGGCTGAGTGACTCGCTGCTGCTGCTGCTGCTGCCATTCACATGCCTCGAGTGATGCCCATGGCTGTGATGACTTGATGACTTCCTGCTGCTGCTGCTTCTGCTGCTACTACTGCTGCTGCTGCTGCTTTTGCTGCTGCTACTACTGCTACTACTACTGCTTTTGCTGCTGCTGCTGCTTCTACTGCTGCTGCTTCTACTGCTGCTGCTCTTGCTACTTCTGTCACTGCTGCTGCTGCTACTGCTTTTGCTACTGCTGCTCTTGCTGCTTCTGCTGCTACTGCTACTACTCTTGCTACTTCTGTCACTACTGCTGCTGCTCTTGCTACTTCTGTCACTACTGCTGCTGCTGCTCTTGCTACTTCTGTCACTGCTGCTGCTCTTGCTGCTTTTGCCACTGCTGCTGCTCTTGCTACTGCTCTCACTGCTGCTACTCTTGCTGTTGCTTCTGCCACTGCTGCTGCTGCTCTTGCTGCTTGCATCTTTGTTTTTCGCTTGCTCTTCTTGATTATTCTCATCTTCATCGCCAGCCTCTTTACGACGAGGAGAAACAGCAGATGATGAGGAAGAGGAGGCAGCTGAGGAGGCAGAAGATGAGCTGGAGGGATGTTTTGTGTCAGGGTCTGCCCCAAGCTCTGTAAGCACAGTGTTTTCTTTCTTTGCAGGTTGCTTCTTCGGGTGTCGTGTTTTATTTGCAATCTGCAAACACAGTCCAAGAGGTGCAAAAGAGAGAATACATCTGGTCCTGCTTTTGCAAAATAAAACTTCTGTGGGTGTTGGACAAAGCTGGGTTCTCACACCAGCTTTTCAAGGAAAAACCACCTTCCTGCCTCACTCACAGCAGAAACTGCAGAATTCCCTCAGATCCACTCCATCCAGCTGAAACCCAGCCCAGCCCACCCTGCTGGATGCACCCCATAGGAGCAATACCTCAGCCTGGGGCACTGGCACCTTCCAAAGCAGCCCCAGCCTTTCTTTTCCATGCCAGCTTCCCACACTGTACCTCTAATTCCTGCCCTTATTTAGGGGAAAATGTTCCCCACTGCCATACTCAGTCACTTGCCTTGAACACATTGTCAATGCCCAGAATCTTCTTCAGTTTAGCTTGAATGTCCCCATACAGAGATGATTCACCCTCTTCCTCCGACTCCGCGTTTACTTCATTAATTATTTTGGAAGCTGCTCTGGATCCTGCCTGAATCTCCAGCTGAATTTTGTCAATATCAGCATCTGTTTCAACTACACACCAATTGCACACGTTAGGAAGTTATACTGCTTCAGACAGCACTGACAAGCCCAAGACGCTCAGTATTTTACCTGGGATCAAGACTATTTTAGCCTCGTGCTCTCCGATCAGCCTGTGCAAATAGGTGTTCTTCAGGAAGCTGGCATCTCGTGACCTGCTGGCAAAGCAGAGCTGACAGCCAAGGTGCTGCAGCTTGACACAAATGTCTCGTTTGTGAGCTTTCCTTCCCGTGACGGGGCCAAGATCCTCTTGAGAGCCATGGGCACGTTTCCTTGGGGCGCTGTCAGCTTCTGGCTGCGTTAGAGATGAGGGTGTGAGTGCCACTGGGACTGTCACCGGCAAGAGCGAAACTACAGATATCCAGTGCACAGAGGGTGAATATTACTGTGTAAGCCAAAAAAATAGGTTACCTTTGTGAAGTCTTCACTGGAAGCTTTATCTGATGGTTTGAAAGGTTCTTCCACAATATTTGATGAAGCATCTCCTGGGAGAATTGCAGTTCTCTTTTCAACACCTAGCTCTCCTAAATTTCTTGATACAGCAAAAGCCTTATGTCTGTTGAGATATATGCAAAAAACAGTAAATTATTCCAACCCCTTGTCTTTGGATTCATACATCCTTGTGAATATCATTTGACAGCACAGAGGTAAGATATTTGAACATAGGGATTATATATGAATTCAGAAATATAAATATTATTGAAAACAAAAAAAGAGTACATGACAAATATAATTTTCTTATATTGCAGGAAGTTCTCAAAGTCTAGATAAATTTCAACAAAATTTCCAAAACATCAAAAATATTCCTTCAAATATAAATCAAAATCCTTAAAAGACAATAAAATAATAAAAAACAATAAGAATACAAAATAATAAACAATTTAATATAAAAATCACACTGCTAAATAATTCAGATATCCTCTGATTTTTAGCTACAGTATTTGTCTTCTTTGTTCTTTATCCCAAAGGTTCTGCTACACACTGAAGAGTCACTCTGCCTCCCTAGAGACCTCTGTGGGAGCTCAGTCAATAGTGAACTTTGTGGGGCTTCAGCAACACAAAATATTCTGCAGTAATGCTACCGTACCTTCCAACCACTAGCTCAGTTTCCTCATGGCATGGATTTGTTTCAATCTTAATATTTTTCAGCTTCATGTCTATCTTAGCATCAAACTTGATTGGCACTCTTGTCAGGACCTTGCCTTGAATTTCCACAGCTTGCTGGAAGTATTCTGTGTTGACACCCATTGTTGCAAATTTCTGTATGTATAAGCTGAAACAGAGTGCAGCAGTCAGGTGTAAGGAAGGTGCTCTTTTCACCCATGTGGTTCTGCCTTCCCTTGAAAACCTCCTTCATATGGAAAGCCTCAGAAACCTGCCATACCTGGGGTTTATGTCAGAACGAATCTGCACGGTGGATTCGAGCAACTGTGAAGGTCTAAAATCTCCAGTTAAAGGGGGAGATATCTTTCCATCAACTGCTAATGCAAGAACAATATTTAAACATTGTAAAAATGAAAGAAAGGAGTCAAACATAAGCAGTTTCCAGTAGGAGGTAGTGTTTTTGTTAGTACAGCAAATGCAGACGGAAAACAAGACAGACTTTGGGGTACATGAAACCTTTCATGATTCTGAAGAAAACTGAAAATGCAGAGGAAGCTTGTTATGTAGGCAAAGGTTCTGATGCAACATACTGAAAATGGAAATAAAAATATACTAAGAAAATGAAGAGCTGACCCAAATTGAAAGTTTGATAATTGGTGTAACACTAAAATTTCAGAAACATGGGGAGTCAGAAGACCCTCTTCTCTTCCTCCTTCTTAATGTTACTAACATTAAGAGTGCACTTCTGATTGTTTTCTATTTTCTTCTCTTTTTAAATCAACATTGATTCCTCCTTTGCTTGTGTGAGCACCTCTCAGGAACCACCCCCTTCTGCCCATGTCTGCATCAGCTCTCCAGGCAGCTCTTGTGGTTTTATGGCTTTGAATGCTGTGGCCTCTCTCTCTCTGATTTCCTAGGTTCTCATCTCACCTCTTCTGTCTTCAATCCCTTCAAACTCAACGCACAAACCAGTGCACCCACCTTCTCTTCAAACACCTTCACTGCCCACTCTCCAATCCCCAAGCCAGCTCTATTTCTAACCTCCTGGCTCTCCCTCCTTTCTCCATGCTCTCCCAGGCGTCGTCCCCCCGCGCCCGCTCCGCGCTCACCGCTGGCAGCGGCCCTGGCCAGGGCCGTGCTGTAGGAGCTGTACTCCAGGGGCAGCCCGGGGGCCGTGGGGACGATGTAGCGCAGTTCTCCCAGCCACAGCGGCTGCGCCCACTGGGCCGCGGCGCCGGCGCGCAGCTGGGCTGCCGCCCTCCTCAGCAGCGTGCTCCGGCCTGCGGGCTCCAGCACGGCCTGCGGGAAAACAGGGAGCAGAATGTGGGCACGGGGGGCTGGAACGCTGGCCAGGACTGCACAGAGAGCACAGGGCCCTGGTACCTTCACGGCCTGCTGCAGCACCTCCTTGTTGATGTTGATGTAGGCCAGCTCTTGGCCAAAGAGTTTAAAGTAGGCTGATATCAAGGGGGTTTCTGTTGGCAGCTCCTTCCATCCCAGCAGCTGGGGAACAGATAAAGAGACAAGCAAAGTTTCTTATTGGAACACTTAATAAATGATAATTCATCCTAAACCACCCATATCTAAACCCATCACTGGCCAAGCTGCCCTTTTCCTTTGTAAGATTTCCAATTGTAAATAGGATTGTGGCACTAGTTCACACTTTCTCCCACCATTGAGATGCCCACAAATGTTTGGTATCCCAATACAGTAACATTCACACACAGGGTCTGAGCCATTAGTACCACTAAACCCAGTTTGAAAGCACTGCAAAAAAAAAGTCTTTTCTCTTGAAGACAAAGGCATATTCTTGTAAACTAGATGAAGGGAGGGAGTAGGAAGCCTGCCAGGCATGTGACACACTGTGCTGCAATGCCTGCTACTCCCTTTCCTCCTGTGCTCCTCCTGCAGCCATCTCTGAGGTGGAGAGGAGGCAGAGCCAGAGCGAAAACTGGCAGAAGCCATTGCAGCCATGGCAGATGTCCCCTGCAGTCCCCACTGCACATCTCTCGTTCACAGAAATACTTGAGCTGACGCCTTCAACTTCCTGATACAAGGCTTTGCTAAAGTGAGAAGCATCACCAATGCCCCTTCACATAACCCACATGTTGTATTACTGAAAATACCTACAGCTTTTCCAATCTCCTTTATCTTTTTGTATGTGGAATATTCAGCAAATGGGATATTTCGTTTCATGATGACATCTGTGAGGCCTTCCACGCGGACACCAGCCTACCAAAACAGCACAAGAAGGAGCAGTCTGAAACATGCTTACAGAGAGGAAACTTTGTGAGGAGTTTTAATTTGAATTTGATTTATTATTGACTTAGGTAAATATTTACCTCCACCAAATCAGCCACTGACCCTGCAGAATATGCCATCAGCTTGGAAATGATTGCTGATGGGAACATTGTTCCTGGGCTGTTCATAACAAGGACTTCTCCAGCAGCACCAACTTTATAGTTATCTGTGGCAGAAGAAACATCAGAAGAGACATCTTTTTTCTAACCATTCTGTTTATCATTCAAGATCATATTCATGCAGCTTTTTCCACTGCCAGCTTTAAGATATATCAGTACATAAACTCTAACTGTTTAGGCAGAAATTATTAAATGGCTACTCTAAACATATGAATCTCACATTTAATTTAATTTCTCACTGAAATAAAGAATGCCATATATCTGCATTAATATTTGCATTAATAAGGACTTAATATTTTAAGAATGGATTTCTGAAGTGAAAGTTTCCTGATCCCTGAAACACTTACTCACCAAAGTAACCACCAACACGTATGACCTTGCTGTAGCGATAGCTCAGACTGTCCAATTTGGGGGCCAGCAGCTTAAGGGCAATATTGCAAGCTGAAGATCTAAACAAAATGAGAAAGGTAATAGCATCCAGAAACAAGCTCCTGTCAGTAAATAAACTGATCTCAGTTCTCAGCACGTGCAGAAGATCATAATTTGCTGAAGAGCACCTGCTTTGTTGCTGCCTCTACTCACATGTTGTACGTGTATGGCAACCTGCTCTTGGACAAAGCCTTCATGTGGGAATACACAAAACTGGCCACTTGCAAATTGCTCTCCTTCATGGCCACGTTGGCAATGGTTGTTATCAAGGGAAGGGCAGGCCTTGTCTCAAAGATAACAGCACAAGCCATCATCCGCACTTCGGGGGAAAGCGACTCGTCAGCCAGGATCTGGATGAGATATCCCTGCACCTGCACAGACAAAACAGGGTCTGGAACTAACAATAACTGAAACCATTTTGCAATCTGGATCCACACCTAACCCACAGAAAACACGGGAGAGGGGATCATTGTCCCTGCAGAAAGGTTTCCTGATCTTTTTTACTGCAGGGTTCCACATAACTACTAATATAACTGAAGGGGCCGTGGTGGAACAGCCCCATGAAACCACTGAAATGGAAATAAATGTCCATCTATCAACCCATGACAATCCAAAAGGCATCAGCATTGCTTTGTACATTACCGATATTCAAACATCAGTGAACATCTATGGAAGAAAAAAATGTAGATAATAACACAGATTCATTGTTTGAAACAACTCCACTGACTCAATGAGCATGCTTAATTATTTTAGACCAGTTTTAAAAGGGTTCAGCAGTTCACCAAAGACAGTCTGAGTGAATGGTTTCTCATATAGGTCCTATACCTAAACCATCTGAAAATCTTGCCTACACTTTCTGTGACAGCAACCTTGGTGTGGGGTCAGTGGTGACTCGCCCAGCCTCAAGGGAAGGGTCTAAAAGAGGCAGAGCAATGCTGACATTTGGCCAGGGAGTTTAACAGAAAGTGTCTCTCCTCCTGATTACAGAGGCAATTTAAATTATATGTCTGACTCTTAGGTGGCTAAGTGTCCACTATCTATAACTAGCACAGGACTTAGTTGGTTACAACAGATGATAAAAGCAACACTGCTGGAAGATTCCTACTGACTAATTATCATTACATCTTAGCAGAAAACATCAGCTAAATGTAAAACTGTGTAGTATGGTTCTTAAAAATAATCTTTTTTTGAAAAAACTGAATTCACACACACAACCATTAAAACCATTACACTTATGGTACATATTCTAATTCACTAAGTTAACAAAATCTACCAGATGCTACGTACTGTTTTGCAGTCCTTCCAAGCAATTTTTCTCAAGGCCATTATGGCATCAATCTGAATGTGGATGGGGATATCAGAAGCACTGGATGAAAAGATGGGGAGGAACTTGAGGATGCGCTTGATGCTGGCTGGTTCTCCCATGTTGCCAATGCACTTCAGAGCCAATTTCATTTTGTCCTCACGGCCCCTGCTGAGTGCTTCATCTGCCAGGTCATGGATGGGCTGCAAACAAAGCACAGTTCAGTCTTCTCACTCTAATCTATAGACTGCCCACAGTGTCCCCCTTACCCACTGAAAAGCCCACCACAATAAAGCAACTGGCTTTGATAAAAATCACTCAGTGCTGGTTTCTCCCGGGATTTTACCCTTGCAATGTGAAAACTGTGTTTTCAATGATGAAGCAAATTATTACATTGACAAAATTATTTGATGCCTTTGTTCTGAAGAAAACCTGCAAAATGTGTATTTATACTTCCAGTCATCCTTTTTATACTGTATATTAAAGAATTGAGCTAATATAATGAACATTACTAAGCTATTAAAAAAAAAAAGCTTGGCAAAAAGCTACCTGGAGAGCTTCTTTAGGACAAGCTGAGGTCTGAGAACAGTATCTATTCACCACAGAACTGTATCCCAAGCTGGCAAGTTGTTGAAGCAAGGGATTTTTCTGGACTCGAGAACTTGTCACTAAATCCTGTGAAGAAGAAAGAAAATTAATTTGTCAGTTAATACAGTGCTTCACAAAGCTTCCAGAGCAGGAAAACCATCAGATCTTATTTGAAGGGATCAATTTCAGAATGATTACTGTTCTTATCTAAACAAATTAAAGTAGGTTGTAGACATTATATTTGGAAGCTTTAGTTAGGAGCTTAATTCTCCACTAGTTTATACATACATAAGCTTACATATAAGCTTACATAGCTACATTTTGATTTTTATCAACTGAACACTGAAAACATTAAGATTATGGATAAACATCAATGTATAAATGGAATACCTCCAGAAAAATGTGCAACTCAATAATATTGATGATGCACTTTCCCATCATTTCTGCTTTTCCTGTTTAAGAATATTGGCAAGAGATGGCAAAAATCCTGTTCAGAATTAATGGTTCATTATTGTGTCAACGTATTGTATGCTTGCACTAATACTTTTCCTGCAGCATTTTCCCCTTCATGGAGTAGTTTGTAATTGAAAGAGCTGCTCAAGTGACATAACACACCAATCATCACTTGTTTGAGAAGTAAGAGATTAAAGGGACAAAGTTTTGTCTGTAGAAGGCATGCCATGTGAGCCCAGAAAACTAAAATGGGAATTATTGCCAGAAGCTCTTATAAGAGAAGGGCTTTACATCAATATAAATAAATGAAGACACGGAACTATTCTCTAATAAATGCTATGCCAAAAAAAATTCACGGGTCAATGTTTCCACAAAATTAGTGTGCACAAGAGGAGAATCCAGCCTCTAATGTACTTAATCACAGTTGCTGATTATCCCTCCTTTTGTTGTGAGACTGGAAAGATTCACATGGCTTTACTCACTGCAGCTATTGGAACAGTGTGTTCATCAGCTTTTGTGAAATGGAGAGCAAAGGGAACACTGAGAAGAGCCTGAAGGTAGCTGAGGTCGTCACTGCGGATTCTGCTCTTGATGAATTTCAGAGCTTCTGGGGTGCCCGTCGCAGAGACTGCGCTCAGCAGCCACCGCCTGCAAAGAGATAGTAAAAATCCTTCATTTTAGCTCCCAGTTGTCACAAACCCAGAAGAGTTTCTTATAGGCTGGTACAATGAAATACCTGTAGCGGGGTTTGTCTGAGCATTGTCTCCAGATGGACTCAAGGGTGTCAGCGCTTGACAGCTTGCAGAGCTGGACGAGCTCCAGGAAGCGGTATGGGAGATCATCATGGAAATCTTGCTGGTTATTCAGGACTATGTGTTGCAGTGTTTCAAATATCTGTTACAGAACACAAGACAGAGGGCATGCACAATTACAGTCTTTGGAATTTATGATCAGGTTGGGTTTTTTTTAATTAGGAAAGAAATTTGGAAAAAGTACCCGTTGCTCAGGGTTTTTGGTCTTGATGAGCTGCACTGACATCTGTGGCAGTACTGCTGGGAACTGGTATCGAAGGCTTCCATAGTTCTGCGTGGAGATCTCTGGGGAGCTCCCCCCTTCACTCTTCACCTCCAGCAAGGTGAGTTGTTGTCTGTCAAGAGACAAGAGTCACAGGAGAAAGGCATTATCTCTCTTCACCCGTGTGCCAACTTGGTTTGTTTGTTCAGTGATACCAACAAGGTAACTGTCTCACTCTTTAAAAAAATTTCTTATCAAAAGAAAACCTTTTGCTAATGAATAAAGCTTTCTATCTAGAACAAAATGGCATTGGAGTTATCTACAATGAAACTGTTTCCGAGGAGAAGCAAAACCACTGTCTGCTGAATGACAGCTACTGACCTGGTGTAATGAATGATCTTATTTCTACAGACACTATTTCCTCCTGACACTACAAATTAGCCCATTTTCAGAACAAACAGAGCAGCAAAGTAGCCTTCTTATGGTATAAGTGAACAAAACAGCTTTTCCCCTTTTCTTTCATGCAATTGTAATGCCAGTTTGACCAGGGTACAAATAGAAAATGGTTTGCTGAACTTTTTGGACTGTGGAAACTCCAAGTGTGATTACACATCTCCATTCAACTGCTGTGGAGCCCAATTCTCATTTCACTTCAGCTGGGGGTGAAGGGAACTGATAGAACCTCTAATTATTCTCACTTTGTGAAGCAAGCCCACGTCCCACCTACTTTGCTTCCGTGACAGCGACCCCGGTGGGTTCACTGAAGGGTGAGATCTGATACACCTGCTGAGACACAGCCTCTGTGATCAGGGCACCACTGTCCGACTGCTTCAGCTTGTAGGAGAAAGCTGCAGTCCCCTTGATGATCCTTTCTTTCTGTAGGACAACAGGGAGACCCAAAGAGTGAATAAATGGGAACACAGTGGCTGTATTTGCAATTAGGAAGATCTTTCCACATCTCACATACCATCACGTCAACAGGGCAGGGGTAGATGTAAGCCATTCCAAGACTCTTCACCACTTTTTCCTGGCAATTATTTTGGTCTACGGTTTTGGTCACAGAGACTCGGTTGTTTTTCTTGTCTTCCTGGATGACATACCTTGTATGGCAAACACCACCAATCCCAGCCTGGCAGATGAATACAGAAAATGTGACTTCCCAATTATGTCAGGATTTCACTGTGTGAGAAGTTTTACTTAATGAAAATTCTCAATGAATCTGCTGCTATTACATACAATCATTCCTACTGAACTAAATAATAGGCACGTGAGCAATACTCGATCAGGGGATGGAGTTTAATCTTAAAAAGTAATCAATTAAGATCAACAATTAGCAAATAAAATCAATCAAATACCTGTATTACTGAGACCATATAAATTAATGGATAATTTAATTAATTAACAAATAAATTAATGGATAATAATTATTATTTGCCTCCAAAGAACTGCATCTTAAGACTTAAAGACATATGACTTAAAAAGAATTCAGCCCAGGTAATTTGTTGAACACACATGCACACATCTACTTCTATGTGAATAAAAATCACCTTTTTCTTACTGCAATCACACAAAAGTAGATGCAAATAGACAGAAGCTCAGAGGAAGATCAACTAAAGAGAACAAATACATTCTTTCAGCAAAACAGTTTTAGAATGGAAAGAAACACACCTCTTGCAATTCATACACATTCTGTGACTTCTTAATGGTTATCTGGATCATGTTCAGTATTCCTCTCACGATGTTAATGCAAGTATCAGGGCAGTTTTCTGGGCCATAAATGTTTCCAACCCGTCCACTGCTGTATTCAAACTTGAAGGGCCGGGCAAGGCATGAGGAAACCATCTGTGTGATTTTGGAAGATCGAGTGAATGGGTCCCTGGGCCAGATGCCATTGTATTCCTCGAGCTGTGGGGAGCGGATCTGGGAGGAAATCAAGATACTTACGTGAATAAAATCCCTTTGGTACTAAATACACAAACATATTGGAATAAATTAATATAACCCCTAGTGAGATACTCTTTTCTTCCAAATGTAGGCTTAGAAAATCATAGAGCAGTTTATTCTTTTGTCTTGTGCTTACACTATTGCAAAACCAGTGCAAATCCCATCTGCTCAACAGCACTATTTTATCTTACAGAAGCAGTTAACATATCAAATAAAGTCTCCCTTTTTGTCAGCCTTATAATAAATATTCTGCTTTAGATGTAGCATTTAAAAAGCTTATACCATTCTAAACATAAAAAAATTTGCAGTTTTAGAATGTTTCATTTTAACTTATTCCTATACAACTTTTTTTAGACTAAACTAATTACTACATTTGCTTCATATTTGTTACTTATTTAAATCAACCAAAATACTCAAGCAATGAAAAATATATTTATAAACACTGAGATACAATGTCGATAAGAAACAATTTCAATAACTTTGGTAAAGTTACTGCCAGCTTAGGTGCCTCAGAGCACAGGCTGGTGCGCACCATACAAGAATTTCAGGACAAAGTCTATAGTGTGAAATGCAATCCCTAGCCCCCAGTTTTGAAAGATCTAAAGTTCAGTACAACTGGTGACAGCTGTCACTGAATTCAGTATTAAAAAAAACCCCTCTGATTTGTAACTGAATTAAAGAGATAAAAGTATATTTCTGAAGCATATTTATTTTGAATTTAGTCAGGTCCTATCACTGCTGACATCAGCAGAGGCATGATTTCACTTGTACAGACCTTTTACTGCATTATTCAAACACCAAACATTATTACACACTCCTTTTTCATGACTTTCACTTTTTAATCTTACCTTGTATCACTTTTTATCATTAGCTTTTATCACTTTAAGTCTATTTTTATTAGTTGCCTTCATGACAATGATTTTACACACCCAAGTCCTGGCTTCCCACAAGGAGTTAGAAATGTGTGCTAAGACTAGAATCAAATCTTAGAGCAGGTTTAAATGTCTTTAGTTTGCCATTTTCTAGCAAACCCCCAGCAGCTATATTTACAATGAGTCTTGAGGAACAGCTGCTACCAACAACTTCCACAAGGAGCACAGGTAAGTGATCCATCCCTCTGAAACAGCAGCTTGCCGCTCATTCTCTGACACCTACAGTGATAAGCCTCCCGTTGTGTTTCCTGCAGCTTTCCTACACCCCACATCAGGCAGATGCAATTAAAGCTGCGATTTTAGCTCACTGTTGCACATTTAGGAGGTGCAGTACCTTGAGGAGGTAGCTGTTCTCTGACAGCCCGCTGATCTCCAGTTTGCAGCTCAGGCGCACGCCGGCTTTGGCCAAATTCTTTTCTTGAAGCCCATTCAACACCCAGCCTTCATAACTGTACACGTAGGTCTTTTTGCTACTGAATCCAGGCTCTGAGAGAAACAATAGCCATTTTCACAGTACTTGTAAACATGTTCTAATAAATAGAAATAACAGCAAATTCACTGAAAACAGGTTGTAGAAGGAAATTTACTTACCAATGTCAAACTTCTGACTACCTACAAAGAGAGATGAAAAACCAGGTAAGTAATGTTCAGTCTAGATCCAATTGCTGCCACTGAACTTTAAGGAAAATTTGGAAAAGAAAGGTGAAGCAGGGATACGTAGCCTTACCTACAAGGGTGAGCACTAGTGCAAGGATGATCCCCCTCATAGTGAAGGTGAATGGGGCTGGGGCAGACATGGTGAGACTTTTATGGAAGGAAGCTCAGGAACACGTGGCTGTGTTCTGCTGAATTCTCAAGTTTTTTATCAGTTAATGTAAACACCTCCCTTTTTGCAATCATACTTTCTCTTCAGATGGAATAACAGAAATCAAGTCATACCTTGGCATCTCACTGATTATCTCATGAGCCCTTTGCTGAATTGTTTAAAAGTTTCAACTTATCCTAATAAGTTTTTACTAGATCACTTACAATAATTTTACAATAAACACATTACTTCATTTCCTAGGTTGTGTCACAGCTGGCTGCTGATATTTGGTCCTGCCATGGACTAGGTTGAATTTGCCCAGGTTATGCTGACCTGGCACCTGACCCAAACTGTTATCTAGCTGATAGCAGCCCAATTAGCAGAGTCAGTATCACACACTGGCACTGTTCCTCCCCTTCCCTCAGCACTGCCTCCAGCTGCCCCTGCAGACAGCACATCAGGACAGATATCCCCTTGCTATTATACTCCTGTGTGCACCAAAGCCCATTAACAATCTAATGAAAGCCTATATATATGGCATATAAATATATTTATTCAAATGAATCAGAGGAACAGTGTGTCCTTTCAGCTCTGGTCACAATGACCAGGAATATTTTTAAATGAACAAAGATTTCATAAGCCATCAGTAAATATTTTATCTTTCAAGGTAAATGACAGCCAAATCTGAACAATTAAAAGCCACAGACTCCTCCAAGCAAAGCAGGGGGAATGGGAGTGCAGGTCAGCTAGAACTTTCGCATTTCCTAAGGAGTCAATCCCAAAATGCAGCTGAATCACCTGAACAGTTGCAGGCTTGCAGCCAGCTTCACCATGAATTAACAGTGAGAGCCCAGGCACACATTCACACAGGGTTTTTTCTCTTAGAAACCTCAGGGCCACGGAGGCAAGTGGAGACGCACCAAACACTCTTGGTCTGTTCGAGTACAGTGAGGGACAGGGGGATTGACCAGACCCATTCCTCCCACAAGTGACACAGTCTCCCAAAGCCAGCTAGGTGGCATCTGAAGAAGAAACAAAAATGCACAGGGGCTTCTGAGCTGCAGGATGTTTCTGAAGGAGCACCTCAAAGCCTACAGTTTGTGTTGCCTGAAGTAACACAAAAGTCATGAATCCCATTCAAATTCAACATCTATGACAAACTGGTTAATCAGACACTTTATTCTACTCCCACAACTCCTATAGTTACATGATTAACCACAGGAGCATGCTTTGTGGCAAATGCTATTTGAACACCCACAATGAACATTTATTTTCTATTTCACAGCTCTACAGCCTTCCATTAGCAAGTGCTGTTCCTGGGTTGTCTGTCCCATAGGCCTTGACTATTTCAGATTCCACATGGACTGAAAATCCACCTCAGGCTGTATGAACTATTTTGGGAACTGTCACCCAGCTCACTGCAGAAGACATTTGAGGGATGAAGGGTGGACACTTGCAAGAAATGTCTCATTTCTCACTATTACCTATGTTCAAGGGAACAAGCATCTTTTGTGCCTCAGGGGACAAGCTCTTTTATACAGTTGTAAATAAATTTTTATTAGTAAATACTTATTTAAAACAAACTTACCTGTTATGTGTACCAAATAGTTGTACATCTTGTACAACTCAAAATGTGAGTAAAGAAACAAACACTGACAAGCGTGAAAACGACAACAAAATATGAAAACTACAACAAAATGCACGCCATGGCAGCTTAGGTTTTCATTGCAGTGCAGCTTTGTAGGGTATAGTGAACATTAGATATCAGATGTATTTTCTGAAAGCAATAAATAAATCATTGGATAATCTGAACACTTCTTGTGAGGTCAGCTTTTTGATACAGCTATGTCAGCATTTCATTTCTTCTCATCAAATTCTCTTGCAAATCAGAAAAAATCTAAAACCGAGATATCTCATAAGGCTTAGTGATAACTACAAATTCAAAAAAAAAAAAACCTGTATAATAACTAAGCTAATTCTACGTGCACAGTATTGCCATTATTCTGCACATCCTTCCATTTTCCTTTCAAGAATAATGTGATTGTATCGGTATTATCTACATATATGAGTTACCTTGACCTGGTTGAAACCTACCTGGACACAAAACAAGCCCCAGAAAATAAGTTAAAATTCAAACTGTTTTTTCTTTTGTCCTGCTACAAGTGAAGTAGTGCATGCCTGCAGAATCTGGTGGAAGTAGCTCTTCAAAGTAGGAAGAAAACAACAGTTGTTTTGTAGGGAGAAGGTTCTCTTAAGAAAAATTTCCATTTATTAGGTTTTTCTGCTATACAGTCTGTGTTGCAGGAGCTATATATTGTATAGCCCTTAGCCACTGGAGATGAAAGGGAAAAAAATTAACATCTTCAACATAATCCTGGAAAGTAAGTACTCAGACCTAATCAGACTGATATTTAGGGTAAAAGCACACTCATCACAGCCTGAAAAAGCAGCAATGAATGTTGTAGCTAAAGATTCTTGTGAAACACCACAGTTTAAGAGAGCCACTCATCTTTTCCATATCATGCATGAGTAGCTAACAATAGCTATTTTGTCTTCATTTGCCGAGAGTCTCTACTTCTTGTTCCTTGAGAAGAGCACTCAATACATTATTTCAAATATACACCTATGTGAAGTGACACACCTGTATCACATTCCTGCAGGAAGTCTCCCTCCTTTTGCTCTTCAAGTCTGAGTAAGATCCTGTAGGTGTTTCAAACAGCTTTAAGTACCACAATGTCACCCTCTGCAGAGTTCACACCATTATTAGCCATAGTTTCAGATTTAAAATCTTCCTGGACACCGTACATAGAGAAATCCATAAACTCTAGCTATATTTTACTTCTTTACACAGACAGGACCCAATCTGTACTCCAGACTTTCAGACCAAGTCTGAGGCCAGCTCAGGACTCAACTGCATACACCCTTCTAGCACAGTTAGCTCTTCCATGGAGACAGTCACACATTTCCACTTCTGCAAGACGGGTTACACAACTCTAAAGCAAAAAATTAGTACAAAATCTTTATTAATTGCTAATCACTCAGCAGACAGAAACAAGAGTCTAAATAGGTTAGTTATTTTGTTATTCAAGGCATTATTATCCCACAAGTTAAAGAAAACCAGGCTGAAGAAGGAAGGCCCAAGGAAAGCAAACACAATTGACAGTCCCAGCAGGGCACTCACGAGCAAGCACACAATGGAACAGCAGCAGCCCCTGGTGGCACCTGGATCCTGCCTCAGCCATTGAGATCTCCAGCCACTACTGGCTTGAAAATAATCCTGCTTGCAGAGTCCTGTTCTCCTTAATATATTAAATTTTCACTGAAGTTTTTTGCAAGCGTATTTATTCTTCCACAAGGAAAATTCAGGCAAGAGCTGCCCAACAGCTGGGAAATAGGAAACCAAACAGGAACTGTACTCTGCTAAAAAGCAGTGAATGACAGGATTCTGAACACCCATTTATTGGGCAAGAACAGGAGAAACAGAAATATGATGCTGTCTTTCCAACCTGACTACCCACGCAGCAAAAAGCCCACCAAGACAATAGTACTGGTTTATCATTATATCCACTTGTGCTCCCTTACAGGTGCTACATGAAAACCACACAAGTATCATCCTCTGCAGTTTACATTGGCTATTACTTCATCTCAAGCTGGAACTCAATGGACTGAATTCACTGCAGCAGAAACTGCAGCTTTTTACCTCAGTTTCTTTGAGAACTGCAGTTTCTTCTCCCTGTATGATCCTACTGCTATTTTTCCAGATAATCCAATCACTACACTCCATCCAACTCTGAAGTGAATGAGCAGAGCAGCAATATCCTTCAGTGAAGGATTCTAAACTTGAGTTAATTTCCCACCTCTGACCCCAAGAAAGGCAGTTTAAGCTCAGACATCTTCCAAAAGGCCAATTACACATGGATCAGAGCTATTCAAGTGATCACACACGCACAAAAACCCAACAAGAGAAGATGGATCTGTACTGGGCAAGGAAAATCACACACACTGAGTAAGGTGAAGGAGACCTTGAAACATCTTACCTCTAACTTGGCTATTTTTATTACATTATAAACAAGAGACTTCCCCAAGGCTACACAAAAAATAACATTCTGGAGTCAATTAAAACAAAAAACCAAACAAAATACAAAACCAGCACCAGATTTGTATACATTGTATATAGCCCTATTACCATGGTAGCTTAAAAGTTTACTGCACACAAATCATAGAACCAGGGTTTTTTAGAATAGAATTTCACGTTTATTGTTCACATTTGAAATACTTTGGTTCCTGACTGAACCACTGAAAGTCCTAATGGATCTGTAAACTGAGTATCACTAGAAAACAATTTAAAATGCATGTAAAATAATATTTATGTATGCATGTGTTTCATTTCATGGTTTCTCAGCATGACCACATGTTCTATTTACAAATATATAAAGATTTGCACTTTAAATCATTGAGATATCAAAGAGGTATTTTCAAATCACACAATAAATATAGAACCTGTTTTGTTAAAAATCTACAGTATACTGTACATTCAAGTTGAGGCAAAAAAGGATTTAATGCCAGTTACACTTGAGACTTAAATGAATGTTTCCAATAATTAAACAATTTCTAAAAGTGCTATCTCTGCCTGTGATGAAAGGTAACATTAAGATCCAGTATTTCATTACAGTCAAAGTTTCAGACCATTGCTTTATTCACAGAATTAGAGCTTCTGTTACTAGAAAAATATCAAAGCTTTTATATATTCTTAAATTTTCTTTCAAGACTTGCAAGAAAGAGGCAAAAAATGATCTAAAAAATAAAAGCCATGTGCACACACATAGAAACACACCACGATTCAGATCACCACATAATCCTCCAGAAGAATGATCAAACTCAGAGCATTCTGTTTCATTTAGAATGATAAGTTTATGAATAAGTCTCTAACAAAAATCCCAGCAGGCAACCCTAGAAGTCTAAGGCAGCTGTTCCATGTGCAAGTTTCTACATAGAGTGTCGAGTCCAGAGTCTTCCCATGTCTTTGTGCATTCTTCAGTTTCTTCTTTGCCATCACTTCCCACCCACAGATTTGGCAAGTAATCTGCAGCAGGTTTTTCTGATGCAACACTGGAAGCAGAAAAAGAAGTTACAATACAAATAAATAATGCTTTGAATGGAAACAGAGTATTGCTTTTATGATACAATGGTTAATACCCTTGGTTATATACCAAGCATAAGCTTTAGATTACGCTGTGCTCTCCATGGAGTTCAGCACTCCACAAACCACCCACAACATTGTTTCACAAACCTGTTTTGGGTAATGTACTGGGATATCTGGCAAGGCTCTGGTGAAGCAGTAGTACTCAACACAGAGGGAGGTCTCTTTTGCTGAGATGCAGATCTCACTAAACGAAGGTCTGTGTCAGCACCTAGGAGAGACACACACCAGTTAAACTGCAGCCCCCTGGAAATAAGCAAATCCTTCAAAGGTTTGTGTCCTCTGCTTTAAAGAAAAAAACAAAAAACCACGAAGATCTTAAAGTAGAGCTATAATAAAACTGTCATTGATATAGACCTGGGATAACATTTTTAAAGTATTTGTAATGCTATTGAATGAAGTTATGTTAAAATTAGGACTCTAAATTTGAAAATGCAGCATTTGCATACATAGCTACCACTGAAGGTAGTCATATGAAGTCACTCAAGTGTAATTTCTCACTTTACAATTAATAAAGCTTTTTTATTCCTTAGGTAAAGACCTCTCCAGCATGCACAGACATAACACCAACATGAAACCTGCAAACCTGTCAGAATATAGACAACAAAACCAAAATGAAGTTAGATGTCTTACTGTTTACATGAAACTAACCATCACTCAAGTCAATGGAAAGACATGGCAAACTTAGCAGGGCCAGATCAATCCCTTCTCACATTTATATTGCAAAGTTTTTATATGAAGTGGAAAACCAGAATTATTACATGTTCTTCAGTATTTATGAAAGCATCTGAAAGTTACCTGCTGTGCTCTCAGGTATTTGATATTCACCAGATTGTTTCACAAATATAAATTCATTACATAATTACTTATGAGGAAGGAAATTACAATTCCTTTTTGCAAAGGAAACTTTCAACCAGTTGCCCTGATATATGGAGGTATACAGATGCATGGTAAAATTTTTTTGAGACCTTTTGGTTTTTTGATTGTTTTATTCATAGTTGTGACTTCTTGAAAGGAAGAGAAAGAAACTGTACAAGAACATAATCTGAACCAAATACTTGCTTCTTAAGAAGGCACTTGGAGTTGTTGAATTTTCAGACTTGCAATCAGCAGTCATACTTAAGAACTGGTGCTTCAGCCATGCTCCTCTATCTTCCTCAAATGCCTTTCTCTAAGAAAAGAAATGACAGTTTACACTTATGACCACAGGAAAAAACCTAGCCCACATTAATTTGATGCTATTCTATTTTAGAAAGCTAAAGTTGTAGCATGTTCATGTCACCAAGGAGAACCAGCAGATTAACACAGCAAATACTGTCTGAGAGCAAGCTTTTAGCCCAAGGAGGATTGGCTGAGGAGGCACAGCCAAATCCCACAGTTTGTTCCACAGAGGTCACAATAATCCTTTCACTTCACTGCTCTCCACTCCAGTGACCGCATCTCCTGTGCTCCCCATTCCCCCAGAGCAGCACCACCTCTTGGAGCAGCTCTCATCCAAGGCAGCTACCAGGAACAATTACTTCTTAAACCTTCTAAACAGGGAAAAATTACATTGAAAATATCCCTGATTGCTTCTGTCTAAAAGGGAAACAGGTTGTTTCCCTTTCCAGCCCCTCTAAGCACAGAAAAAGAAAATAATGCCTAACAGACAACCTCCAAGAGATCCAACAGCTCTGGAATCAAGCAACAAGCTATTTCATCTCCAAAAACCATCAGTGAAACAGGATGCTCCTATTCTGTGTCAGTAGAAAAACAGAGGAAGCTGAACTCCAACGCAAACTTTCACAAACACCTACAAAGCTCACAGCATTGCTTCTCATGTCATACCTCAGCATTCTGACAAGCTGAAGCATGAGCAGTTATACTTAGGCTGCAATGGAATCCTAAACATTTCCAGACAAACAACTATTGTGTATTATCACTCATTACCTTTAAACCTGAATTCAATGTGCAACATGTAATTAACCCACTCACTAAAACGCAAATAAAATTGAATTAGTCATAATTTGTATTTGTTACCATGTGAACTACTGCTATCCCAGTAGCTAAAGTAAAATATGGAGTATTTTATATTCTGGGTCAGACAGGTTGGCCAGTCAGCTCTGTATTCTGTCTCCAACATGGCCACAAGAGATGCTATTTATGAGCACAGTCACTTTCTGCAGTGCATTTCCTCACAGGTTCCCATTCCCAAAAGCCTTTTGATTATAGATACTGAAAGGCACCCCTTGTGCCCCATTTTTATTATCTGTGACTGTGCTGCCCATAAGCTCAGAAAAGTGCTTTTTGAACTTGATGGTACACATTGCCTTTACAATCTCCTTCCAAAAAAACCAGAAATCAACTACCTAACTATAAAAAAACTACCTTTTTGGGTATGTTTTTGATTTAATTTCAAAATTAAGAGTCCCCTCTAGTCCAAGTCTTGAGGGATTTGGTGAACAACAGTAGGGCTTTCATCTCCTCAAACTGAATCCACAGCTTTATAAATTTTAATCACATCCCACTCCAACTTTCTGCTCTGCACATCAAAGCAAGCTGTTCTGTAAGCAATGAAGTCCATTTCTCTTTTCCTGTCATATCTGTACCATCCTAGTTCCACAATCACTCCATGATGACCTTTCCCTGGCAAGCTTGTAAGCCCCTTCACATTTTTGATCTAAACTATGGGCTAGACCAAAGGACATGTGCTAGAGCTCATTCACAGACACATCTACCCTGACTGCCAGTACCTGTGCTTACTTAAACTGATTTACTGCCCAGCTTAACTACAAAACCAGAACAGATAATGACGCTGTTAAGGGAAGCATAGTAATTACTTGGTGTTTTTGCAAAAAATCTGGTTTTCACCAAATCTTAGAAATCAAGTACCTTTGAGATTCAACCCTGAGGCCAAATTTGACTGAAATTTGCACAGGCCTTACTTTTGTAGGAAACCAACCTTTACAAGTATCCAAGGGATTTAGGTAATAAATTTTGGAAGCACTTAAGATATTTCAAAGTCTGAAACAAAAATGGCTTGGTTCCAGTTGCAGAAACTGTATTTTCCAATATACACAAAAACCTTGGCTTTTTCAATTGCCAAGAGAATGATCTTCCAGAACAACTAAAGATATGCTTTTTACAGTATGGCAATGACCTTCCTCTACAGAGATCAGAAACAGACATTGCTGGATGGCTGCACTTTGTCACACATAAAAGAAAGACTTGTAATTCATCTTCCATAAGAGCTCCCTTTCCCAATACCTCAAGTCCTAATCTAATAGCAGCTTCTGTAAAACTTTTTCGTTCCTTCTCAAAATTCCTTTTTTGCTCTCGAAACAGCCTCCATTCTTCCTGGAGACGCTCTCTTTCTTCCAACAAATAGCAGTCTTGTAGTAACAGAGTGGTGTCATCATCACAGGTAAGCTGTTGCTGTAGATATAAAGCAACAAAAGACAAATATTAATTTGGGAGTGACTTAAGAGGTACAGTATTTCCACAGTTTCAGTTTTACCAGAAAAATGGTGGAAGTCTAATATGGAAACAATGCATATCAAGTTGGTGGATAGTGGGAGTAGATTTCAGATAGCAATCAAAATGTCCCTGTTCAGACAGCCTCACCTTTGTTTAGCCTCCAAAATTATTCCTACCAGGAGTAAAAAGTCCTTATATTATTAACCAAGCCACTAGCACAGTTATACTCAGACCACCCACTAAGTTGTTTTATTTTAAAAGTACAATCAAGGAATGGAGAAAGGCTCAAAGGCAAGAAGAGTGGAACATTAAATAAAATAAACTTGGATTCAATTAAGAAAAAAAAGAAAAAATAAGGCCTACTACCTGTAAGAGCTGTTGCTGAGTTCTGATCATTTCTTTACATTGCTGAATCTCTAACTCTAACTTTCCAGTTTCTAGCTCATGGTCTTCTCTTGAAATGACATCTTTTTCATTCAAAGCTCCTGAATGTCCACGTGACACTAAGGGAGAAAAAAAGCATCTTTAAAGCAAGTTATAAAAACCCCAACACCTCATATCAGAGACACCTTGGAAAAGCAAAAGGTTTTGGACTCTTTGTTTCAGCGTGAAAGACAGATACACAGCGTACTCAAAAGCATTTCTATCAGAGACAAGAGTTCCAAAATTGGTGCTACAAGAGTAATTTGCATCAAATCCAGTACAAAAAAAAAGAAAAAGCAATGAAAACATGGCTGTTTCACATTCCCCAAGGTAAACCAACCATCTACACTGCAGTAAGTGCTACACAAAATCCACAATTGCTTCAGCAGTCATTTAAAAGAAAAACTCAAGACAACTAAAGATTTTTTTTTCACTGACATGCTGTTAGCCCATTCTTCTGAGCCCATTTTTGAAGGGCTTATGTGTTCATAAAAATATGACAGTAACTATATTTATCACAGATATAAAAAGAAAGCCTTTTCCTTCAAGTCCTGAGAAGGAGAAATGCAACAAACACTGAATGCATGTTTTCATTCCAGTAAGGGAATGAATTACAGCAATGGCTGTATTTTGTACAATTACATACTGGCTTATTTAGCTTAATGCAGGCTAAATCACAATGATTGCAATAAGACAACTTTTGGTCCCCTAAAGCCAGTATTTGAACATTAATAGAATCCTAAAGGGCTATACTATGGTCACCCCCTATAAACTAAAAAAAAAAAAACCTAGAAGATGACTCCAAAAAAAGAGCAAACAATTGTAACATTTTTTCTCATGCTTACTTTTCAGTTAGTAACACAAAATAAAGTATTACAAGAATTCTTGAAATCCTTTCTAGGGTGTAAACATACTCTCAAAGGCCATCTGCTGTTTTATTTGCAAGCGCATGCATGACCTTCTCAATCTTACTCTTGACAGCAAACATCCCTGCGGTAGTAGCTGCATTTACTTGCATGGAAAAATAATACTAGGAAAGAATTTTATATATTTTTAGCTGTCTTAATGCTGTTTAACAGCTGGAAATGAGGAGAGTCCAGCACCATACCATCAGTCAGTTTGTTATAGAATGCCACAAGAAGTCCCAGATGATGTGACAAGACTAGGATCTTTAGAGGGAATTATATGTTTTGCATCCAATTATTTGAAAGTGCCACATCTGCAATACTTTTCCTAAAATGTATTTTATATGTACACATAATGCAGTTGAAGACCAACCTTGGTTATCCAGCTTTTCAACGTGATTTTTCAACATTCGCCACTGCTTTCTAATGCTGTTGGTAAGCTGCTCTCGCACAGTTTCACAAGATAATTCCCACATATTTTCTTTGTTTAATTCTCCAATATCTTCCTCCTGGTCTGACAGCACCTGTAGAAGCAGAAATAAGAAGCTGCAAACCATTTCATCCCTCCAAATACATGTATTTGTTTATATAAAATATGTGCATAGATTCAATTTACTGAAGAGAAAGAAAATCCTTACATAAAGATTTTTCCATCCAGGGAAATCTGACTCTCAGGGAGTTCATCTCCCTGACAGCATAATGCTGAGGAGGCAAGTGAGCAGGCAGATGCCAGAACCCCATCACAGCTAGCAAGGCTCAGTCACTCACATCTCCAACCCAGACAGGGTCAGAGTGCTGAGTTCTGCTGTCAGACTTAGGCAGCAGCTGCCCCAGTATAGGGGAAGTCATCCAGTCAAGAACAGTACTCACACCTTATAAAGAAGGTGACAGAGAACCTACATGGCTGTTCTACACAGCCATGGCAGTAAACTCTTCAATAAAAATATCCTGTGTAAAGAAATATTTAAAATCTGGAAACAAACAAATAAAACTCCCTAGGCATCAAAAACCCAGTATTTTGCATTACAATACAGAATTACATACCAGTAGCTACTACATTTACATTCATTCAAAGAAGACTTTCAAGCTTTTAATTTACTTACTGGAAAGAATACACTGTGTATTGTTCACAGAGAGCAGAATATTTATATTGGATGAATTTCACACAAAGCACATGATGTGCAATCCATTGCAACTCTCAGAAGAAGTTTACTTTCTTTTTAACAACTATCAAATTACTCCAGCACTATACCAAACTACCATGGAGACTAAATTTTAACTGAAGAATACTTACCGGCCCATCTTCAGATCTTTCTTTAGGTTTTTGTTTCTGTGGTGGAAGAAGTGAAATAATATCTTTCTTCATTTGCTGAAGAACTTTCTTTAGCTCAGTATTTTCCAGTAAAAGCTGTTTTTGGCGTTGTTCATAATCACTTAACAGAACTTTGTACATTTCTTCCTCGTTTCTGGAAGAAATAATCTCACAGTAACAATATACCAGCCCTCATACATGCTTCAATTAATGTTGTTCTAAGACAACTACCTGGCTTCTGTCTTATCAGTCCTCCATGCACCTCTCTTCCCATCAGCTCTACCAACATAATTTAGAACTTCCATAGCTACAAATGAAAAGGATATTTCAAAGTGTGAATCAAGATGCAAATAGATAAAAATTTAGATGACATTTCATTTATATGTAGTTATTATAAAAAGATCATATTACTCAAATATCCCCCTCAAACTTCAGGCTCATTAAATCACATGGCCCTGCTTAAAGCAAAAATAACACAGTCAAAGGAAAAAAGGTAAAATTTTTGAGTTCTGAAACTCGGAAGGATATATTCTCATCCTGTCTTTTGATGCATTTCTTAATGACAATGACACCTTCATCCCTATTTCAATTTTTGCATCAATGTATCAAGTCTATGCTCATTCTGGCAATAATGCCAGTTTTATCTCCTGTTTAGGGTAAGGGACTTAAGATTGTTTCTTAAGGCATTCCTCAAAACTTCTGTCCACATTTGAATAAAAACAAAATCAAAAAACCCCAACCACACCAACAACAGAAACCCAAACCCAGTGTAAGACTACAGATTGGTGGTCCAAGCTAGTTAGCTATCAACCAAACAGCAACTAGTTTTAAACCCCTGCTATTTTTACCTCACTGACACTTGAACTAGTACTAGCCACCAGAAGTCAAGAATGTTTAAGTTTTGCAGACCTCAGGGTGAAGTTTCTAGAGCTTACTGAAATGATAGCTTAAGATTTTCTCCAGCCAAAATAGGTGATTCTCCCACTGTGTCCTAACCTGGTTTTGCTTAAGCACAAGGACTTACAGCAAACTAAATAAGCAGAGAACCATCTTGGCAACAACAGGAATAGTTTTCTTCTGGTTTCATGACCTCAATGAGCTCACTAAAACATGGACTACAGCTGGCAAACAGCCGAGTTTGGGGGCAACAGGTGGACAAGAGCAGGAGTTCCTTCCACTGGCGATACATTATAGAAATACTTTAAGGGCACATATATGAACCAAAAGGTAAATTTTTTTTTAATACCTAACAATGCCTACATGGTTACCCTGTATTTATGGTAAATAGCACTGATGAATGTCTTGAACACAATTTTTGGGCAGTACAACATACAAGTACTCATGATAAAGGAGATCTGGTTTCTCCTCATTTCACATAGTACAGGATGGAACATCTGCCTTGTGTTACTTCCTCTCAAACCTCTCACTACTTGTGCTAAGCACAAGCAGAGCATCTCCAGAGTAAAATCCTATGCAGTGTGCTTTCTTGATGGCAACTGCTTGGAACAATACAGATCTTATGACATTATCCAAAATCTTATGATAGCAACAGTAGCAAGAAAATGGAGACAAGATGGCTCTGGCATAGGCATTGATTCCTATGGAACCCTAGGAATAAATTTTCCTTAGTAAGGGCAAAAAAAAAAAAAAAAAACAAAAAACCCCCTACCTCATTAGGTAAAGATCAGCATTTGGTTTATGCTTGGTAAGGAATCTTATGGAACACAATGTAGAAAAGTCTTACAGTCAGTTAACATGAAATATTGCATCTTTTCTTTAACATTCTAATATCCAACTAAAATATGCAAAAGGGCCACATTGCCTTTAATGATTAAAATACTTAAAAATGGCTATGGTTAACACACAGAATATGCTAATTTTGCTGTGGTAAAATTCAAAGAGCTACTTACCTAACTTTTTATCCTTTTTATTCATGACTAACTGATGTAAGCGCTCCTTTAATTTGTTATATTCTCGCTCTTTCCTCTTCATATCATGATTGTATTGTGTAGCTCTACTTGAAATTACATTCTGTAACTTCTGAACCTAAAAGCAATGCCACAAAAGCATGTTTCTTCTACTAAAGTATAAACGTAAATTTCTTCAAAAAACCAAAACACATGAGGCAAAACAAAACTTCTTTTAAACTGTTCTTCTGGTGAAAGGAAGTGACAAAAGGAATCAGAAGAGCTCTCCCACCCCATGGATTCTGAACTCAGACTTATCTCAGGAGAGGTAGGCTCTTTTCAGCAGAAACCCACATCATAAACAGCAGATTATAATACTATAATTTCCCTGAAGTACAGCTGAATTCATGTTCTGATAAGTTACATAGCCTTTAATGGCTTTATTGAGAGCAGAGAAGGATGTATTTTTACTTTCAGTAATTCATGTTCAGGATCTAGGTTTACTCCAATCCTAAAGCATGCTTGTTAGGCTTACACTAAAAAATAAACTCCTCTTCCTTGGGGCAGCAGGACATTAAAAGAAACATTATTCCATTTGGTCTAAAAGAACATTAAAAGATCATAAAGCAAATTTTTGACATATACTATCAATTTCTACAGTTGTATTGTTTGGGGTTTTTTTAATTTTATGATTTAGCCTTACAAACACACAGCACATTCAATATTTTAAACTGGCATTCCAGGAAGTTCATTATGAACAGTTAGTACTGTTATTCCCAACTGTATGAACATGTTTATGAACACAGAACATGCACAGAAACTTAGAGGAGCCACATTCACAAAAACACAGGAGCCGTGTGAAGTACAATGCTAGGGAAGGAGCATAAAGGAAACAAATGCCAAACTAAGAAGTGTCATGGATGTCAAAGTGTTTTCTGATCTTAATTGTTTCAAGATATTTAAGTTTAATGAGATGGTGTTTTTGAGCTGGGTTTCTCTCCACCTCCCTTCTTATTGGTCTTTTGCTCCCCTCTATAATATAATAAGAAAACCCCAAAAGCCTCTATACACAAATGTTTAAGTGACTGAATCCTGTTGCCCCTCCTACTTTTTGATATATCTGAACATTCTAAGCTAAAGTTGTACAGAAAATCCCAGAAAACTGCATATCTGTATTTCTGCATTACTCTCTACTATTGTTGTAACTTGGACCTATCCCTTATAGAACCTATTTATCCATATGCAACATGCCAGTCAACTTAAAGACAACATTTACCAAACAAAAAACCACATTCAAAATGAGCAATTACAAGACTCCGTGCATAAAAAAAATATTCTTCAATATCTACATAATGACTTGTGTTAATGTACAAAACAACTCACTTCATCCTTTTCATTTTTAAGTAACTGGTGCAAATTTCTGTTCTTGCTTTGCAGTTGTCTGTCTCTTTCCTGAAGCCCAACTATTTCCCTTTTAGATAATTCCAACTGTTCCTAGAAAAAGTGTTGATAGTTCAGTATCAATAGGAATTAAAAGCAAAGATTTAAAAAAACCCCAACCAACCAAAACAAACAAGCCATGTTAACCAAACTGCCAAACCACCTCACGTGAGATATGGCTTAGTTTTTAACAGGTATTATCTTTTACAGTTAGGACTTTTTCCTTAAGTCAGGATTCTGTAAGCATATCTGCACTGTGAGAGTGAGGTGGATATTAAGCAACCTGGATGAGTTTGGAACTACAGTTTTACTGGAGCATTTCTGCTGAATAATTAAGGGTACAATTTACACAGATATACAGACTGTGACCATAACAATGCAAATGGAACATTTCACATATACAGAGAAGGCTAGACAGATGATCTTGTTACAACAGACAATGCAAACCGGCATTTTTAACAGTTTTGTCCACGAATGAGACTCAGACCTAAAATTGGCAGCTTAAATGACAAGCCAAATACAAACTTTTCCTTCCTATGAGTACTGAGGTACAAATGTGTAGATATGCGTAAGCAACAAGAACTTCTAAACACACCACAGTGAAATACAGGTAACACAATAGTGGAAGTCAAGAGGATTGCTGTATGGTAGCTGAAAGAATCTACATGAGGAACTTCACAATCTGACAGCCAATTAGATGCCCTGGGATTCATGCAGTACTAAGAAGATTTCCCTCTCTCCCCTTACAGCTGTTCATCTAGGGAAAGCAACTGGAGTGTTCTAGGACCTAACATTTTACAGTGTTTGTATAAAAATCAGAGCAGTTACAGATTACTTTGAATCTGTAATCAAAATCCTTCTACATGAATGACCAATCTCAGCAAGATTGGGCTACTGGGATTTTGAAAATCTACAGCGGTATTTTTCAAGGAGACAGTGCTGACCAGCCCAAGTGAAAAGCAAACCTAAAAAAGCACTGAATCATGCACTGAAATATTTTCTCTTTTTTATATTTTATTTTCTTGACAGAATTAAGAGAAAGTCTTTTCTAATATGACTGCACATACAAGTGCACCCAGGAACTTCCAATATATTAGCTACTCCACAGGGACTGGCCTTGAGCATGTGTTTATCCTGTGATAAAATGAAGCTTAGTAACTTGTGGTTTGACAACAGTTTCTGAGCAATTCTTACAAAGAGACTTTGTAGTTGGATGCTTGAGGCACCCAATAACAAAAAAAAAAAAAAAAAAAAAAATGGAAAAAGCTAAAAAACTATTATATGGAAAAAGACTAAAAAACCCCACACTAGAAGAGTTATGCATGCTTTTACTTGCTACAATTACATTGGGAATTTATCTTTAAGAGCTGGGCATACCCTTTTAAGCAATACTAAGTGATGGGAACTGAAGTGTTTGATGTTTTCACTCTAAGTGTACATTAACACTCCCAGTTCAAACAGTCTTCCCCCTTCCTTGATTAAGGAGGCTAAAATTCCAAGTAATTCGAAGTTCTCTTGTTAGCTCATAATTCATTAACACCAAGGCATTTTCATTTGGAAAAAAAGAATTCCAAAACCCCCAAAATACACATGAAAATACAACTGTAAATTAGTACTGGGTAGAAAAAAAAAAACCCACAAAAAAAGAAGAGCTGCATAATTCTAGTGGAATGATCTTTTTTTCTACCTTTAACTTAGTATAGCAGTTCTGCAAGTGATCCATATCACTTCCCAGTTTGAGATGCTGTATTTCTATTTCTTCCTGAGCTCGGAGGTTCTTGTGCTGCATTACAAGCAATTCATTCATACAATTGACCATAGACACTAAATCTAATTCTTTTCCTTTGGACTCCGCATAAATAGAGGGAAACCCCATCGTTGTTAATTCCTGGTAAAAGACAAGGGGGGAGAAGGGGGGAAATGAGATCAATAACTGGATCAATCTCCCACCATTCTGTAAAAGACAGAAACAGTTTCAGGTGAAATTCTGTATGAAGGGGGAAAACGTGACTCTACTTCCCACCAACTTCAGCTTCTGGGCACTGAGGAAGAAGCATTCTTAATCCAGTCAATCTTTTTTAACCACAATTGATTGTGTGCAGGTGACAATCCCCAATAAACAGAAAGATCTGGCTTACCCTATCAATATAGGATATACTCTGTTCAATATTCTCTTCTGTGCAGAAGGCACTGAAAAAGCTGTGCATGCTTTTGGCTGAAGGCAGTGACAAGCGTAGCACTTCTGAGCTCATGCTTGCAGGAGATTTCCTTTCTGAGGTATATGGAAATATATTTTTGCTATCTAAAAGTTAAACATTAAGAAGAAATCAGCTATTATTTTAACACATCACATAAAATCAAACCCTTATGTATTCAAGTTATTATTTACAGAAATTTAGATTCTAGAACTGAGAATTTGATCTAGAATGACATTAAACAATTCCTAAGGTACATATAAACAGAAACTTCCACTGAAGACTGAGACTCAATAACACTTTAAAGTGTTGTACCTTTCAAATTTTACTCATCCACCAAGAAAAAACTGAGCACACTTCCTTTTTTATTGACTTGCTACAAAACAGGTGAAGAGATGTGCATTCAGTAAAATTCTTATAGAATGTATGGTACTACTATACTTATTAAGTATATGCTGTAATTTACCCTTCCACTAGGCAGAAATACGCAAGAAAATATTTACTCCTTTAACAAATTTGTAACCAATTTATTAAGCAAAAGAATATAGAACAAGTAAAGAAATCTGTGAAAACAAGATACATTGATAGACATGGTTATAAAAAATAAAATGTGACTGCAAGCTCTTAACCTTTCTATACATGTGCAAGTACAGTATTTTACATTAGCATTTCTGTAAGGATTCAGTCCAAGACAAAGCACTGTTTGTATTCTTTACCACACTGTTTAACTACTCAAATATGTCATGCACAAAACTCCAGTGTCTCTCTAGCTGCTATAACCTTGCTGGTAAAGTCAGGAAATCAACTAAATTCAGAATATTCCCAGTTTACCTGACGACAGCAGCGGCACAGTAACAGTCCTCCAATCTCCCATAGCAACAGAGACAGGCTGGGTACCTGAGCAACTGGTTCAGCAGCAAAGTATTCAGTACAATTGCTGGCAATGTGTGTTACGTAGGCATCTCCTAAAATAGCAAGAGCATTTCAGATTAACAAAAGCAGCTAATACAGCTAGAAGGTTAAAGAAGGCACAGGAGAGTGACTACTGAACTTGAACCACGTGAAATTTCTCTACTTCTTTACACTAAATTTGGAACATAGTAAGCACAGCAAATAGTATACTGTAAAAAATGTTGCATCTATCTATATTTATCCTTAACTGTCTTGTAAATCATTAACTAAAGCCAAAATGCCAGGCACACATGAAAACTAAGACTCATAGATAGCTAGTTGTTTCTGTTGATGTACATCATAAAAAACAGAGCAAGACAAATACTTTTTCCTGCCATATATAACCACGAAGCAATTTTATTACTGTAAACTTGCATGAAGTTTTAACATATGTCTGTCCCATTGTTACTTAAAGAGACTTATTACAAACGCTCCAGAGAGGATATATCAGCAGGGGGTAAAGGAGCTTTTAATAAATATTTAACCATTTAAATTAACTTACACATTTATTAACATTGCCTTTCCCTAGCAAGTTGCTTGCTTCCTTGCAGAAACCCCAAAACTGTTGAAGGAAACAAACAGGAGAAGCCTTACCCTGTTGGCACAGGCTCAGTACAGCACTGTCCCTCTGAAAACCAAAGGGAAGCCACCCACTCTAAAGAAAGAACAAACTGATTGTCCCTTCACCCCACCTCCACCACACAGAAGGCACATAATAGCATTAGTTATCTCTCACTGCTGGAAACTTTAAATCCAGCTTGGATGCTAAAGATTTGGACAGCACAACCCATCAGCTGTTAGGGGAACAAAGATACTTCAGGGAAACAAACTTTCCACCTGACAGAAAAGAAGGCCCCTTTGTTTCCACCAACACTTTGGAACAAAGTCTAAAGTCTGTTTTAGATGGATTCAGTAGATTTTAGAGCACATGCATGTTCTTCCCTAACCCCTTGCTAATGTTCCAATAAACACACTTTGGCTAAGCAACTTCTAAATTTCTGACACCAAAACCTTGTATTTTTATCACTGTGGAAAAAATATCATTTGGGTGGGGAAAGAAGGGAAAGGACAGGAGGGAGTGTTTTGTTACCCCTAAGGTCTCCTGAGAACACAAAGATAGTAAAAATCCTTATCAAATGACAAAGCACAACATACAGTGTCCAAAGAAACACCAAGTGTTCAAGAGATCATACTGGTGCACAGACATGTTACGGAATGCTCAGCACTAAAAAAAAATTCTAAATAATTAACCAGCTGGATTAATACATTTTCCCAGGTTCATAAACGTACATGGGAAAAAAGGTAAACAGTTATTCCTCATGTGTTGTAATTTAGTAGCTCCTGAAAACTTTCAGATCAGAAAGTACACACAAGCCAGCAAGAAAACAGTCAATGTAATGATCTAGTTGCTGTTCTTGGTTTGTTCTGCTTTCTCTCTACACTTGATTTATTTTCATATTTTCAATTTTTTCCCCCCATAAAAGCAAGATGCTCACAAACTAACTAGACAACAGTGCCTTTAAAACAAAATTCAAAGTCAGTAGGTATTAAGAGAACACACTTCTTACATTCTACTTTATTTCTGCTGGATCCATCAGACAGATAAATGCACAAACACAAGAGAAAAAGGCATCAAATAAAGGTACAAGTACATTTTCATTACTGACATCACAACCCTGCAATCTTATAACATTTTCCAAAAGATTATTAAGAATCTTAAGATACAAGTTCCATCAAGGACTGTTGGAAAATCCACAAAAATACTTATCTCATTTTAGATATGGTGCTACTTCCAAACCAACTGGCTTTTATTCTTTAACAGACCGCACCCACACTCCCTGCACACACAGTATTATCAACCCCCAGGTCTCTCTGCACTGACAGAACTATTCTGACACAGCATCTGCCACCCTAAACAATGCATTCCTACACCTGGATTAGTGGAAGCAGCACTAATCCAGGTGTAGGAATGCAATGATTCTCTAAATTTGCACCCTGCAAGTCACACACAGACTCATTCAGAGCAGATGCTCTAGCAAGACTACCCTGTGCACAGGGATTTGTTAGAGTTAATTCCCTACCAGGTTCAATGACTTGCCCAAAACCCTGTAACCACCCACTGCTCTCTAGAGGTAATTGCCCCAGCTGGGATTGTCACTTCCTCTCCCAAGCAAGGAATTCCTGGAGGCCAAGACACAGATGGACTGTGCAAGAATGAGCCTCTGGGACCCAGCTTCCAAAGTGTGAATACAAGAGCAGACCAATCTCACTGAAAAAAAGAAATCTTATCTACAACAAAAAGACCCAAACAAACACCCCACTAAAATCACAGAGGGTTTCATTACACCAAGGAAGTAGTAATCAAACCAAGGCATTTAAGTGCTAGTTGGAACAAGTGAAGTACAAAAACCCCAAGGAACTTTAAAAAAAGCACTGTCACAATAATAACATACCAGAACTTCTTTGAAAGTCACCTTGGGAAATTTTGGACAAGAAACCACATAAGTATTTCCAGAAACATCTAGATAATTCATTAATAAATACATCTTTCTTTTCAAGAACATGACTAAAGTTCAAAATTAATATATTTCATAAGTTCAAAGAGCTCAAAGAAGCTGTTCATAAAAGTACTGGCTTGTGTTTTGGGGGACGGGAGAGGAACTGACAAATGTGCCAAGATTTAAGACAGAAATCTGATTAATTAAGCCTGAGTGCAGGCCATATAAAAACTTGAAAGTCATAAAGCAACAAGAAGTAGAATTATAAACTTAACATAAAAGCACACTTAAAATTTCTAAATATCATGTTTAAACTTGAAAAGGAGCAGTTGTAACTGGGTTTGTAAAACACACTCAAGCAACCAGCAGAGAATTGCCACAGTGCTGTGCTGTGATCACATTGCACCATCTGGTCATCCCCAACCCAGACAGGGTGCGACACAAGTGGGAAATGCAGTATCTGCTAACCCAGAAAACTTCTAGCCCTGCCAAGGTAGGGAGGAGATGGAAAAGCACCTCTGGAGACATGCAGTGCCTCAGAAGAAAGTCATCACCAACCAGAAATAATCTACCATTCCTTCTCTGTGTATTTCAAATACAACTTGTGACATGCATGTGTTTCAACTTGTAAAACTGTGGGGGTACTTAGCATTTACTTGAAGACCAATGTGATTCTTTTCTACCAAAATAATACCAAAGGGAGCTATGGAGCTGCTTAAAGCTTTTACACTTGTCTAGTAATCCACAGATGTCACACAGATGGCTTTTATCTGGATAGAAACAGAGACATAGAACTCTAGGTAAATTTAGGGTGTAAACCCTAGACATGACACTGAAGGTTTACAAATACATCCCTGGTTATGCCATGATATATACTTGCTTTAATTCAGGTAATTGCCATAAAAGTCCCTGCATTTCCTTCCTAGAGTTTTGACATCTATTGTCTCTCTACACAATTCCTAATAATAGTTTATCATTAGCACTAATATATGTATTATATCCAGTGATAATGGTACAGTAAAAAGAATACCTTCCTCTAAAAATCTATTCATTCTAGCGACCTTTATTTAAAAATGTAATTTTAATGATGGCTCTTGTAATTAAATCTGAGCCCAGATTTTTCTTCCCACATTTACAAAATTGTGGCAATTTAATCATTAATCTATTAGCTTCAAAATGAGGGTGAAGAAATCCCTCAACTTATCCACATTCCATGGAAACTTTAAGTAATATCAGATTTTCAGGTGAATTTCCCAGTAGCATAAACAATCAAGTCAAACCACCCAGCCTGTGGGTATGAAGTCTCCATTCATTCTGAATACATCATACTCAAAAATCCCAACTACATTTCTCTCCTCCATTTTACTTAAAAAAACAAACAGGAAAGCAAATTAAAATTACCAAGGGCTTTAAGAAGAGAAGTATTCAATCTTCTCAACACACATAATTACACAAGAATATACTCTTACATCTGATAAAATTCAATGTTCAATGACTGATCTGTCATGGTCTTTGCCTCTAACACTCAGGTTACAAGGAACATAATCTGATGTACTGCCTCAAGATTCAACTCTACATGCTACATACAGAGGTGACTGAAATTCTGTTACTTCAATCACTGAAAAATTGAAACACATGGAAACATTTTATCTGGCTCCCAAATTCCTACCCCATTTTGAGCTAACACGATGGATTTCACATTAGCATTTTCCTATCACTAAACAATTACTCTATTGTTATCTTCAAAACTGCATTTCTCCCTTTGCATTCACAACCCATTTACTATATGTAGCCAGAGCAGAACATTCTGTAACAGACAAGAGAACCTCAGAAACCATCTTCTGCATGTTCTCCTCTTCTCCCTGAGGTCAGCTTCAGCCAAACTTTACAGCTGGCTGTCTCTGCAAGCAGACAAGTTTTTAAAAGAAAAGCAAACTGCTGTCTTATTAGTTCCTAAAGTTGGTGAGACATTTACTGGGTAGAGCCACAACTAGTATTCCAGATATCACAAATCAGGAAATTTACATGTTTCAGCAGCATGTAACCTGAAAGCTTAAATCAGGCATGGAATGCAAGAAGATAACTACATAATTTCTCTAGAGATTAGCAGGGAACTCAAGGAATAACTCCCCTGTAAATTCTAGGTTTCTGTTAATCAAAACATGTCACAGAAAAGACTTGACAAACAAATGGGACTGGTGAAGTGTCAGCAACCCTTCTGTGGAAGGAAGGAACACTAACCAGTCTGCCACAGTGCTCTGGAAGAAGGAATCATTCAACATACCTGGGCAAGACAGCATAATTGGATTTTCAAAAAGCTTTTCACAATGTTCCCTCCAAAAGCTCTTAAATTAAGATGCTAAGGAATTTATTAATGATCAATTATAAATGGAAAGGGCAAAGTGTAGGAACAAGTTATAGATAGCTGAGCAGTGTATGAAAGTGACAAAGGGAGAAAAATCAGAGTTCCAAAGGGGTCTGTGCAAGCATCTCTCCATAACACATGATATGCTCATGTACTACACAGAGTTATTCACAAAAATAAACACAGGTTGAATGACAAACTGCAGAAGGTTGTCCTCAAACTGAACAAATGGATAATAAAAACCAGCAGCTGAATTCCTTGTTCATAAACACAAGCACAATGAAAAAAACAACTCTGCCATGCACTTAAACCAACAGGCTCTAGTTAGGCATTATCATGCAGGAAGAGATCCCAGTCCCTATGGCTGGTCTCTGGAATAACAGCTCCCAGGCAGTTA
The DNA here is from genome assembly GCF_028551555.1 of Melozone crissalis. Lineage (NCBI taxonomy): Eukaryota > Metazoa > Chordata > Aves > Passeriformes > Passerellidae > Melozone > Melozone crissalis. The sequence goes on along the minus strand of NW_026535823.1, from coordinate 19,061,501 downwards.
GCAGAACCCTGGGGCAGAGGACAGAAGAGAGCACCATAATGTCTTCCAATGAATACTAAGCTTCTGCACCTTAAACATCTCACAGAGATATAACCTGCACTGAAAAAAAAAGACAGAATATACCTAAATATGGCGCAACAAAGATCAAGCAATACATTCGTGCAAGAAACTAATAAGCTGTGACTTTTCAACGAGAAGAGGAAACAGCTGGAGAAACAGAACCAACATACAGAAAACAAATATTCTTTGCTTCTTTTAACACAGCAGTTATAAAGAACGCAATGAAACATTCAGTGCACAAGCTGGGAAATAAGGGCATTTTCCACATAAAACACAAACTGTGGACTTGCATCACCATGAGTTACTGTGAATACTCAATACATAAACTGCCTCCAATGTTTTGAAAAGCCTCCATCAGCATCTATTACATTTTAAAAGACAGATGCAGCCTTCAACTCCAGACTGCAGCATCTTGGGAGGATGCACAGATAAAAGCATGGCTGTACAACCCAACTGTACTTAACAGCTTTTCCTTAGCATCTGCTGCCAGCTTCAGAACCAAAATACTGAGCCCCATGAGCCTGCTGTTACCCTCTCCTGTGATCTTTTCAGTCCAAATTATAACCGATATTGGTATCACAGCTTTCTCCCCCCAACCTCCCCCCCCAAAAAAACAAACCCTAGAAACAATATCTTCCTCCATAAATACCTAATATCTGAAATCCCCCTTCATCGTATCAAATAATTTCCTCTAGGTCTCCTTTCCAAGTTCACTATTAAAATTCACCTAATACGTTCACATTACACTTCCAATACTTTGTATTTTAAGCCATTGCCCTGAAATTCCTATCATACCTTGGCAGCCTATGGAGCTCCGCTTAACTATTTCACTCACCACCGCTGGCAGCAGAGCGTTCTACACAATCTGGGGATGCAGGAACACTACAAACTAGTCCCGCATTACGATCTGATCTTCAAATTTAAAGTAGCTTTGCTATGAATAAATAAAATTAAAAAAAAAAAAAAAAAAAAAAAGCCCAAGTCACTTACGAAACCTGTACTCCTACATCACGTGAGCCCAGCTCAGCCCGAGCAGCCACAGATTCCCTGACTCAGTAGAAAGCTTTACGGCTCTCACCTCCGAGCATCAGCCGCTTGTAGCCTCACAGAGATAGCAAACGCTGGGCCTTACAGCGCCGGGAGCGCCGGCAGCCCCAGCCCCAGCCCCGCCGCGGCTCTCCCGCGTCCCGGGGATCAGCCGGAGCCTGAGAGAACGGAGCACATGTCAGCACCCACAACCCGCCCGGGCCGGCGGCTCCTGCGCCCCCGCACGGGGCCCTGCCCGGCCCGGGGCGAGCCCAGCCCACGGGAGCGCCGCAAGCCCCGGGCTCGGCAGCGGAGCCCGGCAGAGCAGCGCCGCTAGCGCCGCTACCTCCGCCCCGGCCGCCGTTACCCGCCGCGCCCAACGCCCCGCCCGCCCGCGCACCCCCCACCTGCTGCGGCCGCAAGGAGGCGGAGGGAAGCGGCTCCCGAGCGAGCCCCGCGGCCGGCACGGCCCCGGCCGGGCCCCGCGGGGTTAAACCCGCGCCGCGCCCCGCCCCGCCCCGCCGCCATTGCCCGCGCGGTTGCCGGGAGACCTTGAACGGCACCTGCCGCCCCCCGCGGGCCCAGCGGCGCCTCCGCCACCTGCCCCGGCCCCGCCCGCGGCCAGGCCCGGCCCCTCGGGCGGCGGAACCCGGCCCCCTGAAACCCGGCCCCCTGGAGCCATCGCTCCCTGCCCGTGTCAAAGGCGTTCTCTCTCTGAAAAGCTCTCTTCAGGAGCGGGAAGGCGTGGTGAGGCTTCCCCTGAGCCATCTCCAGGCTCGACAAGTCCAACTTAGCCCGAGGGGCAGAGCTGCTCCAGCTCTGAGCATCTTCGTGCTCTCCTCAGGACCCGCTGTCCCAGGGCAGCACCGTTCTTGTGCTGAGCACACCGGGGCTGGGTGCAGTGCTCCGGGCGGGCTCTCATGGGAATGGAGAGGGAGAATCCCCTCCCTGACCTGTTGGCCATGGCTCTTTGGATACCGCCCAGGACGGGGCTGGCTTTCTGGGTTGACTCATGTCCACCTTTTCCTCCACAAGGACCCCCAAGTGCTTCTCCACAGCTCCTCTCAATGGGTTCTTCTCCCAGTCCCATGTCACAAAAATGCGTCCCTGTGGAAGACCTGACAGCCTTCTCTGTGGCTGGGAGTGATGCTGAGGGAGCGCCAAGATACTCAGCCTGGCACATGATTTATTCCCCAGAGAACATCAATTAAACTTTCCAATGTCTCACCATTAAACATGTGACTTGTTGCCTTTCAAAATTCAAAGTTTTCCTCCTTATGTATTTCTGGGTTAATAAACAACAATTTTCATTATTATCAACCTTAACCTGTTGTGGTATTTTTTTAATTAGGATGAGGTCACCAGAACAGGTCCAATATTCTCTTTACATTTAGTTTTGAGAAGAGCACTTTGTTGGAAAATTAGGTGCAAGTAATCACAAGCATTAAACAAAGCGATCTCAAGGAAAGGAGATTCATCAGAAAATCCAGGACCATAAAAGGGAAATTTTGAGGCATGGGGTGTTCACAAACAACCACCAAAGATGCTCAAAAGACCTCCTATTCAAATAAGTTAATGGAATTAATTAGCATCTACATATGTATTCAGGAAATGTAATGAATATGTAGTAGAAATGTGATGAATATGCATTAGTTCCACGGATATAACCTGGCCTGTTAGGTTGCTCTTCATGAATGCTTTGAGGAGAAATCCCCTTCCATCAAGCACTGCTAATAAACTACTGCCAGCTTTCTAACCTAGTAGATTTATTGGGAGACTTTATTTCCTGGTTTTTGGTGATGGGAAGAGATTGATGATTGTTCTTGTTATTTTTTCTTCAAAAGCTAGGGTGTTATAGACCAGATCAAGAAAATTTAAAAAAAGGGGAAAAAATTACAGAAAAGAGACTTAGAATGCAGTAGACAGAATGACTATTGTGCCTGGAAAGACACCACCACAGAAAAATAGCTGTGATTAGGATATAAAATATTTATTTTTAATAGATTGTAGTTACATACATTTTCTTAAATTCAGTTGTCCAGCCAAGTTGGCAAATTTTGCTTATTTTCTGAGTATTTTCAGTATAAGAAAGTGGTAACATAGGACACAAGTAGTACCATTAGCATTTTCACTGTTAGGGTCACCATGTAAACAGAACAATGCTCTGTGTGCAACAAGGGATGGAGTTGCAAAAGAAAATGGACCTTGTAGGTTTTCCTGCCACAAACACCGCTGTGATAAACCTCCCTACATCTCTCACACACTGCTTGCCCTGCTTCCAGATTCTCTTTCATTCAGTATTTCTTGTTTTCTAAAGTCAGCTTAAGAATGGAAAAATGCTGAGTAAGGTCAAAATCAGCCTTTCGAAAGCAAAAAAAAAAAAATTAACTTTCAGGGGAAAAATATACTCCTGCCATACATATTGCAAATAAAGCTATTTCTCCCATTTATGAGCAGACCATAGCTACCTCTCCAGGCAGGTGGAAAAGAGTAGGGGCAAGTAAGCTGACTATTTCTTGCTGTGTCAGAAGGACACTCTATCAGCTTGCAAAAATACTGATCATTGTTTTGGCTTTTGGTACCTTTGCAAAAGCATTAACATTTTTTTTTTGTGCTATTTGTGTTGTAGGAAATCATTCCTCGCAGTGCAGAAGAAAACTTCCATTTTATCACTCTGGTTAATGCAGACACTTTGGATCTTTATTCTGCAGCTTTGCCACAGGTGCACTTCTAGAAGGAAGCAGACTTACACAGAATATGTTAGTGGGAATGGCAAGGGGGACAACAGACCTTGTTCACAGGAAGGATTAAGCTCCTGGAGCTTTAAAACATAATGCAGGCATGGGTGGTGCTGAATTCCCTTTGTCCATTTGATCTTAGCAGCTGTTCCTGAAGTTGATGCTATTCAAAGGAGAGGTCCCCAAGCACTCTGCTGTGCATCATGGATCAGGTTTGGTTTATGTTTTTTTAAAAGGCTGGCCAGGAAAGGAAAAGTCTTTGTGAGATGCATTCAAGCAAAAGAATGAGAAAATTTTAGCTTATGAAAAATTGTAGTCCAACACAATCCTTCACTGATAATGCACCAATTTGGTGTAATATAGCCTTTGTAAACTGGGGTGAGAAGTAAAACACAGCTTTCTAAAGTGATTCTTAACAGAGTGACATGAGGAGGATTTTGGCACAGAGAAAGGCTGGTATCTTTAGAAGCTTGGGGTCCTAAGGGATACAGTAAAGGATAACATCAACTATTTCCTGTATTCTCTTAAGTAATATCATAAATATCCTGTAGTGGATGTCAGGTCTTTGACAACAACCCAAATTTTAAGAGTAACTCCTTAAACAGTTTTTTCCTTCTTTACTTGGTCTTCTTTGAGTCTAATCAACTGAATTATCTGGAGTCTCCTTTTATTTTGCTTTACAATTCAGTTTTAAAATAAACAAACAATTTGTGTTATTTCATAGCTGTTCCACTCTGTCATATAGACTCTTATCCTAAAAATTGATTGTAGTTCAATTTCTTTTATAAACATACTTTATAGAATAAATTATTAGAGAAATCTTGAAGATGTATTTATAATTGCTTCTTTGTAGCTATTTGCTAAGAATTGGGATGAAGAATTATAAAGGGAAGAAAATTAAAGAACTAGAGGAAACTGCTTTATGAAGTGAAATGTACAAAATACCTCTCAAAACTTAAATTCAAGCTGGATTAAACCGTAACATGAACAGTAAGACAACAGGCTCCTACAACTCAGAAAGCGAGGGGCTGATCCACAGTTTGTTTGCATTTCAATTCCAACTCATCTTCTTAAGTACATTCAGAACTGCAGTTTGCTGGAGTGGTTTCTATAGCAGTGTCCTGCTTGATTACCAATCAGCAGGGCTGATGGAGCCTGGGCGAGCAGAAGCTCATTAAAATGTCTGATCCGGTTATGCAATAGACCAGTGGCAGCCTGTGACTCCTTCATTGTCCCTTGGTGTAAGAACTGCATCTCAACAAAGCCCAGCTCCCAGGGCTTTGGTGTCTCTTTGTGGAGATGTGTAAAAATAACCTCATAAGCCAGTCTGTGGGCTGTGCTCTGCTCTGGTAAGCGCTTTAAGGTCTGCTTTCAGCTCCAGCTCACACAGCAGAGCCTCCTGTCATGCAGTGATCTTAAAAGATGTCTCTGGAGCCCACTGGTGGCTCCAAAGATGCAGAGACCAACAGCAGGTTACAGGACTTTACATTCTTAAGCCCACCTGTGTGATCCATTCCCTCCTCTCCCCCAGTGTCCCACTACATGAGAGTCCCGTGGCTCAGTATTTAAAAGGCATTCAACTTCTGGCTGAAATTTTCCTCTGCTCCTGCACTTGGACAGTGAAATTTCAGACTAATCCCTGTTAGGTCAAAAAAAGCAGAGAGAAAGATGCCTGTCTTTCCTCAGGAGTTTGACCAAGAACACCAACAGTCACAAAAACATCCACAGATGAGATGGTGTTCTTACCTGTCAGAGTAACAAGTCTTTGTGCCAAGCCAAAGCCATGGAAAACAAGCTAAGCTTCAGGAATCCAAGTGGGTGTGACACAAAAAGGATGCTGACTCCACAGAAAAGAAACCACAGCCAAAACCTTTGAACAGGACTGCCTCAGGGTGAGTGACAAGATGCCAACTAAAACATGGACTGCTACTATTTCACTGCTCCTCCCCAAAATTGTCTACATAGTTATACTTTTGCACAGGCCCTGGTTTTTATTGCATTCTCATCTGAGTCAGTTCAGCTCATTAATTCTATTTATTTTAATTTTTTGTCGGACTAGATTTCCAGCAGCTTAGCAAGAGAATTGGCTCACAGGTGATCCAAATATGCTAGAGCAAGTACAAAACAATCTAGGAGAGAAGAAAGAGAAAAGAAAGAACAGGGAGAGGAATGGGACTTCACAGTTTTAGTGTCAATGAGGCATTAGATGCTAATCCCTTTCAGGGAACCACAACCACACTTTCTCTCTCTGCAACCTTATTTCTGATTAAAGATGGGAGCAGATATTTCCCTCATTTAACTACCTCCACACATGATAAGGGTACCATAGGCACTCAAGTTTTTCTTCCATTTTGGGAAGCAGGCATTAGGTAAGCTTTCATTGAATTCACCCCAAAGACCTTTGGAGGAAGATAAAACATCAACTGGCTACAATGACTGCAGGAACTCAGGTTCCCTTCTGAAATTATTCAGACAGTAATTCAAGGGACCTTTTCCATGAAGTAAGGAGCAGCACAGGCAATGCCATTTAGTTTAACTGTTTTGAAGAGTTTCAGTGATGCAGATATTTCATGACAAATTTTGATGTTAGTAGCTATAGCAACGCATGCCATGAAACAGCTGTTCTCCTTCCCACCCTATCCTGTACTACACATACATCATCTTTGGAGAATATGTGCAATATTTTGCATGTCTGCTTCAATCTCCATCTGAAAAAGCTTGACAAAAATTTGTTCAGCATCTCACACTTGTGAAATATCACTATAGGCAGGGCCAAATGTCACTGAATCTTGTGCATCTAACTGCTCTCCTTCATTAGACCAGCTGCTGAAATAGTTGTGCAAGTGCCATTACCAAACACTAGGGCACTCAGAAGTGTTTGAAATTGTTGTAGTGTATTTGTAAAGGAGGAAGAGCCAACGGTAGCTCCAGGGAAAGGAAGAGAAGCTCCCACAGCTTGTGAAAAGCAGCAAAATAACATTTCAGGGGAAAGCAATAAATGAAGTGTGTTGGTTTGGTGCCTGCAGGAACAATGTGTGGTTTATCTGATCTCTCACCAGTCATAAAAACAAGCCTTTTTTGCTGTCAGCAAATAAATCTATGTCATAATTCAGCACCCCAAAATAAACACACGACCCCAAACTCTGTAGAGTTATCAGAGAAAAGGGAGCAGGAGTGGTGTCAATTTTAAACATGTGGGAAATTAAGCACCAAAGTATTAAGCGTATCTTTAAAGAAACCTATTCTATAACCAAGGGCTGCAATTTATTTTCTTAGTTCCAATTTCAGATCATTAGAACATTAAATTTCAATTAAAATGTGCTCCTGACACACTCAGTTGAGTTTACCATTCATTTTTCAGTCCAATGAAGCAGCACAGGCCTCAGAGCTACCAGGACACTGCAAGTAAATACAATCTTCTGCTTCCTTGAGAAAATTTACTGTAGCATAATTTGTTGAGAAAAATTAAAAGCTTTCACCCAATGCAACAATCAACCATATAGTGAAATTTTAAAGAAAATAAAATTTCTAGACTCATATTTCACCACAGCACTGTCCTACCAGTCTGATGCCCACAAAGCAACACAAAGCGTTAGAAAAGCAGCATAAAGTAATCATTTCAATCCTGTCTCCCTTTAGCTGATCTCTGATTAGCTTGCAGAGCCATTAAACTGCAGTTGTCCACACAGAACACAGCTGATACTCCAATTTTTAAGCATTCTCAGCTGCAACTAGTTCTGAACTGTGCCTCTCTCAAGAGAGGTGCTTCATGTCACTCCGCTGGAGTGGCTGAGCTAGGGTGAGTTAAAGGCACTTAAATCAAAACCCTTTCTTTTTGAGCTCAACAAAAATTTAGGAAACAATTGTGTATGTGCTTCTCTATCACTCTTCAGTCTGGCAAGTGCTGATGTTCAGATGCCCATGTACAACTTCATGTGCACAAGTGCCATCACCTGCACTTGAAAAAAAAAGGAAATTTCAAGAAAAAAGGAAAAAAGGAAATTTCAAGACCGATTACCATCTGAAAGGCTCTTTAACTATTTAGAAGAGATGCAATATTCAAGTTAATATCTTCAAATATAATCAAACATGGTTTAAAACAAATTTGAGGGACAACAATATGGGGGAGAGCAGTGTCTCTCAGATATCTTTGCCCAGACATGCTGTCTCTGCTGAGAGCTGGCCTGCAGCAGAAATGCAAAGGCCAAAAACTTAAGAAAGTATTTTTAAATCTAAAGGTTTAAAGATAATAAGAAAGTCTTGGTAATGTGAGTTGTTTTCTTCTTAGTTCTTGATCTGAAGCCTGCACAAAGAAACTTCTCATTCACCAGCACATACAGTCCAGACACAATAAATACAGCTGGTACAACAACTCTGTCCAGAACTGGTGAGACAGTGATGAGCAACTTGTTCTTACCAATCTCTAAGGTAATGTTTTAAAAAAAGTTTTCTGTTATTTGAAGAAATAATGTGAACTACTTAAAAAAAAAAAAAAACAAACCAACAAAAGAGATTGAGGCCAACAAATGGATGTTTAAAAATCTCCTTGAGTGAAATAATTTTTGCAAAGTTGTTATCAGGAATTGCATTCCAGGAAACACATGAATATTCCACTCCATCAGCTTAGGTTATTTCTTTGAATATCTGCAGAAATGACATCTAATCTTGTATGCTGTGGGAGTGGTAACAAGTCTTTTATGTACTTCTGCAGTCATTGTCCAGACTGTGATGTGCTCTAGAACACTTAGATGATGATGGTGATTATTATTATTATATCAGATTCCTTTTGACTGAAATCTGGTGCTCTGCCCTGTAAAATTGGATTTACAAAAATTTAAACAGTGCCCTTTTGAAGTGAAACCAAATAAATATTTTTAAACATCTGCATTGGAGCATAAAAGGAATCCACAATTAATAAAAAGGGATTTTCTTTAATAAAACTGATCACAAAACATGGTGGGGAAGGTTTGTTGTCATATTGAAATCACTTGAACTGCTGAAAACTGCAAAAGAAAAAAATCAGGGTGATTTGTTTTAGGTTCAATCATAAATTATGCTGTTATTTCTGGCTCCATATCCACATAGCTGGCAGTTATCTTTCCCTGGTGACTCGAGTACACTTGCTGGATTTTGAAAGGCAATTGAAAAATGAGGTTAGGGAGTCCACAGCTAGAATACAGCAATCTTGATTTTAATTTCAAAATCCAGTATTTTTTGTGTGTGAAATTGCCGATAGAAGGAATGTGTATGGGTTTCATGAGGGAAGAAAGCTCCTATATTTTCCTCTTATACTATCTGGAGGAAAGGGAGGAAAGGGAAAAACTTCTTTTTAGTTGTACAGTGAGGTGCCAGCATATAACATAATTCCTTGATTTAGTGCAAAGTTTTAGAGCAGAGGATTTGAGACATTACTACCTGCAGTTGTTTTCTTCACCTCTTGCTGGAGGTGACTGCCTCTGGAATATCAAGTAGAGCAGTTAAGAGGAGAATGTCTATTCCTTCCTGACAGAGTTATCTCCTGGAAATGAGAAAAACCTACACCATGGCTCCATGGCACAGACAGTGAGGGATTAATGGCTGATGTGTGGAGAGCTTGCACAGGAAAATGAGGAAAAGCTGAGAGCAGAGGGGCTCACAAGCAGCGTTGCTGCTCACACTTTCTGTTACTAGAGCAGGGCTCAGTGCCAGCTCCAAATGTGAATTTAATCATGGAAAACATCAGCATGAGACAGTGCACAGATCCAGTGTCGTGGGGTGCAGTGCTATGCCCTGTGTTTATCTCAAGGGTGAAAGGAAAGCCCTTTGGGGGGGAAGGCTGCAGAGCAGTCATGGCAACACCCCAGCGCTGCTCCCTGTCCTGAGCGCCACAGGGCTTCCCTGTGGGATTCCAGAGATCTTCACAAGCTGCACACACAGGCCTGAGGATGGTGAGAAATACAGCAATCCATGTCTTGTGATTCTGCAGACAGGCAGAACTGGTCTGGCTTCAAATGCATATATATACAGTTTAAAATGGTAAAAACAGGACAGATTTTAAAAGCAAGATAACCCAGACCTATTCATGTAGAGAAAATTTCACAATAGTTTAACATTGTTGTCTTCTAATCTTAATGTTTCTGTGACATCCAACTCTGAGCTTATCATGGACAGAGGCTTTCCAGCTGGGGAGCACAGTACCATGACCATCTCCCCAGTTCAGGTCTCTGAATTTCTGGAGGCTAATGTTAGGTCATTCATCTCTTCCTCTTTTCCTGAATAATGCCTAAATATTCTGCATGAAGAGAGTGTGGATTTGTAAATGCTTCTCTTCAGTCAAAACCTGGAGGTAGTCTGCCAGGGCCTTCAAAGGGAGAGACTGGTGCTGAGATTCCCACAGGGAAAGGGCTCTAAGCCTGGAGAAAAATCAATTTCTAAACACACTGAAAGGCATTAATAATTTCAAATCTAATTGCTTGTTTTCTACAGAAAATTGCACATACCAGTGCTATTTGAACTCTCCTCTTTGGGATAGTAAGCCAGTCAGAATATGACAAGACTGCACTTCCTTTCAGTGGAACAATAGTGGCATCCAGTGGTCAATCAGCAAATTCAAAGCCCTGCTTCTCCAGGGTTTCACTGAGATACTGTGATATGCTCATGGTCTGTCCTTGATTACCTTTTTTTTTTTTTTTTGAATGGTGGTAGATAGTACTTTTCCTTGAAAATTGAGTGCATTTGCATTGATGTAGAAAGAGTAAAATACATTTTCTAAAGTCCAATAGTTAAAATGTTAATTCTCCAAGGTCCTATTCCAGTTGGCAAGTAGCTGTAGGGAGGGCAGAGTTGGCCTTGATGCAAATACATTTGCTCTAAAGGCCCTGTTCTTGTGACAAATGAGGTCAAACAAACAGTAACACATCATTGCAGCTGTCTTCTGTTTGGTTCCTCTGGCTGTCTGGAGGAAGATCTGTGTGCAGCTTTATAAATCACCAGAAGTAATACTTAGGTTGCTATAAATCCTTGGAAACTCATTTTGTCATGTCACTGAAGTCAGTTGCATCATGTCTCCTTACTGGCCATTTCACTATTAGGAAAATGTGTCGTGTAGCTTTATAGCATTTCTTCCTAGCCCAAAATCATGTTTAAAGATAATATGATCTGCCCTCTTTGGTTTTAGAGCTTTATCTTTAAACTGTGGATGGAGAGCTTCCATTCACACCAGGCTGATCATCTCAATGCCCATTGCCTCTGTTCCTGCCCCAAAAGAAAGGGGGTGTTCTCTCCACCAGAGCTCCCAGTAACCCATTTACATCCATCTTCTGTTTACCCATTCAGATTTCAGCCAAAGCAATGAACCTAACCCCGTCTCAGTAATGACAAAATATTTGCCTGCAGTCTCAGTCCTGCAGGAAACAAAAAGCTGTAAATGAGATCCTGTGATACCTAGGGGGAAAATGCAAAAAAATTACTCTAAAGTCTTGTAACAAGCATAATATTTTTTCCCATCAGATATAATCCTGACAAAAGTTTAAAGATTCAAACAGGGAACTTGGTTTTGAATTATCTTACTTGATAGTCATAATATATTTGCACATCAGCCAAGGGGAAAACAAAAACTTAGCAACCTGCACTCAGATCTCTGCAGTGTAGATATTGATATACGATATTGATATATTGATATATTGATATATGACCCTCACAAGTAATTGTGAATGTTCTGAACAGTGTATCTTTCCAATTTCCACCTTAAAAACTAAACACAGTTTTTACTTTAATTGAAAATAATAACATAAAATATGCTGAAGCTTTCAATCCTCCTGTGTTGATAGCATTCATGTCTATCCTAAATATGTCAAATATAAGTTTTAAATATAAGTGTTTACCCATTTCAGGTTTATACATTTTCTTAACAGCATTTGTGCTACTTGACAAATACAGAAATACAATTAATTATAATTAGCTGGTGTGATATCTGACAGAGAAAAACTGAGTTGTCTTCTTTGAGAAGTTCAGAAAAGTTTTCTATCCCATAATTTAATTATATGGCTGTCATGTGATAGGAGGGGCATTGTGTGGAGGGGAGGGGGAAAATCTTTAGTTGTGGTTAGTAGATCCTTTCTGCCCAACAAAAGGATGTCTTCTGTGTCAAATGTTTTTAGCATTTTATTTAGGCTTATGAAATTCCCAATTATGATTTTGTTCAGGTTTGCCTATCCCCTTCTTTTTCCCTCCCTGCCTTCATATGTGTAAGGTCCCAACTCAGTTCCCATTGAAATGATTGTAGACTCCCACTGACTGCAGTGAGAATTGGATTAAATCTCTAAAACAACAATTACATGCCTAATTGCTTTTTATTGCTCACTTAAAAATGCATTCTTTGCAACACTACCAATATTTGTAAGGACTGAGGGCTTAATGTGCCAAACTATTTAGGTTATTTGGAGACCTATTTTCTACCAGTGCCTGGGGATTTAAATAAATGCTATAAAAGAGTATTATTTACATTATGCATTTATAACAGAAGTGTTTATATTGCATCATTATTCTTCATATTGATTTCCCTCTAAATGCCAAGACTTTGCTGCTTTGAAGTCAGTGGGAGATCTGCCCCTGCCTTCATCCAAACTGAAACTGGGAGCTAATGTGAGGAAAAGGGGATGCAGTTTTCAGACCATGCTGAAAGACAGACAAATTTTGTGAAACACTCTTCCTAGACCTCTGTGCTGACTATCTATTCTGGAGACCACCCTTGCCCTGTGGACAGGCCCTTCCTATCTCCTGAGCATCAAGGGGCCTTGTTTTGGTTTGGCAGGGGCTGTGAACAGTGACTGTGCTGATTGGAGAGTGGCTCAGAGACCTTCCTCTTCTGCAAGGGGCAGCCTGCACCAGCTCAGCTCTCCCTGTCACAATCTGACTCTAGAACATGAACCCCATACAATAATGGGTGTGAGAAGGTTATGCAGAAATTAATTAACCACCAGAGATCTTATACTTGACCTCTGAGCCCCTGAAGAAAAGTAGTCACTGAAGGAAAACAGAGCAATCCTCTTCCTATAAAATCTACTTGAAGGAAACAATATAATTAAAACAACCCTGAGTCTCACAAGCATGGCCTAGAGGAAGATTATAAGATGTGAATTTGGCTGCATGCCTAATGACTTTTACTGCAGAAGTGTTAGCTTCCTTCATCAGCAGCCTCCCCTCTGAATGTGCAAAGCCCATCTCTGCCACAGGGCTCTTCTGACTATAATGGACCAAGTTCAGGCATCTTCCTAAACAGATACAGCAGGAACACTGCACAGGGCTGGAAATACTGCTGAGAAATGCTGTTAGGCACCAGAAGGAGGCAAGTCAGATTTGGGAAATGCATTGAAATGGTTACAAAATTTTCTCTTTAATTTGACAGAGCATTGGCAAAGGACACATTGAAAGAAAATAGCCTGAAATGCCATGAATCTACCCACAAATCAGCTGATCAGTAAATAAAAATGAGCATGTCACAAATTAAGGTGGAGAGTACATACATGCTCTTAATTTAAGCAGTATTTCAGTGTATGGTGATTGCAGATCAAGGGAGTGAGATTTTTCCAGGAATTTGAAGTGCATACTTCAATTTGCTAGAATATATTGATATGCTCAAGGCCCAGATTTAAAATAATTTCAACATCAAATCTTGATATGCTACAGTAATAAAAAAAATAAAAAAAAGCTAGCTTCTGGTGGACAATGCTGTTTCTCTAGAGCGAATATAAAAGTAAAAAATTACCCTTGTGCTAATTCAATAAAGTTAAATAACTTGAAAGCAACCTATTAAAATATCTCAAAATTAAGACTGGCATATAAGCACTTTGTTTTTGCAGGACTTCTGTAAATGTAGCAGGTCTTTCCACAAAACCATAGGCTGAGAAGGTGGCTTCCAACTCTTACTTTCTTTGTTTGCAGCCCTGCATTTCACCCTGTGGCTACAGGAACAATTTTCCCCTAAATGCTCTAAATATTTTTACAGTTTAAATTCTCATGGTCAAGTTTATCTGCATAGCAAAATTTTCCTTGCCAGTATTGTTTGATTAGTAAGATGTTACTATGATGCTAGAGGCAAACATTTCCAGTACAATTTAGAACACTGTGAAACTAGGGCAAAGCTGAAGATTGCTGAGCACAGCAAAGTGAAAGGACATTAATGTGGGGCATAACACTATTGAACTTTATCATATATTGTAATGGCAGTGGATCAAGCAAACACTTCTGGATTAATGGAAAATGGTTGTGCAACAGGACAGACATGATAAAAGGAAAGGTCAGTTGTGTCCATATGCCTGGTTAGTTAAAACAAACAATCCTCCTTCTCAATTCCATTTTCTCAGTGATGCTCTCCCTGCTGCTGGGTCTGAATGGCATCTGACTGCTGCAGCACTGTAGTCAGTCAGTGCAATGCAAAGGGAAGGGTTGTACTTGACCAGATAATTTAAATAGAGACATGAACATAACACTTCTACAAAATAAAACCAACAAAGACCAATGTTCCACAAGCCAAGACATTATTAGTATTACTACTACTACTTAAGGTCCCCCCAGCAATTTTTCAATATAAGAAATGATGATTTTAGAGCCCATTACCCAGCTTTCAGTGAGATCAGGTCCATTTCCATGGCAACATGAGATGCAGCTGTCTGAAAAGTTGTCTTACAGAGGGCTGTAATGTTTGGCTCCTGTGCAGGGCATGGCTGATGACAATCCACACAGCTGTAGGAATTAGTCTCCACTGCAGGCCTTTAAGTAAATGAAATAGAAAAAGAAATATTATATTAATTGGCTGGGTGTGTTACTGTACAATTTAGCTTTTCAAAGATTCAATAAAAGAAGTCTTTGTAGGAGTGTTTATTGTCTAGAAAGTTCCCATACCTGCAGTTTAGTTATAGCCCAAGCCTTTGCAGGAGAAACTTGACCTGATCTTCTTTCTTTCTTTGGTTTGCCTGTTTGTTTGTTTAAAGGAAGTGCTTTTTCTGTTTCTCTTCAGCTCTGACTTGCTCACAGCCTTTGGCAGGGGATGACAGCCCATGGAACACTGTGCATGCAGAGTGCCAGGGGTAGCTGTTTGGCCAGGTTTATAAGCTGGAATGTGGTGACTGACAGTAGGTTGAATAGACTGTGGATGTGATGGGACAAATGGTCTCAGGAAGAATTTGTGCAATTTAATAAGGTTTGTATGAGAAAAATACTCAAACTTCTGGAAGATTCCTAAGGGTTCAACTAATGGAAAAGCCAGTACAGCCTTTTGAAAGGTACATGCCCTGCACACACTGTTTGCAGGCTGAACAGCAGCTGGATGTAGCTGTGGCCCTTGGAGCCATTCCAGATGCAGGGGAATGTCCTGCCCTTCCTGGAAGCCAAACAGCTGCCCTAGCTGACTGCCCTGCATATTCACACAAGAGGAAACCTGCCAAGCTCCAGCTTAGCACACCAAGCTGTAAATGTGGTGGCTCAGGGGAGCTGAACATTCCCTTCAGCCACATCTCCCACCAAAGCATCCGTCCATGGCAGGGGCCAGGTGTCCCCCAGGGGCTGTGGCTGCAGCACTCTGAGGGGTGGCCATGAGCCCTGCTGGCATTGCCCTTTGCCAGAACGCTTCTGGCACCTTCCCCAGCTGCTGTGATTGATGGTGCCGAGCGTGCAACAAGCAATCCATGGGTTAGGCAGCTTTATTCTCCTAACAGGATTTGCTGCTTGCACAAGTTCCTGAAACACAGCACAGCCTGCTTCTACTGCGAGCATATTGAATTGTAGGGAACTAACTAGACACGTACGTGGAGCGTGGCATAATACTGTGCAACATATGGCTGTTCTGGTCTGCCATGCCCAAATTCTGTCTAGCACAAATAGGCTCATTTCCCACTGACATCAAGAGTTGCTGTCTTAGATTATTCTGTACTGAAATCTAAAAGTGGATCTTGATGATCTCCCACATTATCAAACAGAAACTAGCTGTCCAAAACCAGGCAAAATTCCCATAACAGCTTTAGCATATGCCACCACTCTTTCCCTGACAAGTGATTTTCCTCTCATTGTACTGACTGTCCTCTGATTCAGCAGATTACTAGCAGGACAATATGGAGAATGGGCTTCTTCCAAATGCACACAGCAAGAAATAACTCAGTTCTGGCTTGCAGCTTGGTTGAAATGGTGCCAGAGCTGCCTCACATCCTGACCAGCTCCATTCCAGGTGTGAGAGAAGAAAAGAGATGCGTAAGGGGGGCTAAAACTTGACTCCTGATTCACTCCCAGGCCCCCTGCTCTCCAAGAGCAGCCATGGCTAGGATGCAGCTCATGATGGACATCCACCATCTCCAGCAGACAGCTGTGTGTGCTGCCACTGACCCACAGGCACATTTTAATGAATACAAGGCCATGGTGACCCCCATTACGTGATCAGCATTTCCTCCAGCTATTCATGTTCTGCTTCCAGATAAGAGACCATCCTAGCTCCTCCTGCATGGTGGTCTCACCAGGATGTGAGGGCTGGGGGATCCAGCAGTGGTTGGGCCCCAGGATGCTCTGCCACACAGCCCAGCCTTGTAAGCTCTGCTTTGCCATCAGACTGCAGCACCACATGAACAACTTTGCTTTTTCATGGCTAAGGAAGTTTCTCATGGAAAGGACACACTCAGACTTTTTCCTGCGGCTTTTCTGGTGCAGTAAGAGAGAAGCCACATCAGCTGTCAGTGAGATGACCTTTGGACTGATATTTTTCAAGTGGCCTGCTGTGTTGAGTCCCTAATTGCACTAATGGACCTAATGAACCAAACCTCTTGGAGGAAGCAGAGAACATCACAGTGAGAGGGGCGTTTAAAATTAAATCTGATCAAGTGCTTGGGAATATACTGCCAGGAACAGTTCTGCCTCAGAGCTGGTGCTGGTTCGTAGGTCCTGCTCACCCTCTACCTGTTTTAATCTCCAAGAGCAGTTGCATTTGCCTTGGCTGGCAAAACCAGACCCACCTCACCCATGATTGTGAGAGCAGCAGGAGGACAGCTCTGCCCCACCTGAGCCACAGCCTCATTCTTCTGCTGGGCAGGAGAGGTTTCCTGCCCTGATAGCCTCTCCTTCCAGAATGCTCTGTGTAGATTCATTGCACTGAACCCCATCTCACCCACCTACAAGATGCTGGTAAAGGAGGAAGAAGCTCCAGGGTCCACCACTCCCAGTCCTGGTTCTGAGAAGATGATCCTTAACAACTCTGCCTTTGCTTTTTCTACAGGATTTGCTACTGGCAGTCATGAAGCTCTGCTGATCTCCCATCTCAGCCTTCCACCAGCAGCACGTTCAGCCCTGAAGAGAAGAGGCTCATGAACAATGTTATTTCTTTATGCCAAAAAAATGCAAATAAACAGGCAAACCTCTTATTTCCTAATGTTCCCTAATGTGCCTAATGTACCCCACGGTTATTAACCGGATGTGTGCAGCACGTTCAGCCTGGAGAGGAGAGGCTCATGAAGTTTGTTATTTCTTTATGCCAGAAAAAATGCAAGTAAACAGGCAAACCTCTAATGTACCCTAATGTGCCTAATGTACCTATGGTTATTAACTGGATGTCTGCGGCTTTTAGTGTCTCTTTTAAGCTGTTTTCTAGAATTGTTAGGTCTGAAATGGGAGTGTGTAAGGCCCAGCTTGGTTCATGGTTCTAAGATGATTTTTAATTACTGAGCCTAATACTAGGATGCTCAGAGCAATCTTTCACTAATAAAACAGGTTATTTCTGTATCTCTCCTGCTGTAACTGCCTGCTGTATAACATCTTTTATTTTAATTTTATTTTCTTAAACAGGGCAAAGAAAGAAGCAGGACCCAGCTCCTGCAGACTTGTGCTTTGGCTAAAACACCAGCCGCTATCGAGGTTCCAACCTGCATTCTGGTGCTGGTCTAAGTAGCTGAGCAGAAGGCCATGGGGGGTTTGTTATGCTGTGGTTGCCATGGAGTTACTTAAAAGGTATTTCATTGCAGGACAGAAAACTTCAAAAAACAATAACATGAGTCTTTCACATTTTTCCTCAGTTACCCTTGCTCCTGTTTGTAAGTGCAAATATTTATAGATGAGCCAGGATAGTTTATCCCTCCTGCCGCCTTAACAGCAACATTATATTACTTAGCAGATCTTTAGTTCCACTCACATAGAGACCTCAGTCCAGTTCAGGAAAGAGTTTAGCTGTTAACCCCTTTGAGAAGTCCAGGGACTGTAAGATTATTACCTGCAGAAAATGCTGCTCGGGACCAGCAGTGGAACCAGCAGTGGGATCTGGGAGCTGTGGTTGTGAGGTCTTGTGCTGCCAGCCTGCCTTCCTCCCACTCCATCCTGCAAAACAAGAAGGGTGAAAAGTTTAAAACCCCAGTTCAGCATCTGCAATAACACAGGAAGATCCCAGAACACAGTACTGGAGGGAACCTAAGGTTGTTCTGTTTAAGATGCACCTAACCACACCTGAGGCTCCAACAAGCACACCCATCTCTTTTTGAAACACCCATTAATGATGCTTATCCTCTCTAATGAGAAAGGCCTAGGGTCCAGCTCGATTATTGCAGACTTTCCTCACTGGTCATATTTTCTACAACTTGAGGGGAGGAGCTGGGGGGCAGCAGAACCTCCCTTGGCATTCACACCATGCACAATCCCCCCTTAGCCCGGGGCAGGAGGGGCACAGCCGGGCCCTGCAGCAGCCCTGCTCTGGCAAAGGGCACAGCTGGAGGAGGAGAGAGGACGTCAGTGCCATGGTAGCCACGGCTGGGGGGGACAAGGGCAGCCCAAACCTGCAGCTGCCTGCCCTCACCGAGAGCTTAATCAGTTTTAAATTCGGAGAATGAATGCCATGACCTGCGATCATTCATCTTTTGTGTTGTTAGCTACAGCTCCGCGCCCTGTGCCAAATCACACGGTTCCAGACCGGTTTGGTGGTTGGAGCCTTATCAACAACCCCATCTTTACACTGCTCTGCCTGCCCTCTCCCCAGAGCACCCACCACCCCTGCCCAGTCCCTGCTGAGGGGCTTCCGAGGGCTGGGCAGGATCAGCGCCCTGTGCGAAGTCCCCAAGGTG
Source organism: Melozone crissalis (assembly GCF_028551555.1). Classification (NCBI taxonomy): domain Eukaryota; kingdom Metazoa; phylum Chordata; class Aves; order Passeriformes; family Passerellidae; genus Melozone; species Melozone crissalis. The sequence goes on along the minus strand of NW_026535823.1, from coordinate 19,042,615 downwards.
GGGAGGAGCCCTTGGGGTGGCGCATGGCACCGCACAGCAGTGCCACCGAGGGGCTGGCTGTCCTGGCAAGCGGGGAGGAGGGGACAGGAGTGCCGTGTACCTTGCAGGGAACGTGCCGTGCCACCTCCCAGAGTGGCTCCTGCCGGCTGCCCCACGGCAGCACCGAGGGTGCCCTGTCAGGGAAAAACCAGCCACACCAAAGGCACTCCTTACCTGACAGATTGCGGTTGTCATCACCAGGAAGAGCCTGGGCCCCAGCAAACTGCTTCCCATTTCTGGTTTTAGCCCTAAAACATGCATTTCTCCAATGTGCTTTTCAGACATCCACAGCTGTGAGCAGGGTGATGCCCAGGAAATGCTGGGGAAGCTGCTGGTGCTGCTGCTGTGTCCTTCAGCTCTCAGGGAATGTGCAGCTGCTGCAGGGCACCACTCACCTCTGGGACTACTTGTGGGGCAGACCAAACCCCAAGAGCAGCTGGTGGCCATTACACCATCACCCCTGTCCCTCCTGGGCTGGAAGAACTGCGCTCTCCTGCAGTTTTCCAGCTTGGCTGAAGGACCAGCAGGGGCTGAGCCCGTGGGGACAGGGCTGTAAGAGCAGCCAGGAGCAGGAGCAGGGTGCCCAGGCCTCCTGCAGACATGCAGCTTGTCTGTGTGCAGCATCATGGAGCTGTGGTGTTGCAGAATTCCTTGGATGTTTCCATGTGCCTGGTCAAGACTGTGAGGCCTCTGAAGGAACTGCAGTCCATTAGGCAATGCTTATTAATGGGACACCTGTCCTCAAGGAGTCTTCAGATCCACTCAATTAGCATAAACAAGGTTAATTTGTTGCTGCAATTATCATTCATATTTAAATGCACTATTAACTACAGAATTGTAATTTTACATTTCTGAGTGATACACAGGACTTGGTTCAGGGCATCTCCTGCCTCATGAGCTATGCTTATGATTAGACTTTTGATTTGTCATGAAGTCATGGGGGTTACCCAGAAGATGAGATGTGGGTTTGGCCCAAGTGATCTTTTTTTATCCTATGTGAACTCCCTGAGTTGGGAAGCAACCAAACAGAACACTGCAGGCAGATATAACAGAAGGTTATATATTTGTACATGAGTTATAGACAATAACACAACATTGTTTAAACCAGGAATAAGCAAATAATTTTTCTTAAAATAATAGATTAGTACAACCTCCCTCCTACCAAAAATAAAATTTCAGAGGTGCTCAAAGTAGTAACATTTTTAAAATCAGACCCTAAGAAAACTTTATTGTAATAAAACTTGGCTTATCTGCAGTGGTATCAGGTTTTGCTACTTTTTGAAGATGCCTAAATAGACCTTTGACAGCTGCTACTGTTATGGTATTTGTGCTGCTGGGGCCATGGCATCTAACAGATGGAAAAGCAGATAATGCAATAACAGCATTCATGAGTAATGTTTCAGAAGTAGTAGTCATGGTCTTTAAATAAAACTGGGCAAAGCAGAGCTGACTCAACTTCACTCCTGGATCAGAGAAAGCTCCAGTTGCTTCAACTTTGACAATGTCAAAAAAGTTCCTTAAAAGCTAAAGGGTAAAAATTCAAACCTCATACCTGGAAAGGTGCCTGGGTGCCTGTGGGCTGTCCCAGGACAGCAGTCACGAGGAGCCTGTGAGGAGCCCCCATGCAGGAGGGAGGCAGCTACAGCGCCGTGTCTGACCAGGCCCACCAGGGCTGCAAGGCCACCCTCAGGCTCCTCCTGCTCCCCAAGTGTGCCAGGAGCTGTAAGGAGCTCCCAGCTGCATTTGGAGACAAGCAGTGCCAGCCACTGTGGCAGCTCCAGGAGCCCCAGGTCCTTACTCTCACAGTGACGTCTCCCACTGGAACCCATGCAGAGGGAGGTGCACAGAAATGAGTGAGCAGAGCACAGCAGTGCCACCCTCTCACAGAGAATGTTTCCAGTGTGCTGCTCATAGAAACAACACATCTAAAGAGCGTTGCTTGTCTCCCAGCCAAACATGGAGACCAAATAAAACATTAGCAAAACCCCACTTTGCTGGGCTGGGTGAGGCACTGGTTGTGTCATCTCTGGCGTGTTGATACAAATACACGCTGGATCCAGCTTGCCTTTCGAAATAATGGCCCGCTCAATCTTCATTGTGGGATTAAATGAATCAACAGCCCTTCAGGACAGCTCCTGATGGAGCCTGTTACCACCATTTGTACTGAATCAGTGGTTATCAGTGCACAGGAAATTATTGTAGCAAGTCAAAATATTCAGTCTGACTGCCTCAGGGGAGGATGAACTTCTCATACCAAATCCGAGTGTTATCTCATCCCTGGCACCTCTTCTCATCAACGTTTGGCTTGACTGGCCAAAAGGTTTTGTACTTCAACTCTGAAGCTTGAACTGCTGCTGCAAAGGGTGAGGAAGGACAGAAGGCAAGACAGGAGGGGAGAGAGAGAGAAGTGAATTGTCATCCACCAGGGATTCCTTTCTAGAAACCCTCAGTGAGCCATTTGGGCTTAAATCCCTTGAGATACTGAGAAGTCACCTCCCAATATTCCTTCCAGCTTCCTACCCTTGTGTCAGGGCACTGAACACCAGCACCTGGTCCTGCTACCCCTGTCCCATTCAAACAAAAACAACCACAACCACAACTTACAACCCCAGCTGGTACACAAACAGTGCAATGAAGAGTCAGTAGCAGCAGATTTTGTTAACAAGGAGAGTTTCTGCACTGGGCATCTCCTGTGACCATCTGCGTCCCCTGAGCCCCCTCATGTCAATCCCTCTGTGATTCTGGCTCATTTGAACCACTTCCACCAAATGAAAGGTCTCAGAACTCACACAGAGGTAAATCCTCAAGTCACTTTGCAAAACCTCTGAACCTCAGGCATCACAAAGTAAGCACACCGTACACAAGGTGAGCAACCACAGAAGCCTGATTTTCTTTCACATACAGCTCTGTGTTGACAGATGGACTCACAGCTCTTTGCAAGTCATCCTGCCACCTTTTGGACAAGCCATATTCATACTCCTGCAAAGAGAAGGAGCCAAGACTACTTCAGCTCAATAATTCTTTAACAATTTTGCTGACTACAAATTGGATAAAGATGGCAGACTGGCATTTTCCTGGCATTGGTTGGGGGCAAAGATTAGAGGCACAGCAGTGATGGGATATCAGGGTGCTGGGGACTTGTTGGGAAGCCACTTTGGAGATGGCCTTCATAATTTTTTTCCTTCAAGTCCTCACCTATGCATAGGCAAGCATAAAATTGCATCCATAAAACACTTGTATCCTGATTTCTGAATGGAATGAGGCATGGGCAGTGTGCCACTTTTTGCCTGACTAGTCCTTGAAATTTTTGAAATCATCACTCACTTTCAGTAAAACTTGACTGAGCAGCAAAGATTTAAAGGTGTTGCCTTACCAACAGGTTTGGGGAAAATAACCAGTTGGGCAGAGAGTCTGCTCCAGAGAAGCAAGGAGCATGGAGCAATCTCAGCCACCACTGGGGACAGGAGGCACAAGCACTCAACAGAAAGTCTCCAGGCAAAGCTCACACTGTATTCTGCAGAAGTTCCTCCATCCTTGGCCTTGGTCTTGTTTCTGTGAATCAGCAAAGGCTTCTAGAGCCCATGGAGACAGAAACACAGGTCTGGGTGGGGGAAGGGGTTCAGGGGATCTCCCTCCTGCCTGGATCCCCTCGTGCTGGGAAGGAGATAAATGCACATGGCAGCTTCTATCCAGTTCAAAGAAACCAATCAGAAAACAGATTTCTTTGCTTCTGTTGAGAAAACTCACAATTTAAAAGTTTAGAACTTCCTACTCATATTTTAACTGCAAAAAATCAGACATAAGCTCAGGGTTTCCTCTTTTTTGACAAAGTATTTTTCTCCAAAATCTTTAACTAATGCATGCAAGCATAACTATTTTTTGTTATTTTTGGTGTTCTGACCTTGCAAAAACTCAAGACTAAAATCTCTGCTCAACCATCTTTATTTCTTTTTGTGGCTCTCTGGTCTGTAAAATTGAAGGGTTGCTATAGGACCCAATACTGCTGGAATTTATCTGTTTAGAGAGAAGTGTGCTTATTCTGTGCTTTGAAGAACAAAGCAGAACACACAAAAAATTACATGCAAAGAGATTATAAAGGAGAAAACAGGATACAACAATGTAGGTCAAATCTGGGACATGATCCAATACTGTAAATTTGTGGGTATGAGCACAAATGTCTCCTCTTTAACATCAGTAATTGTGTCTGAGAGGGGCTGGTGTGTTTGTCAGCCAGCCTCTTGCTATAGGGACAGTTTCCCATACAGCAGGGACTTTCCATCTAACCACACCATTAAATGTCTTCACCCCACAGCTGCAGACACTCACAGGGCTCCTTTCACAGAAAAGGGCACTCAGTTAAAGCATGGGGGTGAGCAACTGCAAGTTCATCATTCACCAGCCCTACAGGCACAAACCCTTCCATTTCTAATTAAATTAACTCGTTTGTACCTGTGGGAAAATCCCAGCCCAGCATCACAGAGTGCCCTGCACAAGCAAATACACTAACATTCATAACAACTGATGTGTTAACTGGGATTTGAATAGAGTCATTTAAGCATTAATAACATTTCCATCTCTGGAGATCAAGCCTTTTCACTTCTGTGCATTTTGACATCTTTTAGCAACTGAGCATATTGCTAACAGAAATCTAAGTAAAGCAAACACACCAAGCATTTGTTTGCATAAATACAAATGGAACCTGGGGATAAAATTAGTGCTACAGAACTGTGAGAGTCTTTAGCATAAGCAAAAGAATCTTAACATTTAGGGACAATATAGTAGATAATATATTCTCACCAGTTGCACATGTGAAATGCAATAGTGGGAGAACAACGATGCTCCCAGGCCAGTATCCCACCACCTTCCACAGAAGCTTTAGGAGGAAAGCTAAAGAACCTGTCTAGATAAGAAGCACATCCCCAGGAGATCACATACCAAACCCCTAAGCAATTACTTGTGCTCAGAAACAAGAATTCCTGATTTTCATCTATCTCAGAGCAAGTCAGGGAAACTAAAGGGATGATAAGTGTGCTGACTTACTCCTGGCCTACAGATATGCATAATGTTGGGTTTGGGGTGGACTTTTGCTTGCCATAGCCTTTTTAATGGGAGGTTTTGTTTATTGCTTTGGGTTTTTTTAGAGAAGTTAGGCCACATCTATGATTTCCATGAAATTAATATTTAAGTTAACATACAGCTATTGCTCAGAACAGATTAACAAGTGATTTGTGGGTTTCTTATTCTGCATGTTGACTTTCTTAGAGTGCCATGTATCAGAATCAGAAGTGCACAAATGGGATTTTAGTAAAGGCTGGTTCAGAGAAGAAAGCTGTGCCTAGCACAGTTGTCTGTGCTAAGTACAGCAGAGGGTGGTTTAAGTGTTGGTTTTCGCAGCTCCCACAGGAGGAGATGCATGGATGCACGTACAACATAATTCACAGCAGCATACCTGTGAGCTGCAAAGCAGCACTTCTAATTGGGTTGGATGAAAACAGATGCTTCTGCCTGCTGCAGTGAAAAAACACTCTCAGTACTATAAAAATGTGTACAAAAGAAGCCAGGGACCAAATGGTACTTGAAAGATAAGCAGGATGTTTTGAATCATGGCTTAAAGCAAATGAGTCTAAATTCCCTGTCTTCCAAAAGATCTTGTGGGTGGGGAGGAACTATCATGACCTAATTCCTCATTTGCAGATGGATTTATTTTTCCCTGATAGAAGCATGCCTAGTCACCGTGAAGTATAGCATTTAAGGGAGACTGTGTTTCACAAAGATTTCTAGAAAAAAAATAATCTGCGTGACTCCAAAAAGCAAGCAGAGGAAATAATGCAGCTGCTGACTCATGACAAATAAAAAATCTTCTGCAGTTACTAGCAAAATATGACATTCAGGGTTATTTTTCAGACCTACTACAGTTCACAATATGATCTCACAAATGGCTGTGCCAGCATGAGTGGGAGCATGGGGGAAAATGGGATCACTTCTTTTAAGTGATTTAATTAGAATTATAGGGGTAAATAACAGAAAGTCCCTGCCTTCTTCTTTTTAACATTTCCATATTTTTTTTTTTTTTTGGCTCTAGTCTTGCAAGCCATTGCTTTGGGCAGGACCAAAGGCTGATCCTGCCCTGCATCTGCTTGGATGGTGACCTGTAGCCAGAACCACAGGGAAAAAGCATAAGAAATATGTCAAGCTTAAAAGGACCCTTCCTCTGTCATCTTCCATTAACCAGTATTTTAGAATCTTCATGCATCTTCAGAGCTCACTAAAACTGTGAAAGAATCGTATCAGAAGTATTGCTCCTATAGTTCACTGCTACTTGGGAGAGAGTTTTAAGGGAAGAATATATATAGATATGTAAATTCCTCTTTTTTAAGGGAAAAAAATATAAATATGTATGAAATAAAGATCTGATCAGAGAAAGGCACCATCAAAGAGCTGCAGTAATTATTGCAGTTCAAATACACACACAAGCTGTCATATGCACAAATACAGATGTGTTTCACCAGTCTGCAGGAATTACTGAAAATAAAAGCTCACAAAAAACCTACACAGAGGGAAACATAGTCATGGCAGAGCAGCCCCAAAGCAGTGGAAGGGTCGTGCTCTAAAGGCACTCAAGCTTTGGCAATCTGGCTGCTGTCCCAGAGGGACTCATCACCCACACCACCTAGGTCAGACTGACAGCGCAGATATCAGGGAAACTTCTCTCCCACGCACACAGCTATCAAACAAGGATCAGCCTAGCTGCTTATCCAGAAAGATCCAAAAGATCTCTCGTGTAAAGTAAAACCTCATTGTTCCCAGCTTTTAATAACAGTTCTCTGAAAAGCATCTCTAATGATTGTGACCACACAGGCTTTATGGGAGAGCAAATCACAGAGGACAGACCATACATCTTTGCCTGGGAAAAGCCATGGAGCGTTTCTTCCTGGACCCTATGATCAACTGGAAAAGCAACTTTGGTTTGGGAGCAGCTGGAGAGAGAAAAGAAGAGGAGAATATCACATAGGTTTTCAAACCATAATTGCTATGAAAATGTTGTCTTAGAAGGATCTGCTTGCTGCTTCCTGCAATACAGCAGCTCTCAAAAGCAGAAAGACCTCCAGCACCACCAGGAACATGCAGAATCTCATAACTATCTGACCTAATGGTAACTCTTCCCTTTCCTTCCACTGCCTCCCATGAACCAATGTCCTGGGGATTCTGTGAGTGTTCACCCTAAAGCCTTCCCCAGCAGAATGCGCTTATACGAATAGGAGCAGGCACATGCCAAGTCAACTGACACAGATATTTGGGGATATTAGTGGAAAAGGGAACAAAGGAACCCTGCAGAACTTGCCTTCACCAACTGCCCTTCGTTCTTTTAATTATTTTTTTTTCCTACTCAAGCGTAAATAGTGCTTTAATGGTTTCCTTGAGACAAACTATTCTGACAAATGTTTATGGAGTTAATAAGGAATTCCCTGCTCTGTGAGTAGGTAGTTGTTTAGACGGTTTGATACTGGAAACATTACACAGCCTGTGCTGTAGCAGTTCATAGGAAAGTTTGATGCAACATCAGTTTCCTTTTCCACTCATGTCACATTGCAATTTATAGCAGTAGACCATGACTGTAGCAGCTCCAAGGAGAGCATTCTGCAGCAACAAAGGGCATGTCACTGCAAATAGTACCATTCTCCAAGCACCCATTTGCAGGCTTTTGGGGTTTTTTCTTTTTTATTTTTCTCCTTAATTAGACAACAGAAAGGCTAGAGACCTCAAACCCTTCTACTTACTTGCAGCAGAATGATTGGTAAGACCTCTCAGACCTTAACCCAGATGAGGAGACCACTGGATGAAGTGCTGTAAAAAAAAACTAAGTCCTTTACCTTCACAGAAGTCACCTTTTCCTGCTTACCTGGAATTATCAGCCACAGGTACTTATTTTGCATCCTAAATCCCAAGCTCTGCAGGAGAGACCTAATGTTTTTTCCCCTGCTGCAGATGCTCAAGATCTTCATCCAAGCTCTCTTCAGGGCCTGATTCAACCAAGCAATACACTGGCCAGTACTGCTAGTAAATAGGAAAATTTTATTAAAACAACCCCCACTCCCACCTGGACCCACAGTAACATAAAACATTTCCCCATTGTTGTTCATTCACCGTTCAAACAGGAGGCAAAACAAGACTTGCATTTTGAAGTACCATTTTATTTTCTATTAGGTTTGCATACAGAGCCTCAGCCTAGCTCAGACCAACTGTGCACTGCAGTAGCTGTAGGGGTGTAGGGACAGGGGTGCCTTGGCAAGGCCACCTGGGCTGGCTTTGCAGGGCAAGGTTTCCCTAGAGGCATGGGGAGGGAAGCAGGGGTGGCTTTGGTGAGAGGACACCAGAAATTCCCTGTGTCTGCCAGAGCCAATGCCAGCTGGCTCCAAGACAGACCCACCCCGTCCAAAGCTGAGTCCATCAGCCACAGTGGGATAATGTATCTAAGATGGATGAACAAAACCTGTGCAACTGCAGCTGAAGTGGAGAGTGAGAATTTGTGAGAGAAACAACTGTGCCAACACCAAGGTGGGCAGGAGGCGCCCCAGGCACCAGAGCTGAGCTTCTCCTGCAGGCCATGGAGGCCCATGGTGAGCAAAGATGTACCTGCAGCCTGTGGAGGATCCCATGCAGGAGAAGGGAATGCCCAAAGGAGGCTGTGAGCATGTGGAAAGGCCATGCTGGAGCAGGTTTGCTGGCTAGTGACTCCAGGGGGGACCCATCCTCTTGGAGAAATTTGAGGAGAACTGTCTCCTGTGGGAGGCACCCCGTAAAGGAGAGGGGCAACATATGAGGAAACCTCACCGTGAGGAGGAAGGAGTGGCAACAACTGATGAACCAACCCATTCCCTGTCCCCCTGCACCACTGTGAAATGGAGATAGAGAAAATCAGGAGTAAAGCTAAGCCCAAGAAAAACAGAGGATGGGAGGAAAGTATTAAGATCTGGGTTTATTTCCCATTATCCTACCCTGATGTGATTGGTAATAACTTAATTTTTCTCCAAGTCAAGTCTATAATTGGTGATCAATCTCTCCCTGTCCTTATCTTGAGCCTTTTGTTTTATTTTCTCTCCCCTGTCCAGCTGAGGAGAGGAGTGATGGAGCAGCTTTGGTAGGCACCTGGTCTCCAGCCAGGCTCAGCCCACCACACCACTGCCTCTAAAAGCACCACTTTACATGCTTTTCAGAACACCAGAGCAGTGAAGTAGTATTTGCACAAAAATTGCATTATAATAGCAAAAAAATGTGTAAACATTTTTAGCGTTGCTCAAATACAGCATCTGCCTTGAATACTGGGCACATCCCTACCAGTTGGGATGGGATGAGCATGCTATAGGAGAGCTCTCTGAACAGGGCCTTACTGTGCTTGCAAGATATGCTAAGGGCTGCTGTGAGGTCCCCCAGTGCATTCTGCAAACCCCCTGCTCAGCCTTTGAGCCAAGGGTGGCTCTGTTTTGACCAACACAGTCCAGATATCCATGTGCAAGTGGCACCCAAGGAAGGATTTGTCCCAACCACAGCTGAACTTTATCTTCCAGCTTCATAAAATATGTCCTTGCTGTTGGCTCTTCGTGTTGTTCTCTGATAATTCCAAGTGGCCAAAACTTTTCAAAGTGACCTCTGGTAGTGGTAACCTGCTTTGATATAGGGATCAGACTTTCCCTAGGAGGCAACACAGGAAACTCCTCTTGAAGTTAAAATGGCAACAGGGAGTTCCCTGCTGTTGAAACCAGGCAGCATGGATCAGCCTTTCAGAGTGCTGAGAAATTACAATCCAGTTCTTAATTTGAAAGTTGAAATAGAAGTTTACCATAGAGCTCTGTATTGCTGGATCCTCTGTTACAGCATAGTCCATGAATCAAACTCCAGCTGTTTGGGCTGTGGCTGCATCAGCACTAGATTTGAAAGCCCTCCATGGCTCGCTGCTTCATGGCCCCTTCCCCAAGTGCCTGTTCCAGTAAGATCTGCTCGCAAACCAGAGGTTAAATATGGTCCAGACAGGGCCTGACAATCAATGCATACTGTGTACTGTGGTAGGGGCTTAGATTGATTTCAGGCTTTTTTTTGCCTGTAAATTAATTTCTTTTTTTAAATAGCTTGAGTGTATTTAAACTTGCCTTCAAAGTTCCCTTGTAAACCAGAGCTTTGGATCTCATTTCTCTCAGTGGCATAGCAGGTAAAGAGGAGCAAGCACACCCATTTGATGTTGTCTAGGGAAGTAAAAAATGAGCACAATGAGCACAGCCTTACTGCTTTTCTGTCAATCCACCCTCCATGCCTGCCTGCACAACAGCAGCAGACTGCACTGTCTTTGCCTGCAGTACTCACCCCTCTGTGAAGGAAAAATGGCTTTTGTGCTTTCTGTACTCTCAGATCCTGGCAGCCCATGGTCAGACACTCACACCCACTGACACCTGGTCTGGCTCTCCCGTCACAGCCAGGTTTCTGGCATAGCTTTAATAAACTATCAAACTACCTATTTTGAAAGCAAAATAAGGAGGAGGAAGAGAAGAGGTAAGCATGACCTTTTTCATGAAATTCACAAACCAAGAAAACAGGTCACAATTCTGTCCAACCCAGCCAGCAATCCTCCTCAAGATGCACAGAAACTACTCAAAGCATAAATACTCAATGAATGCCAAACCTGCACAGTCAGGCAAGTTTCTTCTCTCTGTAGGAGCTTAAGGAAGGTCTCCTTACATTGCTTACACTTTGTTTCCATGCACAAGAAGTCTCTAAGAGGTATTTATTCCATTCACATGAAAAAACAATTTCATGTACTTGAAAGACAAAAAGGATGGCAGTACAGAAAGTTTTCTTCATTACAAAGTGTTTTTCCATCAGGCAATTATTTATAAGAACTTTTGTTAACACTGGAGTTGAGGCTCTGGAACAAAGTGGATATATTGTTTACTAGCTTTGCCAGTCGATCTCCTCTTACAAAACCTCTCCCTTCCCCCTCTCCTTTTCCAGCCAAGTCAGTCCCTTGCATAGCTCAGGAGTTTCCTTTGTCACCAAGATCTCCTTTTCCACAAATTGTCCCTTGAATAATGCCATCTTCAATGTAGTGGCCCGAGATATCCGTGCTCCTGCAGAGAACTGTCGAGGGGATCCGGGACGAGCGTCTGTCCTGGCTCCTGTCCTCAGAGGAGCAGCAAATCATCCTTTTCATGGTAGCCCACATCTCATCATCTTTGTATGAATAAATTATTGGATTCATGACAGAGTTCAACAGGGCCAGGAGAAGAAACCACCTTTTAACATGCTGAATCCCACAGTCAGTACAGTTCAGCCCATCAAGCAACAAGACGACCAGGCCAGGGGTCCAGCAGACAACAAAGGCACCTAGAAATATAGGAGACAATAAAAAGAAAACCAAATCTGACTTCAAACTTCTAGGGTTGGTTTTGGAATGTTTAATATCTTACAAGATTATTGATTTTGTCAAAATTCTACACAAAAGTGAGAAAAGCAGGAGAGGACAAAATTCTAATGACAGTAGCAAGATTATGTCTGCTACAGCTTCTCTGAGCAGGAGGCAGGGCAGCTCTCAGAAGACAGCAGGGAGCAAGAATCTGAGCTGCTGACAGCCTCAACTCAAACACACATGGGAGAAGGTCATCACAGCAATGATTTATCCATGCTGATAAATAAACAAGAGCTCTGGAGCATTTAAAATCAGAGAACTGACACTGGAACACATTTCCTCTGTTCATCTCTTTCATGTACTGGAGGAGAAGATATCAAGTGGTTCACTTCCGCCACTGCCATAGTATGATCTAAAGAGGCGAGCCACCCCACAGCTGACTCTGCAGTGCCAATTAATAAGACAGGTGTCACATAATTTACACATGTCCTGGCAGGGAAACCCACAGCCAGTGTAGGATGGGCCTCTCCCTACAACACACCAGCACTGTGGGCTCCCTGTCAGAGCTGAGCCCACCTCCTTCCTCTGCTCCCTCCCAGGCTCTGCATGCTCAGACACACTAATTCAGCTGCAGGAAAAAAAATTAGCTACACAGGAAAAGAGAGGAGGAACAAATAGATGAATTGGTGAAGGTGAAGTGAAGGGAAATGAAGGGGTGGAAAAAAAAAACCAAAAGCAAAACAGAAAAAGTATGAGGAAGTGCTTAGTGGTGGGGGAAGAGAAAACTCTGTGAGAGGCAAAAAAAAAAAATTAAAGGGAGAATGAGGTAGATATTAGACTGAACACAGCACAAAGAAAGCATTAAAACCACAACTTAGAAGGCAGTTCAATATTACATTTGCACCTTCCCGTGTTCCTGAACAACCATACCATAAATGAGGGTGAGCAGGGGTAACATTGCCAGCAAATGCAGCCTCAGGCACCAACTGGAGAGGGGCCCTGCCCTGCCCCATCTGCCCCTTGGTCTCCCCCTGCACTGCACCCCGTGATCCCTTGCCCAGAGCCCAGGGAAGGAGCAGCCATATGCATGATAATACTAACTTAGCACAAGCCACAATTGCTGTCTGACATTCAGAAATAGAAAATTACAACTCTGCCCAGCAGTCACAGTTTGAACAATGTACCAAGGAAATTCCAACCACTTATCACAGCAGAGTTTCCCCATTTTGGACCTTAGGAAAAAACAAATTCAACAAATAGCATCTACATGCCTAAAAGCTCTCTGGGGATGTGGATATCTGTTTAACAATTTTGGTAGAAGAAGCAAGTCCACCTCATCCTTTCAAAGCTGGATATTCCCATCTCCAAGCTGGGCAAGGCAGCAGAGGGAGGGAGCCTGGCAGTGCCCAGGCGCAGCCAGGCACCCACCAGCAGTGCTGCACACACGGGCTGGGGTCAGCAGCACTGAGACTGCTCCCCATTGAGGACTGGGGTGAGCAATGCCCATGGGACAGGCAGGCCATGATGGTATGCTAAGGGGATTTGTGGATTTAGCAAGCACTAGGGTTGCTGAAAAATGGATCAGGACATGGTATTGTGGATCTTGCTGCAACCTTTTGCTCCTGGACTACAAACAAAATTCAGCTGATTTACTCTGTTCTTTCTGAACAGAAAGGCAAGAGACCACTTTCTTCAGAAACTGAATTTTCTCCTCTGCTGTACCAAGATTTTTGTGATGCTAAGTGCTAATTTCGTGGTGTTAGTTTTGAGATACTGGTTAACATCAGTAACATTCCTCCATTGCCCACTGGCATTGGGAGCTGCATGCTGCTACCACAACACTTGTTTTCCCTGGTCAGTCTCTGTGCTACACACTGGTTTGGCTCCTGCATGCTGAGTAAGCAGTTGAGAGCAGCTCTCTCTTATCATCTACAATGGACAAAACACTGCACAGAATTGCTGTCCTGGGGTTCACCAGCAAATCCTATCAGCTTTAACAAGTGCTGTAACCCAACCAACCACCCAGACAATACTGTGCCTGGTTAAGTGTCTCAGCAAGTGTTCAGACACAGAGCTTCCACTAACAAGGGTCACTGGCAAAGTGGCACTGCCAATGCACCAGCTCCCTGCAGAAACTGAGATGGTAACAAACCTTCCTTAGAACAGACACTGAAAGCATTTTGACCATTGTACCATAAAGAGTGCAAGGTGCAACACGCTTGTATGGAAGCCAGCAGGATAGGAAAGAGACCCCAAAAGGCACATTTAACAAAAGACACAGAAATCTCTCCTTTAAACAGAACCCAAAACTGCAGGCAGGAGTGGTCACAAACTCACAGGATGTATTCCTGTCTATCTATACAAGCAAAATCCTAGAAGGTTTCAAAAGTGAGGGAAGATAAAAGACACCTTCAGGCATGTCTCCACACATTTCCCACAACCGAAAACAAGGACAGGGCAATGCAGTGTCCAAGTTACTGGATAATGCTTTCTTGGGGTTGCTTTGACTCCATCAAAAACACATTTTGCTCTTAGCACCGCTTAGAGATGAAAGTGAGGCACGTCTCAGACTCGCAGCCTTGCTCAGATTTTGTTATTTTTACCACCAAGCTTTCAGAGGGAGCCATGGTTAAGCATAAAAATATACCTTAGTCTCAGCCCTTCAGCAATTTTCTTGTTTGCAGAATATTTATCCCATAGGAGCTCCCCTCCCTGACAAAGTGACGCACTCTAAAAATAGTTTAACTTCTGGGACTCATTAAAATTCACAAAAGTGACATGAAATACAGCCTGACTGCCACATAGATTAGAACAACTCCAAGTGTCTTCACCAAAGACAGAGATCACCATGCCTCAAGGTTAGTTAGAGGATTTTCCATTAGATTTAACCATGGAATTTCTTGCAGATTACATCATCTCTGTTTAAAAATTAATTCCTGTGGATCCAGAAGCACTACTGATGCTTCAACAGCATCATTTCATAAACTCCTGCACATCAAGGCTGTCCCTGAGCATGCCAACACTGAGAGAAAAAAAAAAAATTGCAGTAGGTTCCAGATGCCAACGCCACATGTGCGACCAAGTTAAAACAGCAAGTTACCAATTAAACTATAAATTCACTGAAACTGAAAATCATCCCCTCCAAAGCTGCTATTTCAGCAGGAATCTCACTGCCAGGTTCAGAGGAGCTACCACATACACAACCACCTGAAAATCACACACCCACAGACCTGCAGCCTCTCTTCTTCAAAGCTGCAGCCACAGGCTGGGCTGGGGTTGTGCCACAAGGTCAGCCCAAGAGGATTTTAGCCCCTTTTTCCTGGTTCCACATCTTCCAGTTTCAATGAGATAACACCCTGTGGTTCAGCATGCCAAGGGGAAAGCCTCACTCCCGTGCCATGATGGACCATTTCAGGGGTCATGGCAGGAATATGCAGTGACAGACACCTGGCTCCCAGCCTTTGGAAGGGACCCTCCAAGCCTAAGGGATGGTGCAAAAACCCACCACAAGCTGTGGTCACCAGGAATCCATGAAATGACACTAAAATCTCAATTCCCCCGACTCTCGGCTGTAGGGCCACAGGAGGGGAGCACCCAGGGAGGACAGGGATGTTTGGCTGGAGGGGCAGCCAGCACAGCCCAGCCTTCCCAAGGAGGGAGCAGGAGGAAGCTGGCAGGAGCAGCAGTACCCAGCACACACAGCCTACTCCCACACAGCAGCACAGCAGAATCCTGAATCTCCCATGAAAACAATAGAGCCATGTGGTAACAACAATATTGGGGATTATTATGCATTATCCAGCACAGCATCTTGGAATGGGCTTTTAGTTAAGAGGGTATCAGGTCTGTACTCCAAAGCATTTTCAGATATTTCAGAAAAAAGCATTTAAAATAACTGCTTTGGGTGAAACCCGAGCTGCATATAGCTCTAGGCTCTTGCATCAGTGGTTATGAGCAGAATTTTGGAAGAATAACATTTGGTGACTCCTGGTAATTGGAAAGTCCAGAAAACAAGCTATTTGGTTTTTAATGCGTTTTGCACACAGTTCTTGAATGACTTGGCCAGGAGAGCACATTTCAAACTGTTCAAAAAAATAAGTCCTCATTTTTGGAAATAAATGGTTATAAAATGTCCCTCAGAGTCAAAATTTGGAGAACTGACATGAAGGAACATGCCAAGACACATTTCCTCTGACCCATGAGCTTGCAGTAGACTGTACACCCAGCAACACCAGCACCAATTTAACTTCTTTGGAAGCAGGCTCTGTTTCAGTTTTGTTTCTGACTGACAAAGTAAATATACAAAATTAGGATCTCTAAAGCAGCATGCAGGCTGAGTTAAATTTGCCTAGTCCAGCACACAATAACATTAAATGTTCTGCCTGAACTGTAGTTCAATTTCATGGCTGAAAAGCCATATGCTGTGAGATAGAGGAAGATAATGCTGAACTTCTGATCAACCCATAGTCCTAAGGCCCCACTCCCTAGGAAAAGAAATAACAAGTTCAAAATGAGATTTTAAGGGGTTTATTTCCACACAGCAGCACAGAGAACACTGAAGGCTTGCCCAGGCTGAAGGACCTTGAGGGATGAGGGAATGGCAGCCACCACCCCTGTCCCTCCAGCTCCCACACTGGCTGCAGGGTGCAGTCCTGCCTTCAGCAGAAATGCCCAGAAAACAGCTTTTTAAAAGTGCTCTGCTTTCTGTCTCTGTCCAATGCAGCAGTTATCTAGAGTCTACTCATCCCTATGCATTAGGGCAGGATCATATTTGGAGCAATTCAGAGTTTTCCTGCAGGGATTTTCTCCTTCCAGGTGGATGGTTTAGGTTTCACTGCACGGGAGCTTAGGTGGGGCAAAAGATTAAATCTTGCTCCTGCAAGTCAAGGGCAGAGAGACAGGAACAACCACCAAATTGACTCTCAAAAAAGAACAGTTGGGAGATGGTTTAGAAGGAAAAGGCTTTGGCAGCGGACAAGCCAACTCCAGAAGACACAGAAGTATAAGTGAGAACCTTGTACATACTTTCTTTTACAAGGTCAAGCACTGTGAAATTTAATGGATTTCAGCTTCTGAAGCTCTTTAAGAGATCATTTGGTAGACAAAGATATTAAGCAGCAGATATCTGATTAAATAGCAGATATTATTTCAGAAATAAACCAATAAAATCAGATACCAAACAGTTCAAAGAGCATCCAAAAACTGCAAGGGAAAGAAAGTGTCCTCAACTTGAACTTCTTACCCTGGCAAGTCCTACCTCCGTGAAAAATTACACTTTTCTCCCAGAGCTCTCTAATACTACCATGCTGCAGTATGACACACCAGGTACACATGACCACCACCTTTCCCAAAAGCTCCAGCTCTGCTGCACTGGCTCATCCAACCTCAGAACAGCTGTCAGAGCAACAAAGCCATATTTGTGGGTTAGAGTCCACCACCACCTGAGCCCAGCTTCACAAACGTCTTAGCGTATCCCCAGCTGCACCTGGAGCCCTGCTGACATAATATTTGGTTTCCAGGACACATCTTGCTCAGATTTAAGTCATTCTGGAGAAAATCGACTGCTACAGCTGGTATTTGTTCCAAGGATCAGTCACCTGATCCTTTCATCTCTAATTTAATGTGCACTACATCACAATTCCCTGATGAAGTGATCTGAGCTGCTCAAGTATCAACAGTGCCTTTAGGCTAGAACCCAGGGCAAATCTCATGCTATGATTTAGAGATCTAAGGCTAGACTGTACCATCATTATCTAAAAGTACGTTGCACCATGCAATATCCACAGAATGAAGGTGCATCCTTCCCTTGAAAAGCAAACCTCTGCCAAAGTCACAGACCCACCAGCCATTCTCTCCTTTCCCCGGGGAGGGTGCATTTCCAGGGGGAAGAAGTTTCCATGCCCAGGAAACAGCCAAGAGGAAGATGTGCAAAGAAAACTATCAACATCCAACATTAGCGCTCATGGCCTTCTGCAAGTACTAAAAAATATTACTTTGAAAATGTTCTACTAAGTAATTATAAACCTTCACAAGCCTTTATCTAAAATGATTTGGTATCTTCCTGCTTAAAAAAAAAAAACAGCCAAAAACCTTTACCTTCAAAATTTGTGTTTTGTAACAAGGTGCCTACACTTTTCTTCTATGTGTTGACCAGTCCTCTGTCTCATGTTTCTGCACAGTGCAACAGCTCTTTCAGTGTCTAAAGTAAACAGAAGCCTAAATGCCTCCAGCACTTAAAAGTTCAGTGAGGTTTCTTTGTGTTAGGAGGGCGGAACAATTTTTGTGGAGTTTTTTGTTGGTTTGTTTCAAATAAAAACTAAACCAAACCAACACTGGCAATTCACTGGCACTGCCAGCCTTGCCCAGCATGGTTTGTGGTCTCTTACCTAAGACAGTCATGACAGTCTTCATCAGCTTCACAGGGGTTCTCCTCCGGCTGATGGACCCGCTGGTGTGTGAAGACAAGACGTTGGTTTTCCTCTGGACATACATGTAGATTCTTATGTAAACCACCACCATAATGAAGAAGACAACCAGGTTTAAGACACTCCAGAACACCAGGTAGCTTCTGCTGTAAATGGGTGCCAGGGACGAGCAGACAGTAATGTCACAGAGGCAGTTCCAGCCCAGGGTCGGAACGGCGCCCATGAAAATGGCAATGGCCCAGATGGATATGATGAGGAAGGTGACTCTCTTCTTGGTGAGGTTGCTGTGGATCTTCATGCGCATGATGGACATGTGGCGCTCCACGGCGATGACCAGCAGGTTCACCAGGGACGCCGTCAGGCTGGTGTCCAGCAGACCCTGGCGCAGGAACCAGCGGTTCACCGTCAGCGTCTTCGACACCGGGCCCGTGTTGAACATCAAGAACACGTAGGCGATTCCAGCAAAAAAGTCTGCAGCTGCTAGGTTGGCCAGAAGATAGTAAAAGGGAAAGTGAAACCTCTTGTTCTTCACCACAGCTGCTATGACCAAGGAATTTGAGATAAAAATGAAGAGGCAGAAGAAGGTGCCAAAGCACAGAACACCGATGAGCTGCGGCCCTTTCCACTCATCCGCCGTGTCCGCCTTTGTCCTGTTGTAGAAAAAGTCCATGCGCTTGTCATAGTAGCATTCGTTCATCCTGGATTAAAGGCCCTGCATCCTAGGGAGGATGGGAGGGAAAAAGGGGGAAGATTGACAATCAGCTAATAGTCCTTGCTTCAACCACCATACCTTCCTTTTTGGGGGACAAGGGGTTGTGACAGGGACATGAGAGGGTGCTTGACACGGGACGCCTGAAGTAAAAATTCAAGCTGTACAGGGTGGATACAGAAGATACTCTGGAGGACCACAGTGCATGATGCTTGGCTGAATCAGGAATTTAAAAAGATTTTCCTACTTAAAAAATTCCAGCACAGTTCTTTTGCACTAGCAGTCGTACTGTACAAGCAACAAAGTAGAAGTTAAAAAAATTACTTTCTGGAGGTCATGGAGAAAATCTGAGCAACAGCCAAGCCATTTTTGCTGTGAAATCCCATGTTTGAGCCACAGGCCCATCATTATTTCCATTTCTCAGTACAGCCAGTTGGGATAGGGAAGCATAAATCATAACCCTTCCACTCTACTGACTAAGTAATAAAAGACCCATTGCAGAAAAATTAATTCTTGGTTTTTCAATTATATATTAATAAATGTAAAAAGGTATGTATATAAGATACTACATGCACATATATTCTGAGTGTATATCTGTTATTTACTACTAGAGAACTTCAGTAAATGTGCTGAAAAGAGAAAAATATTTT
This sequence comes from Melozone crissalis, assembly GCF_028551555.1. Taxonomy (NCBI): domain Eukaryota; kingdom Metazoa; phylum Chordata; class Aves; order Passeriformes; family Passerellidae; genus Melozone; species Melozone crissalis. The sequence goes on along the minus strand of NW_026535823.1, from coordinate 19,023,397 downwards.
CTAGATCTTTGACTAGTCTAAAGCCAGGAATTATTTTACTGGGCTCTCAAGCACCACACAGCCCAGTTATCTTTAAAACTAAAACCCAGCTCCCTACACAACCACAGGTTAAAGCAAGCCCCAGGAGCAGCAGTAGTGCTGGGGTTTATTTACCCACTCAGCACTATTTTGGACACAGGGCTATTAAACCTGATGATGGAGAGGGAGTCCAAGTTCCAGCTTACATCACACTTGTGCTGCTCTGATGAGGTCAATGTCAGCTGCTTTGGCAACTTCCCTGCCTTTTTTATGAACCAAACGGAACCTGCACTAATTCACACAGGACATCTGACAGCAATCACTCATGGCTGCTGGAGCCCATGCAGGGTCTCATAGCTCAGAAGGGAGAGTTTGTGTCTGACCATCACCATCCCTCACATTCACTGTCAGTTTCTGAGGAAAGATTTTAACAGTTCATTAAGAGATATTGTATAGTTTTAGCAAAACCCAGGAACACAGCCATGGCACAAAATGCTAGATACTATACAGAGTGGCACCAACAAAAAACCTAGATGAGGTGGTTACAGGCAGAAAGATTTTAAAAGCATAGGCCTGCTACCTCTGCAGCTAAAATTGTTAGCAGATAAACATCAGGTTCACTTAGCCTGTTATTACCCTGTGGTTATTTTACAGTTAAATCTCATCTGCCCAGGGACTGGGAAGCAAATTAAACAATCCTCAGCACTCTGGTTAATGCACCTCTGTTATATTAAAGGCTCCTTCCAAGCTTTGAACTAAAATGGTCCATCTTTTATCATTTATGCTATGCTACCTGTGTTATTTCATGCAATATTTACAGTAATATTACATCAAATGACACTATTCCATAGTGAATATTTTCAGGAAATTTATCTTTTTTTAATATTCCATCTTTCTGAACTAGCTCCTTAGCCTTTTTTCCTTGATTTTTCTTAATTCTCACCTAGTAGTCAACATGAAAGCAGGCCACTTGACATTGTCCATTTTATTACCCTCAAGAACCTGGCCAGCCACTTTTTTTACAAAAGACTATTACTTAAAGCATCAAATTTAAACACATAGTCAGAACTAAGAACAGCTACTTGAGGACATGAAGTGGAAGGAAACAAGTAAATCATCCCTTGTGCTGAAATATTACAGAGCATCCATCTAAAAATAAAAAAGCCTCAGCAATGCAGATCCACTGCAATGAGTCAACAGGAATTCAACGCCCACTGCTCCCTGTTCAGGGAACAAGGGGGAGTTGGGCAGTCAGCACATTCCCCATTCTCACCTAGGAGCTACTCAAAAATCAAATCCACTCTGTAAGGGACCACAAGTCCCTGAGGAGCTGCAGACAACAGCTACTGGAGTAGCCCAGTGCTGGGAACCCTGCCAGCAGAGAAGCCTCTGCTCTAACACATCAAGGCACCAAAGGACTCACTGAGCTTGACATTAAGCTTTTACAGAGCAGCCCAAATGCCTGCAAATAGAAGCAGCATTTTGGGCAAGAATGGCAGGGAAAAGAAAAAAAAAAAAATCCCAAAAAGCCAAAACTGTGAAAATTACAGGGAAGGTTTTCTGAACATGTTGTATCTTACTGTGTAATCATCTCAACAGATGAATCCCTTGCTTGCAGTGACTGGAGAATAAAGAAATCTACAGATGCTTTTTGCATCTCATCTGTTTAAAAGCTTAAAGAAATCCAAAATATCAGCTATGAATTTATTCTAAATACTTCAGCTTAATGAGGTCCCATCCTTATTTGAAGTAGTAACCAAAGAAAAAGACCCATTCACACATCCATAATTCTCCACTGAAATAATTACACTACAAACACTTACTGTCACACAGCAGAGCTCAAACAACAAATGATTTTGAAAGAGATGTCTTGAGGTATTGAGGTGAGATGAGAAGGAGCACAAAAGCATCCAGCTGAGGTCTCAGAGTCACAGGGCAGACCCTGGAGATTTCCACATGGAAGGTGCACCAAAGCAGAAGCTGAACTGGAGCAAGTTCACATCCCAGTCCTTCAAAGCGGAGATGCAGCACGCGGATGTTTGCACCAGCCTGGGTGCAAAAAGCACTTACACACCAGAGGCCTTGCAGACAGTGCAAGGTTTTCTTCACACCTTCATCTGAAGCCCTCCCAGCAGAACGAGCCTGGTTCAGCTGGGACAGAGCTATGCAGCTGGATCCTCAGTGGTCCTGCCCCAGTCCACAGCAGGCACAGGGATGGGATATTCCATAGTTCCTGGCATGTGACACGTCCTGGCAGGGCTTTCTTCTCCAGGTCTTCTCTTCTGCAGTCAGATCAGAGATGTTTACCTTAATCAGGGCAGGTTTAAACTTAAGAAGAAAAAAATAACCCTTAAATATAACCCTTTATTAAAAATAATCCTAAAATATTACATATTTCAGATCTGTTTATTAAGTACACAAGAATCTGAGTATTCAGGCGAAATATTGTTCAGTTATTAAAAAAACAGCTAAACTTGTCAGTCCAGACTCAAAAAGGCAGGAGAGTCATCCAGAGTTTGCAGCAGAGAGCTCTCCTGTTGTGCTACTCACTTAAAGAAGAATTGCCTTATTCTGCTTTGAAATTGGCTCTCCCAAGCTTGACAGTTCTTGGGTTTTTATGAGAAAGGACAGCAGATAATCTCTATTCACCTGTTCTACACCACTTGGTGTTTCCTATCCCCTCATGCAGAACTCCAGCAGTTATCACATACTGCATATTCTGCAGGGGAGTTGAGCTAACAGCTTGCTCTTTTACTTGCAGGCAAATACATCAAAACTTGTCAAGTGCCAAAAACATACACTTGTCTAAAAGGTTCTTTCTCTCATTTCAACTTATTTAATTACCTCATTTCGACCAATAGTAGCCAAAAAGACCACAAACTGATGGACTATGAACTGCATTTTCCAATACCGCTCTTGAGTAAACATTCAAGCTTTTTCTCTTTTTTGAGTGGGAAAAATCCTCTGTTCCAAAAATCTCAAAGGATTTGGCATTTTAGCTAAACTGTTTTCAAACTTAAAAGCACACTTCAAGAATTCTTCCCAATATATAACATCTTGAGCATTATTTGTCTTAATGACAGATGTATATATTTTAATTGCTTATAAATTCCTCTATGACAGTATAACTCCTACCAAGTCAGGATATGTTCTTCACTGTTCTTTAAATAAAAGTCAAGAATTTGCATGATTGTGTAGGAATATATTACACCAGCTACCTGAATAAAGAGTTAGTGAAATAAAACAACACCTAAATTATGTTTTTGACTAAAGGTTTGGCTAGTTGCAAGCTAGCATGCTTTAATGGTTGTTATTCAATTGGAATCTTGTTTGCTTCAATAAATTCACTGAAAATCTTTATATTTATAATGAGATTTAATATCAGCTGTTTAAGTCAAGGATTTTGCTGGTTTAAGTCAAGGATTTTGCTGATTGAAACTGTGATTAAAATTAGCTTTAAGTAATTTTGATTAAAAATTAAATCTCGCCTGTAAATCAGCTCTAAGTTGAGCTCCTCATTATTAATGCAAGCATTTCTGAAGGAAAAAAACAAATAGTATTTTAACGATCAAGTCATTATAAAATTTAGCCTGCAAGCCATAATGTAATTCAAGGCACATTCCCATGGTTTTCTTCCCTGTCCATTAAAAACCAAGATGTTTCAATACATTGGCTACAACTTTATTGAAGGGCTGGCGTCAGTTTGGGGGGCTTTGATGGCTTCTGTCCTGTTTCTGCATAAATGCAAAAGGAGCAGACAGAAAGTCACAGTGAGAGGATTCAAGCCAGCTTTGGCGATGGACTGAAAGGTCCTGAGAGCAAAACTGAGCCTACAAAGAGGACAAAAGAGGTTTAGCCCTTTAGCAGGGCAGAAAGCCATCTCAGGGGAGAGGGAGGGTGTGTGCCCAGGCAGAACTGCAGCCTGGCTCACTGAGCTGGCACAGGAATTTCTGTGCAGAATTTCAGGGTAGTTCAACAGCCAAAGGAGCCACAGTGGAGCAGGAGAGATCCCAGAGGGAGCACAGCCCTGTGAGGGCAGCTCTGTGAGATGGCAGAGCAGAGAGCTGTGCCCACGCTCAGCCTGCCAAGCCGGCAGCCTGCCAGCCCTGCCCGAGCACTGGGCCTCCTGGCTCCCCTTCTCCATCAGCACAGACCAGGCATTACATACAGATCTCTGAGAGACTTTGAAACTTATCACAAAAGTTGCTCTGCGGAAAAGATTTTGAAACTTATCACAAAAGTTGCTCTGAGTTTATCACAATGACTGATCACAGGCACAGGTGGCACACTGTGAAATACTCTCTGCACATTCAGACTGTCACTGCAGAGAAACATCAGCAGCAATTGCCTGCTTGCACACATTCCTTCAGCTGTTTAAATCTACCCTACAAGCAGCAGATGGCTCTTGCAGAGCAGCACAAAAGGCGTGTCTGGAGGTTTGCAGCCAGGGCTCCCCAGAGCACAACGTTTGCCTGCCTGCACCCTGTGCCACAGGCAGACACAGACACCCTCTGTCCTGCCCTCTTCTGCTGGATAAACCACCCCTGCTGCTTTTGATTTTCTCGCTACTGAAAAGCCCTCGCTCACCTCGTTCCCCAGAGGAAGGCACAGGCAGGAGGAAGGCAGGGCGCTGGGCAGCCACAGCAGCAGCACCAGCTCACAATGGGAATTGGTTCCTTGTTCCCCTCCACACCCTGCTACATGTATGGCCAGGGAGGAAAACACAACCCAATGATTGCACAGTAACCCAAGAAACCCATCCAGGTTACCTCAGCTTAGAAAGAAATACCAGTGCAGAAAAGGGTGTGTAACAAAGCAGAAGCCAAAAATGTTAATATGTAACTGTAAGGAAGAGTTTTGTGAGGTAAGTGCTCTGGCTCACTTTTAATTGCCTTTAATATTTTATTGATATTATAACCAAAATCAATTTAGAGAAACAAACTGAAAGGAAGCACATGAAGAACACAAAATTATTCATACAAATATATCTAAACTAAAGATTTTTTTTTTCATCTGGTACTACTAGAGGACGTTATTGAAGCCAACATTCATTTAACAGATCCTACAGAGACAAATTATCTCAGAAATGCAACTGTTTTACATTTTGTTTATTACAGGAATCGTACAGGCACTGCCTGTACTTGAAACAGCATGGTACACAGTACACTTCAAGGACCTGAGAATGTCATTTTTCAAAAACATTTTTTAAATGCAGCTTTACAAATTTAAAAAAAAAAAAAAAGTTATTACTAAAAAACCATGAGGCCAAATGAATAAGTTTTTCAACCAGACAACTTGCTTATAAGTAAGGGAATCTACTTGTGGTTTTGTTTGGCTTTATTTTTTTCTTTAACTGTAGTATCTCCAAGTTCAGATAACTTGCTGAACTCAAACCAATCACTCCCAAGCAGCATTATCCCACTACCTTGGTCTTCAATACCTTTTAGACTAAGGAGAGCAAAGTGCCACATCCATTTTCTCTCCAAGCCTGTTTCATTTACATAATGTTAACTTATGGAAAGTACAGCAGCACTCATACTTCCACCACAGTTCTGGATATTTCCAGTAATAGTCCATTTCTGTGGTGTCATCTTTTGGACTGGGAAGGGAGTGGGGTAAAAGGAATGGAGATTACTCTTTGGCAACTCTTAATTATCTGTGGTGGAAAGAAATATTTAAGGTTTTTATTTACCATACATCCTGCGTAAAAGATACCATATAGCATACCAATGCAATATGGTACAAATAGAGAGCCTCAAGAAAAGTATTAAACCTACCAAACTCTCAAGACTAAATATTTAGAGTTGCAGAGAGAGGAAGTAGCACCACCAGCCGCAAACCACAGTGCTCTGTACACACAGTCTGATAAGAGGCTTTAAAATCACTGTCACACAAGAGTCATCCTGTGCATGTCAGTGACAGTGCTGTTCCTCTGCAAGCTGCTGCAGGCTGTCACTGACAATAGAACTGTGACACAGGGATACAGGGGCACCTCCACCTAGGTACTACAAAGCTCAGGCTCCAGCTCCTGAAATCCCTTTAGCACAAAGCTGCTCTAATGCACTAAATTGTCTGAAAGCTCTGATACATTGCAGGAATTTGTTAGGGACAGATAGCAAGTAACTCACTAGTTACCACAAGTTTAGACTTCAGACTTTGGTAATTTAAGACTTTCTGAAATTATGGTTTACTAGATCTATATATGGAGTTCAAACTAAAAACTTTGCTGCAAAGCCTTCATTTAGTCTCCTTTAAGTGTGGTTCTGGAAGGAGCTGGCAGGTCATCCTATAATGCGGAAACAGACACAGCATTTGAAGTATTTAAAAGTCATTCAAACAGCCTATACATTGTGAAACATGCCTAGAAGAAAATACCTGTTCTGCTTCTAAAGTAAGTTTCCCATTTCTGCAGAACTTCCAGGTCCTCTCACTGATCACTAGCAGCTCCATTTTACCATTCAACAAATCAGCTTTCTTTACAAAGCCTACAGAATGCAACACAGACTATTTCAGCACAGTCCCAAACAAGTCAATTTTACTGTTTATTTTCAGGACATACTGATGAGGACCTAAATCACACCACTGCTGATTAAAAGAAGTTACTTGACTGCATCTGATCTCTTAAGAGACTCAGAGCCTGGGTTCACAAGCAAATGTGTCAGTGGAGCTGTTAGAAATAAAACACTCCAAGACCTTTTTGCTCAAGACATAGAAGTTAGCCTAATGGCATAATCGTAAAATTCAGGTATGTCAGTCTTTAACACCCAAGATAAACACATTCTCTAGAGCATCAAATCATATACTGCACAGATTTTATTGCATTATCTGATAGCATAAAGCCTATGCTGTAAGACATTCCTAAAAGGTCAGTGTAGCACTGGAGGATAAGGACACAGCCAGTCTAATTTGTCTGAAACTTTTACCTAGCATTCTGAAAAAAAACCTAAATACATCTCTCAGCTTTGCATGGTGGTAAGAATTGCTGCTTCTTTACTGATCATGCAGATTTGGTTTGTGGGGCTGTTTGATTTGTTTCCTTTTAGTTTAATTTTCAGTACAGAGATAAGCTTAGTGAAATCAGATTTTTCACTGTATAACTGGATTTGAGTTATGCTTTCTACTGCACTTTTTGAAGACCTTAAGAGTATGCAAGAAACGACATACACAGCTTAAAGAACAAAGCTACAGCAATGCAGCTTACCAGTCTGCAACAAGAAACGTCTTTTTCTAAACTCATATCACAGATAGGAGAGCAGACCCAAGTACATGATCTCTGGAAACCCAAGGGTACAAAACTGCTTCCTCTCCCTCTACCCCCGGCCCCGACTTTGTTTCCCTAAGGGAAAGAATGTATCCTGCAAAATAACGCAGTGTATTTTTTCGGTGTATTGCATGGAATAAGATAACACCGTATTAAAAAACCGCTTAACACGAGACCTTTGCCGGCGCCCGCAGTCCGTGCGAGCCGCCCGCGCCCCAGCAGGGCAGGACCCGCGCCCAGGGCTGTGAGAGGGGAGTCTCGAATGCTTGGAAACTCACGTGTGTGCTCCTGAACGCGTGTCCGTGCCCGCACACACCGCGGCGTCTGTCCGGGACAGAGCGACAGCCCCGGCTGTGCCCGCCGGGCTCGGGCTGGCTATAGGCACTGCCCCGCCGGGCTCGGGCTGGCTCCAGGCACCGGGCACTGCCCCGCCGGGCTCGGGCTGCGCTCCGGGCTCTGCCCCGCCGGGCTCGGGCTGGCTCCGGGCACTGCCCCGCCGGGCTCGGGCTGCGCTCCGGGCTCTGCCCCGCCGGGCTCGGGCTGCGCTCCGGGCACTGCCCCGCCGGGCTCGGGCGGCGCTCCGGGCTCTGCCCCGCCGGGCTCGGGCTGGCTCCGGGCACTGCCCGCTCCGCTCCCCGGCACGGCCCGGGGCTCCGCTACCACCGCAGAGAGTTTTACAGAAGTGAAGAAGTTTTACCAGCCCGACTCGTAGAGCAAAGGCGCATTGCTCGCGGAGCCCGTCCAGCCCGCAGTAACAGCGCTCCTTCCCACCGCTGCCCCCTCACCGAGCTGCCGGCCCGGCCCCGCGGTCCGGTCGGTGGCAGGGGCTGAGCCTGCCCGCCCTGGCCCCACTCACCGGTAGCCCCGGCCCCACTCACCCAGCGGCAGCCCCGGTCCGAGCGGAGCAGCGCCAGCGCCGCCGCCAGCGCGGGCCCGCCCGCCCGCCCCGCTCCGCGCCCCGGCCCGCCCCGCCGCCTTAACCCGTCCGGCCCCGCCCGCACCTGCCCCCGGCCCGAGACCGGCAGAGCTCGCCCAGGACTTCGTTCTCTCCCCGGGACCAGGGTTTGGCTCTCCCCCGGCACGGGCGGCAGGAGAACGCTAGCGAGACCCCCGAGCTGCACAAGCCCAAAGGGCTGTGCCGCCCGAAAAGCCCGTCAGAAGGTCCATCATCATTCGCACATTAGGAAACAAATGCAAAACCCAGATAAAATTGCAATAATTTCTGCGAATACATCCGGACAGTACAGACAGTAGAGCACCACACGTAGCTGTTCTTTGAAACACAGAGTAAAAAGCAAACAAGAACCATTTCACACCCAGCAGTGTGATACAGAAACTTGGCGGCTCATGCCACCTCCAAGGGGCCGGAGTGAGCACACACAGCTTTGCAAAGACAAGCCAAATTCAAAAGTAGACGGTAGTACAGAATCACATTTATCTGATGCCTCTGATCAAGCAGATCTGACCCGTTGTTACCCACCTCGATCACTTACTGAGGGCAGGCATATGCCCAATAGCGCAGACCTACGCACAGCTCTGCTCAGAGCTGAACTGACTAAACAAAATCTCAGCAGAAGATCTCTGTCCCACTTCCCAGAAATCCTGGTAACAATTACAGCATGAAACTTAGGTGCTAAAGCCTAGGCACAACCTTGCACGTGAACATTATATATGAAATGCCAAACAGACTCCATGTGAATTTTTTTTCTGTTTTAAACAAAAAAGAAAATAAAAACCTCAGAATAAGAGCCTGAAATCTTATTGACCCTGTTCCCCTCACTTGAATGCTCACCTTGAAGATGGCTTAGGAAATTATCTTCTCTTCTTTCCTGTCCAAGTCTCATCAAGCTTCTCATTGTCTCATCCATTTCTATCCTCCTTTTGTTAAGTCCTATAAGCAATTAGCAAAAGCTTCCTATTCCCAAAGAATTAGACTACGAAAGGCAACATCCCTTTTTTAGAGCACTTTGCAAAAGTTTATGTTCCAGTTCTGCTTCCATTATTGTGCATTACCTCCTTAGCAGCTGGAGTGGGACCACCTATTAGCCAGCAACTGTGTTCAAATCTGTATTAATGTGCAGAATTCAGAGTCAACATATGCCAGATTTCCTGTTAAGTTTCACCTCTGTGGAACAGAGAGACAGTAATAGCCTCCAGCAAGTGTGTCTTATCTTCTTTTTCACGAGGAAAAAAACCAGAACACCAGGTGGTGAAGATAAAAAGTGGTTTCTACAGCACATTAGTGACCTGCTCCAATATGGTAGGGCTGAAGCAGCAGTCTAGCTAGCAAGCATTTCATATGATTCAAATAATAAAAAATCAATACTGGACAAGAAAGCCTTACGATTCCATTACAGAAATCAAGTCTTAAAAACATTTAAGAATTATTAAGTATTCTTTGCATTTCTTTTGTTGATAGTGCTTTCCCTCATTCCCTGAGGGGTTCTCTCACGAACAAGTATTCATGTGAGCAGTGATTTTGGCAGGTCACATTAAGAAAGAGCCACAGCTCCTGCACCATGGCTCGGTGTCAGGGGCAGGGGAGGCACCTCAGCTGCCCCAGGAGGCGCCGGCCCCTGGAGGGGATGAGCCTGTTACATTGTTCATGCCTTACACCACTAATTACCCACACACTTGCTTTACCATTTGCTTCTGCTAGGTTCCAGTCTCTAACCCAAGATTTCTGCCAGTACTGGCAGAGGGCACAGCAGTAAGGAAAACTCAGTTCATTTTCAGACATGATGGATTTAAAATGTTTGATTTAGAAAGAGGCACTCCAGAAAGCTAACCAGTAAAATAGCTGCAAATTCAGAAAACATCAGCATCTTGTACATCACCAAATAGACTGCACATTGTAAGGGACAGGGGAACCTTGGCAGCCAGTTGATGCTGACCCTCCTGCAGTCTGCAGAAGAGTTCTTGGGTTATCCAGGGCCCCAGAGCACACACCAAAATACTAACATTGCCCCAAACAAGTTCTGCAAATAAACACCAGTAGAAAGGTTGGCTCTTCTGTCAACAGTGGAAGACAGCAATGCTCTGTTCTAGATCACACAGTTTATGAAAAGACTGTTAGAGAAAATCTTTGCTAAGAGCACAATGTCTTGGTTATTGGTAGCAATTTCAGTTATGGCCACAGCAACACATTGCACATCTGGGATGGAAAGAAAATTCCCTGTCCCAAATACATCTCAGCAATAGAAGCATTAAAATGTGCAGAACCTGGATGCAGCAAAATCCTGACACCAAAAATCTGTTCTAGACACCTAGCTGCAGCCAAAGCAATGGCATTCACTTTCAACAATAACAATAGAAGTATAATAGTTACAAATGTAAACACTAGGCAGGAGATTAAAATAAACAAAAGAAAGGGGCTAAAAAAAAAAAGCTGCCACTCATCTCACTCTTATCAGGGCAGCATTTTGAATTGCCTTTGCCATTTGAAACACTGACAAGGCAGAAGCTGCAGAGAGCACCATTAGCAGTTAAGAACACACAGCAAGACTGGTCCAAACCAACACACTGACATCACCTGCTGAAGAGTGGCTTTTTTAGAGAGCAAGTAGTGCAGAGACACAAGTGGAGCTTCTCATGTAATAGTACACCCACCCCAGGAACTGCCAGCATCCCTGGAAGTTTCCAGAAGTACCTGGTTAACATTTATGCACTACTATCCTGGAAGTGCTTTTAAAGTTCCCCAAAGTTGTCTGTTCTCATTGAATAAAGCTTATAAAGAGGCAAAAGGAAAGTACAGTCTTTATAGCTGCCCATCCCAAAGACAGGTAGAAAGTCACCTGAACAAACCAACTGCAAGGCTCAGTTGCCACATATTTTCTTCCAATTAACACGTGCTTGAAATAGAAGCAAAATTCAATGGCACTGGTTTTGTCTGAATTTGTCCTCTGGATTATGACAATACAACAGTATAATGTTACCAAAAAAAAAAAAAAAGAAGGAAAAAAAATATTTCCAGCAGTCTTCAGATAAGGCTTACCATGAAAGTTTTCTACCCTGTAAAAGTATTTAATTATAGCTAAAGCAGTAAGTTGAATCTGGACACAGTATAAATCAATACTGTGGGTATAATAGAAAAGACAGCCAAAAAAGATAAAAGGATAACAAACTGCTTTTTAGTAAAGCTGTTAAAGAAAAGATTGTGACCTATAAGTGGTTTGTGGTAAAATTATATACATGAGGGAAAACAACAGTTATTTTCCACTTTTGTGCAGCTTTTTTGTTTTACATAAATTTAATCCCAAAAAATGAAATGTGCCAAGTAGAAATGACAGGCTGAATGCATCAAGTTAAGTGATAAACTCCTCCCTTCATGACTTCTTTTTATTTAATACTTTTAAACACAGGATTATTTTTTAAAAATTATTTTTGCATAATTCTTTTTCTTATTAACAGCAGTTGATTCAAGGCCATTTTCCTTCCTCCCCAATGTCATTAGCCAACAGAGCTTCCACAGACAATGCTCAAGGATCAGTCTTCTCTAACATGACAGAACTTGAGGCAAGAATACAGAATTCTTCACAGCTCTCCTCCAGACACAGCTTCTGGGTCTCCTGTTGGTCAGCCAGCTGCTGTCAAATCAATAGATTTCTCCCCCAAAACCTGAATTAGCTAAGACAAGTCTGTTCATGAGGCAGACCCAGAGGGTAGGTTCCACTGCAATTTGGAGAATTATCCTTCTCCACACCACTATACTCTCTTTGCATATATCAGTAGTGAATTTCAATGTGCAGCCATCAATTGATAAGTATCAAGTTGTCATCACTCTGTTGTCTGCAAAGAAAAAATTCACAATTCTCCAATCAGCAAGAAATGCAACAGGAAGCACCTACCCATATGAGCTCAGTTTTGATCCTTCTGTTCTCTGCTCTCCCATTTCCACATACAACTCTGACTCCTGCACTGGACAATGATGCAAAACCTCCCACAGCAGCAAAAGCTAAAGATTATCACTCCATCACCAGGCTTGTGCCCTCAGTACTGTACAGCATATTATGGTCTATGTTTATTATGCTCAAGCACACAAATCTCTCACTCTGCACAGTGACTTGCAGGTGAAACCTGAAGCTGGAATTCTTGTGAATTAGTTGGTTTTCATTGTGTGCCCCCAGCAGGATACCTGCCCATCATCATCATCATCATCTCACATGTTCCTTTTGTGGCTATGGGTCCCTTTCTGCCAGGGTACACCAAAAGTATAAAACTGCATCTCCCAAAAGCATCAGTATATCATTAGACAACAATCCTACTGCTAGAAAGGGATTTGTCACACCAGTTGTGATTAAGTGTTCACATTATAGTCTGCTCATTCTCCCACAGCCTGGCTTCCTTGCACAGTGCCCACAACCATTCTGTGAACATGAATGGATTATCCTGGACTATCTAGGGACAGTGACAAGGCCCCTCCTGTCTCTAACAGGTTTCAGAGCTGTGTTATGCTGCCTCAGAAACAGAATTTAAAGCAGACCAGCAAGCACCAGATGAGGCATTTGTCTCTCACCACCACCTTAAAAACGACCCCTGCCACAATGCCTACAAGAAGACATTTACCAGTGAGTTTCCAATATTCTGGCAGATGGTATTCCAACAGTGTGCCTCTGACACTGCATAGTTTTGGGATCAAGCACCTGTGGCTGAATCACCCTCTCACTTTCTGCTACTACTCCAAGCTTAGTAGCAAAGCTTTTTAGAAACAGACAGCTTGAAGCAAAGACTTGGTTTGCTCCAGAACCCTTGGTAGTTTATGCTGTACCCCACAGTCCTCTCATCAGCTTCTGCATAGCAGTTTTCATAAGAGTGTAATAGTTAAAACATGTTCAAGCTCAGAACTGCTGCCTTTGACTGAAGATCTAACATGAAGTAAAGTGCAGGAGGAACAGCAGCACCCAAATATTTCCAGGCTGAATTCTGGGTACTCCAGCATTCGTGAAGCAGCATTTTGCAGTGAGAAGCTAACTGTAGTGCTTCTCAGGAAAACACTCATTAAAAACACCCTACTGACCTCCTGCAGCAGCAGATGAGTGGAAAAGAAGTTCTGTCTTTTCTGTAGCCAGCACTGCTATGGTCTTTTAGAAATTCATGTAAATCTGTTGCTGGAAAACCACTTTGTTGGTATTTCTGAAAGAAAAAGCATTTCAGTTACAACACATGAGAAGTTACTGGGCATGAAACGTTCTAAAATTTCCTCTAGAGTGTGACAGTTAAGCCAGATTATTTGGTTCAATAATTCAATATGTCTGTAGGAAGGAAAGAATCCATTCCCATCCTAGAAACACTACATAGCTTGCTTTGCTCCACCAACAGTGTAAATTCACATTGTTTACTGATTCTTATGTTTTGTTTGCTGTCCATAAGGCCAAGCAAGTGATCTCAGGCCATGATGGTATTGATTCTCCCTTGTTCACAGTGAGCTGCTGTTCTCACTGCAAGTGCCCTGGGCTCCTTTTCCCTAAAACCTTTAATTCTGCATTTGAAGGGTTCCAGTGTGACTATTCAATATTGCCATGCTGAAGAAATGCTATGAAAAAACAAGTTCAGCATACTGAGACAACTCCCAATTGATCTGTGTAAAATGCTCAGAGGGAAGTCAGTACAACACCATTTTGCAGATCAGATCATCCAGTAAACTAAGAAGCACAGACAATTAAGCTATATTTTGGGGTTCTTCAAAAGTAAATCTCTTGCTTGGCCTGGAAGTTGTAGTTCATGTTAGACCAGCATTATTTTGCTGGCCTGTGTGTGACACCAAGACAAGCAAGAGATGAGGGCTGGAGGGTGGGATCCACATTCCCTCCCCACTGGCCACTGAGGCCACCAGCAGCACAGAGGGCAGAGAGCACCTGAGGTCAGAACAGAAGGTAATTACTGAGAACTGAGGTTCACTTTCAGGCAGTCCATACTGGAAATGGATGGCACAATTCTAACTGGAACGAGAAGCAGTGCACCTCTCAGAAGACATTTCCTTTTAACCACACATTTCTAAGCAGCACATTAAGGAGGCCTGGACACCTAAATGACTTTAGAGTTATCTGCCTGAACCTTTCCAAACTCCTGCCAAAGGCACATCTCTGAGATGTAAGCAAACCCAGCCACCCTTTGCCACAGACTAAAGGAAAATATTTTAATAATCCCATCACACATCCAAAGCAATGGTAGATGGCATGGTGTTGAGTGATTAACAAGAATGAATGCAAAACTGAATGGAAGTGTAACAGAAAACAAATGCTTTACCTTTATGGTGTCATAGGAGTCAGTAATGAGTGCAATGAAAAGGCTGAGGATCATGTATATAAACAGACTGATGAAGGAGTACAGATACAGTCGGCTGAACATCCACACCAGGGAACTCTTCTCTTGGATTTGAGCAAATGTTGCAAACATATCATCACCATTGACCAAAGAAAACAGACATTCAGCCACTGTGCTCAGATCCTCAAACTAGAAAATGAGTACAAATTATTAGCAGAATGTGAAGATCAATCAAGACTCAAAGACTGAGTTTTACTCAAAGCAGACAAAAAAGCCAACTCAGGCAATTAAATGCTACCACACTTTCCATTCAGGCCAAAATATATATCAGTAATAGAAACATGTAGAATTATCATCTTGACTAAGCATGAAGTGTTGAGATCAGACATAAGAAAATTTATTATCAAGAAATTTTATTATCAAGAAATAAAACTTGTGATGCTCAACAGGCAGAACAGTCAATAACTGACCACCACAGCAAGCTACTGAATTATAGGCAATTTTGGACCTGCAGAAAAGTATCATTCCATTTCCCAAAGCACAGCTGAAGTGATTTCACAGAACCTATACAGTTATTTAGTGGTAGCATGCTGGGAACACACCCACATTCTCTGGCTTCCCAGCTTTGCAGCATTACTGGAGTATGGGTAACAAATCAATACTGTGTTCAGGGGCCAGAGTCAGCACAGCCTTCAGAACTCAAATGGTCCAAGCTGAATTAACAATCTGTCACTCAGGGAGACCTCTATGAGCTGTAAGTACAAGCTACAGCTTTATTATGAAGCTACTGGAGCATACTCTGTGCAAAAACCATGGTTTAATTTCAAGGACAGTCTCTTACTCCAACTCCATTTCCCCAAACTGGAATGTGTCCTGAAGCTACCAGGTAAGTCCACTTCCCCTTTTGCTCTGCCCTTCCAAATAACTGGATTTCTTAACTCTAATTTAATGGACAATATGAATATTTAGCCACATTAAAACATTGTGCATTATCAATGAACTAACACAACTGTGGCCCCACAATGAAAACAAGATGTCAAGAGGTATATGCTTGTAAGGAGAATATATTGATGCACAAGAACAGCAGGTCTGGTTCACACCTATGCCTTATTTTATTACTATTTTTTGAATTTAATTTTAAAGCCATTGTGCAACTCAGCAGTACATTATCCAGGGAGAAAGGAGGCATGGCACAGGTAATTTTTGAGCAGCTCAAGTTTTGATGCACTGACACAGGGACATTGCTAAGGGCTGCTCACCTGGAAACCCCTGACTGACATAGCACGAAGTGCAGGACACCCACTCCCTCTCTCTGACTCTAGCAGAGGGTATATTTCTGTATTTTTGAGCATAAGGAGCTCTCCAGTGTTTCTGCACATCGAGGGAGACTCTTCCCATGTCTTCCAGGAGGGCTCAGTGCTGGAGAGCCCCGGGGAGGCAGCCCTGGGCTGGGCTGCCTTGCACAGTGCCACATTGCCTTCCTGTGGGACCCTGGGGAACTGGCAGGAACGGGAATCCTCCAGAGCTCCAGCTGCTTCCCTTGACATTGATCCATGACATTTAGGGAGGAGGTAACATTTTCATAGATAAGCATGTTGCTGAATGTCCCTCCTTTGGCTCAGATAAGGTATTTGTTGCAGGGAGGTTACAACAGTAATTATGCTGTGCCTTATAATGTTATAAACAATTGAGCCTCCAATGTGGCAGAAGATCCCTCTGCATCCAGCATCCCCCAGAGAAATGGATTGTCATTTCTGGGGGGAACATGCAGGCTGAACACCTTCATTGCCCAAAGGGGGAGTTACAGTAAGCTGGAGCAATGCAAGCTCTGGGGGCAGAGCAAGCTGGAAAAGCACTGCAGCATGTCCCCGTCACACACACACTGTGTGCACCCAGAAATCCAGAACGAGGAGTCAGACATTTGTTAGTCATTAACAGACATTTAGAGTTTGCCACAACAGGAATCTGCCTCTGTTCAAACTGCCACACAGAGCATCTGCCAAGAGGAAAAGCAAACAAGCTTTGGGGTTGTTTTGGTTTGTGCTCTAGAATATACAGAGCCTTACTCCTGCACCCAGGTTGCAGACAAGACATACCAGGCACACACTTTGATATGAACATTAAGAAAACAAACAAACAAACCCGCAGCACGCCCCCACACAGGAAGCAAAGCAAACAAGACAAGCATTCATCCATCCCTCTATGAGTCACAATTTAAGAGCTGAAGTTACATGCCACGGGAAAGATTTGGAAAAACAAGGCCAGAGCCAAGGAGATTAAAAAAAAAAAAGTTCCAGTGAACTATTTAGTGCCTCTGTAACCCAGCTGAAGTGGGACTGCCAGAAGAGGGCAGAAGAGACAGACCAATGGTCATGGCCCGGGCAAACCATCCCCTCACCAAAACGGCCTGGTGCTGGAGAGCACGCTGAGCACGCAGTAAAAGCAAGAATAGTTATTTTGTTAAAAGGAGCAGGTAGAAGGAGGTACAGATGGAATGACTCCCATGTTCACATTACAGCTATTAAACAGACATTTCCATTTAAAACGCATTTCTGTTGGTTTGGCTAGGATCTATACACACATACACAGATATTCCCATCATTACACCGCAAAAGGAGAGATACTGCTGATGTACCTTTTCATGATAAGGCCCCAGGACAATCCAGCCACAGAAAGTATAGCCAAGATAGATCATCCCAGCACAACAACAGAACCGCAGCACTTTTGGCAGCGAGGCCTGCATAGTCAAAATGAGCACCTACAAGTCAGAGGGAAGCAAAGAAGGGGGGAAAAAAGCAAAAAAAAATCAGAGATCTGGAAAAAAGCATATATATATATATAAGCTTTAATTGTTAGACATTTGATTCTCTCCTTACATTGTAGGTTTGAAAGTATCCCAGGTATCGGATGACTCCAACCCAGACAAACAGAGTTGATGTCCCAAGTAAAATGCTGCAGACATCATAACTTGTGAGGTTCTGAGGGATCCAAAGAGAGCAGGTGGTCAAGTTACAAAGCAGTAGATATGTCAGCTTGACAGCTATTCAAGTTCCAGCAGTTCAAACAAACAAAGCAGGACAGTCTAATACTGAAAAAGCCTGTTGCTACATCACAAAAATCAGATCAATGTGAGCTGCAGTTATTTACTGAGATCATTCAAACACAACAGTACTGCAAATACTTGGGAAGTACACCTATGCTGATATTCTTGAAATTTTACATGAAGCACAAAGTCTGGAAGAAAAAAAGCCCTTAGTTTGGTTACAACACCGTTTCAAAATTAGACTGGATAACTCCAAACTTTTGTTTAAAAAGAAGGTTACTATTTGCTGTTGGGCAAAGAAGCTCTCATTCACTATTTAGAACACATGAGCCATCATTTACATGAAAAGTGACCCTTGGGACTACAGCTCTTTCCATGCTTCCATGCATTTACATCTCTGAACAGGTTCTCTGCCAGCAGATCAGAACATCAGCATTGTTTCTACTACAACCAAACCTACTTGCACTTTACTTTAGAAGGCTAGAACTGGTTGCAGTGGGCACAAGAGAGCCATTTAGCTCAAGTTTTCCTACCCTCAATCCCCATCTCAACCTACAGCCAGTGATTCCCAAGTGCTTCCTCTGAAGGCCGCTCTGGGATCTGCCCTTTGAGCCTCAGTACACATGAAGCAGGAGCAGCACACCACCTACTCTGCTTTTCCCAGAACACAAAGTTTTGTGGACACATGAATTGTTGACACACATCTATTGGAGATTAAAAAAAAAAAAAAAATAGAAAAAACCACAAAATCAACCCCAAAATCCTCCTGCCAGCTGGACAAAGCACATTGATTTCAGCAAGCCCAGGCAGGGAGGTCAAGGATGAGCAGGTCACACACTATCTGTGCCAATGCTGGCCAGGAAAGCAGGCTGGGACAGCTGTGTGTCCAGCCCCACAAGCCATCAAGAGCCCTGTGTCATTCAAGGGGAGGACTCGTGGCTCCCCAGTCCTGTATGTGCTACTTCTTACAGAATGAACAACTCAGATTGTTGGGTCTTTCTGTTAGGAACTGTCTACCACAGGTCCCATACCAGGGACTCGGGGTCTTAGTACTGGAAATAAGATGTTCAAATGGCCTACATGGTCTTACTGAAAGACTCTGGGGAAGAGAGACTAAAGGCAGTTATTAGATAAACTAGGAAATGGACTGAAATAAGCAAACAGATGACTATTGACTGTTATAGCTCACTTCCACCTGTCCCCAAATTAAAGCACGTTACATATGGTTGCAGCAAGACTAGCAATTTTTTAGCTGAAGTATGAGATTCTTACCTTGGCTTTTATTTCCATTTTTAGGATTGACCCAATGATTGTCATGACATCACTGATAATGACCAGGACGTACCAGCCGTTCAGGAACTCCAGGCGGTCAGCATAGCACACGCGGTGCTTGTGCTTCTCCAGGAAGAAATTCACAAATCTCTGTTGACAAGCATTTAGATCATTAGTTACAGGTCACCTTGGATGAAAAACAAGGCAATGTTCAAGTTCCACACAACCCATTCTCCTATAGTATTCACTGGAATAGTAATTTAAAGCTGATTCTCAACGGCAACAGAAATAAATAGGAAAAAACTTAAGATGGATTTAGGCCAGTGAAAATGAACTTTCCACAGAACACTTGATTTCATAATCCATTCCCACCAAGCTAACCATGGCCTGTTATCCCCTTTACCATAGGTTCTATCCACCTCTAACAGAGCAAGGCACCCAACTAAAGAAGTGAAAAAGAACTCAAATGCAACTACAGGGCAAGAGCTCTCATTTCCAATAGAGCAAACAATATCACCTCTATGCCCAGCACAGCCCATCTGCTTTCCCTTGCTCTTTTTGCTCAGGAATAAATGTGAAGTGCCTATTCCTGAGAGCAGTTTGACAATGCCTTTGTTGAATCATGTCCTCTTGACTCTTGGTCTTGTTTCCAAGCTACAAAGAGGATGTATTGAGCTATACAAACAAGTATTTGTGTTTTCATAGCCTACCTGCCATGGACTCTTCTAACTCTCATGAGCCACATGATTACAAAAAAACCAGCCAGAGTTAGATTATGTGCTGTGCTTTACATTTTCTCCAGTTAGAGCTGGCTTTGAGGGATATTCACTAAGGCATTAATTTATAACTAGACCTCCATGGGAATTCTACTCTGAAGCCAGGGAAGAAAGATTTGTGGTTTGGAGGTGCAGGACACATTGCCTGTTTGCAGCACAAAAACTCAGAAGTCATTCTGTCTAAAATCCTGGCAGGGTAAAAAAAATTATCCTTCTTTTGCCCATGGAGAGATACAACAAAATACTTCAAATTACAGCACCACACAAGCAGAAATAAAATCCATTTGCAGTTAGCAATTGTCCACCAAGATACCTGCACATCCTTCCTAGAGATAACAGTAAGAGGGACATCTTGCAGGAGATTTTCTCACTTTAATACCCCATGTTTCAGCAGGTTCCCCTCACAAGACCAGCAGCAAAGCAGCAGAGACCAATCCAGCACCAGGGCCACGAGCCCTGCGCTCACCTTCTGCAGCCTCCAGGCAAGAACGATGGATCGCGTGCACAGGATGAGAGAGGCCAAGCAACTCAATATGACAAACCCATCAAAGACTAGAATATACTGAGTGTTCTTCTGGAGAACTGTGAAGAGACAAGGAAATAAGGTTAAATCTTTCCACATCTCTTTTAATGCAAGTTATGTGACATTTTGCAACAATTCAAATACTCTCACCCCATAAGCAGATGGGTTACAAGCTATATTCTTCCTGCAAGCATATCTTGAACACAGCAGAGAATTACATCAAGACAGTCATGGAGACTGGGCCACAAGAATGAAAAATATGTTCAAGTTCTTCAAAATAAACCCAAAAATGGGTACATTAATACAGGTATCCTCCATTTTACCTGTCCATCTGTGCTTCCACAGTGTTACAACTACATGAGGCAAAAGAAATGCAGATTTGGTCTGTATCAACACCATTACATTTTTAAAAAATTCCCACCTTAGTCTGCAATAAACTTGTTGGACTTTCCGTACTGTTTTCTTTTCATCCACAAATTTAAAACCCATAATGTGAACACAAATTAGGTCCTTTGCTTCCTCACATCAACAGTCCCTATCTTTTCCATAGCATACATTTTTAACTATATGAAAGAGGCAAACACTCATTTTTAATAATTGCAATAGCCCTTCAGCTCACCTTTATTACTGAAATATGCATGCTCCCTCAGCTGGTGATTAGACACAAAATAAAGTACTCAGGAACAGGTAGTTGAGGCAAGGCACTTTGAGGTTATTCAGAATATTCTATAAATTACCACTTTAATATGGGTACAACACAGCATTATCAGAGAAAAGCTGCCTTTGCCAAGGCAAAATGCAGGCCACTTGATGTATTTATTAATCCAGATACTATATAGCCCACTGAAAGATATTGTTCCATCACAGTCCTTTACAGAAAGTCACCACATGGGAGAAGCAGTTGCAGTCTGCCACAGCTGCTGTTTCTTTAAGGGCCCTTTAGTGCACATTTCTGAGCTGTCAGACCAAGCCCTAACACTGGAAATGCATGGCAGGTGCCAGCCTTTGTTCATACACATCATTCATCTACCAGCAGGGGCAAAAAAAGCGCCAACAGCAAAAGCAAGCTTTTCAGAAATAGCATGCTTCAATCAATTAGAAGAAAATGAAATTGAAAGAGGTAGGAGGCTTCAGTTGGAAATGTATCCAGTGTTAGCGGGTTAAATTGAGTTATCTCAGAGCAGCACAACAATTACAAATCTATGGAAGAAACATTCACCCTCCTTGCAGGTGGAGCTCACTGGTAACACACACTGGCATGCAGAGGTGACCATGTCATCTCACAACACCCTCACAAAAGGGATTATTCCCCAGCTCTTGATTAGCAAGAGGTGATGAATTGCATTAGGCAAGTTGCATTGTTTTACAGGCAGGGGGATGAACAGGCTGGGGAATGTCCTGCTGGACAGACTGCCACAGACCAGGGAAAGCAAAGGGACACCCATAAGTGCTGCTCTGCAAACACACATGCACCACACTTACCTGAGTTAAATATGTGCCAGTCTTTACACTCCTGAATTTCAGTGTCACTGTCAAAATAGACCTTGATTTTTCCACTGTGGGCTCTATTGTTGAAAGTTATCTGAAAATACAGAGCTACATCAGAAACAGGAGTAGCAAGATTGCATTCCAGAAAAATAAATCCTGCTAAGTGCCTTGGGCACAGCATGCATTGATATTGTTGATCAGAGAGGCTTTAAGAAAGTTGCCACCATAAATGAGGCATAATTTGAGTAGAGGACATGTACTGCCTACAGAGCAGTATTCCAAGAGAACAAACTTCACCCTTAGTCTTTAGGTAAAGAACAATTCCTTATCCTCTCTCAGGTTATGAGGTTACCAGCTGGAATATGTTACAAAGCAGCACTGTCCCATGGCAGCACCATTCCAGCAGCCTTTGGGAAGGAGGGGTAGGACCAGCACATGCTCAGCTGTGCAGCTCCTGCAGGCCAGATGTGAGGGTGATACCTCCACCCCAGCCTGAGCCCTCCTCACATGAACGGGGATGGAAGTGCCTCAGCCCATGTTCACTTACAGTGTTCTGAAATGCATAGCAGTCAGGCAATTCACGGGCATGGATTGTCTGAAGAGCAATGCCTTTCAGCTTGAAGGAGATTTCAACCTGTATAAGCCTGCATATTTGAAAAAGTGCACAAAGAGATTTAAATATCACAGAAATGTACACAGACTGCACAAATCAGAATCCACCATATTAATATGAAAAAACAAGTAGAGATCATTTAAAGAACCTCATCTCTTTACCTGTAAAATTCAAGATTGAAAAAAGAAGAGTTCAGCTTCAGTTCTGCCTTCTTACCAGTTAGTTCCTTTGGCTTTAAAAGGATACATTCTGGAAAGACAAGAGGAAAATACGTCAGCATAAAAACTTCACATTGAAAGTGGCATTAAACTGAGATGATCAGTGTGTACAATGAAGCAAAACATGAATTTTGAGCAAACCTATTCAGAGGCCCAGCTAGTGGGGTCAGAAGCAGGTTTGTGTACCAGCTCGTGAGCAGCCAGGACTCAGCTGAGAGGCAGAAAGGGCACCCAGCCATGGAAGGTACAGACTGCCCAGCATCCAGAATTCCCTATTTGAACCTCCTGCACAGAGGGGAGCAGGTGTGTTTAAGAAAAAGAACAACAAAACACCACCTCAGCATCAACTGCCAGGATTTGTAGGTGGTTGAAGAGAGCCCCTTATAATCACAGCTGTCTTTTCCAGACAGGTGCTAAAAACAAAGAGGGAAATAGGCAAGAAGCATGGTGGTGTTCCTGAGATTGCCTCACAAAAAGCTATTTGTTTTAAGCTTTAGAACAAGAATTCAAGTACTCCACAGCAAGACATTTTAAGTACAACAGTACTGTACCTGTTTCAGTAGAAACATCTATGTTCAGAGTATCATTGGAAGGAAGCATGGTGCCTCTCTTGTACTGCTGTTTACAGATTTTTAGACCTGATTCTTCATGTTCATAACCAAGGGTCCCCAGGGATATGTTCTTTAAGTTCCTGTACTAGTTTAAAAACAAAAACAGAAATAGAAGTTAGAGAAAGCAATCTTTTTTTTGCATTAGAAAGCAAACTGAAACCTCAAAGTTATATGTATCAATACAGGCTTTTAAATTAAAATTCACACCTACCTGATTAATAACATAAAAAATGCTATCATAAGCATCCTGTTGTGTATATATACTGCAGCTGTAGTCATCTTCATCAGTTCCAGAATAGCCTTTCAGGAATAGGTGTTTAAAAGCAACAGTGTTTTCCTCTTTGAATGAGACCACCAGCTGGTTACTCAAACCAAAAAAAACAAGCTAACAAGAGAAAAAAAAAAAATAAATGGATTTGAATTTTGAACAGTAGTCAAGCACCAGCATTTTGGAAACAGCTTTAAATTACAATAAATAAAAACTGTTGCTGTAACTCTGGCAGGAGCAGAGCACCCTTTAACCAATGGCACAAGATTCCCAAAGGCAAGGTTCTCACATGCAGGGTAAGTGAAACAGACTCTAACTGCAGCAGCTGAGCAGACAGCTCCATCACTTGCAGATTTACATCTCATGGACCAACAACTCCAGCTGGGATTTGCAAAAACCTCTGTGGAGGACGCAAATGGCAGAGAAGCCAATTTAAGAGCACACCTTGCTACCCCTGAAAGGCTCTGCTTTGCTATGGACAAACTCCTGCTCCTTTCCTACCCCTGGCATGGCACAGGCTTAGAGCAATAAAGAGCCTCACCTGCCTGACCCAGGTGCTGCTTAAGGAGGCTGTAACAAGCAGGGACAGCAAACAGCAGAGTTACTGAAGACTTGTGTTCCCCTGCCATATGGATGTTCCCATTTCCACCACCAAGAAAAACAAATAGAGCCTAGGAACTGCTTGGTTTTCCACAAAAGCTTCTTCATAGGCACAGTAGCAGGAGGATATCCCCAAGCCTGACATCTGAGCAAAACCAAGGGCTGACAAGAAAAGTCTCAAGCAGCAGCCCAGAAAAATCTTGTGGCCTTTGAAAACCAAGCAGAAGAGCACTCCTTTTGCTAACAAAGGACAGTGGGAGACTGGGGCAGCAGACAGAAATGTTACATGTCCAGTGATAGCCCCAGAAATGGAAGTCAGTATGTCAGTACAGGTGGCAGTACTGAATCTTTCCAGAGACAGGTAAAGTTGTATTTTGTGTCATACAACATTTTGTGAATGTTGTATCATTCACATGCAAAGTCTGCTGTCCTGTCTTTGAAGGAAGAGGAACAACCCAGCCTGTATATTTAGCTGTTCTTGCAAACCCTCAGATGTCAGTCTTGCATTTCAAAGGTTCAGAAAAAGTGATTTCTACCTATGTGCGTGTCCCATTTTGCTTCCTTCCACATGCAGTCACTGTTAGAGGACTGTAACATAACCAACTGCACTGTGGTACCAGTGCAGTTTACAAACACCCTCTCCTTTGCCTCCACGTATCTCAAACAGTACATGACTTCTCAAATGCATTATTTGATGACAGAAGCAAGAGGCACATCCAGTTCCTGCAGCCCAGCCATCCCATCATCATCAGAAACCAGAGCATCTTCACATTGAACATGGACACATTAATTTCCTGATAAGATACCAGGAAATATCACTTTTTAAATAGTCCAGTGAAACTGTAATCCAAGAATGGAACAAAAAGCAGTACTGTGACAATAAGCCTGAAGACAGTGTTGAATTTTGTGGCAAGAGTAATTTGCTTTAAAGTATGTCCAAAATGGCAAAAATTTGACATAATAGTTTAAGGCAAATTACTGCCCTAAAAAAATACTTTAAAGCAATGACTACCCTAAAAATCTCCAGGAGGCTTTTATAATTTATGTTATTCTTCCCACTAGAAACACCTTCTATAGTATTTTTCCTTTATGGACTGAAGTGGGAGGTTCAAGCCAGTAACAAGCACCCAGGGATGGCCAAGGCCCAGGAGCACAGACCTGCCTCTCTTGCACATCACTGCTACCCTAAGAGTGAAACCAGAGGCTCACCTGTGTTGTAACCATAAGTATCTTCAAAATCTGCAAAGCCAATTTCCATGGTATCTGACCTCTTGCTCTGTATTTTTCACATGGGTTCATGAAGTAAAACTTCAAATCCTCTTTCAAAGCCGCCTCTTTTAGATCTAAATCTGACTGAGTCATCATATTTCTGGCACAAAAAAACCATATTAATTAGAAACAAACAGAACATTTTGGCAGAAAATTTCCTCATTGCAGTATCACCTCAGATCACCAGAAGACATAAAAGGTCCAAAATGTTTTTTTGGGTTATCGTATGGAAATGCAAAAAAATTTTCTTGTGATCATATAATTGCAAAGCATTCAAACACATCTGATCATTAAAACACACACACACCATTTAGACAAATAATTAATAGGCATTAAATAAGAGGGTCTGTAACAGAAAGAAATGTAGACTTGCTAGTACTCTCTTTAAAATGTAATTGAAACAAAGAGGGACCACTGTTAACATGTTTATCTGAATAACCCACATTCTAGCAGAAGAAAAAGGTGTCTTAAAGATTAAACCAGAGCAGGCTTTACACACACTTCTGTTATGAACATGCAGCTTCAAGGGCTACATTCAAAGGCATTTATTTATTTAAATACCTGGTCATGTAAAAATCAGAGGACCAAGTACAAAGGACTGTTGTGTTTTAAATCATCTTGGGTTTCTCCTTTTCAACTGACTGGGACATTGAAAAAACTTTACCCATCTCCTGATCATTTTAACCCTGTTTTCCAGTGCCATAAACTTTCGGAACTTTCCTACTTTACACACAGACCAGAACACACCTTGTAATTTTTTTTTCTCTCTTTACATGTTAAGAGGATCATATCTGACACCAGCTGATTATCAGTCCCATTTACCATTCAGAATGTTGTTCCCAATGTTCTGAATTTTATAAAGGATAACATTTTGTCTGAGGCTCAAAACCAAAAGCATTGATTCCAAGTTTTCAGGTACTTGGGATACTTTTTCATTTTTACCTTTTGTGTCCTCACCTGTCTGAAATGCACAGATATTTAAGCTCAAACTGTAGATCACAAAGCACATTTGATTTGCTAGAACCAGCTGTCCCACAAGAAGAGAAACTTCAGTTAAAGAAGCAGAGTAAAGCTGACACTGTGGGGTTTCCTCAGAAGAGGAAGTGAAAACAACAAATCTATTTTAATATCAAAAGCTCAAAAGTTATCTTTCCATCATGGCCTTAAATCAATCTTTCATGAAGACGATGAGAGGCAGGACCATTTTGGTTTTTGAAGCAGGAAAAACATGGGAAGCTTCCAAGAAAAAGAAACTGTTGGCAGCATACCCCTATTTAAATTTGTAATAAAAACACACTGGACTGGCTTCAGTAACGTCTAAGATACAAAAACTTTGAAAGATGCAAACACACCTGTCAGAAGAGGATGTGATAGTTACAGCTGTGAGCCCTGATCAAGGACTCAGGTACAAGGATGCTTCAGTCCTGCACTGACCCCCAGAGCCATCACTGCTCTGTACCAGCCTCTCCCACAGGCAGCAGCGTCTGTGTGGGCACACAGAGAGCAAGAGCCAACCCAGAGTGAAACTGACAGCAGGAGGTGGGCAGGAAAGAGGAAACAGAACAGGGTTAAGCCAAATCTGGTCACATTTTAAAGCATGAAGGTATGACATAAGAACCACGCCAAGACTTCAGCAAAATCCTTCCCTAATCTTCCAGTAAAAGCATATCAGAAGTGACAAATCTTTAAAAATAAAAAAAGCAAACAAACATAGGCCAAACCCTCATAAATCAAACAACAAACTTTATAATAAGCCTTTTAAAAAAATATTCAAATACATAGCATGAAAAACATAATGCTTACTCCAAAGATGTGTAAAGACTTTACAGATATTCCAAAAAATTGATGTTGACTAATAACAGCACTTTCACCTTTACACAACTCTCAGTTGTGGGTAAGGATTATTTTCATTGATGTCTTTAGCTCCCTTTATTAATTAACTGTAGCAATTATGAGCAGGAAATTTGTCAAAGAAAGCAGCATATATTTTTTTTTTTTTGCTTAAGACAGACCGAAGATTCAAGCCTCTATCACTGTTGGACTTTGTCTTTCAATTAAAAAAGAGGCATTCTCTGGTGTAGTATTTAAGAATTCATTTTAAAACAGGTGAAACAGGTAACAGGGCAACAGGTGAAATAGATCAACTGGTTTTGAGTTCATTCATTTCTAGGATAGATTAAAAATTACATCCAAATAGACCACCTTAAATCAGCAGAACTAGAACCTTCAACCAAAGCACTGAAGAAGTTTAAAAGCTCCAAGAGATTACCACTGATTTACCATATTTAAAACAAACCATCTAAGTCTATCACAGGGTCATTAGCCTAGTAATCTAAACCTAATTGAAACACAGTACCCAGCTCAGCACAGAGCAATGAAGCAATTAAATCCTGACACAGTAGTGTAATTACACCACTCTATGGGTTTCCACCGCGTGTTTTGTGAAGCACCGACACATTCAAATTTTTTTTGTGAATGAAGACTAACTGTATAATGCATGCTGAGGTGCACATCCAGGTGCCATGTGTCTCAATACAACTGGCACTAACTCAGTTCTAGCAGCTGCATTGCTGTGACCAGCACTGCACTGCTGTACCTGGTAGGACAGTCTGCTGTTCAGCTCTTCTGTAGCGAGGCATTTTAGAGCTCAGCATTCCACTCAACAAGGAGGTTTCAACAGTAAGGACTACAATTTACAGCTACCTACTCCTGAAATACACTTGTAGTAGTTAGCTCTTCACCCAGCAGAAAAAGCACCATTGAATCTAGAGCTAAAATGCGCTTAGTAAGTGATCGCAGTCACTTTCGTTAATGAGTAACTCACTAGAGCAGCGACACTGACAGTGCCCATCAGAGCTCCGTATCAGCAACATTTATTTGCTTGAGCTCTGTATCTTGGAGAGCTATTAACGAGAGCCCTGCGGTTCTAAGGGGGCAAGAAGGAGAAAAAAAACCGGGGGAAAAAGCCATCACTGAATTGAGTTCTACACGTCAGCCTGGGCAATCCCAGCTTCACCTTCCCGATCTGTACTAAGCTCTCAGCACTCTACCAGAGGACGGCACCGCTTCGCTCCTCTCAGAAGCGGAGGGGAAAGCGCTCCCGTGCGGGGCTCACGCCGTCCCTGCCCCGCTAAACGCGCCCGGCAGCCGCGGGCCGAGGGCCGCCGCCGGGGCAGTGACGGTGTGAGCCGTGCACGGAGCTCTGCGCTGCGAGCAGCGTCCCGGCGGCGGGCAGCACCCACCGTCCCACCCACCTACCTTGTGCAGCCCGAGGCACCCGCGCCCGCCGCCCCCCTGTGCCTCCCGAGCGGCTCCCGCCGTCCCCGTGCCCCGGCGCTACCGCGGCCCCGGCCGGCGGGATGGGATGGGATAGCCCAGCCCGGTGCGGTCCGCAGCCGCTGGCGAAGGCTCGCCCTGACCCCGCTGCCCGCCGGGCGGGCTGACCAGAGGGCTCGGCACCGCGCCCAGCCCAGCTCAGCCCAGCCCGCTTCCCTCACCCGCTAACGGCGGCCCGCCCGCCGGGGAGGGACTTGAGGGGGATCTCCATGGGCCGCGGGGTTCGGCCGCTGCCCGGCGGGGGCAGGACTGCGGCGGAGCAGCCCGGACCCCGCTGCTGCCCAGCCGGCCGCGCCGCCTTTATGGGCCCGGCGGAGGAGGGAGCCCCGCCGCACACGTGCCCTGAGCCCGCCCGGCCCCGCTGCCCCGGCCCGAGCGCGGGGCTCTCACGCACACCGTGTGACTCCTGGGGATGTCCTGTGCAGGGCTGGGAGTTGGGCTGTGTTATTCTTGTGGGTCCCCTGCAATTCAGCATAATCTCTGTCATAACAGGAGTTGCCTTACTGCCAATAGTAGTTGTAGGCACGGTGATAGCATGCAGGGAAGACTGCAGGTGAACTACAGAGTTGGTTGTCTTGCAGGTCAAGAAGTATTTAGTTCCTCAGAGAATGTGGTTTAATGCAGTTACTCCAAACTAGAGCGGTCAGAACAGAATGTAGGCTTGTAAGAGGCACCATAGCAGCAACTGAGCTCTCTACCTGCCCACACAGGGGACATGGGCAGCACAGGATTCTTACACAATGCTCTCAGATCATGCTGTATTTGGTTGTGGTCACACTGTGAGGGAGAAGAAGGAACAAAAGCCCAGACAAACATCCATATGCAATTTCTCAACATTAGCTGCAAGAGCCTTGTGTCAGCTCGTGCATGAAGATTTTCTTAAGGCTTCTTCTGGCATTAGCTACTGCTTGAGGCAGGAGGATGCTCCTCACAGGTGCAGCCACAGGTTTTGTTTTATACAGCAGTGTCTGTGTGTTGTCCTACCTCTGTTTCCATTCCTGTCCCCCCATCTGCCAGATAAATTATGCCTTTACACATTTTAATACTGGATAGATGCTCATACCTCTGAATTTGATTTCTTACTCTTTTGTGTACACACTGTTTACCTTCTCTTGAGAATGTGCTTCAATCCAACATGGAAACTGGTACTTAGAAACAAGTAAGCCCTCCACCTCTTCCTCTCAGTGTAACTTCATTATGTTAGAAGATCTGGGCTCGCTGAAAACAAGAAGTTCTCCCTAACTGTATATGCAAAATATTGGCATTGAAATGAGCCTTGGTAGGAGAACAACTGCTGCCCAATACAGCACTCTGTGACTTATTTTCATGAGGAAATACTGACTATTGGACTTTCCAGAGCCCAGTGAGAATCAGAACAAAGAAAATCTCTTACCCCTCCACAGCTTCTTGGTCAGGAGGGCATATTTAAGCATGAGTTTATCAGATGCTTTATCTGCTTCCTTGTTCTCTCCAGCTGCATTTTACAGCTCTGTCTGTGCCTGCTTGATTGTATCAGCATAAAGATACCCATGTCTCCAGGATGCAGCTTTACATGTGCTACCAGCATTGCTAATGCTGAGATCACTGATACTCAAGTCACAAGGGATTTTTAGAATAAGGTCATTGTCACACATCTTGGCTCTGCAAGGCCATAACCAGCACATCATATGTTGATAAGATTAAAAAGCCTCACCACACACAACAGCAGCAGCCACAGATCTGGCTGAGCTGTACTTCACCTCAAAAGCAGCTAGCAGGCTAGAGAACACAGCACTGACTGGCTGCTTCTCAGGGGAGCAAAATGGTCAGGCAGATGAAGATCTTTAGCACCAAGGATCACACAGGTCAGAAACCTGGACAAGTAAGCACTTAGACTGCCAAGGGTAGCACCAAGGTGAACAATGCAAGTTTGAGTGTCTGCTTCTTTCTTTAAAAATAATCAGAATCTAAGTATCAGAAATATAATACAAGCAGCATTTATTTTCCCAGTCAGAATTGGACATTTTGAGCAGTTGCAAGCCTGTGACCTTTCAGGGTACTGTTCTTCTTTCCCAGTGTAACAGCCTGCACACACAGCCAGAAATACACGATTGCTGCCCTGCTAAATTTATAAGCAGTCCCTTTCTTTCCCCTCACCCCATCCTATCCTTGCTTTAAACATCCTTCTCATTCTTTTAGCTAACCCTCCCCTCTGGCCTCACAGTCTGCCCCTGCCCATTACTGTCTGAAGGCAACTTGTAATTTATCAACTCTTTCCTCCCCAAACCCACACAACTCCCAGCAATGATAAATTAAAAGTTATGGAATCCAGCAGCAGTAACACAGACCTTGGTTTTCCAAGTAATTTCTGCATCTCAGTTTATTGACTTTTTAGCTGTAGCACAACCACCTGTCATCACTAAAGATCTACCAGGGATTTCCAGTGCTTCACTTCAGGCAACAGAAACCAATCTTCAGTGGAAGGCTTCACCACATGTATTAGTAATAGGAAGACTCTATATACAGTGTATTTTCCTGCTTTGTGGTCACCTGTTGATTTCCATGCCTTATGCTCATGCTGCAGGCTACTATTAACATGCTTTCTCTCTGCTATTCTAAAACTCTGTAAGAATTTGATACTTTAGAGCTCTGTCAAATTTTCTTGAAACTTGCTGCCAAGTCAGTAAGCTAATGGTGACAAAGCACATGTTCTATCCCATTTCTAAATGAAATCAGACCATTTTTTGCCTTATAATTGTATTGGCAAAGTATTCCATAGCTCTTTACAAAATGTTCCTGCATTTTAAGTGAATTTTTAATCTTTGCTTTCTCTTAACTCTGTATGAAAAAGCCATGCAAGTCTGCCTTCTGCATTTCATTGATCTTAAAGTGTTTGCCACCCTTGCCAGAGCTCCTTACATCAATTACTGTACACAATAGTGATATGCACATTATATTTTGTGCATTGTCAAAGATCCATAAGGAGTTAATTGTTCCAAGAGAAAACATGGTCACTTCATATTTGCTTTTTTGAGGCAAGACTGCCTTGTGTCTTTTTGAAAAGTTTCAAAAGTCTTCAGTCTTAGGTGTTGAAAGAGAAGGACCTCAGTACACAAAACTTTCAGATACTGTGAATAATCTGTTCTTCCTATGCCTTTGGTTTGCCTTTGCTGAATTTGAGGAGTGTTTTTAGTGTAAGGTTAAATACTTGAATATTTGTTTCTATGGCAAATTTTGAAATGCTGTTAAACATCAGCTGGAAGCAGGTCCTCACCAGGGTCCACAGGAACTAGCATGGCCATAGGAAATCCAAGTTCACACACTCCACTCTCCGTTTCATGCCAGAGATTGCATAGCATTATTAAAAAACAAAGCTCCTATATTAACCTGGCAACAAATTTACTCTTAAGATGAATTCTAACACACTCAATACTTACTGCAGCTGCAAGTGTTTATTGTAGCACATTTACAATGTGTAAGCATTCAGACAGAACATGTTTAGTGTCCTCTACAGCATTATACATTGTCACACACAGCTGCAGCAATGCTGCTCACAAATGCAAATTCTCTAAAATATGGTTCCCTTTAGTTTTCTATTCTGCTCCCAGAGTGAATAGACTTTATAAAATAAGGCATCCATTAAATAGTATCACAATCAACAAAGAATATAAACTAAGTTGTCAAAACTGAACTTCTGTAAGAGCTAATGTTCCATCCAGCCACTGACAGCAGCAGGTTATTAGATTGCTAGGAAACATCCAGTTTCTAAAGTGTGGAGAGATTGGACTCAAACATATACCCTGTGTCTTTAAATCAGTTTAGACTTCAGGTTTACAGACTCGTATGCCAGAGGAAGATTTCAATTTTTTTTTTAAAAAATAGGTATTTTGAAAGGGTTTTTGTCTCAATTTCCCTTTAAAAACGTAAGATCCAAACACTGTTAAGCTGAAGACTGTAACTGACTCTGCCCAGTGCTTGATACATGAGAACATTTCTCCACTCAGCTCATCCCTGGAACTTCAGTTCAGCCTGGCACATCCCAGCCTCTCTGAGAATAGATTGCCACTTACATCCAGTGGTACTTGTGTTTAAAGAAATATTTATTTTGTGCTTTCAGCTATATTTGAGTGGTTTGTGTATCAACTCAGTGTAATGACTCCAGAAACATCTTACACCAAATTTCATAGTATTTATTTTTACTGTGAGTGCAAAAAACCAAAAAATGCTGAGGGCTCTAGTGAGCTTTCATTCCTTCAGTAACAGGTCAGATAATGCCTGCAGTACTGAGGGCTAGATTGGTGTTCAAAGCTGAAGTTGTCTGGCACTAGCTCTACTTAGAGTTGAAGTTACTACATTCATATTCTACTTTTATAATCTAGCCAAGTCTCTGAACACAAACAGGTTTTTATGCCATTTGCATTCTAGCATAATTTAGCTAGGGAATCAAATTGAATAAAACTACTAAAAACCATCCCCAAACCCCCTGAACTAGCAGTGAGTGTCAAATCAAAAGTCTGTAAGTTTAGCATAAACTTCTGCCATAGGCTTACACTGTTTTTTGAGAAAAGTAAATTAAGTCTTCTGAAATAAGGTTTTCCACCAACTCCATTGTCAAGTTCTTGCAATGTGTGCTGCTTTAAAGCCTCCATGATACACTCCCACAATCCATTAAATATGTCCACTACAACCTGTACAAGAGAGGAGGGGGAAGTTGTCAGGTACATGCATCAAAATAATAGTTTCACTGTACAAGGAGCCTTAAAAATGCAACTGAACTATTAATAATTTGACATTCATTGACAAGAAACTGTATGAACCACCAGAAAATATTCTGCATATGAGACTGCTCTCCTAGATGCCTGATTCCCACTGCACAGTCAGTTGGAAGATTATTACATCCCCACCCTGACCCATCTTCTGCTGGCTTTCTTGTCTGGTTAAACTG
Source organism: Melozone crissalis (assembly GCF_028551555.1). Lineage (NCBI taxonomy): Eukaryota > Metazoa > Chordata > Aves > Passeriformes > Passerellidae > Melozone > Melozone crissalis. The sequence continues at coordinate 18,989,914 of NW_026535823.1, read as the reverse complement.
AGAGGTGTGTGCAGAAAAGGAAATATTAATGTGTCCATGCCCTTCACCCAGGAGCAAGATGCCCTGCTCTGCTTCATCCCACACTTTATCTCCAGTAAAACACTCGCTCAGAACAGGGGCTGGCTCACAGCAGGCTCTGTCATCTCCTTGCTCCAAAATACATCCCCATCTCCTCCCTTTCATAAATGTGTTCTATCAGGCATGTAACAACACAGCCCACCAGAAAAGCCCAATACCAAGGAGTTGCACATTTGATCTTTTTAATCAAGAGGCAAATATTTTTCAGCTTCCCCAAGAAAAGGCTCTTCAGCAAGGAAGACTCAGACTTGTTGCCACGCAGGTTAAATATAAACCACGTATCCTGCAATCAGTATTCATGAAGAAACACAACTTCAAATAACTGAAGCATTTTCCCTCCATAATGGAAGTTAGGCAATGTTTTCCAAGTGCTGTGGTAGTATCTTAAACTGCCTGCTGTTTTAAAACCTTGACAAGCTGATTTTCTCCCAAGTTTCAGGCCTGTGACCTGCACAAGGTGTGATTACAAAGTGGATAAGAGGACACTAAAGGAGTTCTCTTAGTCCTGCCTGCCACAGTGAGTAAAGGAAATGTTAATGCCTGCACATTACACTTATGGGGTTCCCAAGTTACTGTATATCTTATCTTACTTTCTGTATAATTTTTCACATTAAGTGCCTCTTAATTTGGAAGTTCCCTCACCTTTTCTAAGAAAATTGTTGGCTGTAGACATTTTGCTGAAGTTCTCTGTTCATTAGAAATAGTTTGGGATTTTTGTGTGGGTTTCTCCCACATATACAACTTCCCCCAAAATTTAAGTACTTTTCATAAACATTGTACCAGGGACATTTTTTAGCACATTGTTTTTGAATATACTCAATAGATAATTTTAATACAGATACATACCATTACAACAGCAGAAGAGAGATGCAGAACTTTCCTCCTCTAACCTGTATTTCCCAGAGTTTGGTGAGTCTTTGCACTGTGATATAAATTTCTTAAGTTCTGTCTCTGGAAAGCCATCTTGCTGGTAGTGCTAAAAATTGATAATTCATTAAACCTTTAACAAGGCTAAAACCTACACCAACCCAAATTCTCTCCAGACCACTTTTGACACTGCTCAAGTCTGAAATTGGAAGATTAACAGAACCTAATGTGAAAATAGTGTTGTTTAGTTGATATTTAGCTTCCATTGGAGCAGAAAAACAGACATTTTAAGAAAAACAAAGTAGAGATTGAGAACCCTCCCATCATCAACTTGCACCCTCAGAAGTAGCAATTATATTTATTCTTTAGATTGGCATGCACTGCAAGTTAAAAGATTGAGGGAGATGACAGTTTGATAGCACCAATCTTGCACTGCTATTCCAAATGAAGAGTCTGTGCTTACCTTGACTGTTTCATATGTATCTGTAATGAGTGCAATGAAGAGACTCAGCACCATGTAGATGAACAGACTGATGAAGGAGTAGAGGTAGATCCTACTGAATAACCAAACCAAGTAACTTTTCTGCTGCATTTGTGCAAAGGTGGCAAACATGTCATCTCCATTGATCAATGAAAAAAGGCATTCAGAAACCATGTTCAGAGTGCGAAACTACAGGAGGGGAGACAAGGCTGTGTCACTGCTTTATTTGGACACAAAGACTGTACATAACATGAAGAACATTCACTGAAATGACTGGCTGCCTCAGATCTCTTCCTACACCCAGGGGATGACAAGGTGCAAACAGTAAATCATCTGAGGAACAAACAGCTGGGCACCTCCTATATGCATGCACATTCAATTCAGATAAGCAAACTTCTCTCATAAGAGGGATAAGCATAATGTCTCCTAAGTTTTAGTCTGATACTCGTGTTCTGCAAAATGGAAATTATTTCTTAAAATATGAGCATGTGATTGGGAGTCACGGCAGCCTCCACTTCTGACTTGGAGCTTTCATAACTTGAGGAAAGTCTGACTGAGTCATGGAAGTCAGACTCCTCAAACAGAGCAGCATCATGTTGAAGATGCACTATTTTTACATTAAGGGAAGCCTTGACATGGAGAACTAGAAAACAGCAGTAGTCACCTCTCATTCTGTTATTCAAACTATCTTTTCTCATGGTCAGAACATTACCTTCACATGGTATGGTCCCAGTACAATCCATCCACAGAAGCAATAGCCCAGGTAGATCATAGCAGCACAGCAGCAGAACCTCATTACATTGGGTAATGCTGCTCGCAGTGTTAGGATGAGAAGCTGCACAAAGCAATGCAAACAGTTAGAATTCAACCAGAAACTTCTTCCAGTCCTCTTATAGCAACAAACAGAATAAATACCAACAATATGAAGATCCCAGGAGATCCTTACATTATACTTCTGAAAGAAACCTAGGTAGTGAATGACTCCAAGCCACACAAGCATGGTAGATATTCCTAAGAGTATGCTGCAGACATCATAACTTGTCAGACTCTGAAAAGAAACAAGAAGCAAAAAAAAAATAATAAAGGAAAGAATTAATTATTGTAACAACTGACAGATTCTAAATAATGACTCTCATTATCACAAAGATTTGTTTAGAAACATTTTTCCTTTGGCAAACTCTCTCCAATTAGAAATTAGTTTGAGGCAATATACATTAGAGAGAGGTCCCATGAAAGAGCAGGGGCACTTTGAAGTGCAACTCATTTAATGAGTTGCTCGTGCCTTTACACATGGCTGTTTGTAAAACAGATTCTAACAAGATGAGGTTTATTTGCAAGGCCAAGAGTGCAGGTGCACTGCAGAAGCACAAATACCTCCTCTGTACCCAGCTCACCAAGATCTGCAGTGGCACTGCAAACATTTTCATGCAGCTTCCAGACTTGCAGCAACAGCTTCTAGAATCTGCATTGACAGATTCCTCAGAGCATCTTAGGAATCTCTGCACTGCAACCCAATGGACAGTATGAACATGACAAAGAACAAATAAAGTTCTTCCACTAGTTAGGAAAAGCTCTTTGTAAAAACCAGCATGACTCGTCAGCATTGCTCAGATAAATACTCAGGAGGATCTTGTTATGTAGTTGGGAACTATGAGCTATATAAAGCTATCAAGGAGAAGACTAATTAGCTTCTAATGAATTCTATCTGAATTCTATTTTGCTGGTTTTTCCACCTATAGATACTGGCCTGTTTTCATCCAAATTAGCATGTACTCTGTTCCTGAACTGCAGCTCTACTCTGACATGGATCGTGACAGCTTATTTGAAAAGAAGTTTTCATTCATTTCTGTTTTTATTCTCCTAAGAATAAAACAAAAATAATAGATATTGGCAATGGACATTGACTAATCTTTCCTATCAGCATAATTCATTTAGAACTTAACAAGAAAAAAATGTAGGCTACTTTAATGTGAACTTGTGATTCAACCACTTTCATACAGTAACATGGAACAGGATCTTGTCATTATGGTCCACAAAGCTTGCAAAAATGGACCAAAATGTACCTGTAGAGAGGAGTTTTAGTAAAATACTCTTACATATATAAGTAGATGTATATATAAGATATAGGAATCCCAAAGGCAAGGTCTTATTCCAATCTCGTTCTCTTTTTTGCTTTTCCCAAAGCAGGATGGAGCTATCTCTTGTCTTGGCCAGCTTCCTCACAGCTTCTTTCTACTCTCAGTGAGTTTATAGGTCCTGTGGTGAGAAGGGCAATTTGTACAGGGTGTTTGTGATAGCCAAGCTGTCAGCAGATGGATTTCAGACCCATCCTCTCATCACGAGTGTCCAAAGTTCACTATGTTGCAATGTCACACTTCAAAGTCTGCTACAGACTTTGTGAAGACCAGTATTATCTGAATATCAAAGTGCCTCAGGATAGCATATTATAATAATTTTTCTTTCTTAATTCTGTAGAACATAATGTTTTACAAGTTTTGAGTTTTGTCCATATCAAGTCTATTTTAGAAAGTGAAAGCCCAGACCCTGCTGTGGCTGACTGTTACATACATGCTGGAAAACAGAAGCTGGGAAAGCAGCAAAGTGATATTTAAGGAGAGAGACTCTGTTAAACACTTGTAAACAGAGTTCCAAAAGTTAAATCCTAAATTTGAAGAAATTCATCAAATGAGCAAATATAAGTGAGGAAGGGAGGAAGTCAGACATGAATTACATTTTATTCCTCAGAGTCACAGGGAGCAAAGATAATTCAGCACTATAATATAGAGTGATATTTGGAGTTTTTAAATATTGCTAGTAGAAACAACATGCATAAGTTGCAATTCTGGAGAAGGTAGAGTTTTAAAATGTCATGCCACTCAGAAGCAAGTACAGCCAGCCTAAAGTCCTCTGAGAGATTTAAACCTAGGCTGGACAGAAACAGCTTTCCTACCTTAGCTTGTATCTCCATCTTTAGAGTTGATCCAATAATAGTTAGGACATCACTAACTATAATGAGGATGTACCATCCATTGACAAATTCCATTTGATCACTGAAAGATACTTCTTTCTTATAATAATACAGGAAAAAGCTTACAAATTCCTAGGGGAAAGGAGGAAAGAAAACAGTTAATCAAGCTTACACAAGACAAGGCTTTCCAAAGAAGGAGCTGTACCCACCCTTTGGAGCCAAATTCCTTTAATCACTGATCGTGTGCAAAGGATCAATGAAGTCAGACAGGTCAATATGACAAAAGCATCGAAGATCATCATGTAATGAGTGTTCTTCTGTACTGCAAGAACAAAAATGTACATGTTTACAATGCCTTTATTCTTGTTGATCATCACTGAAGTAAAAAATCAAGTTTTGATGTTAACTATATTTATACAACTGAATTAAGAAAAATTATAGTATTTTTTCCAACAAAAGTTTATCTGACATATTTTATGAGAGACAGAAGTGCATCTGCACTACAGATACCACTTCAATAAATTTAGGAGGGTTGATGCCACATCAAAAATATACCAAGGTGTGAGTGCTTCTTACAGCCCTGCAGAATTACAGGTGAAAGTTAATCATTTTACAGGGACTGGAATGGCCTTTGGAGTCATAGAGCTGTTCAGATTTTTTTTTTAAATCCTAGGAACATTATTATATGTATCTTCCCTCTCAGATCAGTATTTGATGATCAGTTTTTTCTGTCCTAGGGCAGTGCAGATAACTTGTACTATTGCTCAGCTAGTCAAGATCAGCATCGAGTTAGACATGAGTTCTCCATCCCTTACATTACTAAAATTTACATTCTTCATCATCTAATATTAAACATTGCACCAAATATTTCTGTTTGTTTGTTTTTAATACCTAGCATACATCTGAAAAGAGGTGAGACAGCAGAAAGATTAGATGTTTAATGCTGAAAGATTCCAGGAGGTCAGCGAGGGGCTCCGGGAGCGCCTCCGTGTTTGCGGCAGCAGCGCGGGCGCAGCAGCGCCGCCTGCTGGGCACTGCTGGCACGGCAGCCGCCAGCCCGGCACCGGGGCTGTGACTGCCAAAGGGATTCTTCTTGCTAATGAAAAAAGATGAGGTTTTGACCAGGCCAAATATCTGCCAACAAAGGTGGCTCATTCTTGTGAGTGACTGCATAAGAAATTTAAATATCCTGTGGGCCTCAGTGATAGCCAAATACACAGCAAATGGCATTTAAGCAACAATTAGAAGAGTTTCTAGCCATTCCACTCCAGCAAGCTTTACCAACAATGCTTCCTTGTCTTTCCTGGTGCTAAGTCCTGAAATAGGAGTAAACCAGCTTCAACTTTCCACCACTATCATGTGTCCTGTTGCCTGGTGCTAGAGCATTTCACAACTCTGCCTTAAGAAATGAGCAGTGTGTTCAGTAGCAAAAGAGAGAAGGATGCACAGTGAGGCATTGACAAAGTTTGGTTTGACATTATCAGTGGTGCAAGCCTTGAGAACTGCTACAGAAAGTAATGGTGTGACTGGATTCCCAGGTTTTCGGATGAGGAGTTGAAGAACAACAAATTCTTAGAAAATCAGATATAGACTGCACATACTAGAGATTGTATGTCAATGGTGTCTCACATTTCCATAAAGAAAAAGTTTAACAAACATTGTGCTAATGAACTAAATTTCAGCATGAAAATTTGAACACATTTATGTCACTTACTTGATCCAGAAACATGCCAGTCTTTACATTCCCTGATTGCTATGTCATTGTCTAGACTTATTTTAATTCTTCCACTGTGTGCTTTATTATCAAACACGATCTGTATTAAAAACAACAAATGAAGAAAAGATGCATGTCTTTATAAAGTTAAACAATTACATATGTAGCCCACTGTATTGCTAAGCCTGCATAATGATGCAGAATAACTCTCCTAGGGGAGAAGTGACAAAACATTTCTAAGCTTAAACTAATTCAAGTATCTTCAAATAAGTGGCGTCAAACTGAAAGACAAATCTGCTGAACCATGTATTTCCCACAAATTGTTTGATCAACTAGTTACTAGGTGAATTTTTTTTTACTGCATTCTCATTCCTCTGTGATCTGAAAACAACCTTTCCCAGAAGCATCTCTAAAGAGATTTACACTTCCATTATACTTGAGATGGATTAGAGCACAAGTGGCTGTAAGCCAAGCAAGTACTTCAGGACCACATCAGGAGCACTCAAAGCTTAACCTCCCACAGTGACAACTGCTGGTTATTTACAGGGTACACTAAGCCATACCAGAGTAATCCAGGCACCACTGACCCAGTGGTACTCAACACTCTTCAGAAAATGCCTGTGCTGACTGTGTGCAGTAAAGCAGGAAGTCATTTTCTGGTTTTGAACAGAAGCACACGTGGCAGGCTTCCACATACCCGCAGAGTGAAATCGTAGCAGTCGGGGAGCTCGTGGTGACGAACGGTCTGGAGGTTGATTGCCTTCAGATTGAACATGAGCTGCACTGCCACCAGCCTGCAACAGAGCTTCAGCTTAGCCCTGCACAGGGAGAATGCACCAAAACCCCAGCACAGGAGGTGCTCTTTGCTCCTCACCTGGGGAAATCCAGAGTGAAATTCAAATTGTGCTTTCCCATCGTGGCGTTGTGCAGAGAAGTCGTTGGCTCAATGTACAAGCAGTCTGGAATGGATAAGGACTCACAACAATATCTCATGGATTATCAGGCTCTTTAACTGTAATCTGCCTGTCCCACTCCCGAGGCTGTTATGAGCTGTTGGCTACACCAGACAAGATAGCACACTTGAGTGAGGAGTCATCTGAGAAGCCAACTGACAAATACACTGGCTTCCTTCAATACCAGCCAAGTTACTCATCAAGAATTCACAGGGATCATTCCTGAAAATTCACCCCAAACACTTCTATTAGATGGTCACCAGTGCCAAAGGCCCATCGCTTCTTTTTGGCATTAGACATTGGAGGTGAGGGTTAGTTACACAGAACTTTTCTTACCAGTTTTGGCTGGTAGTAAATTCAATACAGATTATGTGATAAGACTATACCATACTGTAAAGTTTTTAAAAGAATTTATCAAAAATGTAGGTCCCATCCTCCCAAAGAACTGATAAAATAGATCAGGTTCATCACCAGTCACAATCTCTGGGTCTATATCAAAGGTGTCGTTTCCAGGACAGATGATTCCTCGCTTGTAGAACTGCTGACAAACAGCCAGAGGTGTCTCCTCTGCTCCCCTCTTCTCATAAGCATGATTTCCAACAGAGATGTTGGGCAGCTGGAGGTACTAAAGTCCAAAACAAACAAACCAATTTAAGTAGCAACAAAACTATTAGTCTCTGAGAAAAAAAAAAAACAAAACAAAGCAAAACAAAACAATGAAACAAAGCAAAGCAGAAGTGTTTGGATTGGTTATAACCCATCTCTTTTATTTAAAACATCATTTAAAGAACTGTGAAATCTAAACCACACAACAGCAGAGTCCTCAAATATCTTAAGTTATTTGACAAAAACACTAAGTACAGGATTTGGATCTAAATACCTTTTTGCATATTATGTTTTTCTCCTTCCAGTCTTTACTAGAAAGCCTAATTTGTTACTTGCAAATGATTCTGGCTAAAATCCAAGGAGTGCTTTTAGTGTAGAACCAGTACACCGATTAGCTTTAAGGATGTTACCACACTAGTCCTCTAGCAATGACAGAAAACCTAAATGAGTTGATGTTTTAGTCTTAAGCAATTGGCACAGAAGGTCAATTCAAAAAGGGGTACCCAGGCAAAGATCATATATATTGTACATATTGCAGCAGCAATTCCTACCTGGTTTATTGCAAAGAATATCTGGTCATAGACATCTGTTTGTGTGTATACAGCATAGGTATCATCCATTCTGTCCATGTATCCTTTCAAGAACAGGTGTTTGAATGCAACAGTGTTCTCTTCTTTGAAGGCAACCACCATTTGGTTGCTCAATCCAAAAACCACCAGCTGAAAAAGACATATATTTCCTGTTCAAAGACAGAGTTGGCTTCTGGATTAACACATGAACCTGTGCTATGAACAGCCAGCCTTTTGCCTCACTGGTAGACACAGCAGTTACATGCAGGCTGCTCCATCCCACAGCTGCTGAAACGAAAGCTTGACTTTAAGGAAACAGTGGGTTTCACAATGTGTCTTTAACATGTTTACAGCATCTTGGCCAAGGACTTGAATTTTCACAAGGAAAATGATACCATCTCAGGTTTGAGCTCCCTATATACTGTTACAAATGTTTTGCTAGCTCGGCCTGGCTCAATTGACTTGCCCTGGGGGAATATCATTGTTCCTCAGCCAAAAAGGCAGGACCAGACTTAACAAGACCCCACTTTGAAGTCCTTATTCCAGCCCACAAAAGAGAAATTGAGGACAACTCAGGAAAACAAACATCTCTCAATCAAGTTTCAGTGAAAAGCACTTTGAGAATAACTCACCACAGTAAGCTGTGCTTGTAACAGGGTAACACCTGAAGCTGGTTAAAAATATATATTGCAACCGTTCATGGAAAGTGAGCACAAAACTGTTAGCTGCTATCCAGACTGGAAAAGGTTTCTAGAAGCACAAGATGTATTGTTTCTGGGAGCTCACATTTGCTTGACTGTTGTTTCAAATCTAGTGTCAGGTGTATTGTGAAGAAACTCATCAGAGATAAGTCTGAATCAGTACTCTGCAGATTTATGGCCATGGTGCAAACTGGATATGCAGGTTTTGATAAGGGTAACTCAGTTACAGAGATACTGAAATGCTCTGTAGGCAAGCTCAGCCCACAGGAATACACCAGCAAACCAACAGTGCACAGACTGAATTACCACAAGGCAGATTTTCTCTGAAAATATGAAATCAGCATTAGTTCCTTGCTTACTGGATTCTTCCATCATCAAATTTTACTTTTAGTTGCAAAATGGGAGAGATGACAATGAGAAAATGATGACACATTTAAAAATGAAACAGTAAGGGACACAAACATGCTGCCAGATGCACAGCAGGATAACTTTTCTGCAGTTTGTGCCACCATTCATGCAAATGGAAAGAAAACATTTTTTCCTATACATGTATTGCCATAGCACTGGCATGACCATAAAGAGAAATCACATGTGGGCAACTCTGAAGGATCATCTGAGGACTTAGAAAGGTTTTGTGAAAACTTTCTTCTGCCTTAACCACAGAACTTTGAGACAAACAATTGTGTTTTGAGCAGTAGATACATGAGTTATATGGAATCTCTGGTGCAAGGCTGGGTGAGAGGAAGAATTTCTGAGGTTTTTTTCAATGCAAGAGTTTGTATGCCATATGCAAGTTAAAAGCGAAACAAAAAAAAAAAGAAAAAAGTCACCAATTTCAGTTCTTATCACTGTGATATTGAAACAGAAACGACTTCTCCTTCCCTCAAACACAGCAGTGAAGTGGGTATTGGGGTAACAGATGCATCATCCTTTGGGGGAGAAATGGCAAAGAAAAAGAAAGTAAACTAAGAGGTCAAGTTGAGCCCTTAAACACAGCTCCTTTCATCTGTACAGGAAGGCTATTTTTTTCAGTCCATAGTTTTATGAGAAAATTAGGCCACCTGAGATCTTAGCCACATATATGCAAATAAGATCATTTTGCAATCTATCCTTTCCCTTTCTCTGCACCACACCATGAATTGCACATCATCTGCATTCATCTTACTTCCCATAAGCTGAGTCCCTGCTTCCATAGGTACTCACCTGGACTGTAACCATTACTATTTTGAGTAGCTGAATCCCAAGTTTCCAAGGCTTTCTGCCACGGGCCCAAAATTTCTCACATGGGTTCATGAAGAAAAATTTTAACTTCCTTCTAAGCTGGTCTTCCAAAAGTGCCTCCTGTGATACCGATGAGTGTCGTTTGTAGCTGCAAAGGTTTTCATCGTCATGTGCACTGCAGCTGCTCACAGCCACCTCAGGATTCTCCATTTCTGAAAAGAAAAGCAGCCCTTGTCCATTGAAAAACCTGCTAGCATCAATAGAGTAGCAGCAGATCAGTCTGCACTAACAACCTGGACTCCAGGTGTTATCTTCTGTGAAAGGCATTTACACTTTACACTGAATTTCAGACCTTTCACACATTAGCGCACACTTTCTGCAGAATTTCAAGAAAAATATGGCCAAGTTCTTAAACTTACAGCTAGGCTGCCAGGACACTTATTTAATAGTGGAATTTCTGTCCATTTGGACTTACAGGATCACTTCCTGAAAACTTCTTCCTCTCTCACTTGACAACACAGCGTATGTGCAAAATATCCTGACTCAAGAGCAGCACCAAAAGCCTCTCATGACCATTCACTCTTCTGGAAAAATTATCTACTGCTGTAGCCAGTATTTTCCCCCACACCTACAAGCCTATGTTCAGTTCCTGGAAGAAATGGAATTTTCAAGAGAGGCAGAGGTTTTCTTATACATTACTATTAGCATGGTTTACTCTGGGAAATGGAGCATGACAAATTGCAATTCAGATAAATCACCTGAGAGCATTAACTTGTCATTTGGCAGGAGTATGTCTTTTTCTTTTGCCATAAAAGACCCAATGCAAACCACCAGTGATAATGAACCAAACAAAAAGACCAAGAGGTAATGGAATCATGATTAGCCAGAGGCTCACATTTGAGCTCCGTACGAGGGGAAAAGATTAGATGAGAACCTTATAAACGTGTTTAAAGACATTACTCTGCATAGTATTCAGCATGTTTACATTTTGATCTGCTACTAAATTCAACATTTTATAAATGCTTTATAAAGACTCCCAAACATTTTATAAATGCTTTATAAATTATTAATGAACTAGCCAGGAATTTTTTTTTTTCAGATGACATTAAGAACAGAGAAGACTGCCTGGGCTGTGAATAAAGGTGTGCCTTATTGGGCAGCTTATTTTTGAATCCCATAAGAATAGTTTTGTATATATCTCAAACAAAAAATCATCATCAAGATATTGATCAAAGACAAATGTCCAGTCACATCCAGTCTCCTCCAGCAGCCCCTGCACACAGAAGAACAACAGTCTGTTTCAGACATGATTCGAGACCTTCAATTTCCCCAGCTGTCAGGGAACGCAACAAAAGTTTGGAGTCAGCACTGCAGCGCTAAGAACAGGCCCATGCAGAGGCCAGAAAAGTTCAGCTCCTGTTTTATCAGGCTTCCATTGTCCTGCAGGATAGAGTACAGCCTGCTGTGCTTTCCACTCACCTTACTGACAGCTGATCCAGCATTTCTAAAATTAAGCCCTACTCTGCCCCTGCAACAGTCCTGTCAATATCAGTGCTAGATAAAAAAAAAAAACAAACAAACAAAAAAAAAAACAAACCACCAAACACCAACAAACCCAAACGCATTTCTGGTCCTCACGGTGGGCTCGAGGCGCCGTTCCCACAAGGCAGCCCCCTGCTCCCCCACAGCCCGGCCGGGGTCTCGGCAGCCGGGGCGGTCACAGCGGGCCGGGCCGGGCCGGGCCCTTCCCTCAGCCGCTCTCCCCTTGCCAGCGCTGCCGGGCTGCCGCAGCCTTGCGGATGGCACAGGGCCGGGGCGGGAGCCATCCCCATCCGCATTGCCGCCCCCAGCCAGGCCGGAGCGCGGCAGCCGCTTCCCCTCAGGGCTGGGCACCCCTTCACCGCCGCACCCAAAGGAGAAGCCGGGGCCAGGGCGCACCCCCGCCCCTCTCCCCGCTGCTAAAGGCCCCCGCGTACCTGCACCGGCACCGCTCCTGCCGCTCCCCGGCCTCCGGGGGCCGCCGCCACCGCGGGGGCGGCCGGGGGAGCGCTGTGCCCGCTGCCGCCCCCGCTGCCGCTGCCTCCCGGCTCCGCTCGGCTGGGCGGGAGAGCCGCGGCCTCCGCCAGCCCGCCCCGGGCCCCGGACTGTGCCGTGCCGGGCTAGGCTAGGCTCGGCTGTGCTGAGCTGTGCCGGGCTAGGCTCGGCTGTGCTGTGCCGTGCACACCGGCACCCGCGGCCTCTGACACCTTGTGCCGCACATCTCCCTCCTGCCGCACGTGACGGGCGGCTCTCCACACTGTCATACACTCCCTATAGGACGGGAATGCCGGCTCCAGATTTACTGACCTAGGCTTCTCCACCAAGGGGAAGTAATGTTGTTATAAATAGCCGTGTCGCACGCGTCATAAAAAAACCCCAAATAAATAAAAAAAGCCCCAAAATCGCTTTCAGGTCACAGAACTGTAGTTATGAAGGGCAGCTAGTCGTACAGTGGATATACTGAAGTCATTCTACTCATTACACAATTAAGCTATTAAAGTTATTAACTGAACTTCAAAGAGAATGGACTCCAGCCTCGGGTCTGTGCCAGTCCCACTGCACTGCGGAAATGATCCCTTTGGCATGGCTGCCTGACAAGAGGAAAAACCTCGGGTTATAACTGTGCATAGTCTTCAGCTGCCTAATTTGTGCCACTGGTATAAAGGAGAAGCTAAAAAAAGGCCAAGACCAAAACAAGGAGAGTAGCGGGCATTTTGAGAAAGGGAACTTCCTGGCTGTACAGGTTGACAAGGAAGACAGAAGGGACCCTCCTGCTTACCATAAGAAGGGGTGGATGGACCTCGGAGTGGCACCAAGGACCAGCATCAGGTGCTCCGCACAGGGAGGAAGATACTCCGGGGCTCCTTGCGTTTTACATTGCAGCAAGGAAAACTAAATTATTTTTATGCATCCAAAATACAAAATATATAGATTACAAATCGTCATATTAGCAAACCGCATCGAATCGCCCCAATCCCAGCGGCAGACGGCCTTAGCACTGTCCGGCAACCACCGAGGCGCTGCCTGGGCTGGGGTGCGCGGCTAGCCTGGCTGCAAGGGGACTGCCGCCGCCTGCTGCCTACAGACCCCATCATGCCCCGCGCCCCAGAGCCCCGCCGGCGGTGGGCCTCCCGCCCACGGCATGCTGGGACAAGTAGTTCTTGCCTGGCGCGTCCCTTCAAGCAGCCGCCGCGGGGCCGGGTTTGCAGAGCAGGGCGCTGATTGCCTGTTCGAGCCGTCAATCACGGCTGGCCCGTCGCCATGACAACCGCGCGCTGCCGGGGACGCGCCGGGCCGGGGCCGAGTTCGGGGTTCCCGCGCAGGTAGGGGACAAAGGGCACGGAGGGGACCCGGCCTGTGGCAGCGGCAGCGCTGAAATGCCCGACACCCGAGCACCGGGCAGCAGCCGGCAGGGCACAGCCGCTGGTGCGGAACCGGCCACTGCCCCGTGCGGCCCAACCGCCCCTTCCCGCGGCTCGGCCAGCGGGCCCCAGGCGGCGCCTTCCTTCCCCGCTGCCCTGAGGGGAGCTGGGGCTGCGAGCGCTGCCCGGCCTCGCACAGCCCCCGGCTGCTGCAAACTCCGCAAACCCACACCTACACGGGATCTTGCACAGCGACCCAGCTCACAGTTCATAGATGAGATGGTCATTTTTCTTACCTCTGTTTAAAGAAGTCTTATCTAATGTAAATTTTTACAATATAGCGTTTCTGTTTCAAAAGTCCCGATAGTGCAACATATGTTACTGTTTTGTTCCTGGCAGCACCATGTTATGACAACTTCTATGTCATACTTAGTAACTTTTTAAGTACCAACCAAATTGTTACAATATTTTAATGACCTAAACCAGCTGTACTGGCTCATACCAGAAGTTCTATCCGGGTAAGATAATAGCAAAGCCATATTTCCACTTTTTGCACCCTTTTTATTTTTTGGGGTTTGTTGTTTCTGTTTTTGTTTTTGGTTTTTGGTTTTGTGGTTCAATTTCTACAGCCAGATGTCTTATCATTATTTTTAGTAGCCCTCAATTTTTCATCTGCCAGTTTGCCCTGTTACATTCTGAAATTGTGTGCTTCTGGCAGCTGTCCTGTCCACAGGCAGTATATTTTCAAATTCACACACTTATTGTGCAATGAAACACTTCTGCAGTACTGTTGTTTGTTCCCAGTTGTTTGTTCCACATCCACAAGCTCATGTGATGCCAGCTGGATCTCGTGTTAGGACCATGAATCAGCATCTCCTGGTCACTTTCTCTGTGTCTCTTGTGATTTCGCTGACTTCGATCATACCATTTTCAGGCTAAAAATAACGCTAGTTTACTCCCAGTACAAAATATGTCTTCAGTCATTCTTGTTATACCTTTTTCAATTTTAATCTATTTCTCTTTGAGTAAAAGAAAGAAGACAATCAGAACACAGTATTAGCCAACATTCTAATGAAGTTTTCCATTTTGTTCTCTTATGGCTTTCTTATTAATTCATAACCTTTTTTTACACATATTGTACTCACCATCCCAGATACTGTAACTACACTTACTGGTTTCTATCAAATAACAAAATCAACACCAGGTTCAAGTAAGCCTGATTTAATGAAAAGTTGTAAGTGTGAAACCAGGTACATTCAAATTGAACTATTTATATGCTGAAATGATTTGGCAGTTACCAAAACTTCAGCTTTACTCCCTACAACTTATACAGTGAAGCTGTGTCCAAATATGCACAAGATTATTAATAGTTTTTTAATAATTTTGTATTATTTCCTCTTTGTGTAGAGCAAAATAGAACAAATTTAATTAAAGGCAGCATTGCATGTGAATTTCTGGAGAGACAAAGTTATTTTCAAAATTATATTTTACCAGGTTCCTAAATGTTTGCCAACAGAAATGTGGTTTTTAACTTGTTAGTGACGCAACAAAAAAAGCAATTAGCACATGGTTTTGATCCTTTCCTTGTAGTGCTTTTGTAAAATGGACATGCATCCAATTCTTCTGTCATTCCAAATTATAGCAAATTACAGTCCTGAAATAGTAATGCATACAAACTTGACCTTAAATAATTCAATTAGGCAACTAATGAATCATTCTGTGTCCTAAAATCAGGCAGCATCTTTTGCAGAACGGATAGCTAATTAGTTTTTGCCTTTTGCAGAACCTAGCAACTTCACGGATTTGTTTTTAGCTGTAAATGTTTCAGTACGTTAAATGATTAGGAGAACACTCTGATCTTATCTTTTCCTCTTAAGCCTAATGTTCAAAATATTAGAGCCATCTTTAAACAAGCTAGGCTATTAAATGTCAAAGTTGTCAAATATTTATCCAGACTTTAGCAATTACATAATATAAGTGTTCCACTGAAAAATTGCTGAAAAACTAGACTGAACATAATTAATGAAACAAAATATTACTTACTTTCTAAAAATAAAATACATGGCAATATTTATGACAATTGATTTTCAAAAGCTATAATTTTATATAGATTTTGCACTCTTAAAATTTTCAAATTATATTAATTTAAATGTTGTTTCCAACCTCTTCTCAATCATGGAATCATGAGCTTTTATAAGCATAATGGAAAGGCATAATACATTTGTGTGTGCCTTGACCAGTACTTTTTAAATAAGCAGTATAGAAATACCCCTAAGAGAAAAGGAACTAACCATAGATTAAAAAATTAATTGTTTTGGTCACATTTTCAGACAGTCCACTAATATAGAATTATTTTTTCATGGCTTTCTTGATAGCATTTAGTATTTTATATAAAAACTTAGGGGGGAAAAGAGCAAACCCCCAAACTAAGAGGTATCTACTGAAAATAGTAACATTTAACTTACATATTGGGACTTTTGTTCTATTATCCTTTTTTGGAAGAGGGGAGGTACAAAAGGCTTCTCCCCAATACACATTTGGAAGTTTGGTGTGTGTGTTTCCTGAAGGGAGCACCTGGAGGTTGCCATATTCCTGTGCAAAAACCAACTTTGCACCGAGGCTTTGTGAGTGGCTGTGGGCTGGTTGTGCTTCCAGAGAAGCTTCTGGAAGCTCTGCCTTTGCTTTTCCTGCAGGCCTTCCCTGTTTCCTGAGCACTGCCGCTCACATGGCCACAGGAGGAGGGAGGGGCAGGGCGATAGGGTTCTGGGGATGCTGCAGAGGAGGATAAGCAGTCTGCAATTTCCTATCTGCTCTCTGGCTGGGAGGCCCTGAGCATGCCAGAGGGAAGCACCAGCAGTGCCACTGGCTGCTCTGCTCATCTGCAGCCCTTAAACAGGGCACTTCTGTATTAACAAATGCAAATACATGCACCAGGCACTGACACCAACATCACCACCATGGCCCTGCTCTCTGTGCTGCTGCAACCACCTCTGTACCTCCTCCTTCCAGTGATGGAGGAGGAACTGAGTACTGGGACACCATTTTCAAGAGTTTTAACTGTTTTTATAGGAAAAATATGCTTGAAATCCATTGAAAGGAAGGGGATATTGCTTGAAATATGCTTGAAATCCATTGAAAGGGCGAGTTATTTTACTAAACATAGGATGTGACTTCTGTCAGCCTTCTCAGTGTTTGCTCCATTCATGTGACCTAGAGATTAGGATACTCAGAGGAACTCACTCAAAATTTCCAAACTAGCTTTGTTGCAGTGCATAATTATGAAATGGTGAATTAAGACATTGTGACTGGAATATATATATGAGATGGTTTATATTGTCCTTCAACTAATTTCTACAACAGCTGCCCTCACCTCCTGGCGGGGATCCTGGAGGGCTGTCTCTTTTACACAGAAGCATAAATGTTGGTTTCAAACTAGAATAGTCACAGAACTATTTACAAAATGGGTCACAATTTTTATACATAAAGTATGCAAGAAGCTAGATAAGAAACAGTTTTGCACAGCTTTCCTTTTTAAATAAGGAAAAATTAGTCTCTTTTGACCATCTGAGTTGATGTGCACTCTCAGTGAGTGTTTCAGAGCTATAACCTAAGCACATTGTATAGACTCATTTGAAAGATTATACATATCTATGAAAATATATTAAAAATACATATATATATATATATATAGGCTTACACAGAACTGTGTTAACAGTGTTTCAACTCCTGTATTGACAAAAATACCGTGAGAAGGAGGGCAGAACAAAGTCCCAACTTTCTCCTTAGATTAATTATATTTAATTTTTGTGGGGGCAGGGGTGGGGGTTAAAAACATCATCCCACACATAGCAAAAGTTTCAGAATTCTGAAACATTAATTTTCTTTGCATTGGTATCATCACTGCTTTTTGGAAGAAGCAGAAGATTAAATTGCTACTGTTCTTCAGACAGATTAATGAAGGGGACTGCATTTGCCATAATCAAGAGAGATTAAACAAGAGAGAAATACACTAACATGCCATGGATGGCCCCTGTGACCTGCAAGATCCAGTATGACACAGGAAAGAGTTTGAGGATTTATAGAGTATATTTTTCTACTTTGATTGGAGTGGAAAAGAAAAAGACATAACTGTTATAAGAGTGTCAGACTCCTCACATTAAAGCAAACACTGAAATTTATCTTGAGTTCATGGGAGGCCAACATGTATCCCAAACCTCAGCTATTCCATCAGGCTATAATCCATGACCTGTATGTTGTCATCAGTGGCCATCTCCATGCTAAAATTGAGATCAGAATCTAAGATTATATTGCTTGCTTCTGGAGTATTTGAGAACTGTGTTACAAAACAGTAAACCACTGTTTCTCAGTCTGGGTATGCCACTGAAATTGCAAATGTACAGGCCACAGCATGTTTGTTTTAGCACTCACTATTTTAGGCTGTTCATAAGGAAACCCTCAAGATAGAACATTCATTTTATAAACTCACCTTTTCACTTTAAGCATCTTGACAGAAAATGTGCTGTTCATGTGCACAGGCAGACAGGCTGTAGCTCCTGTAAGAGATCACTAGAAATAGTTATGCCATGCCAGTGTTCCTGGAGGTGCCATCTCTTTCTGTCCTGTCTGCATCTACTTTCCTCTCATTAGTGGTAAAATTGTAATAGCACTCAAATACTGTAGGTGCTCTCTAGACATTTAAAAAATGGTTCCTCTCCCAGTGTGAACATGGGAGGGAGCATACAAGTGTGAACATGGAGAGTTTGAACATGGAGAGGGAGGATACAAGCAAAGTGAGAGCCCCATTGTGCTCATCCCATCTGAACACTTCTGGCTCTTCAATATTAACATCAAACAGTTTTAACACTGCTAAGAGAATTGGGCCAGCCTGATTTAGTTGTTCCATCGGCTGCTATGTGAGCACCTCCCACATGATGGTGCTGTCCAGCCTGAGCAGCGGGAGGCTGAACCGCGTTTCTTCTTGCCATGGAACGGAGTCTTTCCTGCCGTTCTGTTCTAATCCTCTCTCCAGATATTGGGATGAAGGAGAGCAAATGAAACAACAAGCCTTCTATACAATATCATCTCCTGCCGTGTGGTTGCTACATTTAATCAGGCATATATCTTCTTCCCGAGTTTGTCCTCTGCAGAGCTGCACTGAAAAATAAACTGCAAATAGAAATGCTTTGTGCAGCTGGGTAATGGTTGACACTTACAAACATTGGGACAAACATTTATAACTGCTCTTCCCACTTTATCTCAGATCCTTAGCTTTCACTAAGGGAAACCTCTATCCTCATTTAACCTGCTAGTATTTTGGACAATCAGCGTTCATTTTTGAACACCCTGGGCTAAAGAAGTTTTTCCATCTATTACACATGATATGAAAATACAGCTTATGATTTAAAACTATGAAACATACCTTTAGCTGCATATGAAAATATTATTATAATGATAAGCTACGTAAAGTCACGGACAAAATTTTCACTCATACATGGTGCATTCTGTTGTCTACTTAAAATTATTAATATTTATCTTTCTCTAGAGAAATCTGAAAAAATGTCAAAAAGTGTCAGATCCAGCCAGAGCACCTTGAAAGATTCAAAACCAGCAACAAAGAAACAAAAAGGTAAAACAAAGCTAAGGAATCATGAAAAGGAAAAAGAAACACATCTTGGTATGTAAGGTACAGCAAAAATGAAACAAGCACCAACCTGGGCTCACATGAGAGCTACCTTAATTATTTGGGCCCCATGCATTAAAAAAACATGAGATCAATTAGAATATGCTATTTTATATAAATAACTGGGAGAGGTAAAATTACTCATTATAGTTCTGTAACCAACACTGATAATATCATGTCCTTATATTTCAGGTAAACAAGATGAAGTTGATCTTTCTATGGCCAGTATAGGTAAGTGCTATGATGACTGAGCTTTAAAGCAGTAGTTCTGGAATACTCAAAGCAGTTTGAAGTTTCAGTGTTACTAATGCAGAGAATAAAAAGAAAATATTTTTTAATGAATGGGAAAAATAGAAACTATTTAGAAATGCAGCTATCACAGTAATTACAGTGGCTCTCTGAGTAGCAGGCAGTGCAGCAGGTAACAGGTTTGGGGTTTAGAAGAGGTTTTTTTCTTGGTTTGAGAGGAGTTGGGATAGAGGGAAATAAGCATCCTAACAGAATTATAGGGTGCAAAATCTTTGCATTTAGAAATAGTTTAGCAAATGAAGGAAAAGCATGATTATTTTAATAATTCATTAATCTTTGATCTTTTTCGAACCATTATTAAATTTCATGAAAAGATTATTTTAGCATACCACTTGTGGTTCCTAATCATAGATACCAATAGACATTGATTAGCATCTTTTTTTTCTTTGTAAGGGAAAAAAATAACCATTTAAAAGTCACAATTAGGTTTATGTTCAAGTAAAGTTAGGTTTTAAGCATGGCCATAATTAAGGGCTAAAAGTATGCAATTATCCAAATTTAAATATATTCCTTTTTCTTAGACACCAAATGATTTCCAATGTTTTGTTATTTTCCATATTTCTGGTTGTATTTTTCTTCTGACCCAATTTGTGCAATTATCCCTCAGATATAACTTCAATTGATACCAAAGTAAAATTTATCTGTCGTTTACAGGAACAGTCCAAAGGGTTATCTTATTAATTGGCTTGCAACAATACAGCTTTTATTGTTAAAAGCTAAAACAGAGTGGCAAACAAGGGGTACACAAACTTGGAATTCTAAAAGAAACTGTAAATCACTTGTTTTCCTCCATAATCCTATGAGCACTGCGTGAAAATTGTTCTCTGGTTAGCATCACCAAAATGGCTAAGCTGCAGTTTATGAAAATGCACAAAAAGTGATCCCTCTGATGATTAAAGTGGTACTTTAAAAATGTGCTTTCAGTGTTCCAGGAGATAGTAAGAGAGAATTGTACCTCCACCTGCTGGCAAATAAGGTTAGAGATCTAAGAGCTAAACCAGTGCCAGGAACCTGGTGCTGAAAGCAGGAAAACAACACGGCTGTAAGCAAACTCTGCCTGTGCAAGATTTAAACACCGTGCACACACTCCTTAGGCCTGCAAGTGTTCTTTACTTCTTCCTTAGAGTTTCTTGGTCTTTTATGGAGATCTCCTAGCACTAAGAGCTGCTTTTACAAATGATACAGGTATAATTTACAAATAGAAAAACAACGTGAAGCCTATGATCAGATGTTACACACTTTTTACTGGAAAAGAGCATTCAATAAAAATATTTATAATGTAAGAACTCCAGTATCAGCTCCTTATATTATAGATTCTGTTAAAAATTATATTCTGCAATATAGAATTTTAATTCTTTAGACTGAAAGGTATAATTTTAATTCTGATAATTTCTTTGTTTTTAGTTTGGGCTTATAGCAATAGGGAGTTGAAAAAAATGTACTTAGAGTATTTGTATTACTCTGTTTCCTCTTGTAGTAATGTCCATTGTATTCTTGCTTAACTTTAATGCATGCTTGTATTGTTTCATTTGGCAATGAAACCTACAGCTCTTTAAAAAGATTTTTTTCAGCATTAGCATTTGTGCACAAGGCTTACACATGATTCAGCATTTAAAGAACAGCACCATAAAAGCTTATTGTAACAAACAATAATGTCTAAACCAAACATTACTCCTGGCTGGGATTTTTGAGGTCTGGTGTTACCAACAGTGAGTTTGGACCAGATGACTTGGAGGTCTTTGCAATCAACATCCCTATGATTCTGTATTTTTTGGAAGCATCCACACAGAAATCCTGGAAATCTCCAAGATATCAAAAAGGAAAATCATGTATTATTGATTACAGCTTGTGATGAAAGTGAACTAATGGCCTGTGCATGCTACAGATTGTATGTGCTATGAAATAAGTAGTGGACACTAAGTAATCCATACTTGGAACAGTGCAGCATGCACCAGAAACATCAGGCATGCCATTAATTTTAGTGATGACTGTGGCAGAGCAGATGCAGTGGAGTAGCAGCACTGAAAGATTTTAAAGGATAAATGTCAGATTCATCAAACATAATGTATTATGTGATAGGATTATGCAGAGATTAAGGAGGATTTACCATTTTGTGAGTCCTTGTTGGCTTAGATTAGAGATGACTTCTCAAAACATGCTGACACAGCTGGTCACAATCATCATTTGAGGTATGTCAACTTCTCTTCAAGGCATGCACAAAGAGGAAAAGCCCCACAGGTGCCGGGAATTAGGATAAAATACTAAGTGATTTAAACTAAGAGACTGAAACAAAGAGAGAAAGTATCACCTATTATCACAGCCAGCACATTTCAGTTCAGTAAAACAGTATACACATCCCTAAGTCTTTTAGTTTCCAGTTCACCAAAAAGACGAACATCTCCTAACCTGCCCAGGCAAAAATGTAGTGGCCTTCATGAGGAATGCTCTTACTGGGCAGCTGAGACAGAGCATGAGTCTGCTAGCAGGGCAGTGCAGCAAAGGAGGAGTCTCAGGGGCAGGAATCTACTGGCTGGGCCTAGAGGGATCTTGGCCCCTTAGAGCTGTCATGCAGCTGGAGACAGAAGATGTGAGGTGTAAGAAAGGCCAGCATTACACACATTGCCCTACTCACACACAGCTGGCACACACAGTGAGAAGCACTGCATGCTATCCCCAGACTGAGTGTTGGCAGAGCACAGCTGACAGGTCACCTAACTGCATCCAGCCTCCCCCAAAACAATGCAGATATCCATGCTAGCACAAAGATAAGCAATATCTTATTCTGAGTTAATATGAATGAACCTAACAGACATCGTGTGTGTAGAAAACAACATTCTTCAGTAGAACTGAAAATAAATATCCGACTTTAATCTCAGTGAGCTTGCTTTAGTCTCATTTGATTGGTGAGGAATAGTCTCTCCTGCACTCTGAACTCAATGGAAGCAAGATGAAAGTCCAAAATCAGAAAAGCATCCTCACCTAGATTTGGCTTAATGTGGTGCTGCCCTATAAGGAAGGACCACAGGGTATTTATTCAAAGACTTTCTTAAGTCAGAACCATGCAGTTTTGCCCTTAATATATTAAAACCAACCCCTTAAAGATTTTTCACTGAAGTTGTTAATTACCTGTTCATCAAAAGAAAAAAAGCTCCCCATACCAGGGAAATCATATTCATTATGTGCAAAATGTTGGGTAGAGTATTTTCAAAGATTAATAAAGTAAATATAATTTGTATTTCACGCCTTCCAAAATACCAAAAACAAAGCCGAGAGATTCAAAGGCATAGGTGAGAGATTCAAAGGCATTATGCTAGAAACAGTAAAGACATAGACTTATCAAAGTATACATGCATGTTTAAACAACACTCACGTAATTTTGCTTTTTTTCAAAGGCCACCCAGAAATCTTTCCTTTGCTTTTGACTGAAAAGACCCAAGAAATTTTTAATTGCCGACCTGACGAAGATGTCACAGAAGAAAATAATTTCAAGTGTATTAAAAAAGAGGACATAATTCAAGACATGAAAACAAGAGCTAAATCTTCTGATTTCCTCCCTTTCAAAAAAGTTATCCTAGTATGTAGCATATTTCATTCTCTCTTTAAGACTTATGCTCTCAGAGTGTCCATTCTTTTGGAGAGTGGGTCTGTTCTTGTTTGGCTCTGTGTAAACACACTGATGCTGTAATATCTGAGTGCTAGAGGTCATGGACTGTTGTTGACTCTAAGTTTCTCATGGCTTGCCATGCTTTTTTTTTTACCAGCTTCAGATTGAAAATATGCTAAAAGTAACATCTATTAGTTTTGATTCTGTGAACTGACAGAGCTCCACACATTTGGCTTCCTCTAATTCATGGCCTATGTATTGAGAATCATTAAAACAGTTTATTTTCTGTTTAATTGTCTGTATAAAAGATTAGTTTTGTCCCAGACTTATTTTTATTACAAAATAAACCCCCATCTATTCCTTTCAATTGGCACATTAAATTCTCCACTAAGAATACAAAATTAACCTAACACACTAAATTGGTGGTAGCTTTTCCAGTCACAACTTTATGTTTATTTTGAGTATTAATTTGTTTTCAGTTTTCCACTAATTTTTTTCATTAAAATAGGAATATCCAGGGGAAGAACTCTTGGTAGTTTTTGATCCAAGCTCACAGTATGGACAGAACTTTTATATTGTTGCTTCTGAAGAAGCCAAGGAAAACTTTCTAAAGGTAAAATCCAAGTATAACAGAGCATTGTTCTATCTATAAATATTTTAGAATCTAGTCTTAAGCAAAGATGTCAGGAATAGTATTCTTAAGCACCCAGTATTTCTCTAATGGTTAAGCTGATAATGGAAAAATATGTCTATCACTGTAAAGACATATTTTATTCTGAGAAGGGCTAAATTTAGGTTTTGCATTTTACTTCAGAGGGCCAGTAGAACCCCCACTGCTACATTTTTATCATAAGCATTCATTTTCTCTGCCAATAATCAGTTTTCTCAGACATAAAAATAACAGAAAATAAACATATAGAGCGTTTTCAAAGAAGTATTATACTTATATTTCATAATATCTATTAATATATTCTTCAAATCATGAAAATGTTCTTGAGTTCTAAACAGCTCCAGATAAATAGAACTTGTACACTGCATCATAGGAGAATGTTTATAGAAAGATTATATAATTTTTGAATATGAGTTTGCCATCCAGCATCAGGGAACGAGGAGAAGAAAAAATTAAGAAAAATAAAATGCAGTTCCAGGCTAGAGGATCTAATGGAAAAAATCACTATAAATTCTTTTTATAAAAAATTATTTGCTTTCAAGACAACAGTCTCTCTTTAATAATTAAATATTAAATATTATTGGAAAATTCTAATGCACAAATGAACAGGACCTAAGCCAGCCCTGCCCAGGGGCACAGTATACCCAGACTCACTGCTCTGAGACAAAATAAAGAATGTGTGATTAAGACTGAAACCTGAGTTTCTAGTTAATACTTACATTTCTGTAACAATTTTTTGAAAAAGTACCATTTCTCACTGTTTGATATCACAGTCTTTAGAAGCTGCAGAAGAAAAAGAAGAAACAGAAGAAGAAAACATAGAGGAAACTCCAGAGCCCCGCAAACCTTGGGTTTCCCTTGGCAGCGAAAAGGAAGTTGAAGAAGAATCTCTTATAGAAAGGGAGACAAAGGTCAGAATCAACAGATGTTAGTCAATGAAATAAATATAAAACTCCTATGTTTATTTTAAAAAAGCAACAAGTCAGGAACTTGGAAGCTGCAATCCTAGTTTTTCTTGAGGTTTTTCAAGAAAACTAACAGAGAGAAATACAGACATATCTAAACTTTTAACAAAAGCTGAAAGTGCTGCAGAAGCTTTTATTTTGAACTCTATTCTCTAAGTCTTGCAAATTAGGCATGTATCACCACCTTGGACATAACCACTTTTTAAGGCTTAAGGTCAGAAGTCCTGATAATTTTTGCTCATTGGCAGCTCTGCCACTTTTTGCTCAATTTACCAAGTGGCCAGATGCCAATGGGAGTCATTGCTCTGTTTCCATGTAGCTCAGGGAACAGTTCTAGTACATGAATGGCATTTAAGTAACATGCAACAGTCTTTAAGTATCCATAGGTATTATAAGCTGACTTTACAGAAGGACATATTTGATTAATTACATCTACAGATTATACATATATATATAGAGAGAGAGAGAGAGAGAAAGAGATTATATGTCCAAAAACTACATCCACTCACAGCTGTCAGCTAATTGGTGATGTGTGGGGCATCTCTAAGTATCTAACTGTCCATGAGTGATTTTTACTTGGTACCCAAGTCCCTCTTCAGGGAAGACTGGCTAAGTTTTGATAGTTCTCAGCAACTGAACATCTTGCATACACCTAAAATAATGTCTGATTGCTCTAAAGCTATTTCATAGTCATTTAATTTAATACATGCACAGTCCAAGAATTCCATATTCTGCATTCTGCATTGCTGGCAAGGTTCACTCACAAGTATTTTAGCTTACTTTCCTTTCCAATTCTGTGGGAGGTGCTGGGGAAAAGTACCTGGATATGAAACCAAGACAAATCAACACCTCTCTACTGCCTGAAATCAAGTGCCTACTTCTCTTTGTGGACAGAAGTCAAGACACATCCTTCTCAACATAAGGAAACCTTCTCAGCATAAGGAAATTCCTCTGAACTTCCACCAAAAGGGAAGAGCTGAAAACTAGATTTTGGAAGCCTAATTCATATTACATAAGGCTTTCTGTAAATCAATTAATTAAGTGTGCGGTTTTGATACTGGATGAATTAGAAAATGTAATTCTTTTTCCTCCTAGCAGTAATCCAAAAATGCTACAATTTCTAGTTTTACAAATACAAACCTGTCTTCTATTACATATGTAGTTTATTTATAAGAGCACTTCAGAATTTCAAAATGCAGAAATATGAATAAACTCAGTGCAGAAATTGTTAAGGGAACTAATTCTACCATTATATGAATGCAGCCATTTTAAAGAATGAGCTTTCCAAAAGCTTTCTCTGTTTTCAGCTATGGAAATGTATCTTTTGCAGATTAAGTACAAGATCTCTCGAGTTCGCAGGCAGTTTGGTGCACCCATTACATTTACTGACAAGAATGCTGCAGATGACAAAGAGAGCTATGCTGAATGCACAGCCTATGAAGACAATACTTTCAGTATTAAACTGCTTGAAAGGGATGTGGGGGTGCAAATGGTTCCAAAACTAAGAGAAGCTACTACTCAGACAAAATGGTAAGCATGAGAAAACATTTATCAGCTGATTTATTAAGCTATGCACTGTTTCTTATCTCAACTAAAATTCTGGAGTTACTCAGTTATAAACTGACTAATAGAAAAAAATTGGATGCTCTGTTTGCATATTTTTTCTTAAATATTTTTAAGTGTCTAGAAAAACTATGTATTTTAATTTTACACATTACATAGGCTTGTGTCTTTGAAATGTTTTCTATACTTACATTCAAATTTATTCCAACTGGGTAGGACGTATCCAAAAAATGCATCCACGCAGTATTATCCAAGGCAGTTGTCAAATGAAGCAAAAGCAGAGAGTCTGTCATCTCAGAGGCTGAAAAAATTTCTTACAGCAGTACGTTTAAGGTAAAATTATTGCAGCAGTACATTTGAAGACTACCTGAAATAATACAGAACACAAGCAAGTACTCTTGTCTGAATGGATCATTAGTCTAGTCAAAGACCAATTTTATTTTATGTTTCTATATACTTTTTTCCTTTTTTATTATTATAATATTAACAAACAATAACTTAATACTTCTTTATGTGAAAATAACCATGATGTCTATGTGCTATACAGATATGAATGTTGCTTTACATAGATATCAGAACTGCTAAAGTTAATAGTGATACATGTTTTCAAACAAACTGCAAAACTTCCCACTCATCAGATGGCTGTGCAGTGAGCAAAGGTGCTGTCCTACCCCTGACTATGCCCTTAGCCATGTCCCATTAAGTGGGACAAATCCTACTTAATGACATTTTTTGCACGAAGAATTGGACAATTGCTCTGTACTTGGCCCACAAAGAACTGAAGCTAAATTCTTGATACAGTAGCTATTTCTGCTTAAACCGAAGATTGTTTCCTTGCAGTGATACAGCACTGAGGAATTAACGCTTGATTTTTAAACTAATGTGACCATAATTTTGTGAAAAACAGAAACGACCTCTTTACAGAAATATTTGTAATTCTACTACTGAGTAGTCACATCTGGATTATTGAAGTCTTAACTGCTCTTTTCACAAAACAGAGTGGAAATTGCACTGCAGCAAAATGAAATTATGAACGTTTTTTTTGATGATTGGAAGGGCCTTGCAGAAGACCAAGAAGAAGGCAAGCCAGATGTTTATTTTACAGAATACCAAACATTTACAGATGTGCAGTATCTCAAGAACAGAACCATTAGCTGTGTTTGCTGGCATCCAACCATTTATGGTAATGCAGTTATAGTACTGATTTATATGACAGCTATAAAATAGGCATCTTTCATAAAATCATCAACTTTTAAATTTAAAAAGAAATCAAAACTGATTTAGTATCCCTGTTTGTATTGCCAATTTGAGGCAAAATGAAAAATGAGACAAACTCTTTGTAGAATTCATATAGGCCATGCCACGTCCTTTACCCTAATGTACAAGTGGAGATTATAGGTAAGAGAAATTTCCCCCCATGAGGCTCATTTAAGCAGGGTTGTGGTGCCAGACTCTTCAGATGGCCCTGCATAGCACTGTGCTTGTGCCCATGCCTGGCTCTCACAGCAGCCTCATGCTGGTGAGGAATGTCACAGCCACAGCGGGACACAGCTCTGCCAGTGCCAGGGAGCATCACAAGACACACAAAATATAACTCCTGCTCCCTGCTGTGCATCACTGCTCTGCACAACCAGACCCAAAGGCACAGTTAAGTTCCATAAAAATGCCCCAGCTCCCAGCATACTACTAGCCAACACTGCAGCCTGGGTAAGAAAATGAATTGGGTTACAAAGATTTGCTTTCATGGTGGGTGGCCAGGTCTACATGTCTGTCACATCATTTCAGGTGCACTATTACATCATTGAGGAGCATGAGTGAAAAAAGAGGAGTTTTATCCTGATGCATAGGTTCTATGACTCATTTTAAAATAACCTAATGTTAAGTAACGAAAATAGTCTCCTCAAAGCTGATCTGAAAAAAAAGAAATATACATGGTTGGTTTGTTTGGGGTTTCTTTCCTGCTTGGTGGGTTTTTTTCCCTGTATTCAGAAGGTATAAATATAAGTAATTTAGGATAATTATCAATGTGTTGAAACTTGAGTTGTCTCTTTTAAGAAAATTTATTTTCTCTTTTGATTAGGGATTATAGCACTGTCAGCAAGAGAGCAGCCTTCGTATGAAGAAAAAGTAAACCTTTCTAATAAATCATTGCTACAGTCAGTTATACTTCTCTGGAGTATATTTGAGCCTTCCTGCCTCCAGGTATTTAATCATGACTTTTAAATATGCCAAGTATTTAAATAACATGAGAACAAACAAATGGTGTGACTATTTCTCAACTATCTTGTTTTTCTTCTCTCTAGTTGGTGTTGAAGGCTCCTGAAGACATTTGCTGCTTTCAGTTCAGTCCAAGCAATCCAAATTTCATTGCTGGTGGCTGTGTTGATGGACAGGTTTTTCAATCTTTAAAAATAAAATTGCATATTTCTGTATTTTCTTCCAGTATAAAAATAAGGGTGAAGAGATGTACTCAACATCCATAGTAACACAGTGACAGACAGAAGACAGATGTCACAGAGTCCTGAAGCTCTCTTATCCTGGACTGAAGCTATGTCTGGTTATTCCATAGCTGAGCCATTACCATACAATGCTTCTTTGTTGTACTGATAAATAGGTCAAGTCATAAAGACTTGTTTTTAGAGACATATGTAACCTTTCTTCTGATTGCATCAAGCTGAAGAGAAAATACTTTAAAGACTTCACAAATTCTAGTGCAGAAAGTGAATTTCTTCTGTTTCCCCAAACCTCCATGATTTGAAAAAAAAAAAGTGTATTAATGCACATTGTATTAATACACATATACAAATATAATTTGTAATATAATAATTTATCATTGTAGGTTGTATTGTGGGATATTTCTAAACACGAAGAAAGGCTGGAAAGTACAAAGCCTGTTGTTGAGGAAGTCACTGACTCTGCAGAGGGTGAGCCAACAGCAGCAGTGGTGACTGAGGTAACTCTGGTGCTGATGGGTGGATATGGGGCACAGGGGTTCCCCAGCAGGGAGCCCTGCCTGGCACACAGAACACCAGCTGGATCCTGGGCTGCATCCAAAGCAGTGTGGCCAGCAGGACAAGGGAAGGGATTCTGGCCCATACTCTGCTCTGGTGAGGTCCCCCCCAGAGCACTGCATCCAGCTCTGGTACCCCCAACACAAGGAGGACGTGGAACTGTTGGAGCAAGTCCAGAGAAGGGCCACACAGTTGATAAGAGCACTGGAGCACCTCCTCTACAAAGACAAGCTGGGAAAGTTGGGGCTGTTCAGCCTGGAGAAGGTTGCATGAAGGGCTCACAGCAACTTTCCAGGATCTGAAGGGAATCTAGAGGGAAGCCAGAGAAGGACTCTTGGTGTGCAACTGTAGTGACAGGACAATGAGTAATGGCTAAAAATTAAAAGAGAGGAAATTTAGGTTAGATATTCAGAAGAAATTGTTTGTTTTGTGAGGGTGGTGAGACACTGGGATAGGTTGCCCAGGGAGGCTGTGGATGCCCCAACCCTGACAGTGTTCAAAGCCAGGTTGGAAAAGGCCTTGAGCAACCTGGTCTAGTGGGATATGTCCCTGTCCATGGCTGGGGGCTGGGACTAGATAATCTATAAGGTCCACTCCAACCCCTTAACATTCTATGATTCTATGAAATCAAGATAACAGCTATTAATATGTTAAATGCTTCTGTTATAAGTATATTGCAGTGTATCTGTATGTCTGTGGAAGAAAAACAGGCGAGGGTATCCTGACTCAAAAGAGGGGAGTAGATAATCTTTGCAATGAGACACTAGAAAGGAGAAGAAACCTGATGAGTTCATGAAATCAAACCATTATCACAATTATCATGGTATAATTCCTACCTGATTAGTACAGCTTAAAAGGTTTACTGCATTTTGTGCAACTTATGTTTTAGTGAGTCTGTTCTTCAATGGGCACCAATATACCCTCCATTCTAACCTTACAAATCCTGTCAAACACATATTGTTTCTACTGAAAAAAATACTGAAAGTATTCTAGATGTTTATGAACAGAGAAAAGGTAGCTTGGAAGATGAGAAGATGATTTCAGTAGAAAAAGACAGTTAGGAGGACAAGGAGAAGAAAGCCCCAAGAGGAGAGGAGACATTAATGATGTCTGCATATGTGTGGAGGCGTGTTGGAAATCTTTTTAGAGCTTTATATCCAAAGGCCTTTTTTGATACTTTCCTTTTTTTTTTCCTCAAATGGAAGGTATTAGACCCCTAAAAAGTGCTATAAACTGATCTGAAATACATGAAAAAATGTTAACAGAATGCAAAGTAACCTTTTATTCTTTGATCTACTATTTTATTTTGAAAACACACTAAGGTATCTTTTCTTAAAACATTTCTAGCCATCACCTAAGAAGCAAGCCCAGTACAATAGCACAGAGCCAGCTCTAGTGAGAAACTGTGCAGCCTCTCCCACACCATATTGTCATACAAAGCCAGTAACAGATGTACAATGGCTACCATGTAATGTTGAGGTGAGTTTAAAAATTAATTTCTCTTCTTTTTATTGCTTTTCTAATCTACTACCTCAGAAATCCTAATGTAAACTCAAGAGAAAATACTAGAGAGTTAATTATTTGTATTCATTATTTCTCACTGCATTTAGTAAATACTAATAATCTGGTGCTTATTGTTGTGTTCATTGTGCTTTACAACTGTGCTGTGCTCTCAGTCTGATATGAATCTACTAATACTGGAAAAATTTCCATAACTTTATGGACAAGCATAATTCAAAATTATAGTAAGCTTTCCATATTTAAAATGTATTGAATTTCTACAATGAGCAACCTAGACTGTCACTAAGAATTCCAAGCAATAACTTCAATTACCTAAATATCTGGATACCCAAGAATGGCATTATTGTAGTCACCTTACTTTTTCCATTATAGTTTTAAAGCACCAAAGTGCTTATTGTCTATAGGAACACTGGGTACTGATTTACTATCAAAGTATTGCAAATGGTGCTAAATTCATTTGAAATGCAAATGTAGTCAAATGCAAAATAATGACAGTGGAAAAGCAGGCCAAGAAGAAGAAAACTGAAATCTTTAAACGGTTTATGGAAATTATATATCAATTCATTTTTGAAAAAAAATCTAAAACTTCACAGACACTACAGTCCTTAGTGGCATTTCCAGAAAAGTGAGAAAAGGGGGACACATATATCATGAAATGTCAGCTGATCCCTCTGTTCATTATTATTTTATACAGTAATAGTCATGGATACTAACTGGTACCAGATGTAAAGCATGAAGAAAGGGATTGGATAGCAGAACATTGTTGTGGTTTTTGTTGTTTGGGTGGGGTTTTTTAGTCAAACTTTAGGCTCAGAAGGCTGTTTTTGTCTTCATCTGGGATAACAGATACAGGAGACCCATGCTTAATAAATAACACTGACAAAGGAGTCACTTTGCCAGGATTTAGCAACATTACTGGGACATACTTTTGTTATATAAACATGGAATATGTGTCAGCCTTTGCACAACACAGCAGCTTTTATGGCCCAGTTCCTGAAATCAGCAGTTTTATAATTACATATTAATTAAGAAGTATTCAAAGTTATATCCAGAATCTAATTCAGCTTTGCCTGCCTGCATTACTACCATTGTGATTCCAAATAGACAAATTGATTTTTAAGCCTAATTTGGCTTTAAAAAAATAGCCGAAATTTTGCCACATACTTGGTAAGTACAGTTTTTCCCAAAATATGTTTGGTTTTATATACTGGAAGGTAGATTTGATTAGCTTATAATCCCTTGTTACCTCTGACACCTTTCATTTATTTTCCTGAGTAATTAAAATTCATTTGCTATAAACCAATAACTACTTGGTAAATAATAAATAGTATAAAACTTGCAGAACCCCACACACGAAAACTAAACTATTAATAATTAACATTTGAGGGCACCACTACAATCCCACAGTGAGGTCTAGCCAAGTGATAATTTAAGATAGATGACCCATGGTATAAACTTGGCAAAGACACATCACTCCCACTACACTGAACTGTCAATTACTGGCTCTTTGGTTAAACTGCATAATAGAAGTTACAAATATGGAAAATTAAAGAGGTAAGTATTTATCCTGTTAAGTTCATTTAGAATTTTAGATGTGAAGCAAGCAAAGCTGGTATCAGTTCACTCGAAGCATATTTGTAAAATACCTTGACTTTATAACTGCAGATTAATGAGCCCTGATTTCCAAACCTTAGCCAAGCAGAAACAGTGACTTAATTTCTAGTAGCCTGTTTTATGTGTTGAAGTACTTACATATCAGAGTGTGATTTTTGTCTTTCATCATCTTCTTCCCCTGTAATAATTATTACCATTATTTTCAGGAAAACCAAAAGGGTGGTACTTCTGAACACAAAGATGAAAAAAAACTGCAGCTTGTAACCTGCTCCCCTGATTGGCAAGTACAATACATACTCTACAAGAAATCTTCCAGTTTCCTTTGAAAAGATTTATGAGGCATAATCCATAATTTAACTGGCACATTTCTGGATTCCTATCAGCAAATCCTGAGTGGCTGAAATTCTGTATGCAGAAGACAAGCACTTTGCATTCTTGCCCAGTTAAACCCTTTAGAGTAAAGGCATTAAGAGTTTATTAACTGAAAACCCTTGCATACATATGCTTATATTCTGTGTACCCCCTTCAGAAGAGTGTTGATCACACACATTAGCCTGGAAAGCCACATCCCCACACTTACATTTGTTTGTATGACATGCACAAAAAGCTGTTAAAAGATTCCAAGGCTTATTTCTACAGAAATACTTTAAATTATATATAAATTTGGAGACTTAGCTGGCAGAATTACTCGTTGTGAATCTCCTGTTTTGTGGACAAAATAGTCATGATAGTTATATTATTATTCTGTATGAAAGACTAGCAAGGCAGGCAGAATGCAAAAATTGGAAATAAATGTTTACCTTTCATGATGTCAGAAGGCTTAAGGCATCAAGGCTGCATGGGTGGGCTCAATCATATATTTGTTAGTTACATCAAAGGGAGTGTCAGAGAGAGCAAAATTTTATAATGATGCTAAGTTATTTTTCCTAATCAAATAACAGAGAAGACTTTGAAGAATTAAATGAGAAGACTGCAAATGCAGTTCTTAATAAGTTTGCAGTGTAATATAAATAATACACATAGAAGAAATTATTTTTACTACTCACACACCAGGATTCCAAATTGAAAGTATTTGAAGTTAAGAACAGGGAAGTCACTGTAATGTCATACTTGAAGAGCACATGTCCCTGAGCAACTCCTGTTAGAAAAGGGAAAGAGATATCAGCAATGAAGAAAGTTTCATTGGCTATATCAAACCTGTGAGTGAATGTCCAGAGTAGAACAAAAGAAACAATCAGAGGGCTGAAGAGTCCAATGAGATGACAAATATGAGTGGGACCATTTGCCTTGAACATCAGCAAATTAATTGGTACACAAAAACTGGGACTGAACTTCAGTTTGAGTTACTAAATTACCTGCTACAGCCTTCAGGAATTTCACCCAGGCAGTGCCAGTAAGTTCACCCAATAACTGTCCATAAGCAAACTGGATGAATACTGAAAGGGTGAATGAAGAAATATATTTCATCATTTGCAAAAGAAGCAATTAATTATCTAGCCTTTGTCTGACTTTCAGTCTCTATTGTTATATAAGGCTTGAAGATAATAGCTTAAAAAAACCTCAAGCTTTAAAATGTAAGGAAAATTGCATGTAGCTGCAAACCAAAACACTCTAAAATATACATTATACAATTATTTTGCAGCTCAATATTATTTTGGGATATTCCATCCACGGAACGTCGTGAAGAATTTTTATCTGCAAAAATAAAGGAGGAGAAAAGATCTCAGATGCCCCCTGGTGCATATGATGACACTGATGAGGATTTAGATCTCTCCTGGAAACCTCTCATAAAGGTAGTGTCCACAAATACAGAACACAGGGATTGAGCCAAACTGTAGATATGGCCAGAACTCCATAGGAACATATTTTGCTTCCCAACTCTATTTTTTCCAGCAAATTGTGACTTTCTTGTGATTTTCTTTCTGATTATGAAATTAAATACTTCAACATTCCTTTGAAACTTCAATAAAATACATTTTGAAAAGCTAATTCATGAGAAACAGCATGACTGCTTCTAAAAAACTGCAGTAGGTGCAAAAGTAGTTGTGTAAATACTGTAAATTCCTGTCAACCTTTTCAGATGCTCTACTGTCTATCTCAGGGGGTTCCAAATAGTGCAACATGGTCATGATCAGCAGAACCATAATTACCAGCAAACCAACATTCAGTCTCATAAAAACAGTTATAGCAGGTTGTGAAAAAAAAAGTGAGGATGGAAACAATGTTAGGTAAGAAAAAGAAGTTATAATTTTAGACATGCTGATCTGTGCTGCTCAGAATACCTGCAGCTGATACAGTTTTTGAACAAGCAAAAAGTTGGGTTGTTTGGGCTTTTTTGCCAGAAACAAAGCAAAATTCTTACAGGAAGGAGGTAACACAAACACCATTTTTTCCATGCTTGTATGTGAGGCAGCAAATACTGATTGTGGAGTATTACAAACACACTGCAAAGTTCTGTTCCATTACAGCAGAAAGCGATTTAGACTTGTACCTCAAAGATGTGACAAAATGGTTTAGCAAATGCACTTCTTCCTGAGCAGATCAATCTGCGTGAAAGGGATAACGACACAGAGTATGGTCCCACGAGAATCAGTTTCAGGAAACTGCAGTATCGTTTCAAACCCCCAGGTAACATTTTTATTACACCTTACTTACAGAGGAAAATGTTTTTAATAAGCTTATATTTCAGTATATACATAATAAAAGCTGAGCAACAAAATACTGTATAGCCTAACACATCTGGAGAAAAAGATTTCTTAAGTATAGTGGTATTCAGTGTGTCATCTACATGTACTGACTACGAGGAGATGTACATGCAAAAATCCAAACTGAGCAATTCCATATACACAGTGACTCTATCCAGCTTCACTTAAAAGCCTATGCAAATCCCTCACCCAATCTCTTTATCCCTGAAACAATATGTCCTTTTCAGCCATTACAGAAAACTATTTTTAGAAACATAATCCATTCCCTGGAGCAGAGATGTTAGCTCCTGGCTGTGGCAGCTATGGGTGATGTGTAAGGGCAGCTCCCACTGGGACACTGGTGCTGTGTAAAACTGGCACAGAACAGGATGGTGCAACACCCTGAGCGTTGACTGGGTATAAGAAGCACTGACTTCAGAGTTGCAGCAATGGGGAGAATCCACCAGGAAACAGTAAACCTACAGAACTTCTTGAAATTCCCCTTGTCCACAAACCACCTTTCCAGTGTGTAACAAAAAGATGTCACTGTCATTTCCCAGGGAGGGTAAGACCTCGGAGCACACTAAGAGGATCCGTCAAAGAGAGCACATGTGCAGAGATGAGTGTTTCTTCAAGCAGAAATCTGGAACTGCTAGAGAATATATCCACAGACTTTTTTGTTGGAAAAGAAGTAAGTGAAAATAATAATTACCAATGAAAATATTAATCCAAGATGTCTGAAAGACTGAAGAGTTAAATAACAGACTTTTCACAAATGTATGGACTTGCATGTTTTCTTCAGGTATAACTGAAAAGATCTCTCTGAACATGCCACCTTTTACTTCCACTTTATACATTATTAATATTATATTATTATTACATTATTAATACTGTTAGCTACATGCTTAAAAATAATAAACCTCCAATATTCAGTAGACTATGAACCATTACTTTAAGAGCAGAATTAGAAGACATTTCCAAAATATGTTGAGCTTAACCACCTATTAGGATCCAAAGAGTATTTCCTTATTCCAGAACACATAAGATTAGTAATTTTTCTAGTGTCTCCCCACATGTCATATGAAAACATTTATTCTACAGTTTGCCCCCCAACTTAATTTCCCATTAGGAAATTCCAACTATTCATAACCTGCTACCTACCATATGCTACTAAAATCCATCCATTCCATATGGAATTCATATGGAAAATTAGACTCCTTTTTGCTTCCAGTCAGCTTTTCCCCAAATACTGGAGCAAAGTATGAACTATCAAAAGCAAACACCTGATTCTGCAGAAAGGACTGCCTACATTCATCATGGCAAGTAAAGCTGTTTTGGTAATACATAACTGAAAAATGGTGATGCAAAACTATATTGTGTTTTCAGTCACTGGCTGCAAATTCAGGTTCTCATTTACTCAGATCATATTTAATGATGGTGATGTCTTTGCCTGGTATTAAAAGTAGAGAGCCAGACAAGGTTAAGGGATAAGGGGTTTTTACCTCAGTATGTAATAAGGTTCATTACTGGTGCACCACTTTGCCAATGTGACCCAATGCACACATACAACAGATCTTGCATACAATTTATAGACCTTCCAAATTAGCTTATCCCAAATGGGAGACCTGGATGAATGGCATTATATTCCCCTATTTGAGAAATTCCCCATTGATGGGCCAAATCTCCAGTTTACAGGAGATGTTCTAGACAGGACCTTGGTTTCCCAGGTTAGTGTGGGGTTTTCCAGCCTCCTACTACGAGGCCTTTAGGATGTTTGCTCTCCTGGCCTAACAGAACACTAGGACTGTGCTAAATTATTAGACTTAAGGAATTACAAGTCTGCATGCTAAGAATACTGAAGATACATAAAAGTTATATAAAAAGTATATAAAAGAAAAAGCAAAAAATCATCTTGGCATCAGTGGTTATAATTAAGAAAAGTCTCAGCTTAAAAACAAGTCACTTTGAAATAAGCCACCAAGCTCTAACATTAGCATTTGCTTGATTTTTTGACATTACAGGATGGAGAAGTTGTTTATTCTGAATGGAAAAAGAAAATTGATGCTAATACAGCAAAACCAGTTAGTAAGTTCAAGCTTCTCAATGCTTGTTTAAGCCTTAATATATGACTAACTTGAAAATATTTGTGTCTATACTTCATCTTTTTAAGGTTCTTACTCATAGCTCTAATAGTCTCTCTCACTGATAACACCTGGATTTAACAGTACACCCTCAAAAGTGCAAGCACTTTAGCTGGCATGAGAAAATAGTACAAAGATATTGGCACAAATCATGAAAGTAACTAGATTTGTGGCAAATCCAATTCCTGTACCTTGTGAGTAAAAAGAAGAGGCTGATATCTTCCAGGGCTGTGGTAGGTCCTGCACTCCTGTTTCTTGATCCCTAAGGCACTAGTAACAAGCAACTGCCTTTTTCCTCCAATAGGTCAGAAGCACTCCCAGAAATACTCCCTCCACACTGAAACTATCAACACTCTCCAGAAATCTCCATTTTTTAAAGACATCCTTCTAAGCATTGGAGGCCAGAGGTTTGCCATTTGGAAAGAAGGAGTTACAGTAAGTTACTTTAACACAGCTGTAACATTTGTGATAGGTGTACAAGAGTACAGTCCTGCTATAACAGGCTCAGAGGCTGTATTTTCAGAAACATGTAAGTCATGAAGCTTCATATCTTCAAACAGATATAAAAGAAGCTTTCCATCTTCACATCAGAAAACTATTTTAGATAGAGCTCAGTAGACTTGCCTTTTACAGAAAAAGTGAAGTGACTTTCTTAAATGCCAACCTTGTAAAAGGCATAGCTTACCAACTATTCATTTCTCCTGCTAGGGAAATGCCTGCTGAACAAATCTGAAGAAGTTGTATTTTAGGACAAGGTTATTTCAGCACATGAAAACAAAGAAACGTGGGGGTTTTTTAAGGGTCTCATGCAGGAACCCAGGTTATCTGCACCTGAAAAAATCTCCAGACCCCAGGTTTTAACAGCAGACAGACAGATTACCTGAAGAGACTGGAAGTGAGATACCAGGGGTTTTATTTCCCCACAATCCTTTTTATCTGCAGCAGGTTGCAGGAATTTTGCCATTGATATAATTTTTGTAATGGGACCATTTAAATGGTGAGCATTTTCCAAGACAGAAGATCTGAAATAGTGACTTGATAGTGCTGTTTAATTGTCTATCTGGTCTATCTTTTGTTTTACAAAAAAAATTAAGAATGGACCAATCCTTCAGTCAAGCTGCTCTGCAGGAAGATACACTGCAGGACAATGGTCCTTAACAAGACCAGGAGTTTTCTTCCTTGGCAGAGACAATGGAAGTATAGATATTTGGGACTTACTGAAGAAAACTCATGAGCCATCTCATTTCCAGAACATCTCTAAATCAATCATCACTTGCATCAGCCCCTCCATTGCCTCAGGTATGTGGGTGGTGATTGTGTTTTATTGTGCTACACTGTTTGCAAAATGGCTCATGACTCTGAATTACACAAATCTTACTACAAATGATCTTATATATAAGTACATACTTCCACAAATTTAACACTCTACATACAAAAATGGATACTTCAGTTCTAAGTGTACTATCATGGCATAAAGGCAACTAAAAATATTTAATTTTTTTAAAAAGTATTTTAAAAGAAAAACTTGAAAGGGATTAATGAAATAACAGAGCAAGAAGGTTGTTTTTTTTGCTGCAGTGAACAACAAACTAAAAAGACCAGAAAAAAAACAAGAACTGTCTGTAGCTTGTCTTTGGGTGGATGTTCACGTTGCTGGTGGAATTTGGATTGTTTATACTTTTTTTGTCAAATATCTTTCAGCAGAGCAGCATTTTCTGGCTGTTTCTGACAATCTTGGAGTTCTGCACATTTTGGAAATCTGTCAAACATTATGTCAACCTCCAAGTAATGAGGTTAGTAAGAATTTTTATTAAATCTCTTTGACACTTTATCCTGAAAACTCCAACACAAAAACAAGTCTGCATCTTCAGATAATGGCAATTAATCTGAGATCAGTACAGCCATATTCTCCAAAGATCACCTGTAGCCAAACTGGCTTTGTACAGAGCTTAGATAAGAGTCAGCTAAAGGAAATCTCAGTGATAAGTGGCAGAATTCCACTGTTCCAACCTGGCTACATGAAACCACAATTAAGAGGCCAGCATTTTTGTCACATCCATAAAATGACACCTTTCATGCAGTAAAACAATGTTTTAGAGTGCATAGCAATGTATATATATTGAATTATTTTATCTTTACACATTCTTGTCCACATTTGTGTTAATTTTTTTTCCTTATAATTTGGACATTCAATTTACATGTCTTTATATCTGGTTCTGGTTCAGTGAAAGCACATTTTGAAAGCTGTTACTAACATTCCCACTCATTCACGCTCTTGAAATAAGAACCATCTGTACCAAAAGGCCATGGGAACAATGCAAGCAGTTTTAATTTCCCTTTTTTTTCTACATAGTTTTCAGTTTTTCTTTTCCTCCACCTCCCAGACAAAGATCCAGCTAGTGTGTCAGTCTAGCAGTCTTGCCTCCTGCCTAGTCTGTTACTCTTACACCACAAAACCATCTTCCCATTCTCCTGCAGTGTAATGTTTATGTAGCCACTTAAATAGTTTGTAAACATCCCATAAAGGCTTGCCATGCACAGAGATGCAGTAGGCAGCAATAAAACATCTCATCAGCAGCTTCATTTTAGTAAAAACAACTGCTCCAAAGCAAGGCAGGAGCTGACTGATCTGAGGAAACACATTGCTTCAGATTACCTGTGCTTTGGAACCAAACTCTTTAGGGTGCAGAATTATCAACCAAAGAACAGCCACTAATATTTAGATTATGTTCATTGTAACTGAAGTATTCACTGAAAAACACTAGGCTGTTGAAGAGACTAATAAAAAGTAAAACACAGAATCCCAGATAAAATAAATGCAAAATGTACTACCAAAGTATGGTAGTTGATGGTTTCTTTGTGCCTGAAGTTTGTCACACCTTTGAATTGTTTTTCTGCAAACTACTGGGATAAATAGAGATATCTCTATTTCCAATTTGGATAAAATATGAATACCATTCAGATCATCAGCAAGAGATCTGTGTCTTTCAGCACGTAGTGACCCTTGTTTGTCACTGTGTTTACAGCATGCCAAAGTAC
This sequence comes from Melozone crissalis, assembly GCF_028551555.1. Taxonomy (NCBI): domain Eukaryota; kingdom Metazoa; phylum Chordata; class Aves; order Passeriformes; family Passerellidae; genus Melozone; species Melozone crissalis. The sequence continues at coordinate 18,949,554 of NW_026535823.1, read as the reverse complement.
TTGATTACTTCAAAAGAGAAGTCAAATATCTGAAGCACTGTGAAGAGGAGTTTGAAGAGTATCAAAAGTTTCAAGCCAAAACAGAAATGAAATTGAACTGGAGACAGAGAGACAGAAAACAGTATGTTACATTTGGAATTAAAATGTTCTATATTTCTTTTTATCTTTAAAATGCACCTGTATTGCTAGACAGGATTTTCCACAAAAAATCAGGATGGGCATAATCAGAATTGTTTAGCAGTTCTTTATTTCATATCTATGGTTCTTAAGAATGGAAAAGGTGGTCCCAGTTCATGTGGTACATTTCTTGGTCAAATGAACCCCCCTGCAAGAGCATTAGAGCCTATGGACAATTAACAACTATAAATTTGCTTTTCATTTTACACCAGTTGCTTGGTCAAAGAATTACATTTTATCAACTTCCCTATAAACTTCCCTATTGCTCCTTCAAGCAAGGATGGATTCCAGCCTTCACTTCTTTACATAAAAATTTTGCTTATCCATTTTTTGGTAAACGGTTTAATACTAAATAACTAAACTGTCATAATAACTAAACTGCCATTTCTCTGGTTGATTGATGTAGCCCATGGTGATGCCTATTTTCATTAATTTGTGACAGCACTGGCACAATCCACTAGAAAAGCAATGGGGTCACATACAGTTTCAAAGCTTAACAGTGCATTATTGCCTGGTTTGTTTCTTTGCTTCCAGATTATGACTACTGCAGAAAAGAGAAGAAGAGATGGAGGATCAAGAAAATGCACATTATACTGTGTTTCTAGAGATGGAGAAGCAGACAGTAATGGATTTAGAAACAAGAAGTACTTTCCTCACTGGATGCTTAGAGCCCATTATCCCCCTTAAAACCAGCAAGCTTCTTATTGAAAGACCTCTATTTCAGCAGAATGTGTTTAGCTTTGGAAATAAAGAATCTTGCAGCAAGAGATTATTGTTTCATTAACCTTATCTATTTGTTTGCTCACAGTGTGGTTAAAGAACAATTGATTTGGACCCAGTTTCCCCACTATTTTTCCTTAATACTGTTATAATGAATATTCTCTTTAAATAATAGTTTTCAAAGCTCTGTCAGGACTCTGAACTACTTTTACTTGCTATCATCAGTTTACAAACATATTGTTACTTAATCCTGGCAAGTCCTTACAAATAGAAAACCAAGTCCATTAAAATATATTGTTCCCTCAAATAAATCAGTATTATTTAGAAGAAACAGCTTTTAGTAAGCTCACTGTAGCTGTGCATTTCTGTCAAAAGACAATTACCCCTCAGAGAGATCAAATGGTGTTATACAGAAGTTTTAATATTTACCAGTGTAAATAAGTAACAGCTCATGCATATTAATGCCCACTCTCCATCCAGAGAGGACTCTCTGGTAAGTGCTTCTGCTGCTACTTCAATAGCCAGGTCAGACACCATGTAACTGAGCAGAGCCTGTCAGGCAGAAATTAAATCTATCAGAGGAGGACAGATTAAACCCTATACGGGTGAGTTCACTCTTTCCATGACTCACCAAACTGTTTGAGGGTCACAGACTCCTGTCAAACAAATGTCCATGTGGTCACAGTAGACACTAAAGCACAAAAGACAACTGACACACAGGGGATTTGCAGAAAGGATCTTCAGCTGACAAGCAATAGCCAGCGCCAGTGCTCTGCTTCATCAGAGTAAAGCACAGCCAAAGAGAAAACAGGATCAGTGTGAGGCTCCTGCATCCCAAAATAAACACTGCAAAGTGGGGTTAGGCAGTGTTAAAGACATGGCCCTTCAATTTTCTACAGCCAGGATCTCTCTATCATGTACTTTTAGCACTTTGATTGAACTTTGGTCAGATTAAGAGAGGTTTGGAGCCAATAGATAGGACTTGGTTTGAAAAATGGTCTCTTGTTTGTTACTTTGAAGTTTAAATATTATAGCAATATTCCTTGTCCTCACGTTGAACTAGTTCTAAATTAAAACCAAGGAAAATTCAACAAGCACATCCCTAGCACCTGCAGCACACTGTTTGCAGTCAGAGTGCAAACAGGAAGAGAACACTGCTCCTCTGCTAAATCAATATTTAACTAACAAACAGCCTGCTCTACACAGATATGTAAACATCATACAACTGACTAATTAAAAAGCTCACCTATTATCAGGCTTGGACTTCATTAGCACACCACCTCAGAGCATCTTCCACACATTTCTTTTGATTAACAGGGCTGCAAACTACATATAAATCAGTCAATCAGATGGCCATGGCTTATCTGGAAAGCCCAGCCAACCCCCTCCACTGCAGCTCTGTCACTACTCCCCAGAAGAGGCAGCAGCCTCAATAGGAGCCTTGTTCCCCACCACAGAGGCACTCTTAACAGTTTTGATTTAAAAAATATCCCAAAAGACAGAGGGATTTCAGATGGGCTTTCCTAACAGCAAGGCCAAAGAGACAGCAGATCAGGATTCTGCTTATCAGAATCCCTCCCTACAGCAGTTTGGGGAGCTGCAGGAATGACCAATGGAAAGGGAGTCATCTTCCTGAGAGCCATTTTCCTCCTCATCTCTGTTCCCAAGTAACACAGGAGACATGAGATTAGACATCCCACCAGGATCCTTTCATCTAACACACTTCTAGATGTTCAAATACCTGCAGGGCCAGCTTTGCATCATCTCCCGTCGGGCCGTTGCAGCTCTGCCCTGAAGATGTTAAGGCACATCACAGGTTTTCCTGCTTGGTTCTAAGCAGAATGGAAACAGTAAATTCATTATGCAGGATGACATTTAAATAAAATGTATCAGTTACATGACAGTGTAACATCAGTCTCCCTCACACCCCAAATAACCATCTTTCAGCTGGTGTTAGCTGCAGAATGTGAGACAACAGCTTCCGATACCAAAATACACCTCCTGTCGAGAATGCCAATATCCCCATCCTTGGGATGGGGATGAAGGGGAAGGGGTTAAGATCTGACAGGGGAAATACCACACATGTCTCTGCTTTATCAGATTTATAGATTTATTCTGTAAAACTCCTATATATCCATTGGGGATGTTTCCCTCTGTTTTTAGAACGTGTCTAAACTGCAGATCCATTTCTTGTCTGGTGCATTAACAAACATACACATAGGTTACACATTTGGAAAAGACAAATGTAAATATCTGAAGTTTCTGAGCATGTAGGTCCCCAGTGGCTTAAGCCAGCCTGAGGTCATGCCACCCCACACCATCCCCACCTACCTCTTGCATGCTCCTGTAATGAGCACTCTGGGAAGCTAATAGAGGGAAAAGCAAAAAGGTGGATCAGCCACACAGCACCAACACTGTTTGGAATGTGGAAAATCCTATTTAAACAAACAGGAAAGGATTAAAACTCTACAAATGGCCCTAGTTCACTCCTAAATCCACTGAAGTGTATCATATCCCTAACCCCTGGCAGCAAAGAAAGCACAGACCTACCTTTGCATTTCTGCTTTTCCCTGGGGACTACAAACTACAATTCTTGGTTGTGACCCATCCCTGCACATAGCCATCAGTGGCTTGTGCTTGGGTAAAACCATCTGTTTGTGATTTTGGTGCGAGCCCCGCAACTGCCTCTGTAAAAGCACCCACACCCATTTTCTTTACCTGGAAGCAGAGGTCACACCTGAAGGAAGTCCACGGACTCCAAGGACAATTTGCTCTCTGAACTCCACTGCAGGCTGTCCCTCTGCTGTTAACTCTTCCAGTCCTGGTGAACAGGAGCTGCTCCTGGTGCCAAAGGAGTCTCACCCAGCAGCCAACAGCACGGGTCAGCGCAGCAAAGGAGGCTGCTGGCTGTGGCCACAGGGCTGGAGGAGCTCTGCCCTGCATCCACACACAGCCAGAGGCCGCCCTTTTGTGTAAAAAACTTAATTACTGCTTTGGCAGAAGCAGGTTGTTTTAATCTCCCAATTTAGTGTTCCTAGATTAAGGTAATTCCCACAGTAATCCTGTTCCTTAAGAATCTGTAACAATCACAAAAAGAATGCAGCTTGACCAGATTCTATAACTCACTATATGAAATATAACAGTCTCTATAAGAATATATATATATATAAGGAATAACATAACAAAATACCACTTGGGAAATATCTCATTAAAGGAGGATTTCTAAGATATAAGATGTGTTTTACAAATTGTTATGACTAAATTACCAGGAAATGTTACAGTAATGCAATATATTAATGTATTTTAATTACCTCATGATATTAACATGAATACAATTTATGGAGTCACTAATTTCCACTGTTGTAATATTAAAATACTAAAGTTGACAGAGTTACAGAGCCGTCCTGGAGGAAAAGCTTACGTGCATTCAAGAGGTGACCACTTGCCTCATCTGGATTATTACAGGCAATGAAAGATTAATAAGTAAATTTAAATGCAAACATCTTTCAAAGGGTGCTAATGGAGTAGTGGCTTGTTTTTAATTACCTAATTCAAACATTGGGTCAATCTGGACATGACAACAGAACAAAACATCTGAAAAGCTAAATGTCTTTATATAATTAATTCACATGTTCAGCCAGTGCAAATGGATTACATCAGTTGGGACAGGTTTAAATAATCACGAGCTAGGCACAGACAGATTTTGTTCTTAATTCAAATTTTATTTAGAATTTAAATTTATAGTTTAAAAAGTATGCACATTCTGTAGGTATAAAAGTTTAAAAAAATACATCGATTTATTGATAAATGCTTCAGGTTAAATTTACATTTTCATTCATATCATTATATTGCAATAATTGTTTTGCATCTTTTAACACTTATAAAAATAAATTAGTGAGATTGAATAACCCATTGGAACCATGCTAAAATAATTCCTTAGAAAAGAGGGGTGAAGTTTGCCATAGTAATTCTTAATTCCTTGCTACTGTAAATAAATAACTCTTCAATTAAGGAGTATAAGGAAGTACAGGTTAGCAGAAAAGCACTTACCCACAAGGTGAATGGAAAGCCATGGTGGGATGTCAAAAATCGTACCAAAAAGATGTAGAATTAATTTCTACCCTGCCAGCTGGCAGCAACTGACCTCTGAAAACACCAAAGCCTTCTCAGCCCCACCTGCCCAAATCCCCCTTCCTTGGGGGTGTGTATGTGACCTGTAGAGGACAAGGAATGACTGTGTACATCCTTTTGGTTTGGACTATCAAAACACCTGTATACAACTTGGTGACTATTTTTACCTGAATCAAGAATGTGTTTCCTTAACAGGAAATGTTTAATGGCTCACCATAAATGACTAGAGATAAAAGAGGCTCTGACCAGATGGTGATAGCTGAATCTAATAAGGTCACAGTGAACTGCAATCCCACCCAAACTCCCCAGGAGTAATATCATTCCACCCCTTCAACCTCATGTGACAACTCTGGCTTCCATTTTTGGGAGAGTAATTTAAAAAGAAAAAAAAAAGTAACTGGCTTTGTGCTGAACTTGTATCTCCAGAGCCACAACCCTTTAGAGAGGGCTCAAATGCATCTAACTATCAGCAGCAGCCAAGAGTACCGCAAGAAGAATACATGAAACTCTGGAAAGAGAAAAACGTACCAAAACATCAAAAAACAAAGCAAGATGTTATAAAGGAAAAACAAAAAATATTTTTTGAAAAGTAAATACCTTCCAGACCTTCTTTATACGTGAAAAAAACCATGGAGGAAGAAACAAACAATGGAGGAAAAAAAAAACCCAAACCAAATAAACAGAGAAAGGGTGATGTGTGTGTGTGTGAAAGTTAATAGTCAACACCTGCAAACGGCTGTTCCTGCAATACACAAGGTCATTTACATTAATCATTCACCCTACCTTCTCTCTGGCCATGTTTCTGTGCATAAATCAAATGCTGTGTTACCCAAAGGGTAACCTTGTCCTGGCATCACTGAACATTCTTCCTGGAAATGGGAACATTTCATAATTCTGAGACCTTTCCTTTACAAAGATGGCTACAGACACATGCACATTTATACATAGATATATACAAACAAGGTTAGAAAAATATTTATTTTTGCTTGTTTAAATAATTACTGAAAAGTGTTAATACAGTAATACGTTAATATTTGTACAATTAAAACTTTATATATAAATATTATATAAAGCATTTTTCATAGCAGCCATTGCATATATAGTAAAACAAGTCTATCTGAAGTCCCTGCTGCAAAACTCAGGCCAAGCAGCGTTCATCCTCTTCTGAGAGGAACATCTGTACCAGAGCCAGGAGTTCAGGAATGAGGAATTCTGCTGCCACTGCCAGCAGAGATGTTGCTTTATCTTCTACCAGGTACTGCCCAGGCCACCTAAGTGCATAGTGTTTTTGGGGAGAAGTGTCACTATGTGGAATCACATCACAGCCTAAGCTTGTCTCCAACACAAAAAGGACAACACCTTCCAGGAGAAAGGCAGAAACATTACGGAATGGCTTCAAATGTGCTAACACGAGGTGGGCCATGGCCTTACCACGGGGTGCTCAGGGGCACCATCACTCCTCACTCAGCCAGGGAAGCCCAACAAGGGGCACGGAGGCACAAGGAGATGTCGTGCAGGACAGGATTTAATAACTCATATTTAGTTTGTTTTTATTGAGTTCCCTTTCCAGGTTTCCTATGAGAGTATCAATACTTTCCTGCAGGTCCTTGAGGTGTGCTCTGTGATCCACTGCAGAGTCCATGGCTGGCACTGCCAGGCAGCTCCCACAGGGGAGCTCTGCGGGGCCGGGCTGCGGGCGTCCCGCGGGGCCGTCCGGCTCCTCGGCCCTGCCGCTGTCCTCCCCGCTCTCCGTGCCCTCGGAAGGGACATCATCATAGTCTGCCTCCCCCAGGCAGTCCTTGGGGCTTAACAGGTAGTTCTCCCCACAGCTGCTCCAGTCCCCAGCATAGCGGTTGCTGGACGGGCTGTCGAGGCCGGCTGGCCTCGGTCTGAGCACCCCCGACATGTCGGCACTGCTCAGATTCAGCACCTGCGGTCTCTGCCTCTTGGGCCTCAGGTAATTCAGGCAAGAGGAGTGCTCAGGAAACACACTCAGATGTGCTGGCTCTTTGGCAGGCGAGTGACGAACTAGAAGAGAGAAGTTAAACCAGTCACAACTGAACCCATGCTGCAAGACAAAAGTCCATGGCAGCTGCCCAATGTCATCCCTCGATGTCCCACTAAGCATGCATGAATACATGCAATCTTACAGCCAACACATTGCACACTTTTTGCCATTGTTTGATATAAAATAATTAAGAAAAACTACTTTTTTCCTAATTTGAAGATTCATGCCAGATTCAAATTACAATAGAGAAGCCTTTCTAAAAGTAGAAACTCCCAGAACACCAATTACATTCATTGTATGAGTTAATCACCATTCAGCTCTGGTCAAAGAAAAGCAAACTGCTCAGTTCACACACTTCACCCAGGCTAAGGAAAGCAGGCACAGCAAAAGAGTTAAAACACAACAAAACATCACCTCTGAGAAACCCCTAGAGAAGCTGACAACACATTGAGCTGAGCTCTCGCGCTTCTCTTGTGCCCTGATGCTCTGTGCTATTGAAGGAGCTGCCCTGCAGGAATTTCTCTGGGCAGCACAAGCAGAGGAACACTCACACGTTTGCTGGCAGGGTTACCTGAGCTCACAAGTGCACAGCACAGTCCCTGACAGGCTCCTCTGCTGTGACCTGCAGCCCAAGGCAAACAGCACTGCTCTGCTCACTGCCCTGGGCCTAGTAAGCATCTGAGCTGCAAAACTTCTGGTTTATACACACCACTGCTTCTTGTAATGAGCAGCACAGACCTCCTATTCCCACTGACAAGGCAGTGCACACAAACCCATGCAGCTCACCACGTGAGCCCCTCCTTGTTAGACTCCCCACATGCAAGCACAAAGCTTCAGTCCTGAAATGTGCCCAATCCTTCTCCTTCTGGACCCACAGTAAGGCCTCTCCAGGGGATTTTGCTTTATGTCTTGCACAGTAACAAGCAATAACTCTCACTGCTTTCCCCCCCCTTACTATAACAAACCCCTTCTGTTTAGACTGTGCTCCATTAAGAGAAGGGCCATGGGTTAACAATAACTTGCCAGTGTTACACGGGCTGGCCAAACAAGGCCTATTTGTTTTCGCCTGGAAATCTACGGAAATTGAAGGATTGCACAACACGTTGGTTATCAAGCTGTCTCAAACTGCAGGAGATTAAATATAGGGGACCAGACTGTGATCCTTCCATTCAATCCAAGTGTGCTGTTCACACTGTGTGGTATTCACCTACTCAGGTCTCTGCATTTGTGTTTTACCTCTCTTTTAACACAATATCCTGCACAGTTCTTGCAAGCCAAGGGATAGGACTCAGCTTTTTCTTCTAAGTGAAGGAAAACTCTACTACTTACCCTACTCCTACCCTCTTAGAGCAATACACACTCCCATGGGCAGAGTTGCATCCACTTGGTTTTGCAGCCCACAGCAGCCATGCCATAACCCATCCCCAGGGTTTCAGGATTAGTTTCTGCACAGTGCTTGCTGCCCAAACAGCTCTTGGTCTCCCTCTTCCTCCACCTACATCCCCACCTCTCCTGCATACACTCACTCATCTGACTGAAAGCTTCTATTCATTTTTGGTGATCAGCAGCTTTGGAGCTGCCCACCTGCACCTGACAAGTGAGCAGCAGCACCTTCAGTCACCTCAACCCATCATGGAGTAGCAACATTTTTCCTTATTCAAAGCTCTGCAAAAACAAGTAGAAGTTGCAGACCCCTTACTCTAAGGATATCTTCAACTCTGCCAAACTACAAGAGTGGAAATAAATTAACCTTATCAGGTCAAAGCTGAAGAGCAGGGGAAAAAAATCCTACACTTCTCTAATATAGATGTGGAAACTTTAATGTCACTGAGTTAGTGTTTTCTAGTGTCTTTACTCACATAAATTCTTCACTATTTCTTTCATTATACTCAAACACTGCCATACGGTAAGAAAGTAATTAAAGCAACAAACTTCCCATTTAGCAAAGTGCCCAAATAGAAACTGTCATCATTTCTTTAGATTAACAGTGATGCCATAGTACCTCACATTTTAAGAATTCTGATACTGCTCAATCATCCTGTGAATTAATGTACAGTGTCACACAGTGCAAACACACAGCAATGGTTTGATTTTTTTCCCTTGATCAGATGAAAGTACCTGGCCACAGCTGCAGTAAATAGTGAAGAACCTCTATGTGCTTTTTGAAGTCCAGGGCACTAGCAAGCTCCTCTGAGTCTGTGAAGACTCTGTTGTTATGGTTGGTGGTCTCCTGCCTCTGGCTCAGCAACACAGGGCCAAAACACACAGCTAAATTCTGGCACGTCATCTTATTCACTTCGTGGTAAGAAGCCACGAGCTTCAGGTGATCCAACAGCATCGTCAGGGTAGCCTGAAGAAACAAAATACTGCTCAGGAAACCAAACACTAGACAACAGTAGTGCAGGTCACAGCTCTAGAGGGAAAATATCAAGGCTGATAGCTCTGGTTTTACCACCAACACTCATCAACAGAACATCCAAGTGCTGAATTAGAAAAGCTCTATTTGACTATGACAGAGCAGACCAATTAAGACAGACTTGCTGGTAAAACTCAGTTTGTTTCTTATCTGAACTCATTTTCACACGGATGAGTTTTCTCACAGTACATCAGGAAGGGAGGAGAGGCTGCAGAAGCAGCACAGACGATCCAGGTACATTAGAAAATAAAGAAACCCTCGAGATGATGTCAGCATCTGAACAAGCTTCCAGATAATTCCAGATACTGTGCAGGCCCCTTGCTCCCTCCCCTCTCCCCCCAGAAGGGGCTGTGGTTTGTGGTGCTACACAGGAATTTGGCAGGTAACAATACACAGCTCTCTCACAGTGCACAGCAAGGGAAGCAAAGGCTTTATTGCATAAACTTAAGAAAGAGGAATGGATTTGCCCAGGCAATTCCAACATACAGATCAGAGAGCTCTGCAGAAGTGGAGCAGGATAACACACAGGAATTATCATTTATCTGATATTGTAAAAGTAGAGATCACAGCCTTTCATTCAGTTTTAAAGAAACAACATAAAATGAAAACTAGAGCAAGTCCAGCGATGCAGATCCTCCAGTTCCTTGCAGCATGGAGTTATTTTCACATATGTGGAGCATCACAAATACAAGTGAGCCCCATGATCTGATAAAGTGTTGTGAGACATTTCATATCCAGTGTGAAAATGTTCCTTTAGTTTCTGAAGCTTGTGATTTACTTGAACGTGCTAACATAACTCACCTTCTCAACATCAGGCAGGCAATCCAGAAGGGCTGCTGTGTGCTCAGAGTCACTTGGGTCATTCTCACAACCACTGGCTGTCATTTTCAAGGGATTTTTCACCATTGCATCCAACACTGCTTCATAGAGCTGCTTGGTTATCAGGGGAGAGGGCAGCTCTCGCAGATAATCCTTTAGGACACCTAATGGGACACAACAGCCACCTTTAACAAGCTGCAGATTCCCTTTGCAGCAATTTTTGGGAGCATTAAAGCACATCAACTGCACCCATTACACAAGAAAATCCTCTGTGTCAGTGCCAAACCTGGCACTCAGGAGTGAGGGATGGGAGGGCAGCACCAAAAGGGCACAGCAAAGAGGGGCAGGAGCACAGGGCTGCTGCGTGTGCAGCAGTGAGGACACTGGGCACCAGGTGAGCATCTCCCCAAGCTTCCCTCCTTCAGGGTGAGGGGAGGCAAGGAAAGGACTCAGAGCAGTCCACCTCCAATCCAAGGAAAGGAGCTCCTACAAACATCAAAGTCCAGCTTTTATACAAGCCAATCAGTTAGTTTTTCTTTTCAGTTTATTTTCAGCTATAAAATGATGAGCAAACATCCCAGTGCCAGGGGCACATACAGCAAAGCACATGGTGCCTTGTCACCCAGCCAAGCACAAACCAAACATGTCCTCATGAGAGAGAGCCACCAGCCCCCTGCTGCCCCAGCACACCACTGCCTCCAGCTGTGACAGATGTGATCCACACCCCCAGGAGGCACTGCCTCAAGTGCCCAGCACCGAGCCCTCCCTGGGGCACAGAAATACTGCAGCGTTTCTGCAGCTGGGTGTGCTGGGGCAGAGGCTGTTTCAGGGACGGCAACAACCAGGCAAGCACCTCATTAACACCTGTTCTTTCCAAAGAGGAATTGAGGTTTGCATTCTTGTAAGCTGGCTTTGGAACCTGGCTGACACTTCATTTTGAGAGGGGTTTCAGTGATAAAATAACCCAAAATATTAAGGCTTCTAACAGCAGTCTCTGGAAAGGACGTAGTGGGATGCTATCCAGGAGCAATATCCAATACAGCCAACAAAAAATTGAAGGAAACAAGCCTGCCTCCCAGCAGTTTTCATTTTCCTTAAAAATTTGCTTTCTGTGCTACAAATATCTACTAATTTTAGCTAGATCACAACTGCATTTAAATACTTTGTTAAGAAGAAATGCTGGACTAAAAGAAGCTGTTCAAAAGTAGGTACTGCAGATAACAAGCCTGTCCTCCAAACAGGTAAAGGCTGCTTTGAAAGGCAGATTTTTTTACCAGGCCCTGCTCACAACCTTGTAAAATCTCACATCACAGCAATTACCATCACACTGTGCCATTTAACAAAGCAACAGTTTTCATCAACTCGAGCCTGTGTAATGGAGCTGTAAAATGAACTGTACAGGGTGGGCTTTGTTACAGGGTAGTTTCTAACAAAGTACAGGGAACAGAAGTTAACATTTCATCCTTCACATGCAGAATGCATGCAAGAGTTGTCTTCTACCTGTAGAAATATTTTCATTTAAAAAAGCATCCTGCCCTTGCAGCAGTGCCCTGAACCTGAGCTGCCCATCACCTCCTGCTGCAGCACGAGCAGGGGCAGCCAGGCAAAAGCAGCTCTGCAGAGACCACACGGCCTCCAGGAGCTCACTCTGTGCTCAGAATGGGAACATCCCCTCAGGAACACAAAATATGACAACAACCACTTTTTCCTGAAAAAATATTTCCCCTGGTGTTTTGGTGGGATTTTTTTGTTTGCTTTAAAAAGAATATGCACTATTGGTACTTGGCCACTAAAGTGGCTAGTTTTTGTTTAGTAACTTACTCATATTCCTCCCTTCCCACCAAATATTTTTTCTTCCCTGAATTTAGAGGCTCAGATTCCCTATGTGGATTAGCTGGTTAAAATATTTATGAAACAAATGTGACAGATGCTGATGCTGTACAACATGATCTGGGATATTTTCCTTTTTTCATAAGCAAAATATTAGCAAGAGATGCTGACTTCTATCAAGATCTCTTTCAGTTGTGCTTTTTTTGGAGGCAGAGGCTGAAATCAAAACCAGTTTACAGTAGGAAATTATATGTTCTAATCAAATTAGCTTATACTAAACACAACTGTCTATTAATAATTATTTAGCAGGAATTCCTGCAATAGCATCCACAATCATAGGACTGCCACCTGCCAAAGGACTTTCTCCTGTCCAGCTCCAGATAACAGGATGGTTTGAGAGCCATGAATGCCCCTTGACCTTTCTAAATCCTTTTGCCATTCACTCAGCTAAATTAGCCCTCTAAGAGGCTGCTGTTATTTTTTTTCCATCAATCTACGCTTCCTGCCGCTGCCAGCCCACTAGCACATTCCTCTTGACACAACCACACACAACAAATTTAGACAGAGAGCAGAAATTGCCATCCACTTCATTAATTCCTCATTTTTCTGACCCACTGAACTGTTAAGAGCATTGCAAGCAGAGATACGAATTCACGTGGATGCCAACAGACACGATGCAACAACATGGCTACAGGTCAGTTCCATGAACTGCCTGCACGCATCAGTTTGGTCCATGAGCCCACTTCATTGTGTGTCAGCTTGTGCCAACCCCAAGAGTATTTCTCACTCAAGATTTAATAACTGATGTTCATTCTTTAGTCTTTGGAGAGCTGTCAAAAAAAATATTATTCATCTTCTTGGAAAGGAGCGCTACTCAAATTTCAAAAAGGACATAAGGCAGCACTTCTCTTCAAATCAGCCAAGATTTATGCTGAGGATTCATATTCTGTGGAACACATGTTTTGGCTGATAGAAGTATGAATCATGTGCATCAGCCTCAGCATTAAGTAATCAGGGGAAACATTCCCTCTCAACCCAACTCCCTAAGCACATGCAGTGAGTTTTGTGGGCTCTCTTATTCCTGGCACTAGGCACAGTGGCTAACTCAGCTGTCCACAAAACTGCAGTTTCCCCTGTCAATCCACAGCAGGCAGTTCCCATAACTGGAGTGGCTGCATTTGGTCAGTGGAAGGTACAGATGCCAGGAGCCCTTCCCTCCCTGCTCCCCAGCCCACAGAGCCCCCACAGTCAGTCCCTGCAGCACAACGCTGACACAGGCACTGCAGGCACCTGCACAGCACAGCTGCAGGGCTACCAGGGCAAAGAAGCTGCTTTTCAGTGTAATTCCTTTAAACTCTTTTCCCTTGTAAGGAAAGCAGCATGTAAGCTAGCTCTTGCAAGAGAAGGCAAACTAAAGGACACCCAATAGACTTTCTGTAAGGCAGAAAACAAAGCTGTGGTCTTTTCACTCTTGCAATGCAAACTCTGGATGCAAAATGATTTCATGGAACAATCTGATATTAGAAGTTCTCACCATTTTTTCTCATTAATTTATTTGTAAAGAGAAGAAAATGACCCAGTTTAAAAGACCATTTATACTTTTTACCTTTAGTGGATACCCTGTTTAAAAAACTGTATAACATCAGAGTGAAACACTGGTGGGTTAAAGGTTGGACTTGATGATCTTAAAGGTCTTTTCAACATAACAATTCTATGATTCTATAAATACAAGTTTCTGATGCTGACAATGCTGGTACTTATGAACAACACTGAACCCACAGCAAAATCAGCCAAGGCAAGTAAGGCAAGCTGACTGGCTGCACACCCAGAACCAAGAGGTTTATGGAACTCAGTAAATGTCATCGGGTAGCATCTTCTGATATGTTGTATCATTATAAAATGTAATGAATAAAATTAATTCCCAGTACATTGAAATTAAATAAACCTCCAAACAGGGTATAACTCTTCTATACAGCTGGATGTTGGCTATCACACAAAGGGTTTTGGCACAGAAAATTTACACCCCAACTACTGCTACAATTTCCATCCCTTGATATACAGGCAGTGAATGCTTCTGACTAATTTCTCAGAGCAACTGGCTTACTCAGTGATGCCTGAAATTAGATCAACTTTAGCTTACATCAAATATCAATAGTTATAAAACTGTTCCAGTTTTTAGCAAACCAGAAAAACCTCAACAACTGACTTCAGTTCTGCAGTGCAACTCCTGTGAAGAGAGCCATGTAAGGAGCTGATGCAGACAGGCTGCCCAGGAGCAGCCTTACCTCTGCCTGGAGCTTGCTGAGTGACACCAAGTGAAGGGCCACTCCAGGGAGCAGGAGAAAGCCCAGCAAGGTTTTAAAAAAGCAGTGATCAAATGAAGGCACTTTCCTGCAGCTCTAACTAGCCAGCACAATACAATGGGAAATCTGTTTCCATAACTCCTGCAGTCTCCAACATAAAGGGGAGAACAGCTGCTCCAAGGCAGCCCTGGGTGACATGGTGAGGATCCACCAGCAGAGCAGAGAGGCCTGATCACAACCAAGCTTTTCCAGATCTTCTCCAATACAAACCAATGCAGAGGTTTAACCAGCTCCAGGACCCCAGCTCCTTTCAGACTCCCACGTCCCTCTGTACCTGGTGGACCAGTAACTGAAAGCAGGTCCTTCCATGTCTTCCCCTCCCTAAAAATCACTGCTGCTTCATCCATACTTACACATCCCCAAAGTAACTAACTGCACTCATTCCCACCCAGCTTTCAGCAGAAGTTAAAAGCTTGTTAAAATGACAACAGAAAAAGAGTTCAAAGCACAATTTCCCCCTTTTAAAGGTACGTGAGGAACATGGCACAACTCTGTTGGAAGAAAAGCAAGTCAATGTGTTACCTGTTATGACATTAATATCTGGGTACTGGCTCTCACAGAGGGTAACAGCCTTGCTGTCCCTCTCAAAGGCCTCTCGAAGCTCCTTCTTCACCGCTGCCGAGCCACAGAGCCGGTACAGCCCCACCACCTGCGAGCACAAAGCACAGCCATGTCAGCCCTGCCTGCCTGGGGACCAGTCACTGCACCCTGTGCTGTGCCACCAGAGAGCCTGAGAGCAGCAGCTGGTGATTGCCATTGTGTGCTGTGCCACCAGAGAGCCCAGCAGCAGCACTGTGTGCTGTGCCATCAGTGAGCCCAGCAGCAGCAGCTGGTGATGCCCTGTGTGCTGTGCCATCAGTGAGCCCAGCAGCAGCAGCTGGTGATGCCCTGTGTGCTGTGCCATCAGAGCCCAGCAGCAGCAGCTGGTGATGCCCTGTGTGCTGTGCCACCAGAGAGCCCAGCAGCAGCAGCTGGTGATGCCCTGTGTGCTGTGCCATCAGAGCCCAGCAGCAGCAGCTGGTGATGCCCTGTGTGCTGTGCCACCAGAGAGCCCAGCAGCAGCAGCTGGTGATGCCCTGTGTGCTGTGCCATCAGAGCCCAGCAGCAGCAGCTGTTTGGGAATGCAGCTGGGCTTGCACAGTTAGGCTGTGCCATCACCCCACACAGGATCAGACACCTCCCAGGACACAGGGGCTGGGAGCACTCAGAGAAGGATGCTCCTGTGTTCTCAACAGTCAACGTGCTGAGCAGTGTTTTATTGATGTAACACAAGTCCTAAATTGGAATGGCTTAATGTTTTGCTTTTATGCAGAATCAGGAAAGAAATACAGATTAAGCATATATTTGCTCTTCACCCTACTTATGCAGATCATTATTTTTCCTGGCATAATTGTTTGATTATACAAAATAGAATTCAAACATCAGCAGAAAGAAGTGAGAAGTGTTTAGAGCTTTATGTAAGCAAAATTGCAGTACAAATACAGTCATTAATCATCAGCAGAAGGAAAAGTCACACAACTGACTCCATACTAAAAATGGGCAAAGTTACAAATCAATTAATATACCAACACAAACCCAAAATAAGTGAAAGCATTTTCCTACAGTATTATATTATATAGTAAAAAATAAAAAAATTGGTTTTATACCCTTAACCAATTTCAAGAAAATTATGACTACTCCATTATTACACCTATAAGATGTTGTTTTAAAAGTTGATAAGATGCTGACTTCCATGTGTTTCAAATTATATTAAAAATTTTCTGCAAAACAGCTATTATTTAGCATGCTTAAGGTGACAGGAGTGAAACCTGCACCATTCTTGAACTAAATTGCCATTTAAATCATGCACTTTCATGTACTGAAATTTTCCATTTTATCATTATTTTCATCAGCACCATTTATGTAAAGTACCACTATGATCTTACAAAACTAATTCTTAGAAATATTAATTTTATTTTAATTAGCATTATCAGCAGGTGTATTGAGCAGTAAAAGATTAATTCAAAACTACCATGGACTCAATACAAAAAATTATCCAAAACCAAGCTGTCGTGGTTTGACCGGAAATGGGACATCTGGGATATGTTGTTTTGCTGTGGTTACCAATGGGTGGTGGGATTTTAAGATGAGCACCTAGTTTGACCAGTGGGGCATTTGGATGCGCCTCTTGAGACTACGAACCCAAAGGGTTAAAAGCAGGGCTCTTGTCCTTCGGAGCTCTCTTGGGATGGAGTCTCTCCCCCGGCCCAGTTGCTGGCTGGGCTGGGGGAGGGAAGAGCCACGTGGCCCATCTACGGTAGGCCCGGGTTTGGGTTCGGAGGAAGGGTGTCGTAGCATTGAGCGACCTGTTTATCCCCCCTCCCCCCTTTTGGAGATGGGGGTGCAGCGGGCAGTCCAGCCGCCTGGGAGAGCTTTTAACCCTTGTGGAGAATGAAGGCTTCGCAGAACATTGCCTTTCCCGGGAAAGGGATAGGAGTTGAAGATGCAGGAAGAAACCGGGCCAGTAAGGGGGGTCTGGCAAAGGGAGAAGAGAGATGTTGAAGGAATGGAGGAAGATGGAGTGGCAGTTTTTGCTGGACTCTTTTTTGTTGTATATCCATGGACTCTTTCCTGGTGAGGCAGAGGCTGTATTGCAGGGGGAAGCGGAGGCTCGGAGTCAAGAGAGTTTGGTTTTGAGACCCCTCGGGCCCAGGGGGTATAGAAGACATGGGGGGGACAAAGGTCCCAGGGATGAGACTGTGCTCTGCTTGGAACGAGACGAGGCATCCTTAAAAGGCCCTGAAGGCAGGCCCCTGCCCCATCCCATGCCTGGTGGTGAGAGCACCTTGGCATGGAAAGGAGATGTCACGAGATAGCAAGACTCCGGGCGGATTGCTGATTGTGACAAGAAGTCTGTGGCACAAGGAAGGACTCCGTCTATCCCTTATGAGCTGAAGATTTGATTTTTTTTAAAGGGTGGTGCCAGACCGAGTGTGGATAATTTTTGGAAATGTAAATGTGCTTGGGAATTTGGTGGGAGGAGGATAAGGAAGTGTTTCTGTGTAGTTTTCATTCTCCTTGTGTTTTTTTTTTTTCCTTGTGTGTGTAGTTTAGTTAATAAACTTCTCTTTATGTTTAAGTTGGAGCCTGCTTTGCTTATTTCCTGGCCACATCTCACAGCAGATATCAGGTAAAAGGTATATTTATGGGGGCTCTGGCTTTGCCAGGCCTAAACCATATCACAAGCCAAACAAAAGAACCCCACCTGTACTGTTTTAAAACCATGAGAATGAAGGTATGAAAGCAAAAGCATTTTTCTGGTCGTATATTAATTGGAAAGATACCAAATGGAATTTGTATCCCCTGTTCTCAAGACCAATATGACCTAGTATATGTCTAAGAAAATTTCTTTTAAAACTTTCAAGTTTCCTAATGCCACATCTGAAATTCAGGTGGAGATTATGCACCATGACAGTATTTCTAGTCTATAGGAAAGTCAAAAATGTCAGACAAGCATGTGGTTAAAAGAAGAAGTTAACGGTATATTTTGCAGTTTTGGTTCTCTCGGTGCAAATACAAAAATAGATTT
The DNA here is from genome assembly GCF_028551555.1 of Melozone crissalis. Lineage (NCBI taxonomy): Eukaryota > Metazoa > Chordata > Aves > Passeriformes > Passerellidae > Melozone > Melozone crissalis. The sequence goes on along the minus strand of NW_026535823.1, from coordinate 18,931,522 downwards.
CATGCTTGTTGCAGTGTGAAAAGCATCAAGTACATTCAGATAACTCAAATCCCAATTGCTTCATTACCAGTGTTGCCTTGATTACCCAATATCATTTGCATGACTAGGTGCTAATAAACCCATAACAAAGTGCTGAAATCATAGGACACATATACTAGAAAGAATAAAACTTCTCTTTTCCAGTAATTGCATGTTAGGAGAAGTATCCACAAGAAAAATCACACAGCTAATACCAGTGATGACTTTCAGCAAGAGCCACATGGAAGTTCCATTTCCCTCTATAGTTCATGACCTGGGTTATAAACAGCAGAGCTAATCTCATCACACCTGCAAGCATATCCAACCTGTCAGCAATTTAAAATAGTAACACTGGTAGGTGTGACTACTACTCAATTTCACCTGAGTGAGAACAGGTGCAAAAGACAAGGAGGGCTCACATATGCTGTGGAACAGCAGGCAAGAGTCCTCCCACCAGTTTCAAATTAATTGCCAAGGGGAACATCTGAGCTTAAGACTGCATAGTCATTCTTAACAGACCTCTTGTCTAGCACCCACAACCAGTGATGTTTTTCCATACCTCATTTCTCACGCATATTTTTATTCATTAGATTACATCAACCAATAATGGGATGAAAAAAAAACCACTGGGCACTTTTGCTTTGCAGCACTCCCAATTTTGAGGACAACCTGTAGAAAGACAAGGAGCAGTGGTGTGAGGAAAGAACTAATTCAGCCCCTCAGGGACTCACCCTAATGCTGTGTACACAGTGGTGACAGAGATGGGTCTCAGGCACACTGGCTTCAGACTGCACCAAAAGATGGGCTCACTGTGTCCCTGCACAGAGTGTCTCAGCTTTGGGTCTGAGCAAACAGTGAACCATGTCCTTTTGGCATTTAGATGTGTGTCCCTACAGACTGACCCATGTCTCAGGGGTCAGACATTCTCAAGTTCTCAGCTGATCTCTGCTTTCCAAGGGTGACTCTACACACTGGGGGCTGCAGGCTTGTTTCACAAATCCCACTCCTAAAGCTCTGCTGGGAGCAGTTCCCACGAGCAAGTGTACTTCTCCTCTACAAAGGCCAAGCTGGAAGTGCTGACTGCACACAGTCCTGTTGTTCTTCCCACATTACAATAGCCAGTGTTCAATACACACAAGAGCAAAGGAAAAAAAATTGACTTGTAAAGACGTTTTTAATTTCCCCCATTTCCACTCGCTATTTACACTGCAACAACAGCTATCTCAACACAGAAATATTGACAAAAGAGATTAAAAAATAGGCACAGTACCTGACAGCCTCTCTTTTCAATCTCCAGAATGCATTTCTGCAACAAAAGCGGCACCATCAAGCCTGCATTTTCCTTCTCTACAACTTTCCGAGCATCCACCCCAAACATCACAGGCTCACGGTCTGTGTCAAGGCCATCAAGAGAGTTTTCCCACTGCTCCATGAGTGACAGCTTGACATAAATAAGCCCCCTGGGCTCCAGCTTGACAGCCAGCTGATGTGTTTTGGTGACCCGAAAGAGAGTGGGAAGAGCCACAGTTCCATGACAACACACTCTGTTTTTCCGTGGGGTGGGTTCCCAGCTGAACACCACCAGCTTTAAGTGCTGAGCATTTTCGATTTCTATGTTGAATGTGTGGTCCATGTCAAGAAATGTTGTCCTACATGTGAGCAGGGCAGTCCTTGCTTTGTTTA